>NC_091433.1:119865134-120546941 GCF_964237555.1 Oryctolagus cuniculus | reverse complement strand
GAAATGTAGGAAAACTTTATTATTTTGGCATTTTTTTTTCTAAGAGCTGAATTTCTGCTGTAGATCCAGAAAGAGCTTATATTATGACTGTCTTTTCCATTAAAACAAAACACTACCATTTTCATGAAGGAATTATTGCAAAGTAAGCAATCATCCATGAGAAAGCTGTGTGGTTATAATAGGAAATGGCTGTATCAAGGACTCAGCTTTCTTCTCTGCTATTGACAGGGTGAGCATTAAGCAGTGACTTTAGTCAAGTTGACCTTGACGAATGGGAGTCCATGTTGCTGATCTCATGAGTAATATGAACCCCAGCAACAATGGGCACATTTTTTGTAAGCCCACTGGGCAATGACAGTGGTGGCTGAAAAATACGTTGTCTGATAGCTACACAAATGATCATCTTATTCACTTGATTACAAGAATCTTTCTTGAAAGATGAGTTTCATTGGCATTTGAGTGATATGCAAATATCCTCAATTTTGCTGATTCAGTGTGATCTATCCTTATACCTCTTTCCCAAGTTTTTGTCACTAATCTTGAAATTACGCTTTTTCTAAGTTTTTTGCCATCCAGTGAAACATGAAATGGTATATATTTTCTCATTAGTCACTTCCCTTTCTTAGCAGAATATAAAACCAAGTGTAATGTTTGAAGTTCTACCCCTGAATAATTTCCCTTCAACAATGTCCTTCAGAAATGTTTCAAAGGTGCTGCAATGTTGTTATTTCCACTTGCAATAGCACTTGCATATTATGCATGACCTTTTTCAACCAGATATGAATTCTCTCTTCTGTCATCTGATTGTAGGGAATTTCTCAAAGAGGTATTAGTGTAGGTTGTGGTAAAGAAGGTAGATGGGACCATGGGCATGTGGGCCCCTTCTTTATGAAATTTACTTGTACTTTCAGGGTCAGTCTGCTTAGATCTAATCTTGCATATAAGGTTTTCATTGGGTTGTGGAATACACCTGTATGTACCTAATTTTATTGCCTCATAGGTCTGCTAATAGCTAAATAGCAATGAATACCTCAAATCACTTGGTAACCTATGACTAAGCATTCATTTTTTTCTAAGGTCTTATTATATGCAAGTTGTTTCTCAAGAGGAAAGTAATTAGCTGCAGAGGATGATAGATTGTTGTTCCCAAACTCTGTAGACTGTTGGTTTTCCTATAGGGCCTGCCAAAGGCTTTAATCTGTTTCCCTATCTGCCACTGAAACTTCAAGCATCATTGGATTTGCTGGAACATATGGTACAAATATGGCACAAGTGGCAGAGTAGCTTTTATGGCAGCATGGACCTGTTACAGAGCTTTCTCTGTTTTTAGACTCCATTCATTCTAAACACCATTTAGGTCAACTGATAACTAAGCTGTCATTGCACACCCAAATAAATGATATGTTGCCTCCAAAATCCATAGAAGCCCACTGGGTGTTGGACATGTTGTGTATGAGAGAGAGAAAGAGAGGGAGAGGGGGGGAAGAGAGAGAGAGAGAGAGTGAGAGAATGAGACAGTTGAATGGATAATAAATATATTAATATGTCCCTCTGGACTCCTAGAAATTTTACTTAAGTAGAAGGAGGCCTCTTTGCCTCTTATTTTGCCAAATCTATTTTCTACAACTCGACATGTAAATGTCCTGCCAATAAGTCTGGAGTACTTTCTATTCTTTCTTACTAGGACCAATCATTTTAATTTCTTCAAGGTTAACAATGTGATATCTTATGAAAGAAAAAAGGTAATCAGGATCCTTCTGAATTAAATTGTGAGATAAAACTGCAGAGTTGATATACCGCTGAGATAGGACAATGAAGATGTATTTCTGACCTTGCAAGCTGAAGGTAAACTGCTTTTGTAGAAAAAGGCATTTCCCAAATAGTAACTGCATGGTAGCCACTAGGGTATATATTCATGTGCTCAAAAAATGAAATCACAGCAGGTAAAATGAGTATAATTGAAATAAATACTTACTTCAGATTAAGAAAACCCACTATCATTCTTCAAGATCTCTGCTTTCTGTTCAGATCCACTAGATGAGTTGAATGGAGGTCTGGTGGGAATTATCACACCTGCGTATTAAAAGATCTTGATGTTGGCATTAATTTCTGCAGTCCCTCCAGGGATTACATATTGCTTTCGGGTTATTATTTTCTGAGACAGAGAGAGAGAGAGAGAGAGAGAGAGAGAGAGAGAGTGAGAGTGAGAGAGAGAGTTAGTTGTGTCTGGTTTCTTTCAAGTGGCCTTTCCCACTATAATAGTCCTTATTTCACAGTTCAGGGAATCCAGGTATGGATCCTGCCAATTGCTGACTATGTATGTTTGAAGTATGCATTCTGAAAATGGAAATATAGCCACAGCACAAATCAGGAGTTTCACTGTGTCTGATTTAAAGCTTCCTTTTAGGACTGACCACATAGTGCAAATGATTCGGACAGTACGAGCCCTTGCTAGCTAGAAGTTAGCTTTTATGATAAGCACAGCCTCAAGCACACATAGTGCCTGTTGCCTCAGGAGTCTTCAGTATTAGGCTTCCCATCTTCAGTTAACCATCATCCAGAAAAAACAGAGCTTTTGTGCTTTTTTTAGGGATATCTTTTCAGTTATTTTTATATCGAGCCTTCTACATAACCATATTTACAGTAGTTATCAACTATACACACAAAGTTAATAAAATAGCCACTATATGATAACTTATCCCTCAAAGCTAGAATAGAGTATCTGGAAGCCAAGATGTAAGTGGATCCAAACTACTGTGACCCACTTGCGAATGATGAGTTTCATGTCCCATAATTTCAGCCCCTGCAGGATGAGCTGATCTGAGTCCCAGAGAGAATCTCTTCTCCCAGGAGATACAAATAGGTTCCACTGAATCAAAAGTTATAATTTGTCTTTTAACAATTTCTTATCAGTAGAACACATAAGTAGACAAGAGGTACTCTACTGGCAGGGATGCTTATGCTGCTAGTGATGAAATAGATTTTGCTACATAAGGGAGGATTATAAGTAGTATCTAGGCCTTCCTGGGGTGCCCTACACTCACCACAGAAGGAGGAAGGACAGACATGAACTTTTACTTTAACAATGTAGCAAATAGAGCACTATAGCAAATGCCAAGTCCTTCATGGAGGACACCATCAAGAGTAATCAACCTACATCAGCAGAGGTACTTACAAAGGATGGAGATGAACCTAGAACATGTGGATAGAAGGAGATGATGAATTCCATTAGAATCTGAGCACTGGTTGCAGCTATGAAGGTAGTAGCTTGCCATACCATCACGCATGATAAGTTTATTTGTAAAGGAAAGTGCTTCAAGATAGTAACCAATCAAGATATGAAAGTGAATACAATAGTGGTCACAGGTGGATCCACCATTGCAGGCACCCACATTTCTTGCATATTTTCTCAAGTCACCTAAGGGTCCCCTATAGACACATTTGCACACAGATGGCTACTTGGGTCCCTGCCTGTGGTCTGCTGCCACAGGACCATACTTCTCTGTGTGCAGGGAAGCCCAAGAGCACTGAGAGTTTATTCTCAGAACAATCCCTCAGCGACTGCTGTGCAGGGATGGATGGCTTAACCATGGATATCACATACATTATTCTTTAGAAATGTACTATCAATGAGTTCTCAGCAAAAGTGGCCACAGTTATTCACCGGGGCTAACATACTCACTAACACTGTTGCCTAGTTTACCTGTCTCAAGTTTAAACTCCCTCAAGGTGTCCAGGAATCACCTCCAGAATAAATACCTCCTCCCCCACCCTACAAAAATCTCCATTGACCACCTGATCTTCATAAACCCCTACTCTGGTGGGTTACTGCATTATTTTGAGCACCCTGGGATTAGTGTCAGTTAACAACCAGTGTCCAGTAGTTCCCATAAGGGCTGCTTATTTCATTTTCACTAATATACAGTTACTATAGTAAGATGGCATAGGTAATAGTGGGGAAGACTAGAACAATCTCAGGTGAAAAAGTCAGGTCCTCATGCCAGCCAGTTTTGGAGCCAAATTACCCAAATTGTCATCTCATACATATTTTGCATCCTGATCATTGTTTCAGCCCATTCCTGCTACACTGATTGAGTAATTTATAAGTAATAGAAATTGGTTTCTTACAGAATAAGAAGCTGAGAAGTGCAAGATCAAAGCAACAGCTGAATTGCTATCTGGGAAGGGCAGCTCCCTGTTGACATGGTGGCACCTTCCTGCTGCCTATTTACATGTCAAAAGGGGCAAAGGCTTTTGGTGGAAGGGTGGAGGGGGAAAATGAAAGAATTGCTCAATTGTACCACTTTTATGAAACCACTAATCCCATTCACAAAGGCCTAATTTCACTGTTTAATCAGCTCCTTAATATTATCACATTGGTGGGTAAATTTCACCATACAAATTCTAGGGGACACATTTATACCATAGCAATCATCCATATCCCCCACACTGTTATCCTCTGAGTTCTCCCTTAATCATTAGGCACTAACTAGAGCTGACACCATGAAATATTTAAATAATTTTCAATTCATTTTGATATCTTAAATAACATTGTGCAGTTAAAAAAAGTGCTTTTTCATAATTTACTTCAGCTAATCAATGCCATATTTTGGAAGAGGGGTTTGACTAATATTGCATTATGGGGAACATAGCCTGAGGCTCTTATATGCCATGAATGTTATGCCTTCCAAATAAATTGAAAAGGTGATGTCTGCTGAAGACATTAATATAACTTTATTTGTAATGTTACCTCATGATTCAACATTACTAAAACACAATACAGTGAAAAAATTACAAGTAATGCAACAATGAGAATGTAATATATAAAATTAATTGTGGAAAATAAAAACTTGAGGGATTTGTTTGATTAATTGTAATATAGCCAAATGGCAACATTTGCTTTGTGGTATTTTGTAATTTTATTAATTAGATAAACTGAAATAATAGATTGAATAGTTACAAAAGGCAATCATGGCTAATGTAAATTACTTCACATAAACCCCCAGGAAGAAAGAATATGTTCTATTTCTAATTGTGACATTATGATGTTATTATTAGTATAAAGAAGAAAGAGATATATGAACATGAGTCTATCAAGTATTCATTCCCTTGCATCATTCATTCAAATATTTTGTAGTCAAAAATTACATGCTGTCTTTGAATAATAAAGGTAGAATAAGATCTACTTCAGTATAGTTTAATAGAAAAGATAATTTAAAAATTAAAGAAGAAATCTATGCATTTAAATTTAATCAAATGGAGTAAAATAACTCAAGAATTACTCTAGAGGCCAGCGCTGTGGCTCAGGAGGCTAATCCTCTGCCTGCGGCGCCGGCATACTAGGTTCTAGTCCCGGTCGGGGTGCCGGATTCTGTCCCGGTTGCCCCTCTTCCAGTCCAGCTCTCTGCTGTGGCCCGGGAGTGCAGTGGAGGATGGCCCAAGTCCTTGGGCCCTACACCCGCTACACTAGAGTGCCGTGGCTCACTAGGCTAATCCTCCAGCTGTGGTGCCGGCATACCAGGTTCTTCTTCCTGGTCTCCCATGCGGGTGCAGGGCCCAAGAACTTGGGCCATCCTCCACTGCACATGTCTAATGCCTCAAACATTTAAAATTTCAGTAGAGCGAAATCATTCAAAATTATTTGTCCAATTTTATTTACAGAATATGCAATACATTATCATTGTCAGATACTGTGCAGTAGAACAATAGAACACCCTACTTGTATCTAACCTCAACTCAGTACTGACTAATAAACCTTTCCCCACTACTCCCTATCCCCTGCTCTTTGTGGCTTCTGGTAACCACCATTATATCTTTAAAGTCCGTGAGGTCAACCCCTTCTAGATTCCACACATGAGTGAGATTATGAAGATTGTCCTGTGTGTTTGAAATATTTCACTTAACATAACGACCTTCAGTTCCATCCATGTTTTTGCAAATGACATAACTTCATCTAACTTTATGACTAAGCAGGGTTTCATTGTATACATGTCCTATGTTTTTTATCCATTTATCTGTTCATTAACATTTAGGTAGTGTCCAATTTTTTTGGTTATTGAAAATAGTGCTGCAACGAGCATATGAGTACAGATGTCTCCTGAACAGACTGATCTCATTTCAACTGTATATATACACAGTAGTGTGATTGCTATATTATCTGGTAATTCCTTTTCTTTATTTTCCTTTTTTTTTTAAGTCTTTAGTTTTTTGAGGAACCTCCATACTGTTTTCCGTGATGGCTGTGCTAATTTACATTCCCACCAACAATTTGCAAATGTTACTTTTTCTCTACATCTTCACTGTCACTTTTTATATGTGATCTTTTTGACGATAGCCAATGCAATTGGAGTGAGGTGATATCTCATTGTGATTTTGATTTTCATTGCCCTGATACTGAGTGATGTTTAGCATTTTCTCATGGATGTGTTAGCCATTTGTATATTTTTGTTCAAGAAATATCTGTTAATATTTATTGCCCATAATGAATTGGATTTTTTCACTATTGGCTATTGAGCTGTTTGAATTCTTTGTAAATTCTATTTATTAGCCCCCTGTCATTTTTATAACCTGCAAATATTTTCTCCCATTCTGTAATATTCTCTTCATTCTGTTGTACCTTTTACTGTGCAGAAGCTCTTTGGTTTGATGAAATTTCATTTGCCTATTTTTCTTCTGTTTTTTGTGCTCTAGGAAACTGATCCAAAAAAGTCAAAGTTTGGAATAATTTTCTGTTTTCTTCCAATACTTTCAAAATTTATGGTCTTACATTTTGGTATTTAATCTACTTTAGTTGGTTTTTGTGCGTGGTGTGAGATAGGGGTCTAGTTTCATTCTTCTGCATGTAGATAACCATTTTTCACAGCTTTTTTTGAAAATATTACTATTTGTACTGTATATTCTTCGATTATCTTTGTCAAAGATCAGCCAACCATGGATGCAACAGTTTACTTCTAGGGTTTGTATTCTGTTTCACTTGTTGCTGTGTCTGATTTTATGCAAATAACAATCTCTTTGATGTTATTCCTCATTATTAAATTTCTATTTAATTTTTTATTTATTAATTTTTAAGATGAATAAATTTCATGTATTTCATGTATACAAATTTAGGAGCATAGTGATACTTCTCACCCTACCCAATCTCCCAACCATGCTCTCATCTTACCTGCCATTTCCTTTCTTATTTATTCTTTTAACTTACATTGGTCTAATTTTTATACTCACAAGGTTAACCTTACATTAGTAAAGAGTTCAAGACATAGTAAGAAGAAGGCCGTTGCCGCAGCTCACTAGGCTAATCCTATGCCTGCGGTGCCGGCACCCCGGGTTCTAGTCCCAGTTGAGGCACTGGTTCTGTCCTGGTTGCTCCTCTTCCAGTCCAGCTCTCTGCTGTGGCCCGGGAGTGCAGTGGAGGATGGCCCAAGTGCTTGGGCCCTGCACCCCATGGGAGACCAGGAGGAAGCACCTGGCTCCTGGCTTCAGATTGGCGCAGTACTGGGTGTAGTGGCCATTTGGGTGATGAACCAACGGAAGGAAGACCTTTCTCTCTGTCTCTCTCTCTCACTGTCTAACTCTGCCTGGGGAAAAAAAAAAAAAAAAAAACAACAACAACAACAAAAAAACACTGTTCTTCAACAGTAGAGGTAAGGGCTGTAAATAATCATCAGATCTCAAGGTCTCAAAGTATCAATTTTTCTCATAGACATTACCTTTTTTGGTGCATTCTTAATTATCACAGACCAGGGAAATATATGGCATTTGTCCTTTTGGTACTGGCTTAATTCACCAAGCAAAATGGCTTCTAGTTGCATCCATTTTGTTGCAAAAGACAGGATTTCATTCCTCCTTCTCCTCTTCCTCACCTCTCCTCTCTTCCTCCTTGGGTCTAATGGAGATATTTCAAAAGATTTCCTTTCAATCTTGGATATTCTTTCTTTTGTTCATTGAGTCTGTTGTAAACGCTTTCCACTCTATTTTTTATTTGACATATTAAATTTTTCATTTATAATATTTGTTAGATGCTTTCATTAATATCGCTGTCTCCTTTCAGAATTTCTCATCCATATCAGGTATGGATCTCCTTATTTCATTTAACTGCTTCTCTGTGTTTCTGAGTAATCTCACAATCATTCTTTTGATCTCCTTTTCCTTTTCATTTTGTCAATCTCCTCATCTTCACTGTCTAATATGGATGTATTATTGTGTTCTTTTTAGGAGTCATCTTGTCTTCCTTGTTCATGTTTCTTCTATCTCTATGTTTACTTTCACGCATCTGGGGAAACACTTGTTGGTATCTCCTCTGAAGGCATTGTTCTTCAATTCACACTAGATATCCAGATGTGTGTGATGGGTGAGGCCAGGGAGCTCTGGCCAGTGTTTGTGGGCAGAGAAACAGTCTAGAAAGATTCCCAAGTTGTGTTTGGCAGATCTCCTCTATCATCATTAGGGGGAAGGGATGAACTCACTAGTTGGCATGTTCAGTGCCTCAGCACTTCTCTGTGCCTAGGTGCATAACTGATTCACTGCCTAGAGTAAGCTTGCAGTGCCTATGCAACCTACCCACACAGGTGCACAAATAGCACATTGCTCCTGTATGCTCCATAGTGTGAGTGCCGAGCCCCACACAAGGTCCCTGTCAAGCACTCGGAAAGCTCTGAGCTTCCAGAGCTGGACTGGGTGAGTGCTCCTAAACTGACACACTCTCTATGCCTTTCTCAGTTCTGTGGCCCATGCAGAACTCACAGGATCATGGGATTTCCACAATAAAAATTGCAGGACCCCCACAGTCACAGGGTGCAAGGAATCCATCCTCTGACCAGTGAGGTGCCTGTCTCTGGAGTGAGTTATCTGACAGAGTTGTGTTGGCGCTCCACCTCAGCAAGTTGAGTCTAGAGCTTTAGAGGGGGAAGAGGAGGTAAGCAATGTGACCCCCCTCAGGGTGCTAAGTGGACACCCTGCCCCTGCCAGCTCTCCATGCCAGACTCAAACTCAATGAGAACCACAGAACTCTCCCCAGACAAAATCATCAGTAATGTACAGGTGACTGTAGCCTCCTCTCTCCTCACTCTGACAAGACAGCATTTCCCCATCTGCTGTTGGTCACCAGTCACTAACCGCACTGCCAGCTTCTATGTGTATACACTGTCCTCATTGCTCTACACGGGCTCTGTTCTGTTAAGTTTTTCACTGTAAATTTCCCTTCAACTGGCCCCTGGGAACATGGACCTTCCTTTGTTGTTCTGATATCTTCTCATGGCCAAAATCACTTTGTCTTCTTCCTATTCAGCCATCTTGGATCTCTCTCAGTAAAGAAAACTTGAATAAAATATATTTTATACAATCATAAAATATTTATTTAAATTAGTAAATCATTAATTATAAGGATATCAAAATTATAAATATCTTTAGATTTAATTATATTTTAAATTGCCTGTGTTATTGTGATCGCTATTATATCAAAATTTTAAGTTAAAAATTATAATAAAATTAAAATCACTCCAATTCTTAATGATAATTTAATTTTTATATGTTCATCTTATCTTATATTTTATTTATTTGAAATGCAGAGACACAGATAGATCTCACATCCACTGGTTCACTCCTCAAATGCACACAGAGCTGGGACTGGGCCATCCAAAATCAGGAGCCAGGAGCTGAATGTAGATCTCCCACATGACTGGTGGGTCCCAACTACTTGAGCCATGGCCTGCTGCTCCTGAAGGTGTCATTTAATGGGAATCCTGAATCAGCAGCAGAGCCAAGACTGAACCCAGGCAGTCTGATGTGGGATATAGATGAGCCAAAGTGCACATTAACTACTATAACAAATGTCTGCACCTTTAGAAAACATCTAATTTTTCTTTTATTTAAGATTCCTTTTGCTTTTTTAAAGATTTATTTAGTTACAGAAAGAGGAGAGATAGAGAAATCATTCATCTGCTGGTTCACTCCCCAAATGGCCACAACAGCCAGAGCTGGGCCAGGCTGAAACCAGCAGCCAGTAGCTTCATCTGGGTTTCCCATGTGCGTGCAGGGGCCCAAGGACTTGGGCCATCATCTGCTGCTTTCACAGGTACATTAGTAGGGAGCAGGATCAGAAATGGATCAGTTGGAAATCGAACTGGTGTCCATATGGGATGCTAACATTGCAGGTGATGTCTTAATCTATTATGCCAAAACATCATGCCCCATTATTTATTTTTATTATTATTATTTGAAAATCAGAGAGAGAGAGAGAATCTTCCACCCAGTGGTTTACTGGATGGATGACTGCAACAGTGGGGTCTGAACAAGATCAAAACCAGGAACAGAAAATCCATCCTGGTCTTCCACATGGGTGGCAGGGGCCAAAGTGCTTGGAACATCTGTTTTTCTGGGTCTGCATTAGCTGGGGTAGAAAGCAATGGGAAACAGAGTAGCTGGGCATTGCAAATAGTTGGTTAACCCATTGTGCCACAATGCTGGTCCCTCTTCTGGCTTTTATATTTGCTTATTTTCTACTTAGCTTCTAATATTTATTACTAGAATATTTCAACTATCTTTGTTAAAACAAGAGATTTCAATTACCTTTATTAGAAAAGTAGATTATCCATCTAGAGAATTACTAAAAATTGGTATTCTTTATGACTTTTTTTCATCAAGGCACTTCTCATTGTATAACATTGTCTAGACAATGTTATGCAAATTTACTTCTAAAATGTAAATATCTCACAATTTTTCATGGTAGATATTGGTAGTACTTACTACTATTTTCAATTATCTTGTTTTAAGGTACAAAACAAAATTATATTTCCTGACCTATTTACATTAGGACTAGCCTTTGTCATAATCTGGCTCATGAAATTAGAAATGCATTATTTCTAGGTAGAAACAGTTAAGGGCCAGATTGGAGTTCTCTGTGCTTTTTTTCCCAGCCTAAAGATCTTCACTGAGGTGTATGGAATTGGTAGATTCTGTCATCCTATGTCTATGACTATGCTAAGCAGAACTTTCTTGCAAAACTACATGGGCTATCATTATAAGAATGAGGATAGGTTAATTAATGCATTTTAAAATAACTTAATTTGGAAGCTAGGATATTTACAAAACACATCTTTCTGGAGCTTTTACCAATTACATCAAATTCAAACTAAGTTTTGATTGCTTTTTGAGAATTGCTATTTACTCAATTTTAGGTGGATAACATCAAATAGCAGAACTCCATTTAAATATATGTGCTTTTTTTTTTTTGTGGTATTGTTGAGTAAGCCAAACTCAGGAGGTTTCTTCCTTCCCTTGCCATTTGGTACTGTTTTTCAAAATAAGTAAAATATTTCTAATGACTGTTTTCCAAATTAGAATAGATTGGTTCAAGTACCTGAAGTCATTGAAATTCATTAAGTTTTTAAAATGTTTAAATTTACTTGAAAGGCAAAGACACAGAGTGGGGGAAGGAGAAGAAGGGAAAGAGAGAGAGAAGGAGGGAAAGAAATGGTTCTTCCACCTACTGGTCCCCTTCCCAAATGCCTACGATAGTAAGGACAGGGCCAGGCTGAAGCCAAGAGATCGAAACTCCATCTGGGTCTTCCACAGGGGTGTCAAGGACTCAAGTATTCGAGCCATCATCTGCTGCCTGCCAGGATGTACACTAAAAGGAAATTGGATTAGAAACACAGGCAGGCCCAATTCAAAGTGCTCTTCAATGCACTGGGGGGTATCCCCAGCAGTGGTTCGACTCAGTGCCATAATGCTTGCCTCAGAATTCATCGAAATTTTTGATTGGCAGATATTCTAAAATTGAATTGAAACTGAATTGGGTTTGTGACAAATTCTACAATTTTTGTAATATTTACTGTTATCATTTCTATTCCAGTGCATTCAGGTACTTTTAAAATAATAGTTTGGACATTTGGTTGTTATATAGACTAAGGAGCATGGATAGTGAGTGACATGCTGAGAGTTCTGCTCACAATGAAATCACAATAAATTAACTATAGTTTATCATCCCTCAAGTGTAGGAAAAATATCACTGTGTTAGCCATAATGCTTTTGGAGACAATCCCCAGGTTTAAGAGTCATTTCTTTACTGCCACTCATGTCTTTTGGACTTAAGAATACAGAACTACGAGAGTATTCTGAGTAGAGACATTCGTTCAATTCTAGATCCCACAGAAGCATTCATTGATTCCACACCTGCCTGCTTCATTCCTTCCTGTCTTTGTCTTGTCTACTTGTGTTTTTTCATTAAAAAGTCATGAATGCTTACTCATGGCAGGCAGCATTCTGGACATTAGGTATACAGCAATGAACAAACTGTGCAACTTGCATTAGGGGAACAAGACAAAATGTACATGACAATAATACAAATAATCCGAACACAAATGCTGAGAATCAACTATTTTCTAGGATCCATAAATGTTGATCTGCAATTTTGTGACAAATTAAATTGGGAAACATAATAATAACAGAATAAATAAGCTTATTTATTAGTTCATAAATACCCAATGGAGAAAATTTTAAATGGGACACATTATGCCATAATGGAGTTAAAAATCATTTGCCAAATAATTTAGGGACAATAATTTCTTGTGCAAACAAACATCAGAGGTCACCCTAAATTACTTGAATTGTCTGCCTACATTGATCAGAATAATTAAATTTCAAATGAAGCAGATGAGCTCTCCTCTATTTTGAACCAGATGACCAGAAGTAAGCTGTAAATTAGAAATAATTTTAACTCTGAATTGAAATGCTATTCCTACTCATTTCTAGGTAGGTCACATAAATCAACTCTCACATATCAATGACTGAGAAACTAATGCAAGCTTAAAAATTCATTCACATACTCAGGAGCTTCCTGAAAAAAAAAGTATTGCAAGCAAGAAAATGTTTCTATTTTAATTATTTTGGTCTTCAAAATGATGATTTTGATTACCAACACCAGTATTAAACTGTTGCAAAGTTGTTCATTTATGTATAACTTATGAAATGTGTAACATTTTATAGTCACAATAGAAAAAGTAAATAAAAACATTTGAGATATTCAAGGCTGAAAAATTCTCATGCAAAATGTCTTGTTGGTATTTATTCCATATCTCATGAGAGTTTGTGACATTAAGCAAAGAGTGGAAAAATATTTATACATTTTAATTTCTTCAGAGCTACTCTGTGCAGGACTCCTCAAATTTATTTCCTCTGGTGGTGCTACCTTAGAGAAAAAGAAGTGTTATATGAACCACATGAGATTCTATCTGTTTCTACAGAAATGAAATAATCACAGCTAGCAAGACAAAATGCTGTACTTTTTTCATGTACATGGGAAGAATAGAGAACTTAAAACAGAAACTAATTAACCAACCTATATTGCATTTTAATAATAAATTATCTCTTTTCTAGTAGACTGTAGATTTTATTAGGTCTGATTTTTATCCTATGCACCTGCTACTGTCTTTGGAACATAAGGTGTTTGATATATATTTATTAAAATAAATTTTGATGGAAAACACTGAGTAGGTAAGAACTTATCCTAGCCATGGGATTCTTAGAGGAAGAAAAAAGAGAAGCAGTTGGCCCAATAAAGAAAATTAATACAAAGACTAGAGATACTAAATACTAGATTTTCCAGATTTATAATATTTTTCATGTTTGCCTGTATTTACTTGGAAATAGTAGTTGAAAGGAAACACTGTGATATGTACTAAAGACAGCTTAACTAGATGGCTGAACATGTTATTTTTAGCATATTCTCCATACTAGCTGGTGGTGTATTTGAGCAAATATTTGAAATATTTATTTTTCATCAAAATTTTTTTTGTAAATCCACAGAAATATATATTTGGGAACTAAAACTGGTTTTTGCTCTAACAATGCCATAGTTTAGAAGATAAGTAAAGCAAAGTTCCTTTCTGCTCTTTATAGACTTGTGGTACATATGTCTGGGAGATGAAACATGGGACTTCCTAAAAGATTTCATGAGTTTACATCTTCCTGGGAGGCTGAATTTTATTTTGAAAGAACTGTCAAAACGCTATGAAAGGCATCCTAGGTAATTAAAATGAGTCCCAAAGAATGAAGGCTGACTTTATTTATATACTGCTTTCCTCATGTAATGCCACTTGGAATAAGAAAAAAAGTGTCACAATTTACTTGTTTTGGAAAATGTAGAAGTGTTTTTCTTAGTGTTTTCAGAAATATTGATACAAAAGAAACATCAAAGGTACATTCCTCAAAACACATGTTTACACTGATGGATTTAGACAAAGTGCTGGATAATATCCAAATCATGATTGGAGAACTCAAGAACAAAGGATAGCAAAAAGCAGGAATCCCTTTGGCTACCTTTTTTCACTTGAATCTCCTTTTTTGGCTTTAGTAAAAATCATATAAAAGGAGACTTTGTGGATTTCTCTTGGCATTTCTTCAAGAATTAATGATCAATTTTAATTAATATTTGTAGTTGAGTTGTTCAGATCCTTTTACTTTCTAAATAATCAATAGTAGTGCACATTAACTGGCCAATATATTTGAACTTCAGATTTTTCCCTTTGTCCAGTTTTATCTTATCAATTGAAAGCATTGCTTCTATAAAATCTTATTAAATAGACTTTAATTCCTTTTCTCTCTCTCTCTTACCATCTCTTCTTCCCTAGTTTCCATGTCCAGCTACTTACCCCTCAAGCATGTGCACATGCATACACACACACACACACACAAGCAAGCACACATGCATATATTTTCCTAACCAACTTAATCCTGTCCAGGTATCAGTTTTCAGAACTTCAGAAGATATTTATTTAAACCTGTTCAACTAGACATGCACTAAAATAACCTTGGGATCATTACCAATCATTTCAACATAGAATAGAATTTCCTTTTTTTCCCCAAGATTTATTTTATTTACTTGAAAGGAAGATATACAGGGAGAGAAGAGAGAGAGAAGGAGAGAGAAGAGACAGAGAGAGAGACTTCCATCCCCTAGTTCACTCACCAAATGGCTGCAATGGTCAGGGCTGTGCCAGGCTGAAGCCAGAATGAGGATTTCCCTCAGAATCTCCCATGCAGCTGCAGGAGCTCAAGCACTTGGGTCATCTTCCACTGCTTTCCCTGGTGCATCAGCAGGGAGCTGAATTGGAAGTGGAACAGCTGGGATGTGGACACTGCAGGCAGAGGCTTAACCTTCTACGCTACAGTGCCGAGCCCTTAATAGATTTTTCTAATACCGTTTTGCTATAAGTTGGTGGAAGCTTTTGTCCATTCTATCATTCCTAATGATGTATGTGACTTTAGGGTGGAAAACGTTTTTGCATGGCATGCCAAAAGACAAATTTGAATAAATAACAAAGGCACATTTATGAAGGAAATGTCTCCAGAAATGAAGCTTCTGAGTAAAAAAGATTAGAATTTGAATTGTTGAAACTCAAACTTAGGTTTTTTTGAATTTCAACATTGCCACCCCAACAATCTCTTTTTCATTATCTTTGTTTGAGATTGTGGACAATCTCAATCATCTCCCAAACTTTCCCACAGAAAAGAGAGCGGTGAAGGCTAGGCTAAGATTTATCATCCTTAAAATGAATTAGACATTGCACATTAACAAGGTTTGGAGCATTAGAAGCCCATTTTAGCTGCAATATCTCAGGAGCATGAGGTACCTTAAAGGCCGTCAAGATTTTTCCAGTGATTTTTTTTTTTTTTTACCTAAGAATTGTAATAAGAGCAGGCAAACTTAATGATGCCGCCAAAAGGTGAAATTGGGATACCACATTTGACAAGACGTTGAAGTTAGAGTAGACATATAAATGTATCTAGCATTTATTTGAGAAGGCAGCTCTAATATATTCTCAGGTCATAATGTTGTGATGGGTCTAAGTCTTTCTAGGCATTGCTGGTGTAAGTAGTTAGGGGACTAGGACAACTATCTGAGCATTTAATGCTCCTGGTTACATAACTGGTATAATATGGTCAGGTGATATCTGCATTCCCAAGCAGAGCCTTATTCTGCTACATCTTCTGTTAACAATATCAGAGAAAATGACCTCTACTTTCTGGTGTTAATATATGCACAAGGATATTAAATAAAGAATAAATAGGTATACAGTTGAAGAGAACTGATGCTACTATAAAAAGATAAATAGTGCTAATATAACAGAACATAATAATTTAAGCACAGAGTAGTATCTTGAATCAGATCTACTTAAATTCCTTCAGTTAAATGTGCCATTTTATAAGCAACTTTGAATTTACTTCTGTTACATGCATCAAGATTTATGCACGCGTAAAACAGGCAGATTCTCAGAACATTGGATAGTTTGGAAGAATTACAAGGCCTATCATTTCAAGAGTCTCTACATTTTCATTTTCTGAGCAATCTAGATAAAGTAAATATAGCATATAGATTTTAAAAATCGAATGTATAAATTCCACGAGGTATTTCTGGAGCTTTAGGTGAAGGAGGACACTCAGGCTTTCTAGAGGTTGCCACATTAGCTGGTAGAAGCATATTAGAGGGGCTGGCACTGTGGCATAGCATGTAAAGCCACTGTCTGTGGACCCGGCATCCCATTTAGGCGCTGGTTCAAACCCGGCTGCTACATTTCCAATCCAGCTCTCTGCTATGGCCTGGGAGAGCAGTAGAAGTTGGCTCAAGTCCTTGGGCCTCTGTATCTGCATGGAAAACCCAGAAGAAGCTCCTGGCTCTTGGCTTCGGATTAGCACAGCTCCGGCCATTTCGGCCATCTGGGGGCCTCTCCTTCTCTCACTGTGTAACTCTGACTTTCAAATAAATCCATAAATCTTAAAAAAAAAAAAAACAGTATGTTCGAAAACAGCAACAATGTTAGAGATGAGAGGGCATTATCATGTTTCTTCACTGAAGTAGGTAAACCAAGAACACCTTATGGGTATGGTACTAGCAGGCATGTCCCATAAAGGTAGGACTCTTCACCCTTGTCCACATTCTCTTAAGTTTCTTCACCATTCTCTTTTACAACTATTCAGTGTCTCTCACAATTTCTCCATTGCTTTTCCATCCATTGCCACTAGCTTTTCTCAACCTGTTATAGTTTTTCTTATGAATGTACTATCCCTCTCAGTATCAATCAGCATATCATGCTTTAGTACATAGCAAGGCATTCCAAAACACAGACATCTGAAACAACCACTATTTCAGCTCACAGTATCTTGGATTGGCAGTTGTGATTGAGCTCATTTGTTCTATTTATGACACTGGTGTCATCTGTAATTATTTAAAACACTGATATCAGTTGTCAAGTCAGTAGGGGCTGGAGAGTCTAGACTAATCTAGTGGATCATATTTGCCAAAACAGCCACACCAGTTTATATGAAGATTTTAATCATAAACTGCTCATACCATGTAATGTCAATGCTTGTGCTAAGCTGAAAAAAGGCTTCTTGCTTACTTTCTTTCTTGAGACAAATATTTTTCAATCAACCATACTGAAAGGTGCCAACCTGATTTACACAGAAAAACCACAGGAACAGCCTCTTGCGTAAATCCAGTCTACATTCAACGTCAATCCCCAGTGATATGTTAATCTTCAGATGAATTCAGCTGACAGCCCTCAAACCACCACAGATTAGATCAAGTGGTCAAGTTGAGCAACCCTGGAATAAATTTAATGAAGGATGTCAAAGATTTCTATGATATAATCTTTACTAAATGTATGCTAAACTGATCTTCTGTATATAAAGAGAATCGAAAATGAATCTTGATGTGAATGGAAGGGGAGAGGGAGTGGGAAAGGGGAGGGTTGCAGGTGGGAGGGACGTTATGGGGGGGAAGCCATTGTAATCCACAAGCTGTACTTTAGAAATTTATATTCATTAAATAAAAGTTAAAAAAAAGATTTCTATGATGAAAATTATAAAACATTAAAGAAAGAAATAGAATAATACACAAAAATTTTCCATGTTTATGCGTTGGAAGAATTAATATCAACAAAATGTCCAAACAACCAAAAGCAATATACAGAAGATTCAATGCAATCTTGATCAAAACGCTAATGATATTCTTCTCAGATCTAGAAAAAAATGCTAAGATTCATACTGAAAAACAAGAGATGACAAATAGCTAAAGCAATCTTAGACAACATAAACAAAGCCAGAGACATCACAACACAAGATTTCAAGACATCTTAGAAGGCAGTTATAATCAAAAGAGCCTGGTACTGGCACAAAAACAGATGGGTAGACAAACAGAATAGAATAAACTCCAGAAATCAATCCGTGCATCTACAACCAACTTATATTTGACAAAAGAACTAAAATCAATCCCTGGAGCAAAGACAATCTCTTCAACAAATGGTGCTGGGAAAACTTGATTTCCACATGCAGAAGTATGAAGCAAGAGCCCCACCTTACCCCTACGCAAAAAAAATCCACTCAAAATGGATCAAAAGCCCAAATCTATGACCCAATATCATCAAATTACTAGAAATATTGGAGAAACTCTCAAGACATTGGCATAGGCAAAGACTTCTTGAAAAAGACCCCAGAAGCACAGGAAATCAAAACCAATTGACAAATGGGATTGCATCAAACTGTGAAGCTTCTGCACTGCAAAAGAAACCCTCAGAAAAGTTAAGAGGCAACCAATAGAATTAGAAAAAATATCTTCAAACTATGCAACCAATAAAGGGTTAATATCCCGGATCTATAAAGAGTTTAATAAATTCAACAATAAACCAAAAAATCCAGTTAAGTAATGGGGAAAGGACTTGAACAAGCATTTTTCAAGAGGGGAAATTCAAAAGGCCAACAGACACTTGGAAAATGCTCAGGATTACTAAACACCAGGGAAAGGCAAATCAAAACCACAATGAGGTTTCACCTCACCCCAGTTAGAATGGCTGCCATACAGAAACCAACAAACAACAAATGCTGGTGAGGATGTGGGGGAAAAGGTACACTAATCCACTGCTGGTAAGAATGTAAACTGATGCAGCCACTGTGTAAGACAATATGGAGATACCTTAGAAATCTGAATATATACCTAGCATAAGACCCAGCAATCTCACTCCTAGGAATTTCCAAAAACAAAAAGAAATCAGTATATGAAAGAGTGATCTATACCCCATGTTTATAGCAGCTCAATTCATAATAACTAAGATATGGAATCAACCCAGATGTCCATCATCTGATGACTGGATAAAGAAATTATGCTATACATACACTATGGAGTACTACTCAGATGTAAAAAAAAAAAGAAAGAAAAAAAAAAAGAAATCCTGTCTTTTGCAACAAAATGGATATAACTGAAAACCATTACACTTAGTGAAATAAATCAGTCTCAAAAAGACAGATATCATGTACTTTCCCTGATCTGGGGTAACTAATAGAGTACCTAAAATGTAATGTATTACAGTGAAATTCACATTTTAAGATTCAGTGATTGTTTATAGCCCTTGTCTCTATTGTTGAGGAACAGTGAGTTTTTGTTCAAACTATTTGTTGAATGCTTTAGATAGTGTAGGGTCAACCTTATGAGTACAAAATAAACTGAAAATAGAGCTTCATAAAAATTAAGAGTGGTAATAAGAAAGGGAGGAAGAAAAAGGTTGAAGCATGGGCAGGTAGGAGGGTAGGGTGGGAAGGATCAGTATGTTCCTAAATCTGTATATACGACACACATGGAACTTGTATACCTTACATAAAATTAAAAAAAATTAATATCATATCATAGTAAATTATAGGTTCTGAAAAGTTTAAAATATATTCTGTAGGCATATGTCTTTGAACCAAATCAAATGTGACACATAGTTACATACATTGTTTCCATTTTGTATAAATCCAATACTTTCCTGGAATCTGACTTAGAATTAACTATGAATTTGAAAATTTTTAGAGGCATGCTAATTGTTAGCAAATTAAATGTAATATAGAACAAAGATGGAAAATTTTTCAGAAAATAATATCATTAATTGCTATGTAAAGATGCCCAAAGGAGTACTATGAAAGAACCAGCCTCTTAATATTTTTCACATTTACAAAGCTTGTTGGTGATATAATTTAGTGTAGGGCATTTTGAATGCTATTCTGAAACTTGAACTATGACAGAGGCTGATGATTCTCTTTCTAATATTATCTCAATTGGTAGGCAGGAAAACTGCCATCAACTTTTGAAATAAGGGATAGCGAACCACTTTCTGATGTCAAAGATTCAGGTGTGACTTAAAATATTATTCTAAAATTTGTCCCACAAAGTAAGGAACTTTACATGAAAGGGATCTTCAAAAAGTTCATGGAAAATGTGCATTATAAAAATACATATAGATATCCAGTTTTTTCCTCAAAAATAACGTATCTACTATGTAAATTTTTGTGAACTTTTTTAGTACAGATGTGGAGCTAGGCATCTATGAAGTACAGTCCTTCAACTACAAGAAAGCACAGGGAGTGAGGACTTAACCCAGCAGTTAAGGTGCCCATGTCCCATATTGCAATGTTTAGGTCTGAATAGTTTCAGACACAAACTCCCTGTCAATGCAGATTTTGGAAGGCAATGATGATGGCTCAGGAATTTTGGTTCCTATCACAAATATGAGATACCTGGATTACATCTCCAGCTCATGGCTACATTCCCACACTGTGTGGGCATTTGAGAGCAAACCGATGGATGGAAATTTGATCATTGTCTTTCTGCCTGTTAATAATAACATTAATAATAAAAAACTAAATTCATTAAATACAGCTAACAAAGTTCAGGACATTAGCTTTTAGATTTACTATTTATTTTTAATTGACAAATAATAATGGCATATATTTATAGGGTATGTTGTGTTTTCAAACATTTATCCATTTTGGAATAATCAAATCAAACTCAAGTGTCCTTATTAAAGCTTTATAAAATTAATATTTTGAAATATTTATAGCTACGAAATAAGTATGATTGAGCTGAGGGTGAGTTCTGACCTTTCCAGAGATAAAATCAGGATAGCTTCTACTCACCATGAGAGATCTGGTGAGAGAGTGTTCTATCACAGAAAGGTTGCAGAGGGGGCAATTAATTTGTGAAAAAGGCAGTGGAAATCATAACTCTGGAGCACAAGATGAGCACAGACTGAGATTTTTGGGAGCAATACAGTAGCATGTTCTGTGCATCTTTTTATACTCAAAAGATACTATTGGATCAGATCATATGAAATAACCACTTCCACATTTTGTTTATTTTTTTTTTTTAATTTCTTGGGAGAGGAGAGACAGGTTGACAGAGAATTCTCATCCTAAGATTTGCTCCTCAAATACTCACAACAGCAAGGACTGACCCAGGCTAAAGCTAGGAATCAGGAACTCTGTTCAGGTTTTTTACGTAAGAGCAGAAACTCAGTGACTTATGCAAACATGTGCACCTTCCAGGGTCTGCATAACAAGACTCTAGAATCAGGAGTGGAGCTCAGACTTGAACCTAGGTTGTCTGAAATGGTAAGCAGGCTTCTGAACTGTTAGACCAAAAATCGACGCATGAAATTATAACTTTCATAAAATAAAAGTATTCCATTTGTTCCATTTGATTCAACTTAATAACTAGGAAAAGTGCAGACATTGTATCATTTTCTTCTCTCTCTATTACATAAAGAGTAATTAACCCCAATACCTGTGAGTTGCACTATTTTCTTTTTGATGTTCTTGATGGATCTGTGTTGGTTGCTAGGCAGATCCTTATTGTATAGCTGCACACTGAGAATCTCTTCGTCAACCTAAGTGCTCATTATCAATCTAATGCAAAGGAATGCAATGGATCAGAGTCTGATTAAAGAAAAAATTTTGATAGGTGTCAAATGTTCTAGAACCATCTCTATAACAGGAACATGATATACTGCAGGGTATGGTAAGCAGGTCTTAGCATCACATGAGCTGCCACTGCACAGAACTGAAAAAAAGTCATCAATACATGCGTGGGAAGAAAAGATCCAGTGGAAATGGAAGACACAAGTTAGTAATAAGGAACAGAGAAGGTTTTGATTAGAAATAAATTTTGTCTCAGTAACACACACATACACATACATTCACATGCATGTACACGTGCATATATCTATAGCATGAGGGCTGTAAGTCCAATCATTATGTTCTATATGAATCTGATTGCCATCAGCACATAAGCTACTGGAATTTATTTAAGCCTAATGATGGAGGGTGTTCTAAATTGAAGCTTTTAACATCTTAACTGGGAAACACAATGGCATTCCATCAGAGAAAGTAAAATATATGTTCCTTCTTTCAAATCACATAAAAACAAATAGGAACATTTACATGTTTGAGCAACAAAATTTTTTTTAAAATCAATTACGATGTACTGAACTCCACATTATGAAGTCCATTGTTCTCATGAGCATGTTTAACAACGAGAAATTTCCATATGTGGTTGTCATAGAAACAAAAGTACTTCATGATTTTTCTTATTCTGGCTACTGGGTATTATAATAATTGAGCTGCATCACAGGCTTCTGATTTTACACTGATCATGGGTACATTTGATCCATCAACAGAGATTTTGAGGATACTATTTTACAGGTAAGAGACAAACACACTGTGATTCATTAGTATTTAACTACTCATGGCCCTTATATGAGACACAGAAAAATATAATGCTGAATAATATGTATATTTAAAAATCATAAAAACTGAATCTAGCATGTTGATCTTTTGGGAAAAAAATGTTCATGATGGGTTATGTTCAACTTCAAAACTCTGAATAGCTCTCAAAGTTTCTCATATGAGCTATGCTCCATGGATCCCAATGTAGTTTTTTAGCATTTATTGAACTTTTCCTCTCTGTCATGCACTGTTCTTGATAGAGGAATGACCAAAGTACCCATCAAGGACTCTCTATCTACTGAGAACACCAAACTCTTCTAGGATTAAGTGTGATTCAAGACTGAGTCCAACAGATGTCTGAAGAATAAATAACAAAAAATGTCATTTGAGAAATCTTGAATATTGAGACTACTTGTACAAAGAAGTCATTGTTCTAGGTATATTATTAGGGAACAAGAGTTTTAAGTGAAAATGATGGGGTAAGATCTTGAACAAAACAATTTAAACTCTATGTGAAAAATTTGGTAGAAAATAAGCACACATAAATATTTGTATCAAAAATATCAATTCATTTTGACAAAGCACTTTTATGTTTTATTTTGCACATTGTCTCAAGAAGTATTAAACATTTACTATCTAATGCAAGAAATTAGACTGCTATGTATACCAAACTCTTTCAATGTCACCACTTGTAACCTAGTTTCCACAATATAGGGTTTACTGTGGAAACCTTTGAATTTTCATTCTATCTGTTATGATTTAATGACACCATTATTTTTCTGTCTTAATATTTGTTCTGAGAATGAGAAAACACTTTACTTCCCTACTATTGTCTCTGACACATGGTTCCCCAGCCAAAACCATTACCTTCCATTTGACACATGTTGGGCAAGATTCTTGAAGGAAGATTAAAGGGAACAAAAACAGGTGAGTTCTACTTAAAAATGCATAAACAAAAATCAACTTCACAAAGCAAATGTTTTTCTGCTTCAAGCATGTGGAGATGACAACTTTTTAAACTTTATATTTCAAACTCCATCATCTAGTCTCTAGGTTTTCCTAAGTCTTTGATTCAGTTGTTCAGCATTGTTTTATATAAGGTCTATCACAAGTAAATTTATCTCTTCTAATTAACTTACAACTTGTATAACAATTTTTAGGGGCTGACATTGTGGTATAGGGTTAAAACTACTACCTGTGACACCAGCATTCCATATGGCTGTTGGTTCGGTTTGAGTCCTGGTTGCTCTAATTCCCATCCATGTCCCTGCTAATGCACCTGGAAAAGCAGCGGAGGATGGCCTGAGTGCCTGGGCCCCTGCATCCACATGGAAGACTGGGAAGAAGCTCCTGACTCCTGGCTTCCCCTTGCTGCTGTTTGGGGATTGAGGCTTTTCAGTGCGGCTAGAGGTCTGTGGGCCCCGCAGACATAGGTAGAATGTCCTTCACAAGCTGGCTGTCAGCTGAGGCTGGAAAGCTTGTTTCCAGACTGGTCGGCATCTCCCCCACTATAGCTCCTTGTGCTGCATGTGTGACCTTCTGGTTTTAAATCATAACTTCAGGGAGGTTGCAACCTCTCAGAGCTGGCAGCAGAAGAGGCTGAGCCACTGGGGAGAGTCAGACTGGCTGCTGCTATCTTGTGTGATCTTGTGCCCTTAAATCACACCTTCAGGGTGGTTGCAATCTTTCACCCAGAGCTAGCAGAGGAGGGCATGAGCCCTTAAGGAGAATTGTTTTATTCCAAGAGATCCCTACTATGTCTATGAGCTCCAAGCCAATCAACATACAGTATGTAAAACCCCTGTCCAATGGACACCTCCATAGAATGACCTAATGAAAAAATAAAATAAAATAATGCCTTAAAAATCCCGGGCACTTCCTGAAAGCCAGCATCCCATTCAGGATCTCTGCCAGCTCTCCTCTCAGACCACACGCTTTTCTATCAAAATTTTCTGCCTCTTTGCAAATTGCTTCCCGGCTTTTTATTTCTGTACTGATCTGAGGAAAAGAACCCATGAAACTTGCTCTGGCAACTGCCCTCTCCTCTGCAACCAGAAATGGGGAGTGAACCAGTTGATGGAAGGGCTCTCATTCTGTCTCAGTCTCTCTCTTTCCGTTGCTGTGTGTAACTCTGCCTTTCAAACAAATAAATAAATCTATAAAATTATATATTAATATTTGGGAGTATCTCTATTATGAAAAGAAATTTTATCTATAAATTAT
Source organism: Oryctolagus cuniculus (assembly GCF_964237555.1). Lineage (NCBI taxonomy): Eukaryota > Metazoa > Chordata > Mammalia > Lagomorpha > Leporidae > Oryctolagus > Oryctolagus cuniculus. The sequence goes on along the minus strand of NC_091433.1, from coordinate 120,522,191 downwards.
CCCCGTCAACAATGCACAAAACTGTGTTTAATCCATGGGCAAATAAATGAATGATTAACCACAGTTGATATTTAACTTACACACTGCTCTCCCCTTCACAGTCCATGTATTGTACAAAAAGTTCTTTCTAAAATGCCTCTACTTATTTAAGATATGTTTTACCCTAATTCTCACTTCTTCTCCAAATCACAGTAACAGAGATAATGACATCCCTTTTAAAACCTTCCATGAACCCTTGATAAAATCATCTCTCCTTCCTCTGATCTCCTAGAGTACTTTATATGCACTGTTTATATTCACTTAATCCCTAATTATTTTGTGCATTGATTAATTCATTAATGGCGAAAGCCATGTAAGCTTTGAAAATGGCTGAATAAGATAAAAGGTCAAACTTTAGAAAATTTCAAACTAGTTACAAAGGTAGAAGTTTAAGTAAATCATTGTAAGGAAATACAATGAAGGAAGCAATAGTGATATGAACACTTTGCTTTCTACTTATGTGTGTATGTTTTTCCTATTAAAATGATCACTGGAATACTAGATCTAAATATTTCTATGTCTATGGATTCAAATATGTAATTCCAGTATGCTAATTTTACTTAAGATGCTTAAGTAAAGCACATATATGTACAGTTTATAATATTATAAGGTCAACACAAGTGTAATAACCATTCACCTCAAGAAAATACTTTTCAGTACTCCAGGATGCACTGGTTGGCTTTTCTGATCACTTACTGTTACTAACATCCTGAGATTATGGTATCCACTTTCTTGTTTCTATTTGCGATTTTGTCCACCAAATCTATCTATAAATTACAGATTTTTTTATATACTAACCAGATGGAATAGAGGAAAATGCAATCATTTTTGCCTATCTTCTTTTTCATATTATTTATTTGAGTCACTGAGTTGTTTTTGTGATTCATTCATTTTCTTTGATGAGTAGTATTCCAGTGCATGCATATAACAAAATTTATTTTTTATTTGTAGTTGATCAATAACAGTGGGTGTTTTTATTATATATAACATGGTTTTCTGAAGTACACATTCATTGTGGACTGGTTCAATCCACCTGGTTATCAAGGCCAGTATTTCCAATAGTTATCATCTTTGTGTTGAGTGTGGATACAATAATCATTATTAACTATAGCCTCCTTGCTGTACAATGCATCTCTTGACGTTCCTCCCACCTAATTGAAATTATATATCCTTTGACCCACATCTCCCCAGCCCTCCATGGAAGCTTAGTTCACTACCACGTTTTGCGTATTACAATAAATGTTGCAGAGTATATTCAGACACATTGATAAACTACCACAATTAGAATATGTCTATACTTAGAAATTGAATTGCTGGGTCATAGAGTAAATATATTTAATTTTACTGAATAATTATCACACCCATTTCCAACCAGGTCAGACAAATTTGAATCTTCAGTATCAGCATATGACAGCAATAGTCGCTCTACAAATTCTTGAATATTTGTTTTTAAAAATTTCTTAAATATGGATGACTACAGTATCATCATATTTTCATTTATCAAGGAGGTTTTGTAAACTAATGAGGTTAATAGTCTGGCTGGAATAACTGTTTATAAACCATTTATTTTCTCTTATATGAAATATCAGTTTAATAATTTTGCCTATTTGACTATCAGGCTATTTGTCATTTCAGAATTGATTTATGTATGTGTTGTTTTTTTTTTTTTTTTTTTTTTTTTTTTGACAGGCAGAGTGGACAGAGAGAGAGAGACAGAAAGTTCTTCCTTTTCAATTGGTTCACCCCCCAATGGCCGCTGCAGCCGGCGCGCTGCAGACGGCACACTGCGCTGATCGAAGCTAGGAGCCAGGTGCTTCTCCTGGTCTCCCATGGGGTGCAGGGCCCAAGCACTTGGGCCATCCTTCATTGCACTCCCGGGCCACAGCAGAGAGCTGGACTGGAAGAGGGGCAACCGGGACAGAATCCGGTGCCCCGACCGGGACTAGAACCCAGTGTGCCGGCGCTGCAGGCAGAGGATTAGCCTAGTGAGCTATGGCACCGGCCATGTATGTGTTTTACATATTCTATAAATGAGCATTTTTTATTACATGTGCTACAAATATTTTTCTATTACTATCATGGTCTTTTTAAGTAATATTATAGTTTTTAAACATCTGTTCTTAATTTTAATGAATAAAATTTATCAGTTTTCCTTTATGAAACATGTATTTTTAACTGAATGAAAACATCAGCCGGCACCGCGGCTCACTAGGCTAATCCTCCGCTTTGCGGTGCCGGCACACCGGGTTCTAGTCCCGGTCGGGGCGCCGGATTCTGTCCCGGTTGCCCCTCTTCCAGGCCAGCTCTCTGCTGTGGCCAGGGAGTGCAGTGGAGGATGGCCCAAGTGCTTGGTCCCTGCACCCCATGGGAGACCAGGAGAAGCACCTGGCTCCTGCCATCGGATCAGTGCGGTGCGCCGGCCGCAGCGCACTGGCCGCGGTGGCCATTGGAGGGTGAACCAACGGCAAAGGAAGACCTTTCTCTCTGTCTCTTTCTCTCACTGTCCACTCTGCCTGTCAAAAAAGAAAAAAGAAAAAGAAAACATCATTTTTTTTTTTTTTTGGACAGGCAGAGTTAGACAGTGAGAGAGAGAGACAGAGAGAAAGGTCTTCCTTCCATTGGTTCACCCCCCCAAATGACCACTATGGCTGGTGCACTGCACCGATGCGAAGCCAGGAGCCAGATGCTTCCTCCTGGTCTCCCATGCAGATGCAGGGACCCAAGCACTTGGGCTATCCTCCACTGCCCTCCCAGGCCACAGCAGAAAGCTGGACTGGAAGAAGAGCAACCAGGACTAGTACCTGGTGCCCCAACCGGGACTAGAACCCAGAGTGCTGGCATTGCAGGTGGAGAATTAATCTAGTGAGCCACAACACTGGCCAACCATCTATTTTTTTTTTTTTAAGATTTTACTCATTTATCTGAAAGGTAGAGTTACAGACAGAGAGTTTGAGAGACAGAGAGAAAGGGCTTCCACCCACTGGTGCATTCCCCACATGATGCAACAGCCAGAGCTGGACTCTTCTGAAGCCAGTAGCCAGGAGTTTCTTCTGGGTCTCCCATGTGGCTGCAGTGGCCCAGGCACTTAGGCCATCTTCTACTGCTTTCCCAGGCCATAAACAGAGTGCTGGATTGGAAGAGGAGCAGCCAGAACTTGAACCAGTACCCATATGGGATGCCAGCACCACAGGTGGAGTCTTAACCTGCTATAACATAGCACCAGCCCCAATTTTCATCAATTCTGATCTATGAGGATAATAGTTATACTATATGACAATGCCATATTATTTACCACTTAAAATCTGTCTAGAATTAATTTTTCTTCATGGTTTAAGATAGCAATAAAATTATAGTATTTTACTATTTTCTACTATATACAAATGTAATAGTTCCATAATAATTTAATAAAAATTAATAGTGTAGTTTCTTGTGATAATAAATAAAAATGACAAAGAAAGGGAGATTATCAAATGTATCAAATTATGTTTCTATATAAAATAACATGAAAACAAAAATGGTCATTGTATTTACCCATGCAAATGTCATATATGGATGAGACCATAAAGAAGAACATTACTGAACTAGAACAAAGATCCTATTTGCAGAGTTACTCCTGTATTTTTGTTTACTTTATATTGCATAAATGGAATGCATGTGGTGATGATGTTGGAAATAAGCAAAAAAAAATAATAACTGATCCAAAAAAGATCATAAGGCATTTGGAGTAGGAAGAAGTATAACCTATACATATTTTGAACTGGCAGACCCGGAAGAAGCTCCTGATTCCTGACTTCAGATGGCCTTTGTAGCTACTTGGAGGGGTGAACTAGTGGTGAAAGACTCTGTCTCTCCCTCTCGCTGTCTGTAACACTACTTCTCAAATAAATAAATAAACTCTTTTATTTAAAAAAAAGGAATAGATGAAATGTTTTTGTTCAGCATAAAATACACATTTCAAAAAGGAAAATGATAAATTTTGTTCATTAAAATTAAAAACGTGTTCAAAAACTACAACATTAATTTTTTTTAATAGAAAGAGATTATTGGGTGAAACCCGACAGACTGAAGGAAGGGGCAAAGAAAGAAAAAGAGAGAGAAAGAGAGCATAAGAGAGAGATCAAAGCTGGTGCTGTGGCTCACCTGGTTAATCCTTTGCCTGCACCACCAGCATCCCATCTGGGCACCGGGTTCTAGTCCCGGTTGCTCCTCTTCCAGTCCAGCTTTCTGCTGTGGAGGACAGCTCAAGTCTTTGGGCGCCTGCACCCTCCTGGAGATCAGGAGGAAGCACGTGGCTCCTGGCTTTATTGGCGCAGCACTGGCTGTGGTGGCCATTTGGGGGGTGAACCAACAGAAGAAAGACCTTTCTCTCTTTCTCTCTCAGTGTCTAACTCTGTCAAATAAAAAAAAAAGAGAGATATCAAGAGAGAGATTTAGCAATATTAATTTAAAAGGCCATGATAGTAGTAGGAAAATATTTATAGTATATGTAATTTAAAAGTGTTCATTTATAGAATTGCAGAAAATTTACATAAATAAATTCTGAAATGACAAATAGTCCAATATTCAAATACAAATTTTGACAAAATTTAGTAATTTTTTTAATTTGAATTCACATTGGGTACTGTTGAAATATTTGCAGGGACTGATAGGTTAAAAACACTTCATACAAATCTGCAAACTGAAATTAGTTCTTGTCATTGGGATATTAATTAGAGGTCTGGTTTACTAAAATGGATATGGGGAAAGGAGATGCAAGTATCAAATATATATGTGTAAAATTTTATTGTATATAAATTTTATTGTAGACATTACTGATAATTAGGAGCATATATTTGTATATAGCCTTTTTTAAGCTGTTAACTTGTTAAGGAGTCACTGTTCAGATAATAAATTAGTTGGCATAATTTTCTCAGTATATGAGTAGGAGGAATAATTTAAGGGACAAGACAAAAAGTATTAAACTGCTGTGAGATAAAGTTGTGAAGGCAACTCCTAGAAAGCAGTTGAAAGTAAAAAGTGCTCCTGAGCCTCAAATGATCTTATGAAATTGAGTCTTTGCCCACACAGAGAACCATAGACATTGACCTGAAGATATCTTATGTGAACGTGCTGGCACAAATACTACACTGCAACCTCCAGACCAGTAATATTATTTCTATTGACTATTGTTCTACTCAGCATTGTGGTACAACCAGCACAATTTTTGTGCTTTAAGATTTCCAGTAGCATTGTGAAAAATGATGTCTTTAGCTAATCTTATTAAAGATTTTGTACATCTTTCTTTATTATTATTATTAGTAGTAGTAGTAGTAATAGTAGTAGTATTCTCTCTCCCCATTATTCTATTATGGAATAATATCCCCAATGAAGAACACTTTTGCAATCAAATGGATATACCTATCTAGAGATTAGAGAGACCTAGATTATATACACAGAAGTGGGAGTCCACAGTCCCTATAGTGTAACTTGGAGTAACTCAGATCTCCCTTATCATATGTGGAGGATTAAGGATACAGCATTGACTACCTTTGAGATATTAGCTTACAACAAAGCTATAAAATTAAAACAAAAATTCAAGAAACTGTGTTGTTGCAAAAATCATGGAAAGAAAGCACCTTGACCTGAGCCGTGGCTCACTAGGCTAATCCTCCACCTGCAGCGCCAGCACCCCGGGTTCTAGTCCCGGTCGGTGCACTGGATTCTGTCCCAGTTGCTCCTCTTCCAGTCCAGCTGTCTGCTGTGTCCTAGGAGTGCAGTGGAGGATGACCCAAGGGTTGGGCCCTGCACCAGCATGGGGGACCAGGAGGAAGCACCTGGCTCCTGGCTTCGGATGGGTGCAGCGCCAGCTGCAGCAGCCATTTGGGGGGTGAACCTGTGGAAGGAAGACCTTTCTCTCTGTCTCTCTCTCTCACTGTCTATAACTCTCTCTCTCTCTCACTGTCTAACTCTGCCTGGCCAAAAAAAAAAAAAAAAAAAAAAGAAAAAGAAAGAAAGAAAGCACCTCAAATTTGTTGGGAGCAACCCGGACTGGACTGAGTTACTGGAATTAAGACTTATTCTATGCACCTGCTCTCCCACAATATGGCGCTGGGAGAGGAGGCAACAGCTTCTACCCAGCTGCCTCTCACCAACTTGACAAGCTGCAGGACCTGCTCCTGATTGGAGGAGAGCAGCGTACTCGGCGTGTGGGCAGCCGAGTTAGGATTGGCTGAGGAGGACTATAAAGGAGGAGAGAGACGGCATGCACCAGGAACATCTAAGGGGAACACCTGTGCAGCCCCCGAGAGAGCCGGCCGGCGGTGTGCCGCTCCCCCGCGCAAGTGGGGAATGTGGCAGGGGGAACCGCCCTTCCACGGAGGTGGAAGGACCAGCAGCCAACCTGGGAAGGACCAGCAGCAAACCTGGGGAGGGCCGAGCAGACAAAAGAACAGCGCAGGGTCCTGTGTCGTTCCTCCACGAAGACGGGGAGTGACACAAATTGGTTTGCAAATTTAATAAGTCAAGAAAAATTATAAGGCCATGTGTTAATCCTGGAAAGAGACACATCAAAGAAAGAATTGGGAAATTAGCCGAATAGTAGTAGGTATAAAATTAGGAAAGGAAAACATCAAGACATGAAAGGTCAGAATGAAATCCAAGAAAATGCCTCAGCTCATCGATAGCAGTTATCTACCTGGGAGTTTGTGGAGAGGAAAAGATGACATATACCAAGACATACAGGAAAACATACAGAGGAAATGGGAGTAGAAGTGATTTTATATATATATATACATATAGAAACCATAGCTCCTATATCAATTCCAGAGTTTGGGCAACACTGCCCTGATGGTAAGATTCTTTTTTTCTTTCTTTTTTTTTTTTTTTTTTTACAGGCAGAGTGGACAGTGAGAGAGAGAGACAGAGAGAAAGGTCTTCCTTTTGCCGTTGGTTCACCCTCCAATGGCTGCCGCGGCTGGCGTGCTGCGGCCAGCGCACCACGCTGATCCTAAGGCAGGAGCCAGGTGCTTATCCTGGTCTCCTATGGGGTGCAGGGCCCAAGCACTTGGGCCATCCTCCACTGCACTCCTAGGCCATAGCAGAGAGCTGGCCTGGAAGAGGGGCAACTGGGACAGAATCCCCGGCGCCCCGACAGGGACTAGAACCCGGTGTGCCGGCACTGCTAGGTGGAGAATTAGCCTAGTGAGCCGCGGCGCCGGCAAGATTCTTTCCTGAAGGCCATTCATATACTCTATGCCTTGGCTTTTAATGCACTTTAAAACTGAGTTGTATAGGAATGACTACTAAATTCAGGAATATGTCCTTGCTGCAAATACACAGCTGTAGTATTTTATTGGGCTGGAGCTCAACATTATACATCATATTGCTAATTCCATAGAGAAAGGAACTATGATGCAATATTATAAAATGCAGACATAGACATACATGTAAACCCAGCTATCCATGGCTTAAGTAAAATTACAGTAATATGAGAAAGAAAGGAAATTTGAAGCTTCATCACATGTTACTAAGTTTCTTTCAGTTATGTTAGAAATATATGTAAGTGGGGCCAGTGCTGTGGTGCAGCAGGTTAACGCTCTGGCCTGAAGCGCCAGCATCCCATATGGGCACTGGTTCAAGACCCAGCTGCTCCACTTCTGATCCAGCTCTTTGCTATGGGCTGGGAAGGCAGTAGAAGATGGCCCAAGTCCTTGGGCCCCTGCATCCAAGTGGGAGACCTATAAGAAGCTTCTGGCTCCTGGCTTCAGATCAGCACAGCTCCAGCTGTTGCGGCCATCTGGGCAATGAACCAGCAGATGGAAGACCTCTCTCCCTCTCTCTCTCTCTGAACTCTAACTTTCAAATAAATAAACAAATCTTAAAAAAAAGAAATATATCTAAGCATAATAGTGTTTTCAAACTATAAAAGATTGTCCAAAAAGTGTATTTTTTTTACAGTTTACATTTACTTGGGAGAGAAAAGACTGAAAAAAATCAATTTTTTTTTCACTGTCACCCTGGAAATAATTCTTAAGTAAGAAACCTTCATCTTCATCTTTCTTACCAAATCAGTTTTCCTAAATAGTATTACCACCTACATATATATGTATATGTTTCTATATATTCTACTTTATGCAAATTATTTATCGATAAAATTTCTAATTTCATTAGAAAAGCACATTTGAATTAAGATATTCATGAAGTCCATTCAAGCACTTTGTTACCTATTGAGTGAAGTTCATCAATTTTAATTTTAAGACAAATAAGTTGGTTAAAACTAAAATAAAATATTTTTGAATTTTAGATAAAGCTATTTTAGTTAAGAAAATGTAACAGAGTGATATCATGTTGTCTCAGTAGCAAACAGTAAATTTGTTGACACAAAATATTTATTTCTGTTAACGTCTTATTTTTCTTACGAATCCATACATGCTTCCTGTTCTTTAAAAGAGGATTTTTATTAAAGATTTGTTTATTTCTTTGAAAGGCAGAGTGGTGGGATGGCATGGAGGAATCTTCCATTCATTGGTTCACTACCCAGATGGCCACAATGGCTGGGGCTGTGCCTGGCTGAAGCCAGGAGCCAGGAGCTTCATCAGGTCTCCTAAATAGGTGTCAGGGTCCCAAGTGCTTGGGCCATCCTTCATTGCCTCCCAGGCATGTTAGCAGGAAGCTGGATGAGATGCAGCAGACTCCAAGAGCACTCTGATATGGCATGCTGGCATTGCAGGCAGTCACTTTGATCACAATGCCAGTGCCCTCTTTAAAAGCTTGAGTGTTGGGCTGGCGCCATGGATCACTTGGTTAATCTTCTGCCTGTGGCGCCAGCATCCCATATGGGTGCTGGGTTGTAGTCCCGGTTGATCCTCTTCCAGTCCAGCTGTCTGCTGTGGCCCAGGAGGGCAGTGGAGGATGGCTCAGGTGTTCGGGGCCCCGTACCTGCATGGTAGACCAGGAGGAAGCACCTGGCTCCTGGCTTCAGATCAGCATAGCTCCGGCCGTGGTGGCCATTTGAGGGGTGAACCAACAGAAGGAAGACCTTTCTCTCTGTCTCTCTCTCTCATTGTCTATAACTCTACCTGTCAAATAAATTTAAAAAAATAAAAAATAAAAAGTTTATTTCCCATATTTTTCTTTTGCCGGATAATGCAATGTAAAGTTTTACCAGTAGGGGGCCAGTGCCCTGGCGCAGTACGTTAATCCTCCATCTGTGGTGCCAGCATCCCATATGGGGTTGTAGTCCAGGTTGCCCCTCTACCAATCCAGCTCTCCGCTATGGCCTAGGAAAGCAGAAGATGGCCCAAGTGCTTGGGCCCCTGCACCAGCATGGGAGACCAGGAAGAAGCTCCTGGCTTCTGGCTTTGGATTGGCGCAGTTCCGGCCGTTGTGGCCATCTGGGGAGTGAACCAACGGAAGGAAGACCTCTCTCTCTGTCTCTCTCTCTTAATGTCTGTAACTCTACCCATCTAATAAATAAATAAAATTAGAAAAAATGCTTTACCAGTAGATGGTGATGGGAGAAATAGCAGGAAGGAAAGCATTACCATGTACTCCTGGTGTGCATGGTAGTCAGCAGTAACCAGTGCCCAGAAAGTTCTGGGAACACCATCCTTTGGGAGAACCCGTATTGCAGTGCCTTAAATAGATATCACCCCATGGCCAACTGTCTAGACACTCTAGATAGTGAATTTCCAACACGTCCCATTAGTGCAACATTCAAAAGATTCCTGTGCCACCCAGTAGGCTTCGACTATGCTTTCTCCAGCACGGACTAGATTTCATTCCTAAAGAGAGGGTTGACTTTTTAAACTTATGATGCCATATATTTTTAGCCCCCTCTACTTCTTATTACCCAATTCCTCATTCCTTTAATCTCCTCTATTAGTTATGTAGTTAATAGTTGTTCACATTAAAATTCTTTTGTTCAAATTACTGTGTAATTTTTCTTTCCTCTTTGAATCTAATTTGATAAAATTTCCATGAAATAGTTGTATACGGCCAGTGCTGCGGCTCACTAGGCTAATCCTCCGCCTGTGGTGTCAGTACCCCAGGTTCTAGTCCCGGTTGGGGTGCCAGATTCTGTCCTGGTTGTTCCTCTTCCAGTCCAGCTCTCTGCTGTGGCCCTGGGAAGGCAGTGGAGGATGGCCCAAGTGCTTGGACCCTGCACCCGCATGGGAGAACAGGAAGAAGCCCCTGGCTCCTGGCTTCGGATCAGCGCAGTGCGCCGGCCATAGCGGCCATTTGGGGGGTGAACCAACGAAAGGAAGGCCTTTCTGTCTGTCTCTCTCTCCCTAATTCTGCCTGTCCGAAAAAAGAAATAGTTGTTATGAAGTCTAGTATGGACTCATCAATTCCTGTGGAGAGGACAGAGTCTAATCTGTCTTTGTCAGGTAAGTTCATTTCTTCAGGCTTCAGTGTTGGCTCTGAGCCATTTGAATCCATTGCTGGCTCCTGATCCAGAGATAACTAAAGCCCAGGCTTTTTCCCCAACCCAGACCCTGCTTTGCAAAGTCAAGTACTATGGTGGTTACAGTTGCTTCCACCATTCTGAAAAATAACACTACTTTTTTTCATTTAAAAGTATTTAATGAAGCAATAAAAGAGCAGAGTAATTAATTGCTAAGAAATGTTAGTTTACCCTAAGTGGTAGCAATTTGGAAAATAACTGCCAAAGGGAATTACCTAGAGGAAAATAAACACAAATATATATGAGTCACAGCTAAGATGACTCAGAGGAGATTAAACGGCTGTGATTCTTTATGAATTCAAATCTATACTCAGCTACAATGATAACCAGACATGCTGAGCCTCTGCTAATTAGATACAGAAAACTTCTACTTGTGGAATGATAAACTTCATGTTAGAACAATGCATATCAAGGGAAAGTAATAATTCTTTATACGGTTACACTCAAAATGTTATAACCTGTTCCTTGAATTGGTTACGGCTACTTAGTCCTTCAAGTTCCAAGGCCAAGGCAATGCATAACTGAGCATTAGTTATAAAATAAAAATAAAAAAATTAGGATTAAGTTTTGGACAAATGAGAAATATGAAAAAACAAGTAGAGTCAGCTTGTGAGACACCAGTGGTCAATGATTCTTCTAATGCATACAAAAGATTATGAAACTACTGTTACTGCTGGACCATTAGAGGAGTCCATGGTATCATTAACTAGACAGGACACTTGCACAAGGAACAAAGAGTGCCCAATAGGCCCTATCAATGATATCGTCTGCCTTCTTTTCGGTCTTTTTTACGTTTGTTCATTTTTTATTCAGGCATGCATTATAAAAGAGGTGATTTATTATGAGATGAACTTTTTTTTTTTTGACAGGCAGAGTGGACAGTGAGAGAGAGAGAGAGACAAAGAGGAAGGTCTTCCTTTTCCTTTGGTTCACCCCCCAATGGCTGCTGCGGCCAGCGCACTGTGCTGATCCGAAGTCTCAGAGCCAGGTGCTTCTCCTGGTCTCCCATGCGGGCGCAGGGCCCAACCACTTGGACCATCCTCCACTGCCTTCCTGGGGCCACAGCAGAGAGCTGGTCTGGAAGAGGAGCAACAGGGACAGAATCCGGCGCCCGGACCAGGACTAGAACCCCAGGGTGCTGGCGCTGCAGGTGGAGGATTAGCCTATTGAGCTGCAGCACCGGCCGAGATGAACTTTTATTTAAGTGGTGCTTTGTCAAGTTTTCTCTGTGGAATTGAAATACAGGATGTCAGCTAACTTTAGAGTGTAGTGATGTAACAAGCCTAACTTTGAATGTCAGCTCTGTTCTTTCTTATATATTTGAACTTAGGTCACAAACTTCTTTGAATGTCACTTTTTCTTTTTATTTGCAAAAATAGAGTAATGAAACCTACCTCCAGTTTTTGTCATGTGTATTAAATCAGTGTATTTATAAAAAGCTTACGTGTACCCTGGGAGACAGCGTGATGGCTCAAGTTTTTAGGACACTGCCTTGGCTTTGGCTTGCTTTGGCCTGGTATAGCCCTTGCTGCTGTGGGCATTTAGAGATTAAACCAGTAGGTGGAAGATCAATCTCCCTCTTTCTTTCTCTGCCTTTCAAGTAAAAATAAGTAAATAAACTTTAAAAATAATACAAAATATTTCTGATAAAAATGTCTTTGGATTGTCCTTTTAACTGTATTAATTGTAATATCTTACTGGTTATCTCATTAACAGTGAGTAAATAAGATCTTTACATCATCTTCATTTTATGTGTGCATAAGTCATATGATCTTACTTTTTAATAATTATTGTCTAATAAAATGAAAAAGTAAATTGCAATACCAGTGAATGATTGTAGCCACAGGAACAAACTCTTCCAATTCCAAAACAGACATTTGCACTGAATCTTTGCCAGCTTTTAACCTGGAGAACAGTAAATAAAGCAATTGTCTCAGATCATCTTCTCCCAATCTTTCCCTTAAAGCCTAGGATCCACCTGAAAGAAGTGGTATTATTTTTCTGAACATTTTTATCTTTTGTATTTTTAAGGAATTTATTAATTCATTAACTTCTCAGGGTCATGGCAGATGCATGATAATTGCTGCAACAAAATTCTCATCAATTCTCATGTTAATGTGATATTAATACAAATAGAACAGATTTAATGTAGTTCACAGACACAATTCTAAGAGTAAAATTCTTTCTTTATTTCTGATTTTTTTGGTAACATATTTTTAATTTACATTGTAGTCAAAGGGTTAATGCTCCATGAAATAGAGTACAAGTGAAAATTTAAAAGCACATGGTACTTTCTTGTTCTATAAATGATCCTAGTTTCTTTAAGTGTAAAAATTATAAAAATGTATAACTTACTTCCATAAGTTACTTTCTTTTAAACGGTTTATTTATTTATTTGAAAGGCAGAGATACAGAGAGAAAAAGGAGGGACAAAGGGAGGGAGGGAGGGAGGGAGGGAGGGAGGGAGAGAGAGAACTTTTCACCTATTGGTTCATTCCCCAAATGGCTACAACAGCCAGAGCTGGGCTAATCTGAAGCCAGAACCAGGAGCTTCTTCCAGGTGTCCCATATGGGTATGGGGACCAAGCACTTGGGCCATCTTCCACTGCTTTTTCTGGCACACTGGTAGGAAACTGGATCAGAAGTGTAGCAGCTGGGGCTCAAACTAGCACCCAAGTGGGATACTGGCTCTGGAGGCAGCAGCTTTTGCCTGCTATTCCATAGTGCCCTCCCCGTTACCCCATAATCACTTTTCAGATAGTGACATATTAGTAAAATATTATGTGAAACATTATAGAATTAATTACATGACATCTTTTCCTCATTTTTCTGGAAGACTCCATTTCCTGTCTAAAGCACAATTCATTATTTTATGAAAGTTGCAGAAATATTCAGAATGTTTTATTATCCACACTGATATGTGACTCTAACATACCCTCTGTCTCACTATTTGTTGAAATGAAATCTTGGGGGGAGGGTTATCCTCTAACAATATTGGAATAAGATTATTCTTTTTTGGTTTATTAGTTTTTATGAATATCAAGAGAACAGGTTTTATGTAGTTCATTGATATAATTACAAAATATAATGATACTTCCTTCTCCTTCTACCTCCTTTTCTTTATTGTAAACCTTTGTGAAAACATATTTTTAATTTACTTTATAATCACAGGCTTAATTCCCCACAAAAAGGTTAATAAGTAAAAAGTACACAGATCACTGTTCATCAGGAATATAGACAAGGATCATAAACAATAATGGACTCCAGATGTCAGTTTCACTTACATACATTAAATCTTTATTGCGCCGGTGCCGTGACTCACTAGGCTAATCCTCCTATGCCTGTGGCACCGGCACACCGGGTTCTAGTCCCTCTGGATTCTGTTCTGGTTGCCCCTCTTCCAGTCCAGCTCTCTGCTGTGGCCCGGGAGTGCAGTGGAGGATGGCCAAGGTCCTTGGGCCCTGCACCCACATGGGAGACCAGGAGGAAGCACCTGGATCCTGGCTTTGGATCGGCGCAGCGCGCTGGCCGCAAAGCGCTGGCCATAGTGGCCATTTGGGGGGTGAACCAACGGAAAAACGAAGACCTTTCTGTCTCTCTCTCGCTCTCACTGTCTAACTCTGTCAATAAATAAATAAATACACTTTTTAAAAAAATCTTTATTGCACTGTATGTATTTACTACCACAAATAAGAGAAAACATGATATTTCTCTTTTTTGGCCTGGATTACTTAACTATGCATAGTATTTTCCATTTGAGTTCATTTTGCTGCAAGAAATAGGATTTCATTCTTTTTTTGCCTGAGTTGTATTCCCTCATGTAGATATACCACATTTCATTTATCCAGTAATCAGTTGATGAACATCTGGGTTGATTCCACGTCTTAGCTATTGTCAATTGAGCTGCTGTAAACATGGGCGTTTCTTTTTTTTTTTCTTTTTTAAGATTTAATTTATTTATTTATTTTTTCAAATATCATCAGTTTTGTGATGGTAGGTGCTGTTTCCACTTTATTTAATATTATATTTAAATAATAATCTAATCTTTTTTTTAACTTTTATTTAATGAATATAAATTTCCAAAATACAGCTTATGGATTACAATGACTTCGCCCCCACACAACTTCCCTCCCACCCACAACCCTCCCCTTTCCCGCTTCCTCTCCCCTTCCATTCACATCATGATTCATTTTCAATTCTCTTTATATACAGAAGATCAGTTTAGCATACATTAAGTAAAGATTTCAACAGTTTGCTCCCACACAGAAACATAAAGTGAAAAATACTGTTTGAGTACTAGTTATAGCATTAAATCTCAATGTACAGCACACTAAGGACAAAGATCCTACATGAGGAGTAAGTGCACAGTGACTCCTGTTGTTGACTTAACAAATTGACACTCTTGTTTATGGCCTCAGTGATCACCCTAGGCTCCTGTCATGAGCTGCCAAGGCTATGGAAGCCCCCTGAGTTCACTGACTCTGATCATATTTAGACAAGGCCATGGGCAAAGTGGAAGTTCTCTCCTCCCTTCAGAGAAAGGTACCTCCTTCTTTGATGACCCGTTCTTTCCACTGGGATCTCACTCGTGGAGATCTTTCATTTAGGTTTTTTTTTTTTTTTTTTTTTTTTTCAGAGTGTCTTGGTTTTCCATGCCTGAAATACTCTCATGGGCATTTCAGCCGGATCCGCATGCCTTAAGGGCTGATTCTGAGGCCAGAGTGCTGTTAGGACATTTGCCATTCTATGGGTCTGCTGTGTATCTCACTTCCCATGTTGGATCATTCTCTCCCTTTTTTATTCTATCAGCTAGTATTTGCAGACACTAGTCTTGTTTATGTAATCCCTTTGGTTCTTAGTCCTATCATTATGATCAATTGTGAACAGAAATTGATCACTGGGACTAGTGAGATGGCATTGGTACATGCCCCCTTGATGGGATTGAATTGGAATCCCCTGGTATGTTTCTAACTCTACCGTTTGAGGTAAGTCAGCTTCAGCATGTCCCGAATTGCACATCTCTTCCCTCTCTTATTCCCACTCTTATATTTAACAGCGATCACTTTTCAGTTAAGTTTCAGCACTTAAGAAGAATTGTGTATTGATTACAGTATTCAACCAAAAGTATTAAGTAGAACAAACAAAAAAAATACTAAGAGGGATAACATATTAAGTTGCTCATCAACAGTCAGGGTGAGGGCTGATCAAGTCACCGTTTCTCATAGTGTTCATTTCACTTTAACAGGTTTCCTTTTTGGCGCTCAGTTAGTTGTCACCTATCAAGGAGAACAAGTGGTATTTGTCCCTTTGGGATTGGCTTATTTCACTCATCATAATGTTTTCCAAATTCCTAACAGGGATCACTTTTCAGTTAAAATATAAACACCTAAGAATAATTGTGTGTTAATTACAGAGTTCAACCAATGGTACTAGAATGAAAAAAATACTAGTTCTAGTACCATTGATTTAATTTATTTATTTGAGAAGTAGAGTTACAGTGAGAGAGACAGAGAGAAAGGTCTTCCATCCTCTGATTCACTCCCCAAACAGCCACAACGGCTGGAGCTGGTTTGATCTGAAGCCAGGAGCCAAGAGCTTCTTTTGGGTCTCCTGGGAAGACGCAGGGGCCCAAGTGCTTGGGCAGTCTTTGACTGCCTTCCGAGGTCATGGCAGAGAGCTAGATGGGAAGAACAACTGCGACTAGAAGCAGTGACCATTGGGGGTGCTATTGGAGGATTAACCTACTGAGCCACAGGGTTGGCCCTGGAGTGGGGTTCTTTAATATGCTAATTTCATGACCTTTCAGTAAATTCCCAGGAGTGAAAAGGTTGGGTCATATAATAGATATATTTGCAGATTTCTAAGGAAATGTCACATTGTCTTCCATAATGGTTGTAACAGTTTACATTCCCCAAAACAGGGTTTTATTGTACTTTTTCTCCACATCCTCCCCAGCTTTTGCTACTTTTTGATTTTTGGTTGATAGCCATTCTAACTGGAGTGGAGTGAAACTTCATTATGGAGATTATTTCTTATTTAAAGATAAGAAACTAAAAAGGCTTTAGCATACATAAAACTAAAATATGTTAAATGAAAATGTTCATAGGAACAGAAAAGCTATGCATATGAGTTGATAACATAGCCAAAGACCTGATAAATTTCAGTTCCAAAATGAATATATTTGTATATTTTACACTGATACATATGTCATTTGTAATTTGATACAAATGACAGTTAAAAAAAGAGTATTACAAGTCAGATAAACAAATAGAAACCACACTGTAACAAAATAGTTATTAAAATTACTCATATTATGTATATAGTTCTACAGCAAAATGAAAGGTGGAAGGGGCCAGTGTTGTGGCATAATGGCTAAAGTTGCTGCCTATAATGCCAATATCCCTTACGGGCACTGGTTCATGTCATGGCTGCTCCAATTCCAATCCAACTCCCTGTTAATGGGCTGGGAAAAGTAGTAGGTTGGTCCAAGTGTTTGAGCTCCTACCATGCATGTGGGATACTTAGATGAAGCTCCTCTGTCCAGGCTTTGGCCTGGCCCAGTTCTGACTGTTGCAGTTGTCTGGAGAGTGAACCAGTGGATAAAACACACACGTACTTTCTCTCTCTTTCTTCCTCTCTCTCTGTAACTCTTTCAAATAAAATAAATAAATCTTTATTAACAAAAAATGGTGTGTTATATCTTAATGTTAGCCGTCGCAAAGCACACCGGACACCACCAGGGTAAGGGAAAGGATTTATTGGGGAACACCCTACAGACCGGAGTGAAGGGGCGGTGAAGGAAAAAAGAGAGAAAGAGAATATGAGAGAAACAGAGAGGAGAGGAGCTAGCAAGGAGAGAAGAGAGAGCAGAGAAGAGGAGAGATGAGAGCAGAGCCAAGAGCCCAGAGGCGGAGGCTAGAGAGAGGAACCGAGAGAGAGCAGGAGAGAAGGGGCAAGAGAGCTTGTGTGCAGGAACAGGCCCTTTTAAAACTTCTCCTGAGGGCGGGCAGGGAAGCAGGAGCAGCCAATCCCATTAGGATGGGGGTGGAGCCTGGCTCATGTAGCTGGGCCATGAGGCCACCTGGCTACAACTGCGCCAGTTTCCTAACATGGTGGATAAGAAGTTACTAAATTTTCAGAGGCAGGCATTTAGCACAGACATCAAGCTGCCTCTTGGGATGTCAAGCACCTGGTTTGTGTATCAGCTTCTCATTTCTGATCTAGCTTCTTGTTATTATGCACTCTGATAGGCAACATCTGATGGCTCAAGTACTTGGACCCCTGCCACTGATTTAAGAAACCTGGATTGAGCTCCAGAATCCTGGTTGTATCCTGGCCCAATACTGCCTGTTACAAGCATTTGAGGAGTGGATGGAAGATCCATATTTATTTCTCTCTCTGTCTCTCTGACTTTCAAGTAAAATGAAAATTAAGACAATGAATGAGTGAATACCCAAGAAAACATTTATTTTGATAAAATAAAACTGATCATTTTCATAACTTATTAACAAAGAGAGTTTTTAATCAGTTTCTACACTTGCTGCCCAACATTCACAGAATCGTGGTGCTTCTCCAAGTAAGCACTTCCATTGCACGTTATAAGGGGAAAACAAGAGAAATCCAGTATGAAATACAAGAAACACTATGTGGTCAGAGTACAGTATCAGCAGCAGCAATCAAGTAAGAAAACTCAAAGTATAACGTGTTCAAAGAGCAGAAAGATTGAATTAAAGATTTCAGGAAGGTTGCAGCTCTATAATTAATTTGCATTGTTTTTATAAAACCTTCAACAATACATTGAGCAAAACTGGTCTGGTGTTTCTGTTATTTTATGTGCAATTATTTTTGATGTAGTCTAATTTGCACTTATTTCTGACTGCTTTTCATACTTTAGTGTACAGGGAGGGGCATGGCTGAGAATTACAGGCTCTAGTTCAAACCCATTCATTTTCAAACATTAGCCCCACCACTATCTAACTCTGTAGCACTTTCTTGACTACATTTGGCCATTTGGAAAGTGAACCAATGGATGGAAAATCTTTCTGTGCCTCTACCTCCCTCTGTCAATCTTTCAAAAAATAAAGAATAATTTTTTAATAGGAAAGAAATCCTACTCACAATATCTACAAATAAAATCAGTTATTTATGAATAAGTTTAACCATAGAAGTGAAAGATTATACAATATAAATTATAAAACAATGATGAAAGAAATCATCAAGAAGAAACAAAAACATGAGGAAATATTCCTTGTTCATGGATCTAATAATTAATACCATTAAAATATACTTACTACCTAAAGCGAGATACAGATACATTGTAATCTGTATCAAAACTTCATTCTCTACAGGATTAGAAAGAAAAATAATAAAATAACCACAATGATTTTAAAGGGAACAAAACATCAAATTGGAGGCATCATGACATCTGCTTTCAAAGCATATTACAAAGCTATGATATTAAAATAGTGTGGCACTGACATAAAAACTGACACATAAATGAGACAGATAGGGAGTCCCAAAATTCATCCATGTACATACAACCTATTGATTTTTGACAAAGGTGCCCTGAAACACATTGGAGAAGGAATAGATTTTTCAAATGATTTGTGATGCTGGGCATCTCTTCACATACCAGTTGGCCATTTTTAAAATCTTCTTTGCAGAAATGTATACTTAACTCCTTTGCCTATTTTCAGATAACTTACTGTCATTTTTCCTTTAAATTTATATTGTGTTATTGGAATTCTTTGTGTATTCGTCTTCTATAAAATATATGGTTCACTTCTTCAACAGAAAGACACAGTAAAGAAGAAACAATGGAAAATTTACTTTTGTAATGGAAGATGAAAGAAAAGAGAATAACAGGAAAATTATAAATCACCAGAAAGGTCTAATAAACATCAAAAATTACCATCCCTAATGGATTAATGAATATTAATTTTTAAATATGACATTCTACTTTGCTTGTTTATGTAGCTTTTTTTTTTTTTTTTTTGACAGGCAGAGTGGACAGTGAGAGAGACAGAAAGAAAGGTCTTCCTTTTGCCGTTGGTTCACCCTTCAATGGCCACCGCGGCCAGTGCACTGCAGCCGGTCCACCGTGCTGATCCAAAGCAGGGAGCCAGGTACTTATCCTGGTCTCCAATGGGGTGCAGGGCACAAGCACTTGGGCCATCCTCCACTGCACTCCCTGGCCACAGCAGAGAGCTGGCCTGGAAGGGGGGCAACCGGGACAGAATCCGGCACCCCGACCGGGACTAGAACCCGGTGTGCCGGCGCCGCTAGGTGGAGGATTAGCCTATTGAGCTGCAGCACCGGCTATTTAGCCTATTTTTAAAAGATATTTATTTGCAAGGAAGAGAGAGATCCCATCTGCTGGATCACTCCCCAAATATTAACATGAGCTGGGGCTGGGCAGGGGCTAAAGCTGGAAGCTCAGAACTCAGTCCTGGTATGCAGGATTCAATTACAAGGGTAATTGGGGGTACCCTTCCAGGGTCTGCATTAGCAGGAACTCTTGTCAGGATCCAGAGTCAGGTATGGAATGCAGGCATCCCAATTCAGTGTCTCACCTCCCAGTATAATCACTAGATCAAAGCCTATCTCAAATTTAGCCAATTTTAAGAGAATTATCTATGCTGCAATTGGAGAGAGTAATGGGTAATAGCTTCTGTTTGGAAGACTACATTGGTACAAGCTTTTAGGGAAAGACGCGATATGGAATATATGCAAACACATTTATAAGAGGGATAACTTTAACCCAGTGATTCTGCCTTAAAAATTTTAATCAAAGAGTTTAAAAATATGTGAATATTTATTCAAGTCTTAGTTCCATCATTTAAAAAATGGCAAACTACCTAAATATTTAACATAAAGATTTTCATAGCTATTGATATATACACACATAGGTTGAGGATACATAAAAACATTATATATATATATATATATGCATACCTACACAAGAATAGAGTAATGATGTTGATGGAGAAGACTGTGTGAAAGGCTATCAGATTTACATTTAAGACTATGTCACAGAAAAATTAACTTGCCTTCACTAAGATATTGAGAGTAGGAAAACATTTTGCACATATATAGAGAACTAGCAATGAAGTATGGTATGGATTGATGTGCTACATATTATCCATAAATTAACAATAAAAATTTACTCTGTTGCAGATGGCATTGTGACATAGTGGTTTAAGTCTCTGCCGGTGATGCCAGAATTCCATATGGGTTCCTGTTCAAGTCCAGGCAGGTCACTCTACTTACGATCCAGCTCCCTGATAATGTGCCTGGAAAAGCAGCAGAGGATGGACTAAGTGCCTGGGCCCCTACACCCATGTAGGGGACCCAGATGAAATTCCTGGCTCCTGGCTTTGGCCTGACCCAGCCCTGGCCTTTCAGCCACCTGGGGAATGAAACAGCAGATGGAAGAGCTCTCTCTCTCTCTCTCCATCACTCTCTCTCTCTCACTGTCTCTCTCTCTCTCCATTTCTATCTCTCTATAAGTATGCCTTTCAAGCAAATATATAAATATTTTTAAAAATAAAATTTATTATGCTGATGTTCACAAAAAATTAGTATAGGGCTATTTAACTGGCGATCCAATAATCTTTTAGTAACATTTTCATAATAAATTTTGACATATTAATCATTAAAACCATTAATGCACATAGACTTCCATTATGAGATATGCATTATAAAAAGAAAACTATCCCAGGTAAGAAGAAAACAGATGATCTAAATCCTCTCCAAATTCTTCTATCTGATAAACATTAACATAGCAATAAATGGACATAGTCTCTCTGTTATTGGTCTCCAAGCCTTAGAAATATTCACAACTGTGACATTTCCCTTCACCAAATGGGGCTGATGGTAATAATATCATATCATGCTTTATAAGTGGGCACTTGAATTATCTATTGTTATTCCTAAAACAACTCCTACAAAGCGGGCAAGTTTGACAACACTATTCCCATTTAGCAGATCAAGTAAATAAGGCTCAGATTACATGATGGTGTATGAATATGTTGGATTGCAACTAAGGGCTTTTAACTTAATTCAGAATTTCACAGATCAAATGCAAATCACTTGGGGATTAAATTACAATGAGTAACCCATTCAGAATATCTGGGATTAAGAAGAGATTTCACATTTAACCAATCTCTTTGTCAGTTCATGAACACATTTTAAAAAGTAACATCTCAATTCTAATACCTACTCTTTTTAACAATGTCAAAATAAAAATACAATACTATATATTATATAATATTCCTTTTTTGTCTTCCAAAAAAAGGAATATATCTTCATTATAGTTGGAACTCCTAAAAGGCATCTTTAAATAATTCTTTCCACCTATAAGTAATGTCATTAATCCATGAAAGTAATTAAATCAGAAATCCTTCAATAAAATCGGTTTCTGAAGACGTCAGTATGTTCAGCTTTTCATCTATGCTTACAGCCTGTCTAAGTTTTTCACCTGCAGGTCTTCCTTTGGAAACGTCGCCAGTACTTGGCTCTTTCAAGCTCAAAAATAAAAGTGACAAGTTTTTTAAAATTATATTGTTATTAGAATTTATGTTAACTATGTTGGATTTTGCCTCCAGAAGAAGGAATACCTTCAATTTTTTCTTATCAAAAGTGAGAATAGCTCACCTGAGTATGATATTTGTCTCATTAGACATTTCAAACTTTTTTAAATAGTAGCTCATAATGCATATAACAATTTTATATAGAAAATTCCCTATCTACAGAAAGCATTTTTATTTTACTGTGATTTCTTAATATAATGTCTTGTGATTTTATTTTAATAACTTTTTATGTTTAAAATAAGGTCAAGGCTTATATTCACCCCTAGCCACCACCACTGCTACCTTCACAAGTCAGTACCATATGCTGTTTCTTCTACCTCTAGAACTTGTGAGCATTATCAACCTCCCTTTCTGGGCCTTGCACATGTCTTCTCAGTGGACTCAATGACCATCATGCAGAAGAATACAAAAAACTACTTGATTTTTCAAAAACACATTTATTTTATTTATTGGAATGACAGAGTTACAGAAAGAGGTAGATAGAGAGAGAGGTCTTCCATCCACTGGTTCATTCCCCAGATGGCCACAATGTCCGGGTCTGGACCCATTGAAAGCCCAGAACCAGGAGTTTCTTTTGGGTCTCCAATGTGGGCGCTATGTTGTACTACTACAGTTTTAAGGATTTGTAATTACTTTAGTATTTATAAAAATACATTTGTAGCAATACTAATACATACAAATATTTCTTTTTCTTTTCTTTTTTTTTTTAATTTTAGCTCCCACATAAAAGGGAGAACGTGTGATGTTTGTCTTTCTGAGTCTGGCTTATTTCATTCAACAGCATGTCCTCCAGTTGTTTCCATTTTGCTACATGTCGCTCCCCCTCTTCACGGAGGAACGACACAGGACCCTGCGCTGTTCTTTTGTCTGCTCGGCCCTTCCCGGGTTTGCTGCTGGTCCTTCCCGGGTTGGCTGCCGACCCCTCCACCTCCGTGGAGGGGCGGTACCCCCTGCCACTTTCCCCGCTTCCACAGAGGAGCAGCACACTGCCGGCCGGCTCTCTCGGGGGTTGCTCAGGTGTTCCTTCAGGTGTTCCTTCAGGTGTTCCTGGTGCATGTTGTCTCTCTCCTCCTTTACAGTCCTCTTCCACCAATCCCAACTCTGCTGCCCACACGCCAAGCACACTGCTCTCCTCCAATCAAGAGCAGGATCAGCTCCTGCAGCTTATCAGTCAAATTGGTGAGAGGCAGCTGCGTAGAAGTTTACTCCTCCCCAGCGCCATATTGTGGGAGAGCAGATGTATAGAATAAGTCTTAATTCCAGTAACTTAGTCTAGTCTCAGTTGCTCCCACACTACAAATGGTAAAATGTCATTCTTTATTATTGTTGAATAATATTCCATTGTGTATATATATTACATTTTCTTTATCCCTTCATCTTTGATGGATGAAGGCAAATTTTGGCTATTGTGAATAGTGCTGCTATGTACATGGTGGTGCAGGTATCTGATAGATTATGCTCAAGTCTTTTCGGTATATACCCAGTAATGGGATTGTTGGATCGTATGGCAAGTCTATTTCTAGTGTTTTTTTTTTTTTTTTTTAATTTTTTAAAGAAATCTCCACACTGTTTTCCACAGTGGCTGCACTAATTTACACTCCCATAAGTGTTCCCCTTTCTCCACATCCTCACCAACATTTGCCACTCTGCGTTTTGGATTTTAGCCATTCTGATATTTCATTGTTGTTTTGATTTGCATTTTTCTGATGGCTAGTGATGTTGAGCAAGTGCTAGGTCTTTAACACACAGAGCTGCTGTCTCTGACTGTCCCCCTTCTTGGAAGGGAGGGGGCAGAATAACAACCAATCAGAAGGCAGAGATAACAACCAATGAATGGGTAGGGCTTAGTCTTAGCTTGTAATCCCAAACAAGCCCTCAGGTATGCTTTCGGGGTGCCAGAGTCTGTTACAGGTATGTGGCTCTAGCAGCCAAGCTCTGTGTCTTGGCTTGGAGAGATGTGGCTGATTCTTCCTGCAGCATTCTTCAGAGCAGCATTTCGTGTTACATCTCCTGGTATCACAGCTCTCTCCTGCGTGGGGTCACAGCTTCTCTCTGGCAGTTTTATGGGCCGCTACTGCCTTCAGGGTTGCTGCTTATCCTGTGCAGGTTTCTTTGTCCTCTGACTGCTAAAATGAAGCACAAGGACAAGGGAGGAATGAGGAAGGCTCTCCAGAAGTGGGAAGGGCCTTCCCCATAGGGTGCCTGCCCCAGCTGCTTCTCAGGACTGCCTGGAATGGACTTTTATACATTTCTAAAGCAGGAAGTTCTCAGTGGTGGTTCGATGTGCATACCAATGAAGCAGGGCACTGAACGTGTATGCAAATGAGGCATGCTACATGAACCAATCAGGGAACTGACATTGGAGTGGCTTGCTTTGCACAGAAATGAGCAGAGTGCTCAATCAGGACTGTTTTGTAGACTCAACAATATCTGAATATATTATATGATTCCTCAGTCTCCTGCCTGCCCTTCAAGAGAGTTCCATCATGTGTTTATTTTTCTTTCCCATGTTTTTTCTTTCTTCTCCAGGGGACCCTGAAGTCCCCATCAATATATATTATGTCTATCTCTATTTAACTATGAAATAGTAGATAATTTTTGCAGTATCTGTGCTTTGGATTATTTCCTGTGTTATCTACATTTTATTGGATTATTTCCTGTGTTATCTACATTTCAGATTTTATGGATTTTTTTTCTATCACCAATGCATCTCCAGGAATTATTTTAACCTGTTGAGCTAATACATTTTATAAAACATTGAAGGACAAAATTAAAAATATATCATTACTTTTTAGAAGTACTAAAAATAACATCAGTTTATAAATTCAAAAATTAAGGCATAAAATTCAAATAAAAATTTAGTTGAATTAAAAATTCAGCCAAAACACAATTATTATTTTTTGATTCTTTTTTATTAAATATTTATTTATTTCAAAGGCAGAGCAACAGTGGGGAGAGAGTGTTGAAGGGAAAGAGAGATCTCCCATCTGCTGGATCACTCTCTTAATTTCCACAACAGCCAGGGATAAACCAAACTGAAGCCTGGAGCCTGGAATTCCACCAGGGTCTCCCACGTGGGTGGAAGGGGCCCAAGCACTGCTGTTTTCTGAGGCACATGAGGGAGTTGGGTCATAAATCAAACAGCCAGGACTCTAACCAGTCTTCATATGGGATGTAGGTGTCAAAAGTGGCAGCCTAACCAACTGCAGGATACCTGACCCATTCATTATTTTGATCTTAACCTAAAAAAAGTCACACACTTGTAAAAATTGTGGGGAGCAATCCGGACTAGACTGAGTTACTGGAATTAAGACTTATTCTATGCATCTGCTCTCCCACAATATGGCGCTGGGAGAGAAGTAAACAGCTTCCGCACAGCTGCCTCCAGTTCAACTAATAAACTGTAGGACTTGCTCCTGATTGGAGGAGAGCAGCGTACTCGGCGTGTGGGCAGCCGAGTTAGGATTGGCGGAGGAGGACTATAAAGGAGGAGAGAGACGGCATGCACCAGGAACATCTATGGGGAACATCTAAGGGAACCCGTGCAGCCCCCGAGAAAGCCGGCCGGCGGTGTGCCGCTCCCCTGCGGAAGTGGGGAATGCGGCCAGGGGGAACTGCCCTTCCACGGAGGTGGAAGGGACAGTAGCCAACCCGGGAAGAACCAGCAGCAAACCCGGGGAGGGCCGAGCAGACGAAAGAACAGCGCAGGGTCTTGTGTCGTTCCTCCACGAAGACGGGGAGCGACAAAAATCATTATAATCTCTCAAAAATTACCTAGTTTTTAATTTATTATTATTTTACTTTTATTTGTTGTATTATCAATCAGATGAGATACAACGTATTAGGCCATACTATTCTTTGTAATGTTTAGATAAGGCTTGTCTCTAAATCCTCTCGAATCTTTATTTTATTTTATTTACATCAACAATACCACAAGGTATTTATTTTATATATGAAAAATTATTAAAGATTAGTAGTGTTTAACTGCATGTGTGTGCATTTGTGTGTTTGTGTATGTGACTATGTATGTGACTTTTTGTTAAATTGTCCAATTTCCAGTCCAGTTCTCTTTTCCTTCCATCAAGACTATTAACACAGGATGGACCTCATGGCACTGAGTTAAGTCGTTGTTTGGGACTGCCATAACAAGTATCTAGGCTGGATAAAGTCCCAGCTACTGTGCTTCCTATCCAGCTTCCTACTAATACAACCTGTAAGGTAGCAAATGAGGTTCAGATGCTTGGTCACCTGTCACTCAGAGGGAGACCTGGAGGGAGTTCCAGGCTCCTGGCCTTGGATTGGCCCAGCCTTGGCCCTTGAGAACATTTGAGGAGTGAACCAGCAGATGGAAGATTCTCAAGACTCTCTCTCTCTCTCCCCCTCTCCTTTCCTTCCTTCCTTCTTTCCTCCATCCTTTCCTCTGAAGTAGATTTAAATAATTAATTAGTATTTTTTAAAAAAATACTAGTATATACTACTGTAGCTTAGATGATCTGTGACTATTCTGAAGTTGACATCCTTTCATTTCACTGTTGTTTATGGCCCCTGTCTCTGTTCCTGCTGAAATGCTGAACTTTTTGCCTTTTTTTGTTGTTGGTGTTGAACTCTTTAGTTAGTGGAACATTAAGCCCTTGACTATATTGTAAATTGAAAGTATGTTATCTCAGATTAAAAATACTATTGATGTGGAGCAGTCTGTGAGTGATTCTGTTCATGTTCATACTAGCGAAGTCAAAGAACAAATTAAGGGTACCAAAGAAGATGATCCTGAGTATAATAAGTCTTCTCTTTTTGATCTATATTCTCATTTCACATCAGATCCTCAAATTCTTTTCCAGTTTCCTACCCTAAAGAGCTAAGAATCTAAGCAATATTTAGCCAAGGACTTAAAAACTTGCTTTTTATCTATATATTTAAATATTGAATATGCATCAGTAAAAGAAATCTAAGTTACAAAGGCAGAAGCGGCTTATATAAGGAAAAAGATTAAATAATAGAAACAACACTAGTAGCCACCAATGCGAGGGGGTGGGGATTTCTGGCCCTTGGGCCATATAAGGCCCACAGAATCATTTGGTCTGGCATTGCCTAGACAAGCACTGGTGGGACTCGAAATTCAATAAATCTTTGGCAAGCTAATTTTTAAGTTGATTATTTTGTATGGCTCATGAATGATGTTATAAATATCCAAATGACCCTTGGAAGAAAAAGTTCCACACCCCTGATATAGTTTACTCCATGCTTAATATCATGATCACAACATTATCTCATGTGATTATCATAAATAGACTATAAAAGAGACTATATCATCTCCCCTTCACAGATCATAAAGTGGAGGCCTAGCTGGTCCCCACAGCTAGTAGGTAATGTATCAAGGTTTAAAATTCCAAAACACACAATCCCAAAGCATTGACTCCTACCCCCTGTATGAATCTGACTACTTTGCAATCACTCAACAGTAACCATGGAGCTTCTGCATTATTCCCTAAGTCATGGTTTCTCCACCAACCTCTGATATCTCTAATAGCAGACCCTCAGGTTGGGACCCAAAGAGTCAATGTATTTGTGGGTCTCCATCAGAATCATGGATAGTTTCTCTTTTTTCTTGCGGGCAGGAGGAAGAAGTCAATATTTTTCTTGGAGCAACACTTCAGGAAGGAGTGTTATTTCTCCTCAGGTTTTAATTATCCACACATTTTTTTGTAACACAGACCTAAGGGAAAGAATGAATACATTGAAAGAGGTAACAGTTTGTCTGATTAAAATCCCTCTCTGGTACTAAGGAAGCTTTATAGCAAATATGCATGGGTATTAGATCACTGTGTAAGCATTGCACTGACTGAAATAATAAGGCATACTTTATCCGGTTTGCTCAGCTTCAGTGAGGGGGTGCTAGGATACCTATTCAGCCTCTTCGTGATTTAATAAAAATGCCTGCCCCATCCTCTGAGAACTTAACTAACCAGACACTGAGCTTTCTCTTTCCCTGCTGGGATCATGGACTGCAAATCAGTTTTCTCTGCCTAAAAGCAATCACCTAAGCCAGTGGTTATGTGAGACTAGGGTAAAGGAAAAACCCATAAAAATTAATGAGCCAACCTTATGCCCAGGCTCTCAGACCATAATTCTGGGCAAAGGGGAATTGAAGTCTTTCTTGGCACTGACTCAGGTAGGTGCAGACTCTGTGTACACTAGTGATTATAAGTGGACTACTTTAGAAAAGCATTTCTCTTCTTGCAACTCCAAAACTGAATTTAACAAAGATAAAGGAAACTATGTCGTTAGAAGACTTAATGATACATACGTGAGAAATTGTTTGGTTATAAATGGTAGCTAACTTTCTCCAACTGGCTCAAGCAATAACGTTGGATTAATGTAACTAAAAAGTCCAGTTGTCGTAAATACTTTAAATGAAACTTGATGCAGAGTTGACAAAGAGCTCATGATATCGTGATTTCTCTCTCCTCTCCTCTTCTTCTCCCTTTGTCCCAGCTCTTAACACCTCCCACCTCCAACATTGCCCTCACCTTTTCCTGACTCCTTTCTGATTTCCAAGGTGTTTTCCATATCTTGCAGCCTGGCTCACGTTCAGAGATGTATGCCAGCAATTTCTAAGAGATAAATGTAGCTATTTTCTCTTTCCCAGTAGTAGTTTCTGAATAACAAGGGGATTTGTCTTTTCAAAAGACTATACAAAACATTTAATAATACATCACCAGAAAATCATGTACCCTAAACCAAACAAGTGGCTGTTTTCTGAAAGCAACCACCGTTCTCCCCATAGGGTGGTTTATATATGGCATGTAGTCTTAAGGATAGAGACATGGATTTCCCAAAGGGACACAAATTATTATTACGAAAATAAAAAGGGAATGGATGACAAATGGTCAAAGGTAGCCAACATTCATCAGAAATTGGAAGACAACTTGCTTTTTAAATTAACTATCATTAAATGGCATTGCATTTGCATAATTTTCTGCCAGATTTCATGGCTTTGTCATTGAATTAATTGTCATCCTCTTGCCAACAAATGGCAGAAACTCCCTTGAGTTACCACATTCATTTCTCCTGAAAATCAAGAGAATTATAAATGTTTCATTGGGTGTTTACTATAATATCTTCAGTAGTAAAATAAAAAAGTATGTAGATTTTTTGTGTGCAAAGTATTTACCAGGATTATAGGATGGGTGTACTTTTTTAATGTAAGTAACCTTTCCATTATTTAGAATATTTCTTAAAATGTGAAAAGAGCCACTCTCATTCTGCAGAAATGTTAACATATTATGCATAACAGAGTCAAAATTATAAAAGCTGTCCACGAGTTTAATAAAGTACACTGTTTAACTCATTCTATAGATAGAACAGAACCTCCAATAATTGGAATCTTATCTGATTTTTATTATTTGTTCCAAAGCTGTATTCTGTGCATTCTTCCTCAAAGGAAAATATATCTCATGTTTAGCAGTTTGTCCCTAAAGTCATATATGATAGACATGAATGTCATTTTGCCAGATTGCTCAAGACCAAAAGAAACCATGGCTATGATACACACATTGACAGGTATCATACATAAAGTTGCTCCAAAAAGTTCATGGAAAGTGGAATTAAAAGAAAAGTTTATCTTGGGGCAAAAACTTGAAAACAGGCATGGTTTTTTTCATAACACACATTTTCCATGAAATTCTTTTTTTTTAACTTTTATTTAATGAATATAAATTTCTAAAGTACAGCTTATGGATTACAATGGCTTCCCCCACCATAACTTCCCTCCCACCCGCAACCCTCACCTTTCTCTCTCCCTCCCCCCTTCCATTCACATCAAGATTCGTTTTCAATTCTCTTTATATACAGAAGATCAGTTTAGCATATATTAAGTAAAGATTTCAACAGTTTGCACCCACATAGAAACACAAATTTTATGTATATAATGAGAACAAATTTCATATATTTTGCATTAAAGTTTTAAAAGTATAATGAAACTTCCCACTTTCCCTCTATCCCTTCCTTCCTCACTCTCACTCTCCCTCCTTCTTTCCTTATCTTTCTTTCAATGATTACAGTGAGATACTTTCAATTTTCTTCATAATCACATGGTGGTGCTTATCCTTCCACTAAATAAAGAATTTAACAATTAGCAAGTAGAAAAATCAGTGTTCTTCAATAATATAGACAATAGTTATAAACAATAATCAAATATCACAATGTCAATTTTGTTCACATATATTTCATTGGGTGTGTGTGTGTCTGTGTGCATGTATTTAGTATCTTGTTTTTATATTGGGTTAACCATGCTTCTCTTTTTTTCAACTTCTCAGGATACAAAAATCAGTTCATTGAAACTAAGCTTATTTTCCTAACAAGTAAATCTCGAGGTTTCTTTAAAACCACTTTAGTGCACAAATTTTTATGTTATATTTTTCGTTTTGTATTTATTTTAAGAGCTATTGATTATTGACAGTTGTTAATTACCAATATTGTGTCTTCCATAAATGGCTTCTTGTTATTTATCTTTAAATGAATTCTGTTATGTTTGGGGCATAGTCTTTTTTTAAGTTTGATTTATTCATTTGAACAGCAGAATTAGAAAGGAACAGGCTGAGAAAAAGAGAGACACAGAGAGAGAGAGAGAGTTGGAGGGGTAGGGGAGAGAGAGAAAGGTCTTCCATCACACAGTTCACTCCCTAATTGGCTTCATAAGCCAGAGCAGAGTCAGGTTGAAGTCAGGAGCTAGGAACTCCATCCAGATCTCAGTCGTGGTGGCAGGGGCCCAAGCACTTGGGCCATTGTCTGCCGCTTTCCTAGGTGCTTTAACAGCGAGCTGATCAGAAGTGGAGCAGCCAGGATGCCAGCATCACAGGCTTAACCCAATGGGTCACAACCCTGCCCTCAAGGAAATAGCATTTATGATTTTAGTTATTGAAGTTTAAGGAGATTTATTTATTTATTCATTTATTTTCTTAGTGAAAATGCTCATTAGAAATATAGGTTTTCACCCAGTTGTTGGCATAGTGCTTAATTGATTTCTTTCAAGATTTATTTATTTAGTTAAAGTCAGAGTTACAGAGAAACAGGAAGAGACAGAGAGAGAGAGAGAGAGAGAGAGAGAGAGATCTTCTATCTGCTGGTTTACTCCCCAAGTGGCCACATCAGCCAGGGCTGAGTCAGACTGAAGCCAGGAGCCAGGAGTTTCATCTGGGTCTCCCAAGTGGGTGGCAGGAGCCAAGTGCTTGGGCCTCTTATGCTGCTTTTCCCAGCCATTGGCAGGGAGTTGTATCAGATGGAAGTGGAGCTGCCAGGAAAAGAATGGCAGCCATATGGAATTCTTGAGTCGCATGTGATGGTTTTACCTGCTATGCCACAATGCTGCTGGGATAGTCCCTTCTAAGCACCAATTAGTTCAATATGTTCAAGTGCAGAGAGAAAGATAGAGAAAATAAGGAAGAGGAGGAGGAGGAGGAAAGAGAAGAGAGCAGAGGAGAGGAAGAGAGGGGAGAAGGGAGAAGAGGGGGAAATGGAGAGGAGGGGAGAGAAAAACCCTGCTATTTGTTCTATGAATCTCCAAAAGCCTGTTTCTCTAGGGCTGTTTTGAACCAAAACCAAGTACTAGGAAACCTACCCAGGCCTCTCACAGGGATGGCCGAGACTCAAGAGCCTGAGCTATCATCTGTCACCTCTGCCTCCCAGGGTATGCATAAACAGGAAGCTGGAATACAGAGCAGAGCTTGAACTTGAACTAAGACACCCTGCAAATACAGAAAGCAAACACTCTGAACCATTTCTGAACCGCTGAGTCACATACCTGCCCTAGACCTTCTTTTTCAATGTGAGGATAGGTAATATTTTC
Source organism: Oryctolagus cuniculus (assembly GCF_964237555.1). Classification (NCBI taxonomy): domain Eukaryota; kingdom Metazoa; phylum Chordata; class Mammalia; order Lagomorpha; family Leporidae; genus Oryctolagus; species Oryctolagus cuniculus. The sequence goes on along the minus strand of NC_091433.1, from coordinate 120,490,273 downwards.
TTACTTCTTAATGTTAAGATATTTGCATTGCATTCTAGAACTTGTGAATCTGTGAATGTTTTATTGTGCATTTTCTGGGGAACTTCATATTTTTTTTAACAACAACAATGAACACAAATAGCTTTTGAATGCTAATCCTGTGTTTTCAGCTACCTGTGGCAGCTTAAAGTCAGGATATGTTCCTTTTTGCTCTCCACTTGTGCTGTTTGCATATATTAAATATTCCATGAATGCATAGCTCAAAGGTCAGCAAGAGATTTAGGCAGTGGTTACAGACGACGCTAGGCTCATTTCTGGGATTTCCCTCAATGTCCAGTGGTTGTGGCCTCCCTGGGAGCTATCTTCCCTAGGCTAGAAAGATAGCATTCTTCTATGAGGTAACTCCAGCCTCTCTACAGAGTCTGTAGGAGCAAGATTCAGTCCCCTCACCAGATATGCTTGTAATTCTTTATCCTGGAACTCCTTTATACAGAAGTCTTTTTTTTTTTTTTTTTTTTTTTGTTTTTTTTTTTTTTTTGCTTTAATACTGAATTTGCCAGAGAGTCAGTCTGATGGTAACTTTATCTTCCATGCCAGAGACAGAATTCACACTTGGTAATGTTTTATAGATTTAATTTTAAATACCTTCATAATTTTCCCTAGATTTCTTCCTAAGTATTTGATACATTCTTAGATATTTGATGATTTTGAAACTATATTTTGATTGACAAATATTTTATACAAAGGAGAATAGAGCACTCACTCTTTATCCCCAAGAAAACCAGGTCATTGGTGACTTTAGGATTCATTGTGTGCTCCGCAGAACAGATGCTTTGCTGTATTTGGATCTGGATAGGAAAGGACATGTTGCACGTTTCCAGTCCTCCCTTTCCGCCTACCACACCCCAAGTCTCATTTCCTCCCTTTTTCCCAGATCCTTGGTGCCTAACCAGACCCTTCTCAACTCCTTGCAATGCAAATGGCATGGCAGATAAGCTGCACAGGGCAGCTATGAAACAGATATAAGGAAAGTTCCCTGAGGCTTCAAACAGCTGCCTACTGCCTACTTTTCCCGCAGTTGCTTTCTACCCCCTGCCCCCAGGTAGTGGCAAATTCCCTTCTTAACAGGATAAAAACCTGAGTTCTAAATATGCAATACAGACAGTTGCCAACCTTTTTGTTCCAAACTAAGCAACCTATCTCTATTGAAGTCGGTCCCTGTCTCCTTTTTCCGTCTCTCCTTTCTGGGGGTATAAAAGACCAGAATCCTAAGCTATTCCAAACCTAAGAGACAGTGAAGATTTAGTCCCTGGCATGTACTGTTTGTTAACTATAATTATTTCTACATTAAAATGTATACTATTGATGTAATTAATGCTTCATGTTTTTTCTCATTAGTTACATGTATTCAGACCAAACAAAACTAACTTTGAGAGAAGGTGCTACATTCACAGTTACTCATAAACCCATCCTTTTTAGCTCTAATTCAATAGCTTTCAACTTTCTCTGTATAACAATATCACCCAAGGAGATGCTAAATAATACTGATGCCCAGTCTTCACTTACTCTGGGGATGGAACTTAGACACTAGCATTTTTAAAAATATCAGAGTATTCTCATATATATTTATGATGTGGACTTTGCTACTACTCAAGTCAAAGTGCAATTTTCTGGCTTGTTTAAAGAAATGCAATGGTACTTACTGTGAGAAAATAGCTAAAGGCTAATAAAAACATCAATTTGATAATTTCATGAATTACATTTTTTACTATAATGTTACTTTTATTCGTTTATATTTTTACTATCATGGGCATTTTTTCTGCCTTCTGACTTATTGCAAAAAAAGTAATAGTTGGACAGGGAGTGGCAAATGTACAATAGAGTTAGAGTGTGCACGAATTCATATCCCACGTCAGATTTTCTGATCAGATTTCACTCTGAAGTCACTGAAAGACTTCACACACACCCACACCCACACTCACACATACACACATAGAACCCACAGAGATTTGGAAAAGAGTATGTTCACTGTGTTGTGTATGGTTTTCAAGAGTTATCAGAGAAAACCTGAAGATAGTGCTACTACAAATAAACTTGGAACTCTGGAACTTTAGACTTATTAACAATTATGGAGCTTGTTTGCAAATGTAATTTTGGACCCAAAGCTTTCTAGGCTACCCAGAGGATCAGAGTAAAGTATGTGCTCTTCTGGAGTGTTAATATTATTCTTCATCCATGCTCTACAGTGTATCAACCTAGGCAGCATCTTGACAACACCCTTCTCCCAGGAGAGTGGCCTCTGACACATCTCTTCCTTATTTCAGGATCAGAAAGGCAATTTAATCTTCTGGGAATAAATCTCAAGAGTAGAAACACTAAGAAATAGTGGAAGATTTCACTGGCTTTATTGAAATCTTATGGAAAAACTATCCATCCTCTCCCTTGTTAGTTAAAAACATTATTGCACAAAGATCAATAAATTTAATCCTGCAGATTTAATATTGACAATCAACTCTACAAAATTATGTCTCTTAATATGTCATCAAAGATATTGACTTTCTTTGGTTAAATGCATATATGCCCTGAAGATCTTAAACCTTATCAGCTATCACTTTTAGTTTTTTCAAATATAATCATGATAAATATGATCAAACTGATCTCTTTCTTTAATGTCTCCTATGGTTTCCAGTAGCTTTCAAGAAAAAAAAATCAACCCTCCTTGGTTAGCATATAAAATTTGACTTACTTCTCCTGTTAAAATCTTGCCTGTTGCTCATTTGTCAATTTCTTATGTTGACTTCCAAAATAAGAACAACTATACTTCTCTGTTTGGTTATGTTGTATGTATCTGTGTCTTGGAGCATGATATTGCCTGGGGCTAGAATTAATTTCATTCTTTCTTTCATTATAGACTTCTATTCATCCTTCAAATCCCATTGTACAGCCTCCTGCTGATAGAAAATACATATATTGATTCTTTTAAGTTTTGCACCCATGATATCCTTCCTTTGATTATACTGAGCAAAGCAACAGATATGTTGTTTTCTAATTATTTTGTTAGTTTATTTTCTATTGTCAAATATAAGCTCCCTGAAAAAGAGATGGAATCATTTTATTTTTTTTCCTATACCTGGGCCTACTAAATTCAAGGTTGTAATAGTCAACTTTAAAATATTTTAATGATTTCAGTACATTTTATTATTTAAGTAGTTTGAATTATTTAAAGTATTCTCAAGAAATGAGGTCAGATTCTGCAGAAACTGATATAGGAAGGAGGAAGGGAAGATGACAAATATTTGGCTGAATAAGAGCATCAAAGATAACCTTTACCACTTCTCAAATTTTGCTGGCAGCAGTACTGAAAGACAGTCATAGAATGAATGCCAGTTTAAGTCATCTTGAGCCTATGGAAGAGCAAAGATCACAAGTGCTATGACTTCTCACAGGGAAACATCAAGTTGCTGACTTAACTGTATGTCCCAATACAACACACCCTTTAACTTTATTTTCTTATTAAGATTAAATTTTCAGAGATCAAACTACCATTTAAAACACCATCCCTCTTTCTCTTGGTTATTTCTAAATCTTTCAGTGGATGGAGTTTGTTTTTGGTGCTCATTCCTGTTACAGACAATTTGAGAGGGAATGCACCTTTCCTCAAAGAGAATTTAAAGGGATTCACAACAGAAGAGACTAAATTAAAGTGAGTTTTAATGATAGCAGATTTGGGGCTCATATGATAGGTACTATATGGATAGAGGCCATTGTTCTTGGTTATTTACAGAATCCAGAAATATCCGGCACTCCGTAAGAAATAAATTATCTTAATTATTAATGTCAATGCTGAGACCTCACTCAGTAAAATTAGCTTATGTTAGACAGGAAGAAAAGGGCTGCTTTTTAAAACATGACCACCATTCTAGCTTGTTATGGAGACCTAAATGATGCATATTGGTAGAGACACCAAACATAATTGTGTGTGGGGAGGTGAGTGAACTATTTCAGCAATCATGTTGTATAGTAGAAACACATTTTATATATTTGATAATCACATTGTAGATGACAATTAGAATTATCATTATAAAAAAAGAACTATTAGCTCTCCTACAACAGTCTCATATAGAATGCTTACAGATTTTACTTTCTACTTTACTCAATATTTAAAGTTGTTTCAGTTAAATTAAAGTAGCATTTTTAATCATGAACAAGCTTACCTCTTATACACTACTTTTAATGAAAATTTTTTAATGAATGCACACTATTTCTGTTCAATATTATCAGAGGAGGCAATTTCAGTGTCCTATGTCAGTGATACCATCTACATGATAGATGGTTTCATATTCTCCATGTGCAAATTTGAAAGACTCATAACTTTGTTATTAGGAAACAAAACGCCCATAAATGGCATTAGCATATGTCTTAGGGGCAGGTGTTCAGCCTAGAAGTTAAATTAGTTAGGAAGCCTGTGGCCCATACTGGAAATCTTGGGTTTAATTCTTGACTCTGGCTTGTAACTCCAGCTTCCTGCTATTGCAGACCCTGGGAGGCAGTAGTGTTGGCTCAACTAATTATATTCCTGCTGCCTACAAAAAACCCAGATTTAATTCTTGGCTGTTGGCTTTGGCCCTAATTAGGAGTCATTGTGAGCATTTGGCAAGGGAATTTCAGGTTGGGAGCTCTCTATCAACCTGCCTTACTGTCTCCAATTTTTCATCCTCCCTTCCTCCTTCTCCCTCTCTGTCACTATAGCTCTCAAATAAAATGGTAAAAATACATGTCACCGTGCATTGCATCAGTATTGCTAATCATATTTATTCTGACATCAAATCCTTTGATTCTGACAAAATATATTGCCACTTAGCAATCTCCTACGGTAAAGAGATTTAAACACTTTATAGCAATAAGATATTTTCATATGAATCTGGGGTTTTAGGCTCTTTGTTCTCTGGAATGGACAGTAGTTTAGGAAGGCAACTATGGTGAAGCTAAAAGCAACAAAGAAATTCTTATAATTATACCATATAAAAACTGTATAGTGGAAGCTGTGGCGATCAGGAAAACAGAATAAAGTTTGGATAATAAGACATTTATACTAGGGGTATAGTATAATTCTATAGTTAAAGGAATTTTTAATTACTATAAAGCTAGTTTTCTCTCAATCAAAAATCAGAATTGGGCATTTGGTGCAGTGATTTAGAAACTATTTGGAACAACTGCAACCCCATTCAGAGTGCCTAGACTCAAGTTCTGGCTCTGCTTCCAATTCTAGCTTCCTACTAATATGCACCCAGGGAGGTTAAAGGTGATGGCTCAAGTACTTATATGCATGCACACACATACACATTCACATACAGGCATGTATACACACATGCCTGGAAGAGTGGGACTGGCACATGCAGCTAAAAGTTCATGTCCTACCTGTTTCACTTCTAATGCACCTGCTAATGTACCTGGGAAAGCAGCAAAGGATGTCCCAAATTCTTGGGCCCCTCTACTCATGTAGGAGATGTGGATGAAGCTTCTGGCCCCTAACTTCAGACTGGCCCATATGTGGCCATTGTGGCTATTTGAGGAATGAACCAGCTTATGAAAGTATCTCTCTCTCTCTTTCTCTCTCTATCTCTTTCTCTCTCTCCCTTTCAAACAAATAAATAATTCTATTTGTGCCCTAACACAAAATTACCAATGACTAACAGCACAAACAAAAGGTGACACCAAAGACATCTAAATTGGTTGGTTTATACAATTCTGAATGAAAAATTAAAGTTGACCTAACTTTCTGCTCTAGGGTTCCAAAACTTTTGCTTTCAAATAAGCTGCAGACAAGATCATAACTTTTAATGGAAATTTAAAACAAGTGAAAACATATCTCCCAAGAATTGTAAGAGGAGATGAAACAGATCTTTCCCAGTATGACAGTAAGAGGAAGCATATTCAAAGCAATGGTTTACCAGGAGATGAAAATTGTTCAGTCAAAGTAAAGCAGATGGGGCTGGCACTCTAGCACTGGCATCACAAATGGGCACCGGTTGAGACCCGGCTGCTCCACTTCCGATGCAGCTCTCTGTTATGGCTTGGGAAAGCAGTAGAAGATGACCCAGGTCCATGGGCCCCTGCACCCATGTGGGAGACCCAGAAGAAGCTCCTGGCTCTTGGCTTCCAACAGGTGAACTCCAGCTGTTGCGGTCAATTGGGGAGTGAGCCATCTGACGGAAGACTTCTTTCTCTTTCTCTGCCTCTCCTCTGTGTAGCTCTGATTTTTAAATAAATAAATAAATCTTAAAAAAAAATGCAAAGCAGGGGCCGGCACGGTGGCACACTAGGTTAATCTTCTGCCTGCGGCGCTGGCATAACATATGGGCACCAGGTTCTAGTCCCGGTTGCTCCTCTTCCAGTCCAGCTCTCCGCTGTGGCCCAGGAAGGCAGTGGAGGATGGCCCGGGTGCTTGGGCCCCTGCACCTGCATGGGAGACCAGGAAAGAAGCTCCTGGCTCTTGGCTTTGGATTGGCATAGCTCCAGCCATGGCGGACATTTGGGGAGTGAACCAACGGAAGGAAGACCTTTCTTTCTGCTTCTCTCTCTCACTATCTGTAACTCTACCTGTCAAAAAAATAAATAAATTTTTTTTTTTAAAAAAAAGCAAAGCAGACTAGTCAAGAGCAAAGATCATGTTAACAGGGCAATCCAGTGAGAGTTTGATGGGAAAACATGAGGCATCAACCTTGCATTGCTTATTTGCCTTTTTTCTGGCTTTTCTTCTGTTTCATCATCTCAAAAAAATCTTCAAAGGGCACTCATTTTTTTTTTCAGTTAAGTGTTAAATAAAAAGATTGACATTGTTGAATTCCCAGGATGCTCAATTCTTTACAGGTTGAATAAAGGCTGATAATTTCTTACAAAACTGTCTAGAAATTGATGGAGATTTTATTGAAACTAAATTCTATGCTAAAATTTTTATCTTTTTTTCTATTATTTCATGAATATTTTGAAGTCCCCTCATGAAGATGCACGCATACAAACATATGAAGACAAGTATTTCCACAGTATTGAAAATAATTTCTATTAGCAAAAGTAGGCAGTAATGTTACCTGAGTGATTCAATCTCTCAAAATTAGCAGGGATATCATGGTTTAGGTAAGTTTCAAGATGCAGAGTCTAGGACTGGGATTATTTCCAAGTGATTTACTCGGCTAAATCTTCAGGAGAAATGAAGGAAACAGGATAGCACAGGGGGAGTATGGGTAAGCAAGCATAGGCTCCATGAGCAAACTGTGAAGCACAGAGACACCATGGAGTCAGTACTGAGCCGAGACGCCCTGTCCTGTGTACTCTCTTACCAGGCAACCACTGGCCAAGGTCTGAGCATTGGAGTAGTAGGGACAGTCTCCAAATCACATGACAAAGCAAAATGGCTACCTTCCAGTAAGGGCATCTGTGAGTTATCAACTAACATTCAGGATACGTGAGGGAGGTGCATGAGACTGGAGAGTAACGAGGATCTGGACCGGTCAAATCAGCACGAACTAAAAAACAAGGTTGGCAAATCTTCCCTTGTTTGCTATACAAGTGTGTGACTTGTCCTGACCCGTCTGCCTCGCCCAGCTTTGACATCTATTATTTGAACACACAGGAAAGGAAGGAAAGAAAGAATCTTGCCAGACTGCTCAGCAATTGGTATCAAAATATGATTTACCACAATTAAATTTTCTCTTAGAGATATTTACAAAATACTCTATGCTGTAAACATAGAGGATATGATAAACACTTAAACTTCAGAATCTTATACAGAGGTGGACCAAGAGTTGGAACTGATTAACCTGGGGACCTTAACTTCCTCACTTACACTTTTTACAATGTTTAGTATTTTCTGGACAGCATTGAAAACAGTTCAGGGCACCAGCCACAGACAGAGCTATTTTATTCAAAATAAGCACAATACTGTGTATTTCTGTTAGTGTTTCACATGTCAAGAACGCTTTATCTTATAATCAACAATTATAGGATATAAAGGGAAATATATATTTGGTAAAGGATTTGACCGTGAATGAGTTGTAGCTCACTTTATATTTGTCATAATAGGGGGAATTAAGGAAAGAAGAAACTGCTAACATATCTGCAATCTGCAGACCAGTGAATGTTTTGCCAGTCTGAATACTCTTGATGTTAAAAAAAAAATCTTTCCTTTGTCATAGAGTCCTACAGAAGCACATATTGTTTGAAAAGACTAAATTAGCCAGAGTTCCTCCAAAGCTAAGCCGGAAATATTGTCCATTCCCACTTATTTTGATTTCTTCAGTTTAATATCTCATATACCTAAAAAACAAGGACAAGGGAAATTAAATAAATCTTTTATTTATATACTTTATTGTTGGCCACTGAACTGATGCCTTGTACCTAAAATTCTTACTGATAATTCCTACAAATTTCCCGGTAGAAAAATATATTAACTGTGCAGTGAAAAAAATAAAAGAAAGTACAAGAATAGCATTTGCATAATTATCCTGATTATGGAAATATTTCATTCTTCAGTAGCTTGACAGTCAAAATTCAGAGTGAGTAGAGCAGGCCTGGTTGTAATGGTGGGTAAGCCATGGTTGGGGACACTTGCATCCCATATTAAGCCTAGTTTAAGTCCCAGCTGCTGCGCTCCTGATACAGCTTACTGCTAATGCACATCCTGGGAGGCAACAGATGATGGGCTAAGTATTTGAGTCCCTGACTCTCACACAGGGTATCTGGAGTGAGTTTCAGGCTCCTGGATTCAGCTTGGCCTGGTCTCAGTTCTTGCAGTGAACTGGGGAGTGAACTAGTGAATGGACTATGTCTCTGCATCTCTCTCCCTGTCTCCCTGTTTGTTTCTGTCCCTATGCCTTTCAAATAAATAGAAATAGATAAATAAACATTAAAAAGCCCTGGAATAACTTCACTAGCATTACCACAAAGCATGTAACAGGATAAAAGTACAGTCCTGAAACCTCCTTTCCTGTTACCTCGAACTGGCACTGCCCTGAGATGGACAAGATGGATGACCACACAGGATGGTCCTCTGCAGGGGTGGCTGTTTGGCCTGGTGGTTAAGACTCACACATCTAATACAGAGTGCCTGGGTTCAATACCTGCCTCTGATTCCTGACACCAGCTTCCTGCTAAGATAAATCCTGAGAGACAGCAATGGTGGCTCATGTAATTGAATTTCTGCCACACCATGGGAGATATAGATTGAGTTTCTGGCTCCCAGGTCTGGCTTAGTCCATTCCTGATCATTGTAGGCATTTGAGAAAGAAACCAACAGATGGGAGAATGCTCTCATTCTCTCTCTGCTTTTCAAATAAATAAAACGATATTCTGCAGCACTAATTGAATTATTATCAATCCCTTAACTTTCTATTTTTTATAATAATAATAGTTAATATAAGTGTACTTCAAAAGTTAATGGAAAATAGAATGCAAAACTGTTTATTTTGGTGCCAAAATTAAATCCGTGCACACTGTTTTTATAAGGTTCATTTTAACTTAATATTATGTACCCTAAAGTATAATCAATATCATTACTTTTATTATATTCTTTTATAACAAGCCTTCAAAATTCAATGTGTGGGACCAGTGCTGTGGTGCAGCAGTTTAAAGCCCTGGCATGAAGCCCCGGCATCCCATATGGTGTAGTCCCAGCTGCTCCTCTGATGATCTAGCTCTCGGCTATGGCCTCGGAAAGCAGTGGAAGATGGGCCAAGTGCATGGGCCCTTTTACCTGTGTGGGAGACCCGGAAGAGGCTCCTGGCCCCTGCCTTCGGATCAGCACAGCTCCAGCCATTGCGGCCATCTGGGGAGTGGACCAGTAGATGGAAGACCTCTCTCCCTCTCTCGTCTCTACCTCTCTCTATAACTCTATATTTCAAATAAATAAAATAAACCTTAAAAAATTCAATGTGGGCCGGCGCCATGGCTCAATAGGCTAATCCTCCACTTAGCAGTGCCAGCACACCGGGTTCTAGTCCTGGTCAGGGCGCTGGATTCTTTCCTGGTTGCCCCTCTCCCAGGCCAGCTCCCTGCTGTGGCCAGGGAGTGCAGTGGAGGATGGCCCAAGTGCTTGGGCCCTGCACCCCACGGGAGACCAGGATAAGTACCTGGCTCCTGCCTTCGGATCAGCGTGGTGCGCCGGCCGCAGCGCACTAGCCGTGGCGGCCATTGGAGGGTGAACTAACGGCAAAGGAAGACCTTTCTCTCTCTCTCTCTCACTGTCCACTCTGCCTGTCAAAAAAAATATTAATGTGTGTTCATTTCAAAACAGCTAAAATTTGGGTATTCAATACTCACATGCTACTAGTGCTTACCATATTGGATCACAATTTTAGTTATTTTTTAAATGTGTTTTTACGTGTAGCTTCTTATATGTTTATTTTGTTCACCTATTTATCTTATTTATTATTTTTGAGATAAGATATTTTAATGACATTATAGTCAAAGGCTTAATGCTCTACTAAATAGAGAATTCAATAAATACAAAGTAAAAAAGGACCATAGTTCAGGAGGAATGTAGGAAAAGCCTATAAACAATAATCAAATGAAAAGATGTTCAAATTTACTCATATACAGTAAAGTTTTAAATAGTCACAGAATATTAAATCTGTGGTAGTGCATAAACAGTGACTTGATCAGCCCTTGTCTGATTGTTGATATACAATTTAATACTTTATCCATTTTAGTATTTTTTGTTTGTTCTACTTAATACTATTGGTTGAACTCTGTAATTAACACACAATTATTCTTAGGTGTTTAACTTTAACTTAAAAGTGATTCCTGTTAAATATAAGAGTGGGAATAAGAGAGGGAGGAGATGTACAATTTGGGACATGCTCAATTGGACTTGCCCCAAATGGTGGAGTTAGAAATATGCCAGGGGATTCCAATACAATCCACCAATGCCATCTCACTAGTCCAAGTGATCAATTTCAGTTCACAATTGATCACACTAATAGGTCTAAGAGTCAAAGGGATCACACAAACAAGACTAGTGTCTGCTAATACTAACTGATAGAATCAAAAAGGGAGAGAACGATCCAACATGGGAAGTGAGATACACAGCAGACTCATAGAATGGCAGATGTCCTAAATAGCACTCTGGCCTCAGAATCAGCCCTAAGGCATTCGGATATGGCTGAAGAGCCCATGAGAGTATTTTAGAGATGGAAAGACAAGACACTCTGGCAAATAAAAAAAAAAGAGGACCTAAATGAAAGATCTCTGTGAGTGAGATCCCAGTAGAAAGAACAGGCCATCAAAGAAGGAGGTACCTTTCTCTGAATGGAGTAGAGAACTTCCACTTTGACTATGACCTTGTCTAAATAAGATCGAAGTTGGCAAACTCAAAAGGCTTCCATAGCCTTGGCAACTCATGACTAGAGCCTAGGGAGATTACAGACGCCATGAACAAGAGTTTCAAATTGTTAAGTCAATAACAGGAGTCACTGTGTACTTATTCCTCATGTGGGATCTCTGTCCTTAATGTGTTGTCCAATGTGAAGTAATGCTATAACTAGTACTGAAACAGTATTTTATACTTTATGATCTGTGTGGGTGCAAACTGATGAAATCTTTACTTAATGTATACTAAATTGATCTGCTGTATATAAAGATAATTGAAAATGAATCTTGATGTGAATGGAATGGGAAAGGGAGCAGGAAATGGGAAGGGTGCAGGTGGGAGGGAAGTTATGGGGGGGAGAAGCCATTGTAATCCATAAACTGTATTTTGGAAATTTATATTTACTAAATAAAAGTTAAAACAAAAATCTGTGGTAGTGCATAATTCTTAACAATTTGTTTCACAAAGATTTTTAAAAGTTTGATAAAACACTGTTTTAATATAAATTATATACACAGGAATTTTTTGTTATTGTTGCTTTTGATTTTTTTACCATGTATATTTTGAAGAATCTCATATTTATTAAAACACTATATATGAAACACAGGGTTAGTGCCTTATAATTATTATTCTATTCAATTAAGAGCTGTAGTAGGTAATTTTGCCTCTTTTTGTAGATGAGAGAATACATGCCCGAGTGGTTAAATGGCATGAGTAATATCATAAAGCAAGTAAATGAAGGTAATCATTCAGAACTGAGTCACTAGACATGAGCTGCTTGGTTACACGGATCTCCCACTGCTGTTTGGGTGCTCGGCTTTCTCTCTAGCTTAGAAGCACTGTTCAAGACATTAACTGAGATATTCTGAAACTGTGGCTGTTAGCAGCATTTGTTTGGTAAAAGGTGCTTCAATTTCTTGTCAAATACAGTTTTTCTGTATTCCTTTTAAATTGTGTTTGTGCTTGTGTGTGTGTGTTGTACCTGCCTATCTAGACCTTCTATTATCATCTTTATAAATAATAGCAGTTTGAGCATTTTTGCGATTTCCCCAGGGTCCCCAGAAATCTACAATGAAGGCATTATATACATATGGATCAGTTAGCTACAGCTGCTCTGCGTCTCCTGCTCGTAAGCCACAGGTATTATCCTGCCAATTAATCTAGGCAGTCCCTCTTTGTATGCTAATACACAGAAAGACAAAGCTGATAAATATCCAGTGACTGATGAGTATGGGGCAGGTGGGCAGCATATAATAAAAATGTCTTCTAGAAATTCCCATGGGGGTCTATGAAGCCAAATCAACCAAGATTGGTGAGACCAACCAACATTGACCCTGCACGCTCCTGTGGGCACTTACTGTAGGACCAAATGGCTCTCTACCGAGTTACTGTCTTCCTGACTAAATGTTAGTTACTAGAATTGGCATGTTGTAACAGCTAATAATAATGGTATTTAATGAAGCATATCTAAGTTGATGGATTCAAATCGTAGTCAAAAGTCCTTTATGTATACAGAAAGAAGGAAGTATGCACATAGCTACAGGATATCGGTTTTTACTGCTATTCTTCCCATGGCTCTTGGAAGTTTACAAGAGTAAACCCTTCTTCCTATGCTTGAAATATTGATCTACTGAGGCATAAATAGTCTTGCTTGCTTTAACAGCTGTACTGCTGAACCTGCTGTAGTTTGTTGGGTCAAGTGTTGCTATGGTGAGTATGTGAGGGCTGATGGGAAGTAAGATTCATTGTCTTAGAGCACCTATCATCAGTTTCTCTCAGCTTTCATTTGACATTTGTTACCTTATGTTATTGTGTGTTTTACTCACTTACCCTGTCACTGATTCATCAATAACTGTGTGAAGGAATGGTGCAAATCTTATTTTGAAACATCAATAGGTCGTGTTCTTTAAAGTATATGCTATATTTCTTCATCTAATACTGGCAGCTAATGAATTAAATTCAGTGAATGAAGTTTATTGTTGTGTTTTACACTTCACACCCTGTTCTAAATATGGGGCTACCAAAAATGCATTTTACAGTAATGGAAACTGCATCTGGTACTATACTATAGTCTTATCTTAGCTCAATTTCTGCTGCTATAGCAGAATATCTGAAACTGGCTAATTTATAAAGAATAGCAATTTATTTAGTTCATAGTTACAGAGGCTAAGAAGCCCAAGAGTGTGATGTTGGCATCTGGCAAGGGTCCTGTGTTGTATCATCCATGTCAAAAAGCAAAAGAGACAGAAAGTGTGAGAGCCAGAGAGCAAGCAGACTGGGACCAAACTCACTTTTATAATAAACCCATTGTGAGAACTAAGCCACTCCTTTGATAGTGAGATTAAATCAAGCATAGGGGCAGAGTTCTTGTGACATAATTACTTACATGAGGTACCACTTTCCAGCACTGTCGCATTGGGAATTAAGTTTGTAACTCATGAATTTGGGGATGTATTCAAACCACAGAATTTCATGCCTGTACCCCCAAATCCATGTCCTTCTCATAATGCAAAAGACATTCATTACATTACATTACTCCCAAAATCTTAATTTATTCCAGTCTTAACTCATAACTCCAGAGCCCAGAGTCTCATCTAAATCAGGTATGGCTGAGACTCAAGTCATGAATCATACTTAAGTAGATTCCCCTTAGCTATGAGCATGTACAATTCAACAAATTATACATTTCCAAAAATACAATTGTGGAATGAGTATTTCCATTTAAAAAAGGGTGAAATAGGCAAGAAGAAAGGGGCCTAGTATAGGCCCAGATTCCAAAACAGAAAATTGTATTAAATATTGAATCTTAATTAACTTATGAGAAGAATCTACTTTGACTTCATGCCCCACATCTTTGCCACAAGGGGTTAGAGATAGGGTCTCCATGGCTCAGGGGCCCCATCCCCCCAACTTTGCTGGCTTAGCACAGGAAGTAGCTCTCTTAGGTTGCAGTTTTGTACCTGTAGTTCTCTCATGCTGATGTTGCATACTAATAGTTCTACAGTTCTAGGGTCTTGAAAGCAGGTTCACCCATGCAGTTCTGCTAGGCATTGCTCTATTAGAACTCTCTGTAGTGGCTTCTCTCCCATGGCTCTACTATGCATTGTTTCCACATTCATACTTTCATTGGTAATTGCTTAGTGAGAGCTCTCAGCACAGGTGTGGTTCCTGTGACAAGCCTCTTCCTCAGTCCCCAGGTTGTCTACAACATCTTTGAAAAATAGGTGCAGGGAGCCATGCCCCTATGGTTCTTGCATTCTGCACATTAGAAGAACTGAACCATGTGGGTACCATCAAGATTTATGGTTTGCACATTTTGGAGTAGTAGTATTAAGCCACAATGGGGACTGCTTGAGTCCACAGCTGAGAGGGCCAAGGAGTGTTACAGGAGAATTCAGAAAGCAGAGACCTGGGTCACTCTGGACACTTAATGCTTGGGTCCCTGAAGTACCTGTCTGAAAACCTTGCCATCAAGGCCCTAGCTTGCTTTGAGGATCTGACATTCCTTCAGGGTAATGCCAATGCCTCGATGAACAGCACCAAGGTCCCTTGTATCCAAGGTAATATCTTTAGTAAACAGTCCTTCTGCAATGGCCCTGGTTTGCTCTCCTTTCAGTTTTTACCCAGCGAGGCTGTGAATTCTCTAAATAATTCTACTTTGCTTGCTTTTAAATATAGATTCTGCCCTTAAATAATGTCTCTCCTTTCTCATCTTACTATATGCTGTTAAAAGTCTCTATATACCGCCTTCAGTATTTTGCTTAAAATCTTCTTCTGTCATATATCCTAATTTATTGCTCTTTAATTTTGCCTTACATAAAGTTCTAAAACAGGGGCACAATTCAAGCAAGTTCTACGCGACTGATTAACAAGGATGGCTTTTATTAATATTTCCAGTTCCAAAGCTGTTTTCATTATTTCAGGTATTTGCTATAGCAACAGCCCCACTTCTCAGTAATTTACTTTCTATATTATCTTTTTAAAAATTTTATTTAAGGTATACAAATTCCATGTATTTCTTATATATTTGTTCAGGAACATAGTGATATTTCCCAACCCACCCTCCTTCTCGCCAAGTTCCCACCTTCTTCCTCCTCCCTCTCCTAGTCCCATTCTTATTTTTCACAAAGGTCTTTTTTCAGTTAACTTTATGCTCGTAATATTAACCCTACACTAAGTATAAAGTTCAACAAATAGTAAGAAGGGAAAAAAAACTGTTCTCAACAGTTGGGACAAGAATTGTTGAAAACCATTGTATCTCAATGTGTCAGTTTCACTCCTATTTATTAGGTACTCTGTTAGTTACCCCCATTCAGGGAGAACATACGACATTTGTCTTTTTGGGGCTGCCTCATTTCACTAAGTATCTTGGATTCTCGGTGATAATTTACATCTCATTCCACTTTCTGATGCTATAACAGAGCACCTGAGCCTGAATCACTGATGGAGATCGGAGATTCATCTGCTTCTGAAGGCTGGGAAGTCCAAGACCATGGCACTGGCGTCTGGTGGGAGCCTTCATGCTTCAGAATCTCATGGCACAGGTAAAAGGGCAAGAGACAGTGAGAGGAAAAGACTTGGAGAGGGCCAAGCTCACTTCTATAACAAACTCCTATCACCATAATATGTCCACAACATTCCTCCTCTCATGAAGGCAGATTCTTTATGATCTAATTAACTCTTAGTAGGCCCTACCTCCTAATACTGGGAATTTTTACCAACCCATGAACTTTGGGGAGCACATGCAAACCACAGCAGGCCTCAATAACAAAGGCTTCCCGTTAAAAAGGGCAGTCATGAGAATTTGACATTCACCTGTATAATGGTTACTCAGAGAATGCTCTTTTTTGCCCATTTAGGAAAAAAATTTACCTAGGATAAATTTCTTTTATTTTCTTTCTTTCTTTCTTTTTTTTTTTTTTTTTTTTTTTTTTTTTTTTTTTTTTTGACAGGCAGAGTGGACAGTGAGAGAGAGAGACAGAGAGAAAGGTTTTCCTTTGCCGTTGGTTCATCCTCTAATGGCCTCCGCGGCTGGTGCGCTGCGACCGGCGCAACACGCTGATCCGAAGGTAGGAGCCAGGTACTCATCCTGGTCTCCCATGGGGTGCAGGGGCCAAGCACATGGGCCATCCTCCACTGCACTCCCTGACCACAGCAGAGAGCTGGCCTGGAAGAGGGGCAACCGGGACAGAATCCGGAGCCCCAACCAGGACTAGAATCCGGTGTGTCGGTGCCGTAAGGCGGAGGATTAGCCTGGTGAGCCGCGACGCCGGCCTAGGATAAATTTCAATCTATCATCGAAAATCATTCTGTTCCGAGAGTAAGTGCATTCTAATGTCTAGTTCAACATTGGGCCTGATGCCCAGGAGTTTATGATGGAACAATCATCATCATCATCATCATTATCATCATCATCACAGATACTTGGTAAGTGTGTTACACGAGTTGATCTGTTAAGAAAATACATAATATATGAAATTGATAATGTTAATGATGTGAACTGGTAAATCACTATGTAACTGAACTTACAGTCCTCTTTCTGTAAATTGGAATAACCAAAGTGCCACCTCACATGTTTGTTGTAAGGTTTCACTGATATGTTTATAAGCAATATGTATCATTTCCAGTAAACAGATTGAACTTGAGAAATACCCAAGAAAGTATATAAAGTTATCAACAAAGATTTTAAGTTGTAGCTTAAAGCTAGGCATTGATTCCATACACCCATGTTTTACCATTAAGTTAACATTTTTGAATAGGAACACTCCAAACAATTTTAACTAGGTGTCTATTATACGAACTATTCCTTATTTTGGTATCTGGCAGCCTAAAAATGTTGAGTTTTCTTGCATACACTAGTTTAAAATGCAAACACCTCTCAATGATCTACATGTCCCTAAATTATTTGGCTCCAATATCCCTCTCTCTGTAGTTCCTTCTCTCCTAACTATCCTCTGTGTCATTGCTCCCTTTGTTCTGATCTCTCAGTTTCTTAGAGAGTCTTGGCAAGGTCCATCCCAGGCCCTTCCTCCTGCTTTGCAGCATTGCCCTCATCCCCTTACTTTCTCCTGGGTTTTCTCTAAAAACCTGTGTGAATTCTCTGTGAAATCTCCTATGTTTGACTTCAGCCTCTGCCAATAATTTATAACATGCAACATCTCAATTTCTACAGTTCTACTTTTTTTTGGTCAATATTATTGAATGTGTGGACACATACAAAATATTGACTTTTTCACCCCAAAATCGTGTGTTGTTTTTGAAAACATGTATGCAGTTATACTATTTTATTATTATTATTATTATTATCTACTTGAAATCTACACAAGTGTTGAACTGGCCATTAGAAATGTCTTTGATGATCAATGTGCAAATATTCTGTATCTCTTTTTGCAATATGGTAGCCACAGGCCACATGTGTCTAGTGCCCTGGAGGTCGAAATTTATTTTAGTTCAGTTTAGTAACTTAAGTTTGAATTGCTGTATATGGCTAGTTACCACCTTTTTTTTAGTACTTGCAATTTCCAAGTTGTTGGTCACTGATGGTTCTTCAGACATTTATATAAAGAACAATGAAAAAGTATTTCTAACTGCTTATTATAGTACAGTATAAATTAATGAAGATGGGAATTATATAATACCAAAATTATGGACCATAATTAGTAAATTAAAGTAACATATGCTGTTACTTCCATAGCCACAGCTCCAACCTTTTTAAAGAATGTATGATTTATCTTTCCTCTTCTATCAGTGCTCTTTTTTGTTATTATTTGAAGGGCATATAGATAGAGGTCTTTTATCTGCTGGCTCACTCCACACACTCCTGTAAAAGTAAGGCTGGGCCAAGCCAAAGACAGGAGCCAGGAACTCAATTTGGGTATCCCATATTGGTGGCAGGGATCCAAGTACTGGGGCCATCACGTGCTGCTCTAAGGGCAGGAAGCTGGAACAGGGAGTGAAGGTGGTACTCTAACTCATGTGCTCTGAAATCAGATACAGGTATCGCATCCTAAGTTACCTCCTTCAACTTTCTTTTTCTTCTCAATTGTTATTTTGTCAAATAAATTTTTCTGGACCACATTGTGTGATATAACTTTTTACATTGAGAAACATATTTCTATTAACTGGTTTTATTCTTGATTTTATATTTCTTTTTTAATTTTTAGTTAGTTTTTTACAGATTCAATATAGATTATAGATACACTTCTAAGAATATAATGACATTCTCTTCCTTTCTTCATCCATCCCCTCTCTCCTTTCCACCCCTTCTCCTTCCCTTCCTCCCTTCCTTCATTCCTTTCTTTCTTTCTTCTTTAAAAGAGATAAAATTTTTAAATGGACATTACAGTCAAGGGGTTATTGGTTCACTAAAGAACAAGTTTAACAAGTTAAAGTGAAAAGGCTTCTAGTTTAGTAGGAATATAGGCAAGGGCTATAACCAATAATCAAATGGAAAGATGACCATTTCACCAATATGCAATAAGTTTTAAAGTAATAACGAAGCACTAAAACTATACTGATGCCATAAACAAGAGTGTCAATTTGTTAAGTCAACAACAGGAGTCACTGTGCACTTACTCCTCATGTAGGATCTCTGTCCTTAATGTGCTGTACATTGTGATTTAATGCTATAACTAGTACTCAAACAATATTTTTCACTTTGTGTTTCTATGTGGGTGCAAACTGTTGAAATCTTTACTTAATACATGCTAAACTGATCTGTGTATAACGAGAATTGAAAATGAATCTTGATGTGAATGGAAGGGGAGAGGGAGCAGGAAAGGGGAGGGTGGGAGGGAAGTTATGGTGGGGGGCGGAGACATTGTGATCCATGAGCTGTACTTTGGAAATTTATATTCATTAAATAAAAGTTAAAAAAAAGAAATTTGCCTTTAATCTTTAAGAATCCTTTCAGTATAAATTTTCTTAACCTATACTTATTATAACATTACTCCCCTCTAAGTTCAGGGATGGTGGTTTAGTGCAAAGTATAAGGTGTAAAGTGTCAAAGAAGGCTCCATTTCAGACTCATAAGAAAATCAAGACATTTTCTTTGAGGGCAAGATTGAAGAAGCATCCCTTACTAAGTCATCAGGTAAGTTATATTTTAAAGTGCTAGGTAGAATCAGTTACTATGATGTACAGAGAAATATAAAGCTTCAGGCAAAAGGATAAGTCAGTAAGATTTACTCTGGCTTTTTAAAACAGTTATGTAATATTCTATTATGGATTTTTCCATTATTTTTTACTTTTTTAAAGTAATGTATTATAGTGAGAATAATCGAACTTAGTAAATGAAAATATAACATAGGCATTTAAATTTGAATATTGAATACACACCAAAAAGGTATGTATATAATATTTGAATTTTTGATTAACTATAGTATGAAACATATGCATAATAATAATTATTGCTTATTGCAAAATGTTCAGCATGTAGTTTACATGGAACCCTAAATAAAATGTTATTGATGATGATTGGCAATTCTTTGGTTCCTCTTCATTTAGAAATCCTTCAAATGTTGAATACTGACCACAGTATTCCCAACCTTTTGCCAGGCAATATGTACATAGGTACAATATGATACTGTCTACAAAACATCTACATGTTGGGTAGCAAAATCAAGCCTCTGCAACAGCAAGGAGACCAAAGACCTAATTGCCTGCAGGCAGATTCCACCTATTTTACAACACTGAAATGGATATTTTCATGTCGAAAAGAATTTTAAGATATATGACATAAGATTAAAAGTAATTTTTCTCTGTTTTGCTGATAATACAAAAATGCCACTTACTTCGTCCACCTGACATCATATTGAATGACTCAGATATTAAATGAATCCCTTATAGTTTTCAACAAACCTGCATAGTCCTGTCTAAAATGTATTTTTAGTAGTGTCAGTAGTATGGCTCTCAGTTGTTCTCACATGTAGCATTTCAAACTAATGGGAGAAGGAAAAGCAATGTTTAGAGATTCCAAGATAATTATTTATAGAGAGGCAGGAATATCTATACAGGTTTAGTCTTCACTTTTTTTTAACAAATGTCCCTGTTACTTTAAAAGCTTCCATGATTAACATATACTATCAAATAACTTTCTGAGAGGGAAATATAAATGCTGGAGAAATGTTAATTGAGCAACATTAAGGGAAACATCTGCAAACAGTTCACAGAAAATATCATCAGCTGATCATTTGGCTATATGATATAAAGAAAATGGGTTTTAAAATGGAAAAAAATGTAGATACCCAGCTATTTCTATGTTAGCCATGAAAAATGAATATAGTAGATACAGAGAGTACAAGAGACAGCATAACATTTTCTTAAAGCAGCTATAAGTAGATGCATTTAAGAAAGAATATTGATTTCATAGTTACTTAATGGGAAGATAAACTGCATGACGTTTGTGGGGATTCCAAACAGCAAAGTTTAGAATTAGAAGGGTGTGTGTGTGTGTGTGTGTGTGTGTGTTGAGAGAGGGAGAGAGGGATAGAGGGAGAGAGGGAGAGAGGGAGAGAGAGCGAGAGAGCGAGCTAGCTATATCATCTAGGCTTTGATTTTAAGTGGGGATTGGTAGCCACAATGGGAACTAAGTTACTTCCATCAATGATCTGTCTGCATATCTGAGTTCTGTGATGAAAGTGTGACCATCACTTTATCTGCAATGAGGAAGAAATAATGTCTTACACCTCGTTTCACACTGTGATGGTGAATTGAATAGCATCCCTGCAAAATTCATGTCAACCTGGGCCCTCTGAATGTGACCTTATTTGGAAATGCTCATATGGATCCCCTGAGAGTTGTCTTGCACTGGACGTTCTGATGCACTGAATATGGGGGGATCTGAGATACTGCATTTCTAACAAACCACCTGGTGGTGATTATTTAGCTGGTCTGGTTGTGGGATGGAAAATTTTCAGTACCCAACTCAGAACAGGCTGCAGGAAAGAACTCTAAGGGCGGTGTTTTGACACAGTGGGTTCAGCCTCCACTGCCTGCAGTGCTGGCATCCCATAGGAGCACTGCTCAACTTTTTTTTTTTTTTTTTTAAGATTTATTTGAAGTCAGAGTTACACAAAAAGAAGATAGGCAGAGAGAGAGAGAGAGAGAGGGAGAGGTCCTCCATCCAATGGTGCACTCACCAATTGGCCACAATGGCTGCAGCTTGCTCCATGTCTCCCTCGTGGGCACAGGGGCCCAAGGACCTGGGCCATCCTCCATTGCTCACCCAGGCCACAGCAGAGTGCTGGATCAGAAGTGGAGCAGCCGGGTTTCAAACCGGTGTCCATATAGGATGCAGGCGCCTCAGGCCAGGGCGTTAACCTGATGCACCACAGAGCCTGTTCAACTTCAACTTCTGATCCAGCTCTCTGGCAATTTGCCTGGGAAAGCAGCCAGTGATGACCCTGCCACCCTTTTGGGAGAACTGGATGGAGTTCAAGGCTCCTGACTTCTTCCTGGCCTAACCTCTCCAACTGCAGACATTTGGGGAGTGAACCAGCAGATGGAAGATCTCTCTCTCTCTCTCTGCCTCTCCCCCTCTCTGGCTTTCTCCTTCTCTCTTTATAACTATGCCCTCCAAATAAATAAAAGACAAGTTCTTAAAAAAAGGAAAGAAAAAGAAGAAAAAAAAAAAAAAGAAAGAACTCTAATCCATGTCTAATCCATGAATCCTATTCTTACAGAGTTTGTAGTCTAGGTAGAAAGGTAAATCATGAGGACATGAAATATTATAAAGAGTTGAGAATTACATGTTAGATCCTCAAGATCAAAGGAAATAAACATTCAAGTACTAGAAAATTAAGCTACCAGTATGAGCTAACCAGGTAAATTAATCAAAAAATATTTGATAAAAGAGACAACACTTTTAGGTAGGGTGTTCCAGAAAAAAAGAATAAATAGTAAGGTTAGACCAGTTAGTATAGGCCTACAATAGACAACATTAGTGAAAAACATAAGAAAGGAACAATGGAATGTTGTTTACCAATATCATTAGATAGATGTTTCTGGAAACAAAAGAAAAATATGGCTATGCTTTCAAATATTTATGGGATAAAATGCTCTCTCACAGTTTATAACATAATTAACAAAAGACAGAATAAAATGTGCTATAAATAAAATTATTATTGACATATAAAAAGCTAAAGAGAGAGGTTTTACATAAACTGTTATTTTCTTCAATGCTGGTACTACTACCATTTCAATAGCCAGAGCCTTTGGGTCTTGTTCTGAATTTAGAATACAGATAACACTTTTGTCCATAGATTTAGAGGGGATTTTCAAACATGATGATATCTGCTATATAAGGATAATGATGCTTCTGAATTGTTCCAAGGAACACATTTTGTCCAAAAGTTATGTAAGCGCAAACACAAATAAAAAACACATTTACCAGATAAACAGTGTACAATCCCTTTACATTTTCTGCTCTAGCAAGCAGTAGGATGATAAAGAACGGGAGCATTTTTCAGGGAGATGGGAAAAAGTGACTTCATTTAGAGTTTTGCTTGGAAGTTTCTGTCTTTTGGTGACTTTCCAGCTGCCTCTGATAGACTGAATCATCCATGGGGTGAAGGTACTTCTGATGTTGCTGAACACTGCATTCTCCACTGTGGCTGGCACCAACGGCATTGCACATATCAAGCAGACAAGAGCAAGGGACAGGTCCCACATGAAAGTTAGGTACAAGTTATCATTTTTAAAGTTATTCTTTAATAGGTTAAAAAACCCAATTTTTAACAGTTACACTTTAAACAGGTAAAAAAATGCAAGATGATAGAGGCTAGTGGTAGTCAAATCCTAGAAAATTAATAGAACTCATTAACATATAGCTCTGCATTCCCTCCATTGGCTAGAGCTCTGAATAGACTCATACAGTTTTTACTTTCAACTGATTTGTTTCCTCAACCAGAGATTAGTTTACAGTTTATATAATTGAGCATTTCCTTCTTGTATTTGTCCTATTCATTAGGCTGAACCAATGAGTTCGTAAATAAAATAATATGTCACCAATAAAATATGTTTTTAAATGTAGCTCCAGATATTAAAATATAGACTAAATTTTTATAGTCTATATTAAATATTGTCAAAAATATATAGCCTAGTCATTGACTAACGCCAGTAGCTGTACAAAAGAATTTGGACTGTTGCAGCTTTTTCATATCCTTTCAAATTTATTAGATAGTAATTTGTTTCAAAATTCCAACACCTTATTAATGCATACTATATAAATACATACAAAAATGTTTCTGTTTGAAATTTTTTAAAAATTTATTTTGCTTATTTGAAAGGCAGAGTTATAGAGACACATAGAGATAAAGAGAAAGAGAGAGCTTCCATCTGCTGGTTTACTCCCCATATGGCTGCAATGGTCTGGGGTGTGCCAGGCTGAAGCCAGAAGCCAGGAGCCTCTTTCAGTTCTCCCACCTGGCTGGCAGGGATCCAAACCACGGGGCATCCTCTGCTGCTTCTGCAGGCACATTAGCAGGGAATAGAATAGGAAGTCGAACAGCCAGGACTTGAACCAGCACCCCTATGGAATGTCGGCATTGCAAGCAGCAGTTAACCTGCTATGCTACAACACTGGCCCCTTGAAATTTTATGCTGTTTCCTATCATGCAATTTTTTTCAAATAATAAAAGCAGAGGAAAAGTACTTATGGGTTTGGATGAGAATTCTTTCTCCTTTATCTGGGTGTAGAAATTCTACATAATAAATTGTGGAAATATTTTAACAATCCATCAATTTAATTTCTTCTACTCATATTACATAGCACTTAGTACTTCTATCAAAAAACTTATCACAGTTTATTGCTGTTGTTTATTTTTTATGCTAGACAGTAGATTCCATTATGGAAATAAATATGTTGGTCTTATTCCCCAGTATATGGATAGCAAATAGTAAAGTAACTAGTAAAAATTAGGAACTTACTACATAGTACATTTTGAATAAATTTATGAATAAGTGAATATAAAAAAAAAAACAAGTGTTGTGGGACCATGGCATTTAATGTTTTCATGGGGACTGGCCTCACTTCTCCTCTTGGTCAACATTGTATTTGAGGCCACATCAAATACACTAATTGAAACTGAAATACACAAGGATGTGATTTTGTTTGTGCAACACAAGAGAAGTTATTCCCAAATGGCTCTTCTTTCTTGCCAATATTTGATTTAAATTGTAGCAAATAATGCATTTCCAGATAATAGCACCATACTTCCTTAAACTGGAGTGTATTCATTGTCTTATACAAATAACAAAAGCTGATTAAATAGGCAAAGTTGTGTGCAGATACCTTAAAGTTTGTGACTTTTTTATTTAGTAAATATAAATTTTCAAAGTACAGTTAATGGATTACAATGGCTTCCCCCCCATAATTTCTCTCCCACTCACATCCCTCCCATCTCCCCCTCCCTCTCCCATTCCATTCACATCAAGATTCATTTTCAATTATCTTTATATAGAGAAGATCAATTCAATATATATTAAGTAAAGATTTCATCAGTTTACACCCACACAGAACATAAAGTGTGAAATACTGTTTCAGTACTAGTTATAGCATTACTTCACATTGGACAACACACTAAGGGCAGATCCCACATGAGAAGTAAGTACACAGTGACTCCTGTTGTTGACTTAACAATTTGACACTCTTGTTTATGGCGTCAGAAATCTCCCTAAGCTCTAGTCATGAGTTGCCAAGGCTATGGAAGCCTTTGGAGTTCGCAGACATCGATTTATTCCGACAGGGTCATAGTCAAAGTGGAAGTTCTCTCCTCCCTTCAGAGAAAGGTACCTCCTTCTTTGATGGCCCGTTCTTTCCACTGGGATCTCACTCACGGAGATCTTCCATTTAGGTCTTCTTTTTTTTTTTTCCCCAGGGTGTCTTGTCTTTCCATCTCTAAAATACTCTCATGGGCTCTTCAGCCAGATCCGAAAGCCTTAAGGGCTGATTCTGAGGCCAGAGTGCTGTTTAGGACATCTGCCATTCTATGAGTCTACTGTGTATCCCGCTTCCCATGATGGATCGTTCTCTCCCTTTTTGATTCTATCAGTTAGTATTAGCAGACACTAGACTTGTTTGTGTGATCCCTTTGACTCTTAGACCTATCAGTGTGATCAATTGTGAACTGAAATTGATCACTTGGACTAGTGAGATGGCATTGGTACATGCCACCTTGATGGGATTGTATTGGAATCCCCTGGCACATTTCTAACTCCACCATTTGGGGCAAGTCTGATTGAGCATGTCCCAAATTGTACATCTCCTCCCTCTCTTATTCCCACTCTTATATTTAACAGGGAATCACTTTTCAGTTAGAATTTAAACACCTAAGAATAATTGTGTGTTAATCACAGAGTTCAACCAATAGTACTAGTACAAAACAAAGAGAAAATACTAAAATGTATAAAGTATTACATTGTACATCAACAGTCAGGACAATACCTAGGAATAGGTAGAATAAAACAACCTGGAGAATGCAAAATTCTTGCTGGTTCCATGTACATCAGTGCTAAAAAATAGTTTTCACATTTATTTCAATACCTTAGCAGGATGTCCTTCCTACTCTCCAAATTTTTCTCTCCTTTCAGTTAAGCACCAAGGATCCTTTCCTAAAGTGAAGTGGTAGCTATCACACACTAAATTCTTAAATCTCATTCTCACCAAAGTATAATTCAAAAGTATAGGCAGAAGACTTAAATTTATTCTCAGCTCTACCTCTTCTAGATGAGGAACTTTATCAGACAAGTCACTCAATCTTTCAGAATGTCACACTGCTCATCGATGGAAGAAAACTCAGCTCAAAGTTTTCAAAACTGCCAGCTGGCCAGAACATGAAAAATATTATATGCTTAACAAGATTTGCTGTAAATTTGTGTACATTTTAAAGTCATTTGTGATCATTTATAATGATATATTATTAGTCATAAGAGAGCATCATGGACCCCTTCAGCCTTACTGGAATAAGCTGAGAAACTTATAAAAATTTGATGTAAAATTTATTAAGAATAGACGTGTACTTCCTTCTTCCCACATGGAAAAAGTTTGATTAAATCATACAATTTCTTTCATAGCACATTATCATCCATGGCGTTTAAATATATCTTTTCTAGGTTTATCAATTTATTGATTCCCATTATTTTTATTCATATGACAGCTTCTTCCTTCTCCCATATGCATCCATTAATACATTTAACATGTAATTTTGTGTATATTTTGTTGCAAATTGCCTTTTATTTCACCTGATGTTGGGTTTTAGGCATCATTTTGTTTAATTTTTGAAGATGCTTTATCTTTTGTTCAATAACTATATTCAATCACTACATTGAAACTTGTCCATCTGCCTATTTTCAGTTCTCCATCCTCTAATTATGCAGTGTATTCTGTGAGTTTCACAGTATGCCACCTTTTATGTACTCACCATATCAGTAAAGGATCCCAGATTACTTCTCCTTCCTGGGAAATACAAATGGCATCAAGATGAATATCTTCTCAAAAGACCATCCATACACCTTGTGTGAGCAATATTTTTGATACACATTAGGAGAATTGTTGGATCTTAGAGTATCCTAAAACTAAACTGAACTAAATAGTCCCATATCTATCTCCAGCATGATTCTATCATTCTCCACTTCTATCCACTATCCTTCACAACATTACAATCCAAATTCATCACTGCTTAGCTTTCAACCATTTGCCAATATAGTAATTATAAGGTTGTATTAAACAATTGTAGTAATGATTATTAACCAATTATTTCTGGATATTGTAAGATCTCCATATATTAGTTAGCCTTTTAAGAATATAGGTCTCTTATTATCTTGATGTTCTCTCTCCATTTCAAAAGTTATGTTTATAGTTTTTTCCATACAGATTATAGCCATTTTTGAATGTGTTTTCTCATTAGAAATTAATTTCATATTAGTTTTAGATTTTGCAAAAAATTTCATGTATTCTTTCATCTGTATGCTAACTTTGTTAAATGTTTCACTGTTCAAAACAAGCAATCAATTTTTTAAGGATTTATTTTATTTATTTGAAAGGAAGAGTTTTATATAGAGAGAAAGATGAGAGAGAGGAGAGAGCAAGAGAGAGCGAGAGAGAGCGAGATACTTCCATCCACTGATTCACTCTCCAAATGGCTACAATGGACAGGGCTGGGCCAGGCTGGAGCCAGGAGCCAGGAGCTTCTTCAAGGTCTTAGAATTGGGTGGCATGGGCCCAAGGAACTAATACATCTTCCACTGGTTCCCCAGGTGCATTAGCAGAGAGCCAGATAGGAAGGGGAGCTAAGGGACATGGACCAGTGCATATATAGGATCCTGACATTGCAGGTTGTGGTTAAATCAGTTATGCCACATGCCAGCCTCAGAAGTATTTATTTTTTAATTCAATAAAGCTTAAGTTTTAAATTATTTTGCCATGTGATTCATCCAAATTTTATTTAAGAATCACTCACCCAATCCTAGGATGCTTTACTAATCCTAAGTCTGTTGAGGTCCATTCTTACAGCTTATTTTAGGCTTTATGTACCCCACATAGTAAACCATATTTCACATCATTTCTTAAATAATCTGTGCCTGCCAAGTGAAATTGTAGGACTCCACTTACTATTTGGCACACACACCCATTATCAACATACACACACACACACACATTTTTCCAATTGAAATTGTGCAGAATTGCTATTTTCACAATATTTAGTCATTGTGAAAATATGTATGCTGAAATCCTAGCCTCCAATGTGATGGCAACAGGGGTGTGGCCTCTGGGGATGATCCAGTACTTGGGACAGAGACCTCATGAATGGAATTAGATCTTTTTCTTTGAAAAAGGATTGCATTTAATTTTGGTAGGGGGAGGGAGTGTTTGCCTATCTGCTGATTCAGCACCCAACCTCACCCCCCCCACCCCATCTCCTGCAAATTTCCACAATAGCCAAGTCTGGGCCTGATTGAAGCCAGGAGCTGGGAGGACTATCTGGATCTCCCACATAGGTAGCAGGAGTCCAGCTACCCGAGACATCACTTCTTGCCTCTAAAGGTCTGCATTAGAAGTAAGATGCAATCAGAAGGAAACCTGGGACTTGAACCCAGACTCTACTACAGAATGCCCTTGTCCCAACCAGTGTCTTTTAAAAAAAAATGACTGGTTCATTTTAAGGCAGAATTACAGAGAGAGGGACACACACATACACACACACACACAGGGAGAGAGAAAGAGAGATCTTCCATGCACTGGTTCACACCCCAAATGGCCTCAATGGCTAGGGCTCGGCCAGGCCAAAGCCAGTAGCTTGGAACTATATCAGGGTTTCCCACATGAGTGGCAATGTCCCAAGCACTTGGACCATCATCTTCTCCTTTCCCAGGAGCACGAGCAGGGAACAGCCTGCACTATAAACAGCACTTGTATGGGATGTAGGATTTGCAGGTGGTGCCTTAACTCTGCACCACAATGTTGGCCCTATAAACAGTATCTTCAGTGCAGCATCAAATGAATACCTCATGATTAGGCATTTATAAAAGAATCCTTAGGGATACCCCTCTCACTTAGAGCAAAAATCTGGTGTCAATGAACCAGAAATTCATTCTCAGCAGACGGAATCTGCCAGCTGCTTGGTCTTGGACTTTCTTGTCATATACACCTGAAAAAGACTTAATGTATGGATACTATACATACTATACACTTCGTTGTTGGTGTTGATACTCTGAATGGAATCACATTTAATTTTCTGTTTTTCAATTGTTGGTTTAGATAAATACCATTGAAGTCTGAAACTTTATTTGTCATGTGCAATGTTGCATAATTCATCTTTAATAAATTGCCCGTTAATTCCTTCAGATTTTCTAATCAATGATTATTTCATTTTAGATAGTTCCTTCAACTATTCATGTAAAATTCTCCTTAGTGACCTTACACACAAAAATAAATGATAATTCACAAACATAAACCATGATTTCAGCCCTCTCCTCTGAACTGCAGAATAGTCTGAAAAAATTTCACATTCTGCATGATCTTAAAAGTTGGTATTTTATACTATTCCTTACTAATGACTGGTACAATGGTACTTCACTAAGTTCATGGGAAAAAGGAAATGAAAGGATAATGCACATTTTTCATGAACTTTTTGAAGCTCTCTTCTGCAATTCAATCCAGTTGCAGTAATCAAGAAACTAGGTGTTCTCCTGAGTAGCAATGTTATATTCGTACTTAACTTTCAAAATTCATATATCACATTGTTTTGGAAATAGTAACTTAATTATTTTTAATTCATACTAATAACTCTATTTTCTCTTTATTTTTTGCTTATATCTACTACTACAATATCTCCAAATTACATTTTCCTATATCCTCACCCTGGGTGGTTGTTTTTTAATAAAATGATATTTAACTAGATGTTTTTAGATGGTAGTTTGTTAAGTCTTTGCTCTATAAAAATCTTTTCATCAAGAGATTTTTTTTATTCCCATGATTTTAGGAGAAAAGTGAAAAGTCTTAACGTTTTAAAAGTAGCATATATAGCTTTTTATTGACTGCTGCTTTCTTAGCTCTCAATAGCCTAATTGAACACAATGCCTCCTATTCCTAGTTTCTTTTTCCACTTCCTGCGATTCCTGTTATTCTCCATAGCCTACAACTATTTATTAGGTTCCTACTGTTTATCCTGATTAATTTTGTCTTAAATACACATGCAAGGTCTTTACATCAAAGATAGATTTTTCATTATATTCATAGAGCAATCGGTAGTCAAGGTACATTTGATGTGTTGTTTCCCCAATGCCCAGCAGCAATCCAGAGTGATATTATGTAAGGCAGATAGAAAAAATATATACTGCTCTAACTCTGAACAAAAGAGAGAGAGAAATATGGGTTTCCATTACTATTATAAGGAAAGAGGATCATTTCTGTCTTTATGAGAAGGTCTACCTGGAGACAGGATTAAATGGCTTTTATACTTTAGTATTTCAATATGTCTCTCCAGGGAAATGAGAATCATATTATCTGCAGAGTCTGGGAGGGAGGAAACTCCAATGACCTGGGCTTCAGACCCATTGTAAAAATTAAACACATATTCTCCTAGGTAACCAAGTGAATCCCTCTGGATTTGAATCATTATATTATTTGCTGTATTCTTTATAAGAATATTATTAAGATATGTTTTATGTATCTTAAAATTCATTTGAAATGTATAGTCATTTTAAAATATTCACAGGGCTGTTCAAACATTATTTAGAGGTCTTCTGTCACCCCTGAAACAAGCCTCCTATGATTTGCAGTTACTTTCTCTTCGTTGCCTTCTCTAACCACCCAAACACTAGGTAAGCTATAATTCGTTTGTTGTCTCTATAGATTTATGTATTCTCAACACTTCATATAAATGAATCCTTTAATCTGTGCTATTTTATTGACTCCTTTCAAGTAACAAAATGTTCTCAAGGTTTAAACATGTATTAATAATGAATCAGTTTTGGGCAGAATTATTTCCCATTGTATGCGGATACATTTTGCTTAATGCTTTATCAGGTGATGGGCATATGGATTGTTCCCTCTTTGTGATGCAATGAATAATTCTGCTACAAACACTCTTATACAAGTGTTTATATGGACATTTGTTTTCATCATTGTCATATTTTTAATTGTTCTTAGATGTACAAGTATATCTGGGACTTGAATGACTAGGTCGTATGACGATCTTTAAGTTTGAAGTATTACCAGACTGTTTTCAAAGGCAGCCACACCATTTTACATCTCCACTAGCAAAGGATGAGGGGACAGATATGGGCATATCCTCATCAGCACTGTTGGTTTCTGAATTTTTTATTGCCATCATCATGATAAGGTATCTCATTGGAGCTTTGTTTTATATTTCTCAGATAGTTGAAGATAATGCACAAGTTTGAATTTAAATGGAATCCTTGCCCAAAGTGAATTGATTGTGCATGTGATGGTTTATTTTTGCAATCTTTATTCCATTCTATTGATTTTTTTAAAAAAATATTCATTTATTTATTTGAGAGGTAGTGTTATATAGAGAGAGGTAGAGGAAGATAAAGAGAGAGGTCTTCCATCCACTGGTTCACTCCCCAGATGGCTGCAACAGTCAGAGCTGGGCCTATTCAAAGCTAGGAGTTTTTTCTGGGTCTCCCACACTGGTGCAGGGGCCCAAGAACTTGGGCCATCTTCTACTGTTTCCCAGGCCATAGCAGAGAGCTGGATCGAAAGAAGAGCAGCTGGGACTAGAACTGGGACGCCTATGTGATGCCAGCGCTGTAGGACGAGGCTTAACCCAATAGGCCACAGTATCAGCCCCTCTATTGATCTTTTTCTTTCTTCTTTTGTTCTTGCTAAAAAGCCTTGATTATTGTGGCATTAAGAAAGTGTGAAAAACTCAAACATTGTTCTATTTATTTAAGATTACAGTTCCCCTTCTTCTCTGTATGAGTTTTAGAATCCTCTTGACTATTTCCACACACACACAAAAAGGTAGAATAATAGAGGAGAATAATCAATAGGTCAATTTGAGGAACATGCCTACTTCAGCATAATACATCTCATAATAAAAACATGAGTAGTCTTCCGGTTTATTTAGGTCTTTAATTCTTTCAACAATCTTTTGGAGTCTTGTACTTATTTTGCTTATTTGTTTTATTTTTATATATTAAGGAAATTATATTTATTAATTTCATTTGAGATTACTTATTATTAATGTGTAGAAAAGTGTTTTTGTATATTGACCTTGTAGCCTGCACGATTGCTAAACTCATTAACCAATAGGTTTTTAGGTGAATGTATTTGGATTTTCTATATACAATAAATGTAAATGCCTATAGAGTTTTGTCTTTCCAATCTAGATGGCTTTTATTTCCAGTTTTTGTCTAATTTTTCTGTGTCAAACCTCCAATATAATGTTAAATTGAAATGTCAACAGAATATATCTGCCATTTTTCTGGATATTTTGAGGGATATCATGGGGTTTTCACTATTGTAACAAAAAAATCATCCGAATCAAGTAAAAGCTAGGGTATCTAAAAATTATTAGTATTTTGAAAGAAGATAGAGACACATCACCTTCAGTACAGGTGAATAGAAGCTGTTTTATTATGTGAATGTCATGGCAAGGCTCTTCTTCATATTGAAGAAATATAGTATTTATGTATATAGTATTCAAATGAAATTGAAAGAATATGATTAAGAACTGTCAATCAGGTTAGTGATAATGTGATAGTATAAAACATTGTTGTACAATGAATCAGTTCATGTAAGGCGTGTATGAACTTGACTGACAAGGATATATTATGCAGGTATGCTAATATTTGAGAATCTTATGCCTTATATCCTATCTAAGTGAGGTAAGTGTCTTGATTTTTTTTTCCTTTAGTGCTAAAGCAATGCTCAGTATTTGAAAACTGTTTTTAGTACTTTTTCTCAGCTCAATGTAATTTTTTTTTTTTTTTTACTATTTCCAACTACAAGATTAAGTGATTTCTGGGGACTGGTGCAGTGGCTCACTTGGCTAATCCTCCGCCTGTGGTGCTGGCATCCCATATGGGCGCCGGTTCTAGTCCCAGTTGCTCCTCTTCCAGTCCAGCTCTCTGCTGTGGCCCGGGAAGGCAGTGGAGGATGGCCCAAGTGCTTGGGCCCTGCACCCGCATGGGAGACCGGGAGGAAGCACCTGGCTCCTGGCTTCGGACTGGCGCAGCACCGGCCATGGCGACCATTTGAGGGGTTCACCAACGGAAGGAAGACCTTTCTCTCTGTCTCGCTCTCTCTCACTGTCTGTAGTTCTACCTGTCAAATAAAAAAATTAAAAAA
Source organism: Oryctolagus cuniculus (assembly GCF_964237555.1). Lineage (NCBI taxonomy): Eukaryota > Metazoa > Chordata > Mammalia > Lagomorpha > Leporidae > Oryctolagus > Oryctolagus cuniculus. Next base: position 120,457,118 of record NC_091433.1, on the reverse strand, counting down.
AAAAGATTAAGTGATTTCTTAAACACCAAGTTGTTTGTTTTTCTTTAGTTTTCCTTTTAAAAATTACCCTTAAACAGCTTGTCAAAATTTGCTTATTTAATATTTCTATTTTTCTTTTAAAATGCCCTATAATCTGTATTGACTGATAAAAGTTTGCAGGCAGGGATTCAGATCTGCCATTTTAAAAGAATTAGGCTGTGTTAATGTAAATGTGCTAGCTGTTATCACTTTGAAAAGAACAGAAAATCAATGAAGATGAGAAATAGGGTGCTGGCCTCTGAATTTATATTCTGCGATTCTCTGTCTCTCCAATTAAGAAAACCACACTGAGGAACAGAATAAAAATTAACAAGTGGGTTATTATTTCTTCTTCTGGATTAAAGACCCCTTTTTTTTCCTTTTCATTTTCTTGGAGGGCAATCATTCCTATTTCCTACAAAGGGTTCTTTTGTTAGAAAAAGAAGGGAATTGATTTTCCCTTTCTTCCCAATGACAAGGCGAGGCGTGCAGAATGAAACCACAATTACAATGAGTACAGTCCTGAATCCTTGCAGAGGCATCATAACACCTAAAAATGTTAGTAATCAAGGACAAAGTGTAGCACATGCTTTGATGTTAGTTGTAGCATCTTAAACTCACCTAAAATCCCACCAGAATAAATCATAAAAAATTCTTATAGTGAAAAATTACATAGTCCCTGGTTGTCTCTACCAACCTTAGTACTATTGTTCTGTTCATTTATAATACATAGTCAAAAGAACATGTCCACATATTGATAGTCAAAAATCATGGTTAAGTATCAGGTCTGTTCTGTTGATATGATTTGAACATAAACAATGTTCTTTCTCTATTTTCAATCATTCTTTAGTGAAAGTAATCACAAAGAGATTTCTTATCACCAATCCTTAACTGCTCTGAAACTTTTAGGAATACTTTTAGAAACACCTAGTCTAAAGAATTAATAAATTCCTTGGAAGAGCATAATTATAATTGGCATACTTACTTGATTTTAAAGCTGTGGTATACATTGCAAAGTAAGAATGTCCACCAAATATTAGTTAAGATGCAAAGGATTGTTTACCTAATTTTGGTGAATAACCATGCCAAGATACCTAACTCAAAGTATCAAAGGTTTATGTGCACAGCTTAATTTTCTGATTATAATAATCTGGAGGGCTCCTAAATATTTAAAATTGCAAGCCTTGCCCAATTCAGTTCAGTGTCAAAATTCTTCAAATACCTATTTCCAGGAAGAATTCTCCAGGGTACTTCTGACCTAGACAGGTTTATATGCCCATTTCTGATAGTGAATAAGGAGAGTTGGTTTGAGAACCCTAACCCTGCAGGATCAGAGCAGCAATAGGGTGTCTCCCCTTTCAACTAATAGAGAATGCTTTTCAGGCTTCTCCTTTCCTGATTTCCAACCTAGCAGTAACTCAGACATATTTAGTCTTCCCCTGAATATAAGTGAACTTCTGACAACATCAGATGAGCCTTAAATCAGGTGAGCAAGCAGAAAAACGAGGCACTCCCATCTTCTGTTGCACCTGAGACTGTTCTTTTCTATCATGAGATCTGAAGCAGATGGCAGAGCTGGCTTGATAACACCAGCCACAGCAAGTGGCCTGGTGTAGGAAGTCTCTGCATGCCTGTGGGATTAAGATCCCCATCCTGCACTCAGAGTCACAAAGCCAGAGAGGCAGAACCAGCAAAAGTGATGCAATCATAGCAAGTAGGTTGAGAAGACACGGTGGACAAAGTGTTACAACCATCACAGTGGCTCGGTGCAAAGGAAGTCTTTTTATCTCATTGGTCAAGTTCACCACTTACAGATACTGCAGAAGCAAGGAGGCATTGGAAACAAAAACCTGCCACATCCTTTCTCTACCAAAAGTTACCCGGACTTGCCAAACTAAATGGGTTAGACCATTGCCTGCAATGGCAGCATCCCACAACGGAGTACATATCTGAGTCCTGGCTACTCCATTACCTATCTAGTGCCAGGTGCATGCGCCTGGGAAAGCAGAATTTGCCTCAAGGGCTTGGGCCCCTGCTACCCATGTGGGAAATCTGAATGGATTTCTGGGTTCCAGGATCGGCCTCCCTCCCCGTCCATATCTCTCCCTTTGTCTATGACTATATGCATATAGTCTCCAGGGGTCCAAAATCTGATAAGTTTCTTGTACTCAGCTGGTCCACAAAGCCCAGAATCCTCATATAGTTTCTGCTAGTCGGTGGGTCCAGAAGTCTGATACATTCTGCAAGTCAGTGGACCCAGAAATTGATGCCGTTCTGCTGTGTAACTCTTTGGCTGCCTGCCACTGTTGTCTGTAAAGCTTACACATGCAACTGAGGGCAGAGCTGGATGCGGACCTCTTTGCTGTAGCTTATCAGCCACCACAAGCAAGCAGATGTGTTTCCTGTATACTCTCACCTGCCACTATGAGAATAAAGACATACGAATCCTCAGAAGGCTCTGGAGTTCTTTGACCTGTCCAAATCTGAACCTGTTCTTCCAGAAGCTGAGCTTATGTGAAATAGTAGGGCATAGTCGGCAGGATGAGACTCAGGCCAAAACGGAACCTTTGTCCATTTGGAGGGTGAAATTAGGGAGCAGCTATGGACAAATATGTTGTGCTGCAGCCTTGTAGGCTAGGGTGCCCCTGTGGGAGTGGGCTGGAATAGATGGCCTGTTAGTATAGAGAAGTATAGTATCTAGAGAATGGGCTCAGAATGATGTCCAAGCATGGAGACAACCAGACAGCAGCACGGGCTTCAAGGTGAGTTTTTCTAACTGCTTTGTGGGCTAGAAGGCAATGACAGATTGCTGGCAGAGGCCTTTTAGTGAGGTCTATGGTGTGCCACAGAGGAGGCAGGAGAGGACCAGAAAGATGCCCAGACAATGGCTGGTGCCCTAGAGTGGGTCCTTCTCACTGCATTGTGCTCAGGGAAATGCTGAGTTACAGATGGAGACTCCATAACCAGCCTTGCAACATGCCTTAGGCGTTAAAAAATGGCAAAAGATAACAACAGCAAGAGTCTGGCCATGCCCCCACGCCTATGCCGTCTGGGGAAGGGATACAAGGGGTGGTGCTGCAGGGCACGGAAAAACAGCTCTGGAAACCGCTGAGGCAACAGGTGGCCACGGAGCCGTGCAGCCAGGAGCAACAAAAAGAGGAGTGAAAGTGGCTTACCCTGGAGCAGGAACCCTTGGAGAGCTTTTGCCAAGTACTCCAGGAGGCCCAAGGGAAGCTGCAGGCCTTCCTTTGGGTGATAAAGTACTGCAAGTTGTGCCCTTACACTCAGGCAGAACTTCTATCTGAGTTGAACGTAAGGGTGGATGAGACTTTGCTCTTTAGGCTAAAAATGAAACAACTGATGTCTCTGGCTGTGTGCCCGGCCTTGAGGCAGACTTGGCTACAGACTGACTGTCATAGAGTAAAAGATCACTTTCTTGTAACATGTGACCCTCTTGCAGATTTAAAAGCATCTATACCCCTTTGCTGAGCCCTTTAGGTCCTGTGACTGGTTGGTCAATGAATCAACTGTAGTGACTAGGGCTTTTGTCAGATTGTTGGGAGTTGTCTGGTCAGGTGAGAAAGTCATAGGCAGTCATAGGTAGCACCCAGGTCTTTCCTTTGCGAATGACTGAAGCAATTACAGGAGTTTGTTAGGATACTGAAGAGTTTATCCTGCATTTGACAGAAATTCTGAGGTCCTTGTACTGTTTGGTAAAGAAGGGTGTCAGGTAGGAAGGGGTTGAGCAACAGCAAGGGTCTGCACAGCAGCCAAGCAGAATGTACAAGCTGCCCAGACCTTCAGCGTGTTTGATCCAACCCCCCAATGGGAGTTTGAAACACATGTCACCGCAGACAAGTTTGGATGAGGCCTTTGGCAGCAGCATAAAAGGCTGAGACAGCTACTGGGTTTTAGTCACAGTTGTGGAAAGGAGCACAGACTCAGTATTAATTGAAAAACAGCTCATTACAGTGTACACAGCCTTTATGGCCACAAAAAGCGTAATGGTGGGGGCAGCGCTGTGACATAGATGGTTAAACCTCCGCCTGCAATGCCAGCATCCAATATGGCCACTGCTTTGAGTCCCAGCTGCTCGACTTCTAATCCAGCTCCTTGTTAACACATCTGGGAAAGCAGCAGAAGATGGCCCAAAGTACTTGGGCCCCTGCACCCATGTGGGAGACCCAGAAGAAGCTCTTGGCTCCTAGCTCAGCCCTAGCTATTGTGGCCATTTGGGGAGTGAACCATCAGCTGGAAGATTCTCTCTCTCTCCCTGTCTCCTTGATGTATATCTGCCTTTTAAATAAAGAAATAAATCTTAAAAAAACCATAATGGGTACTGTCCCATCATTATTCACACCTTCTACCCTATTTTTGGCTGGATATGAGACTGAGTAGTGAAACTACCTAGTGGGACAGCACTGATGCCCATGCAAAGTGGGGAGTCTACCTCCAAAAATGGGGAATTTTAAGTGAAAGCCCTTTGTGAGCTGCAAGAGATTCTGGAGCCTGTGACTATGTGACTGACAATATGCTCCTGAAGGTCCCATGTGCCCTGGAACCAGCACCTATTACATACCAGGATGGGGTTCCACCAGTCTGTGTGGAAGCCTGATATATAGATGAGCACAGCAAAGGACATTCTGTGTGATGGTCTTTCAGGCTTCCACCGAAGCAACTGGCTATAGGTAATCCACAGAGCAGACAATGGGCTGAGTTAACACGCTGTGTGGCTGATTGCATTTCATGAGCCTTCATCTATCGCTGTTTGCACAGATAATTGCACCAGCCCTTGTGGGCCCAAGCCATATGGAAAGAACTGTAAGAGATGGGGCACCAGGAAAAAAATCACCATGTACTTTGTGACACACCTCTTGCCTATTCAGAGTATGATGAGGTTGACATCCTTGCTAAGGTATGTTGGTTGGAAAAGGTCCCAGAGGACTACGTTGCTCAATGGCTGTATGAGCGGTTGTTGTGTACAGGAGAAAAGATGACATGGGCTACAGTAAAAGCCTGGAAGCTGCCTGGAACATACCAGGAGGTTTTAGATGCTTGCAAAAGCTATACTGTATGCTTGCAGGAATATCCTTGCTGAGGACCAGAGGCCACCAGAACTGTAACACAGGGACAAGAGGCCATTGAAAGGCAGCAATGGACTTCACTGGTTTCTTGCCCCAATCTGACAGGTACAGGCATGCTGTGAATTGTGTAGACACTGCTATAGGACTGCTTTTTGCTGTACCATTAGTGGCCTAACAGGCAGTTCTTAATGCTTTGAAAAGACTATGTACCATGTATTGGTGACTATAAGCTACTGAGAATAATCAGAGGGCCCATTTTAAAGGCTCTGGAATGCTGGACACATACCTTTGCCAAGTTAAGCAGGCGATTGGCTTTTTGGGCATGCACTAAGTTACATTTCAACACCACCACTGGACTACCTTGGAAGGGAACCACAGTCAGTGCCCTGCAGTGGACCTGGTTGGAAAGATGCTGTTCTCTATAAGGTTGTGGGGCAACAGGTGGACTCGTGTGAAGATCCGGGTCCAGGAACAGCATGATGAAACACAGCCGCAGTGGTGGTATTCTATGTATGACTATTTGGGCTGATTTCCTATAGAGACAAAAAGTTATTCCCATACATGCTGACTGGGGATCCTGTGAGGTACTGGTGGGTGTCTCTAACACATTGATGACAAACAGCCCTGGTAATTGTGTTTGGAGTTTCAGGTTCATTTATGATGTGTTACAGCTTTGCTCCACACTCCTCACACAGGGACCCTCCTGGAAGATAATATATGCATAAGTCATGTGGCGAGGAGCCCTGAAGGGATGGAGTGTTGGGGAAATGGAGTTAATCAGACTTCCTTGTTGTCATGGTATCCAGCAGGACTGACAACTGATAAGTTTCTGCTAATCAGTGCACTCAGAAAGCCTGGAATACTGATACATTTTCTGCTAGTTAGCAGGCCCAGAAACTCATACAGTTCACTATGTAACTCCTTGGCTGCCAGCCACTGTTGTCTATAAAGTACATATAACAAACTGAGGGCAGAGCTGGGAGCCAACCTCTTTGCTTTAGCTTATTGGCAACCACTAGTAAGCAGATGCATTTCCTGTATAATCCTATTCACAATAGCCACACACACACACAAAAAAACAACCTTTGAGATAAATTTAATTAAGGATGTGAAAGACCTCTACAGTAAAAATTACAAAGCACTAATTAAATAAGTAGAAGAAAACATAAAAAAGGAAAAAAAAAGAAACCTCTTAAGTTCATGGATTGGGAGAATTAACACAAAAATATCCATGCTTCCCTAGCAATTTATAGATTCAGCATAATACCTATCAAAAATACCAAAAGCATTATTCCCAGACATTTAAAAATTTTAAAATCACACAAAAGATCCTGAATGTCCAAAAGAATCTTCAACAATTAAAAACAAAGCTGGAAGCATCATAATATCAGATTTCAAGTTGTACTACAGGGCTATTAAAACCTAAATAGCATGGTACTGGCATGAAAGTGGACACATAGACACATGGAATAGAATAGAAACCCCCAAAATAGAAACCCCCAAAAACATTCACAAACAACTTATCTTTTCTTTAAAGATGTATTTATATATTTAATTTAAAGGCAAAATGTCAAGTGGGTGGGAAAACTTCCATTTGCTGGTTGACTCCAAAAATGGCCGCAATAGCTGGGACTGCATTAGAACAAAACCAGAAGCCAGGAACTCCATCTATGTAACCTGCTAGGATTGTAGAGGCCCATACACTTGGTCTACCATCCTCTATCTTCCCAGAAGCATTATCAGGGATCTGGTTTAGAAGCACAGCAGCCAGGACTCAAACCAAACTCATATTTGGGATGCCAGCATTGAAGGCATTAGCTTAACACACTGCATCACAGTGACAGTCCCCACAATCAAGTTATTTTTGGCAGATGTGCTTAAAAAAATTCCCTGGGGAATTACCTTGCTAAATGGTATTGGGAAAATTGGAAGCAGAATTCGGAATAAATATTTGTACCCTATGCTAAAATCAACTCAAAATTATAAATAATTAAGTCTAAAACCTGATATTATCAAACCACAAGGAAAAAATATAGGGGGCATGAGTATAGACAATGTCTGTTTTGATAAGCTCACAAAAGCATAAGTAATAAAGAATTTTATGCACAGGAAATGAAACAATTAACAAAATGAAGTGAAAGTCCAAAGAATGGGAAAATATTTGCAAACTCTGAATCTGATAAAGGATTAATGTCCACATCAAATAAAAGTTCAAAGAGTTCCAAAGACAAAGCTACACCCCGTGCCCTTTGTGGACTCATTGAATTCCCACAAGTTCAACAACAAAACAAGCAATCCATTTCTGAAATGGGCACAGGATACAAATAGACATTTTTCAAAAAGACAAAATACAAATATTCAACAAACACATGAAAAAAGTTTCAAAATCACTAGTCATCCATGTAATCTGCATAAAAACCACAATGAGGTAAAATCCCATGCCAGTTAGAATGGCTATTATCCTACAGTTAAAAGAAAATGTTGGCCAAGTTGTATAGACTAGTGAACTCTAATTTACACTTCTGGGGAGAATGTAAGTTAATGTAACCATTAAGGAAAACAATACAGAGATTTCACAAAAAAAGTGAAAAGAGATCTACAGTATGACCCAGCTATTCATCTTTTAGGAATATATCCAAAGGAAAGTAAGTAAAAAATGCAAGAGTACTCATACTCTTATGCTTATTAAGTCAGAAAAGTGAAGAGGCAACAGGCAGAATGGGAGAAATTATTTGCAAACTATGCAACTGATAAAGGATTAATAACCAGAAGCTACAAAGAGTTCAAGAAACTCCACAACAACAAAACAAACAACCAAGTTAAGAGATGGGCCAAGGACTTTAACAGGCATTTTTCAAAACAGGAAATCCAAATGGCCAACAAACACATGAAAAATGCTCAGGATCTCTAGCTGTCAGAGAAATGCAAATCAAAACCACAATGAGGTTTCACCTCACCCGTTATAGTGGCCCTCATACAGAAATCAACAAACAACAAATGCTGGAGAGGATGAGGGGAAAAGGGCACCCTAACCCGCTTTTGGTGGGAATGTAAACTGGTAAAGCCACTATTTTGGTAAAGTCACAGTTTGGAGATAGCTGCAAATCTGAATATAGACTATACGACCCAGCCATCCCACTCCTGGGAACCTACCCAAGGGAAATGAAATCAGTAAACAAAAGAGCTATCTGCACCTGCATGTTTATCACAGCTCAATTCACAATAGCTAAGACATGTAATCAACTCGAATGCCCATCAACTGAAGACTGTATAAAGAAATTATGGAATATGTACACTATGGAGTACTACACAGCAGTAAAAAAGGATGAAATCTGGTCATTTGCAACAAAATGGAGCAAGCTGGAAAACTTCATACTTAGTGAAATGACCCAGTGCCAAAGAGAAAAATATTATCTGTTCTCCCTGATTTGGGAGAATTAATAGTGCTCCTAAAATGAAAGCTATAGAAATGAAATTTTAGAATCAATGAATTGAATAGTCCTTGACCTGATTGTCAAGGGACAGTTTATTACTGTTACTTTTTATTTTGTATATCATTTTTTTCTTTGTTTTCTTTCTTTCTCTTTTCTCTACTCCACAGTATATGTAGAATTCTTTATGTAACATAGAGTTAGTCATATGTATATTAAGTCAATTGATAAAAGACCCCAGTTAAAAATAAGAGGGGAAATAAGAGAGGGAGGAGGTAGCCTATAACTAAAGCAGCAGAGTTCTGCATACAGTCCTACAGACTCACTTCTAAAGGCACAGCCTGAAACATGTCATGGGACTCCAAACCCATAAAAATTGGTGGTTTAAATGCCATCTTAACTGTTAAAATGATCATATTAAATGTTAAATAAACATATAAATAGATTTAAGTATAAAAGTTATCATATAAAAAACATCAAGTTCCTGGTAATAATAATAATAGAATTTAAATGGAGGGAAAGTCCAATATGGGAAGCAGTCCACACCGCAGACTCCTAGAATGACATTCGCGGTAAATAACACTCTGACCTCAGAATCAACCCTTAAGGCTTCCTGGTCTGGCTGAAAGGCCTGTGAGAGCATTTCAGGCATGGAAAGCCAAGGCTCTGTGGCAAAAATATCCTACACGGAGGATCTCTGTGAGACCTCAGGGGAAAGAAAGGGCTGTCAAAGAAGGATGTACTATTTTTTTTTTTAATTTATTTGACAGATAGAGTTAGACAGTGAGACAGAGAGAAAGGTCTTCCTTCCGTTGGTTCACCCCCCTAATGTCCGCCATGGCCAGTGCTGCGCCGATCCGAAGCCAGGAGCCAGGTATGTCCTCCTGGTCTCCCATGCAGGGCAGGGCCATCCTCCACTGCCTTCCTGGGCCACAGCAGAGAGCTGGACTGGAAGAGGAGAAAACCAGGACTAGAACCTGGTGCCCATAGGGGATGCTGGCACTGCAGGCGGAGGACTAACCAAGTGAGCCATGGCGCCGGCCCCAGAAGGATGTACTCTTTTCTTATGGGAGGAGAGAACATCCACTCTGTCTATGGCCTTGTCCAAATACCAATAGAGTCTATGGTTAGGAAAGGCTTCCATAGCCTTGGCAACCCATGGCAAGAGCCTCGGGTGATCACTGACTTCATAAATAAGAACGTTAATTGTTAAAGGAACAACAGAAGTCACTGTGCACTTACTCTCCATGTAGGACCTCCATCCTTAATGAGTTGTACTATGAGAATCAACTGCAAATCTTGTTCTCAAACTGTACTCTATATGTTGTGCGTATGTGTGGGTGCAAAGTGTTGAAATCTATGCTTAACATGGAGTTGGTCCTCTGTATATAAAATCAAACTAAAAATGAACCATAATGAAGAAGGAGATGGGAGGGAGAGAGGAAAGTGGGATGGGAGTTGGAGTGTGAGGGTAGGTATGAAGGAAAGAACCACTATATTCCTAAAGTTTTATCTATGAAAAAAATACATTCATTAAATAAAAACTTTAACAAAAATAAAGTGTTAATATGTTAATAGTAGTTAAAAAAAAACAAATCACAATAAAGTTACAGAATCAACCTAGAAATTGATGATTTGATTAAAAAACGGTATATATAGAATGGGATGTAACTCATTCATAGAAAATGAAATCCTGATATTTGAAACAAACTAAAGGGAACTAGAGACAACTGCATCATGGTAAGTGAAATAAGCCAGACACAAAATGGCAGAGGGCTGGATCGGAGGTGGAGTGGCTGGGACTTGAATGGGCGCCCATATGGGATGCCGGAACTGCAGGCGGTGGCATTACCCACTACACCACAGCACAGGCCCCCTCCTCATCACTCATCACTTTTAATCATACTACAATTAAGTGGCATCATTTGCTTAGGTTTCCTTGCTTTGTCAGAAATGCACTGAACTTTACAAAGCTTGCAATATGAATGATGGGGAAACAAGTTTCAGGTTAACTTCCTTAATGGAGATGTGCTTTAAAAAAAAATCTCTAATTACAAGGCAGTTAAAATACACACTTATAAATAATGTAGGAAATAATAGAAGCAATCCCTTCCATAAAACCTGTTGTATATAACTTGAGGACATCCAGTCACATCCTTTAAAGCATATCCAGCCTGATCATCGTGTCTAATATGGTGTAAATGCTAAGTAGTTGTCACATTGCATTTATGGAACTACTACAAGGAAAAAAAAAAGTCTGTATATGTTATGTATAAGTGAATTTTCCCCAAAATATTATAGATCCACAGTTGTTTGAATACGTAGATGTGGAATTCATGGGTAGGGAGGGTTGGATGTACATAGAATTGAGGTAAAATGCAAGCGGACTATATGAAATATTTGATGGAATGAACAAAATACTGAAAAGAAATCCTAAGTATTAAATAGTTACATCACAAATGTCTCAAGTAATTGAGTTTCCTAGCTCAAGAAATAGGGGAAAAAAGATAAAAATAAACCAAAAGCAAGTGAAATAAATGAAAAAAATAAAGAATTGAACAAATATTAGCAGAAAATAAAATAGGAAGCACTAGAGGAAAATAAAAAAGCTGTTTTTTAAAAAGTTATACATTAATTATATTGATAAAATATATTGATAAAATTATATTGATTAAAATAAAAGAAATTTATAAATATATTTCAATAATGAGACAGAACAAGCCACTGTATACCCAATTATAGAGGAAATGGAAAAATTCCTTGTAAAAACAAATGACCAAAATTCAACCAATATTTATGCATAATTTGACCATCCTTATAACCACAAAATAAATAAAACCTATAATTAGAAAACATTCTAAAAAAATATATCTCCAGGCTTAGAATGTTTCAATGGAGACTTGTACCACCAAGATTATGAAGAATTTTATATAACTTCAAGAAAACAGAAGAGGAAAGAACATTTACCAGCTCATTTTATGATGTCATTATTACAAAATCTAGGAAAAATGTAACAGCAAAAACAAAACAGCATAGAAATATAATTCTTTGGAGACAGACACAAAGAATTCTCAGTTGCAAATAAAATTCAACATTACATAAAAACAATTATACAACAAAATCATGTCATAGCTACCTTCAGTATGCCAATTTGATTCAAAATTCAAAAATCAGTACTGTAAACCATCACATCAACAAACTAAAGACAAATTATGTGGTCATATAATTTGAGGAGATCATTTCACAAAATCCAATATTCATTCACTAAAAATACTCAGAAAGTTAAGGATACATGCTAATTATCACAATTTTGTAAAGAGCTTTAAAAAGACAAAAAAATTAAGCAGCTCATCTAACATCTTGTTTAAGCTTAATATTTCCTCTTATAGATTAGGTAAGGATGTGATATCATCATTTTTCTCAAACATAGTATTAGAAATTCTAACCATTGTAATAACTGAAGAAAAATAAAATATGTTCAAATTTATAAGTCAAAAATAGGGGCTGATGTTGTGGCAAAGCAGGTGAAACCACCATATGATGCCAGCATCACATATGAGCACTTGTTCCAGTCTTGGCTGCTCCACTTTCTATTCAGCTGCCTGCTAATACGCCCAGGAAAGCAGTGTAAAGTAACCCAACTACTGTTCTTCTTCACTCATGTGGGTGAACCATATGCAACTCCAGGTTCCTGGCTTCTTCTTCCTGGCCCAGCATCAGCCACTGTGGCTGTTTGGAGAGTGAATCAGCAGATGGAAGATCTCTCATTCTTTGTCTCTCCCTCTCTTTCAGTCACTCTTTCAAATGAACTCAAAAATATTCTTTTTTTAAAAAAGTGAAAAACAAAATTACCCTATTACAGATAATATTATTGTCTTCATACAATATCTGAGAATATCTTTGAAAAAATCCAGGTAACCAATAAATCTAGGATGGTAGCCAGATCTAATATTGATACAAATGTGCAGTGTTATTCCCATACACCAACAGTGAACATGAAAATAAAAAAGAAATAGACATTAGAATTTATAGTTGCTCAGAAATAAAATGAAGTTTATAATACTTTTCATTACTTAACACAGATAACTTTTGTATATTTAAAGTTTTTAAATCATGATGAATGAAATCAAGACTGACTGAAATGAACGGTGAAATACACTGTTAATGGATAGGAAAATTCAGTGTAGAAAAGATGTTAATTCTACCCAAACTGATCTACACACAGAATAATTACTATCAATTTCCATAAATGTTTTTTTTGTAGACACAAGAATCTTGCAGACACAAGCAAGAATCTCATGAATAGCTGAAACAATTGTGACAAGAAGAATGAGTGGAATCATTCCACCTGATTTTATGGTTTACATGTATCTTCAGTAATCATGAAAATTTAGTATCAGTGAAGAACATGCATAGGCATATAAGAGAAAATCAGAACAATAGTAAAAGTCGTGACCTAACCCTCCTATTTTTTTCAAAAGTTTATGCAAAATGGGTTATATACATACATGTAAAACATAAACCTGTAAAATTTTTAGAAAAAAAGTAGGCAAAAAACCCCTAAATGTTTAGAGTGGACAAAATTTTCATAGATTTGACACAAAAATGTGATATGTTAATAGAAAATTTGATAAAGTAGATCTCATCAAAATAAGGTCTGTTGTCTATAAACCCCATGTGAAGTCATGAAAAGATGGGTAACATAATAGGATAGAAATATTTACAAACCACATATCTGATAGAATTGTGTCCAGAATATATGACAAAGTCTTAAAATTTAAAACATTGATTGTAGTCAAACTCTCATTGTTGCTTTATGTAAAATAATACCAAATTTCAAACAGTCCAGACACCATCAACTCAGAAATAAGTAAACAAATTATGCTATGTACATTCAATGGAATAGTCACCAGTAACAAAAATGAATGAAATACTAATACATACAAAAATTAGTTTTAGATTAGTTTAGTTTAGCATTATACTAAACAAAATGATACAGACACAAATATTCTATATACTGTCACAATCTATTTAAGTGAAATTCTAGAACACTTAAAATTATTGTGATGGAAAATAGGTCAGCAGTTACAATAAGCCAGACTTGTTAGAAGGATAAAGATGAAAAAAAAAAGAACACTTTTGGAGTTATAGATTTTTATGTGGTAATTTGGTAGAGCCAACATGACTACAAATATTTGTGGAAATTAATTTATTTGTTCACTTCAAATTGGTGACATTTATTGTAAATAAATAATACCCTCAAAAACGAATTTAAAATAATAAAAATTAAAAATTACTGAAAAATAGGAACAATGACCTGAACAGGCATTTCAGCCATAATATACAAATTGCAAGTAAGTACAAGTTTTTCAATATTTATAGGCATTATGCAAACACAAAATTTAAATTATATATCAGTGTATACATACCAGAATGACTAATAAAATAGGCAACCTTAAATTCTGATGAAGATACAGAGACTAAATCTTTCACATGTAAGTGTGGTAATACAAAATTATACTTGGGGCTATTATATGATAGTGTGAATAAGTACTGTTTTCTTTCATATTTAAATATTCCTTTATTTATTTGAAAGAGTTACAAAGAGAGTGGGAGAAACAAAAACATCGTCCATTCTCTGGTTGACTCCTAAATGTCTGCAATGGCCAGGACTGGGCCAGTCCAAAGCCAGGAGCCTGGAACTCCATGAAGGTCAGCCACATGGATGGCAGGGGTTCAAGTACTTGGGCTATCTTCTGCTTCTTTCCCAGGTGCATGAACAGGGAGCTGGATCAAAAGTGAAAAGCCCAAGCTTGAGCCAGTGCACCTATGGGATGCCAGTGTCATGAGCAACCACTTAACCTATGTACCAGAGCACCAGCCCCATATGGCTTTTTCTGTCTGAAACATTTTGTTTGTCATTTCTAAGAGTGATGCTCCCTTTAGTGATATATGTAAAGAATATTGATTTAGTAGTGATAGGTGTGATTGCTACCCTCTATAATTATAATATGTGAAAATGCAATCATTTTGTGGAATACCTGCGTAATTGTTTCTGTGAATTTTTTAGTGAAATACTGTGTTTTATGCAGCCTGTTGTATTAAATAATGTTAATAGCAGTGAGCCGGCGCCGTGGCTCAATAGGCTAATCCTCCACCTTGCGGCGCCGGCACACCGGGTTCTAGTCCCGGTCGGGGCGCCGGATTCTGTCCCGGTTGCCCCTCTTCCAGGCCAGCTCTCTGCTATGGCCAGGGAGTGCAGTGGAGGATGGCCCAGGTGCTTGGGCCCTGCACCCCATGGGAGACCAGGAAAAAGCACCTGGATCCTGGCTCCTGCCATCGGATCAGCGCGGTGCGCCGGCTGCAGCGGCGGCCATTGGAGGGTGAACCAACGGCAAAGGAAGACCTTTCTCTCTCTGTCTCTCTCTCTCACTGTCCACTCTGCCTATCAAAAATAAAAAAAAAAAAATAATGTTAATAGCAGAATAAATATGCAAAAACCCTGTGATAATAAAATAGGTTGATTGATTTATGGTTGCTGTAGTTTGGATTAGGTTTAGTTTTAGCAAGAGTTTTACAAATTATTTCTGAATCACAATTATGGTTAGAATTAGGACTGGGTAAAGGTTTTAGGTTTAGAGTTCATCTTAATATTGTGGTTAGGGTCAAGGTTTAGTGTTAGGGTCATAGTACAGTTGGGACTGAGTTTATATGCCACTGTGTATATCCATAATTGCATAGAGCATTTTGTTTAGAATTGTTTGGTACTGCAATATGGTTTTTAGATATATAGGTGGAAACAGTGTGGTGGTTATACAGTGAAGTAGTACTAGGTTCTGGTGCTACTAGATGTAGTACATGAGTGTAGATTTTTTTTAGTATTTTGTAGAATGTTTTCCGTGTTACATGTACAATTGTATTAGTTATGTCTATGTAAAACACTGTTTTGTGCCGTTAGGTGTATATGGTACTGTGTAAAATTATATGTTTAAGGATATGTTTAGAAAAATTTCGGGTTTTGAATTAGGACTAGGTGAGGCTTATAGTTCAAGTTAATGTTAGAGTTAAGTTTATAGTTTTCTAGAGACTATCTTTGCTAAGAGGAAATATTTATCAAAATGTTATTGTTGTAGATGGTGATTTCTTCCATAGAATAGGACATTTAGAAGCCAGTCCTGAGAATAAAAGACATCAAGAAGATGAAGGGAAACCTGCAAAGACCAGAAAGTATTTGTTGCATTGAAACATTATCAAGAAAGTCGATGATACTAAATCTTAGGTGGCAACATGTAAAGAGTGGAGGACACAAAGCCCTAAGAGGGCCAGGTATATGATGGAGGATTTTGTAACATGGCTTTCCAATAAAGGATTGGAGTATTTCATTTTAATTCTTTATACAGGATGGGAATTTGTGAAATTTTTGAACAAGAGAGTAAATGTGATATGATTAAGGTTTTGAAAAAATCTGATTACTATGTGGAGAATATGCTCCTTTTCTTTCTGGGCGCAATTTTTCATACTCAATAGGACATTGAACTCTTACTGTCTGGGGCTTTCCATCAAACATGATCCTTATTTTAATCCCCTTACCACCACCACTGGAAAACAATGTCCAGAAAACAATATTGATCCTGTGAAGGAAGTGACAGTATTACAGTTGCTATATCATAGCTGTCAAGTGCATTTCACACATTAGCAAGCTTCCTAATTAGGTTTATTCACAAATTTTGGAGACCAAGGAGAAAGAGTATATTCTCTGAATAGCAGCTGTCACTGCATTCAAAGTAAAAACACAGGGAAAAATAACCAGTCAAAGATGCCTAATTACTAAAGATTGAGGAGGCAAAATCCTGGTAATCTTGAAACAACACCTACCTCTGGTGATGTAAATTGAAGATGACATATTTTAATTTTAATTACAATCAAAGTTAAAACTAAAGGACAGCAAATAATGCTGGTACTTCCCTTAGGCAAATAAAGACTGCCTTGCAATTTATTAAATTTAGCTAATAAATTAGACAAAGCATTTTGTTGTCTTGTCTTTTCCATTATTCACAGTTCCTGTTACAAGCAGTGTTAAGTTTCTGTTAATGCCTGTAACATTTTGGATATGTCAGAAAAACAAGAGAGTGTAGATAGCTACAGAGGCTAGAGAATCAAATTCTGTGATTTTCCAAAAGATGATTGGCAGTTTGATCCATGCACATTTGTCAAAGATTATTAATACCATTGCCACGAGAATACAGATGTCATGGGTTGACTGTCCTAACGGGACAAATATCAATTAAGGTGCCCATATCTGAATTACAGGGTTTGATGTTCAAATTCAGTTCCTGATTCCAGCTTTTTGCTAATGCAAACACTGGGAGGCACCAGGTGATGGTTCAGGTGGTTGGGATCTTACCATCCACATGAGAAACCAATGTACAGCTTTGGAGGGTGAACCTGCAGATTGGAGCTATCTGTCTGTCTCTGTCTAGCTTCCTTTTTCTGCCTCTCCCTCTTTCAAAAATAAAATAAACAAACATAAAAGAAAATAAAAGCCATTGTCCAGTAATATTTAACCAATTTTCTAGAAATTAATATTTGTCCCCTAAGCAAATTTGATCTTCTGTGAATGATTTGGTATCTGTTTTTTTTCTTTCTTTTTATTACTGTTACTACTATATTAGTTGTGTCTATGAAATTTTAATACTGAAAATCCAATTAAGCATTTTTAAATTTTGCATAATATATTTCATCTATCATCACAGAAATAATAGCACCACAAAAGTATAAAAAATAATAATTTGTTTTGGAGAGTGAAATCATTACAATAAAAATATATACCAGATAATTTGAAAGTTATTCCCATTTGTGAATTTTCCTTAATAATACATTTTATGATATATGGATAAACTATTCTAGTCAAAGCATGATACACTCCTCTGATTTTAGAAACAACCAATTGTTAAGAACTCAATATTTTATCATTGATGTGTTTACTGTTGTGATTATAGTAGTAGCTTTATGTTATACCTAAGTATATTGATTGTCTGGATTAGATACAAGGCAATGAAATTGATGATTCTTCATAAATTGAATTTAGTGTTTAATCACAGTCAGAAAAAGAATAAAAAGGTTATACTGTCTGTTTTTGTGCTGCAATTATCAAGAAGTATGAGAAGTACCTGACATTCACTTTGAAAACAGATGCTAAATATTTATAAATGTCCTTTCATTTGTATAGACTTTTCCTCAAAGAACTCCACCACATTTTTTAAAAATTCAGTTCAGCAGGATTTTACCTTTTTCATTTGCCTTGTACTAGTTGCCACATAAAGCAGAATGATAATGAAAGATAATATTTTTGCCTCACAGAGCTTACAGTCAAATTTTGGACAAATTATATATGCAAATAAAATAATTACAAACCCAAGGCAATATCTGTTGAAATATCAGATTAGATAACAGAGCTGTAGGGATAGATAGGGACATGATGGACACGTGAGATCATTCAAGTTGAAGTCAGAAGTAATTACTAGAGGATGGTGAGGGAGGAACATCCCAGAGAAGAGGATGACTGCCTTTCATATCCTGGTTTCATCATGTAAGGGCGGTGACATTCACTGTTCTGCAGTACAGTTTTGTTATATAAAATAACTGAGCATAATATATCTATTCATGAAGTTATGGATAAAAAGAAAAGAAACAATATCAACAACAACAATAAACACTAACATTATCAAAGCAAATAAAAGATAGTCCAGGATTCTCTTGGGAAGCTCAAATACAAAATCAACATATATAACTATATTCTTTATAAAAATACTCTATTCAATGCTAAATTTTTCCAATTCACCCATTTTCCATATTTTGACTCACAAAAGAGACTCGAACGTACTAGGGACTTAAAAGATTACATATAAATTAAGGCAAGCATGAGAGATAGAGATTATACTATCATTTTCTATGAAGATTCTAATTAACAGTTAACATAACTTCTGTGTTCTGAGAAAACATCAGCATTCAAGTGGTTTGGCCTGTGTTATATCTATCTACAGGCCAAAAATGGCTCACTGGGAAGAATATAAGAACACTTAAGACAGTGTGGATTATGATAGCATGTTACCAGTGGATTGCACTTTCCGGACAGGAACCCATTTGCAAAGAAGGAATAATCAATTTTTTTTAAAGCCTCCATTTTATAGATACTGCTACACTGGGCACAGTATAAAGGAAAAGATCTAGCACTAAGAATAAACAAATACACAGTGTGTGAACTAGGGTTTCAGGATAATTCTGGAGGTCTAGGGAAACATAAATTTCAGATGTAGAAATTAGAGTCAAATTCAAATTTATAGCAAGTTGAAGAAATGTTTTAATTCTCTGTTAAAATAGTTGTAGTCAAGACTCAAAGGAGATGTTATTGGTAATTCCATGGGGACTATGGGCATACAAGGACAATGTTGCGACATATGGGACTCTTACCTGAGTCCTATTTGTTCAAGTCTTATGGTTTGGGGTAGGGCTGAGTTTTTCTTTCTGAGATACGACCTTAAGGGCTTAGCAGTTTCAACGCCCAGAGACTGATTATGGGGAAAATACATGTTAACACAAAGGATTGTGTAAGACAAGTTGGCAGAAGTATGAGATTTCACTTGACCAAAACTGTCAAACTTTATGGTGATTTTATTTTAATGAAATACTAAAATATAGTGATTCTATTTTTGAAACATGGTGATTTTCTTTTATGAATCATTGTAATAGAACTGAGGGCACAAAGTTTGTAACAAAACTTGATAAGAATGTATCTCTATGCTTTCTACTATGTAAAAACAAACTATCAAAACAAATATAATTTTTTTATGCTAAAAAGGGGATTTTGTTTTTCCTTTGCAGCAGAGATGGATTACTTTAATGGCTAATAAATCCCTTTTCCCATTCTGATCCCTAAAAGTCAACTGCTGACATACTATGAGCAGTTATGTACAGGAAGTGTTTGATTTTAAAATCCTGCAATACTTGGAGAGGTAGCATGGCAGTCCCATTTGGGAATCATTGTGTAAATTGTTATCTGTGCCAGCCAAAAAGTATATGGAAATTCTCTAAAATGAAGATATGTTTATCAAGAAGAGAGCATGAGGAAAGTAAAAATGGTTTTTTTTTTATTGTTTTGGTTTATTTATTTTGGTCACTTCCTTTTTTATTTGTCTTGGAAATAACCTTGAAATTCATAATCTTTTGAAATGACATTTAAATTCACAGAATGTTCTCCTAGAGGTGACATAGCAGAGATTTACAGTGCGACAATTACCTAAGATGTATCTGAGTCCAACTGCAAAAATTTATTCAGGCATGAAGAGAAAACAAAAATAGATGAATTGGTTCAGTCTTGAATACTTTATCTTTCACTCAACATTTTAATCTTTGTACAAACTCTGCAAACTATATCAATTAACTAATGAGGTTATTTAGCTAGATGACAAACATAACTATATATAATAATAACATAAAGCCCAAAAATACTCATTTGTGAAGCCTTCTCAGTAAAACAACTTTAATTATTAAATTGTGCTTCTGAATTTCAAATATTGTTGATATCACCGAAAATTATGCATGCTATATTAATATTCTTTATTTTTGGTTTTGCAAAACAGTAGCTGTCAATCATCCCAATTTGAATTGCAGAAACAAAAGTCAAATTGAACATATGCTCTGTAATTTGGCCATCTTTAAATGTTGCATAGATAGTAAGTTTGGTTAATGAAAAAAAAAAGATATAGGATGTTCTGATAGCAAATCTGTCATGCCTTTCTGTATGCTTCAATTCTGTAATTATTTTGGAGACTAACCAATGTGAAACAGAAAATATGAAATCAATGTTCTTTACTTATATGAAATCAAGTAATTCATGATAATTGTTAAAAGGTTAAAATGTGGAATATAAGAAAGAGGAAGAAAAATGTAGGGAGAAAGGCAGAAAGAAGGAAGAAGGAAGGAGAGAAGAAGGAAGAATGAGCAAGATATAATGAGGAACAGAGCAAGTGAAGGAAGATAAAGAGGGAGGGTGGCAATGAACAGAGAAAAAAAGACATGAGGTAGAGGGAGACATATCCTTTCAGCCTGAATCACATATAAAAACTGCTAAAATTTGTGTGTACAGTCGACTTCATGGCTGTGAGGCAAAGTGGAATTTCAGTTTAAATTTTCCATTATTACCCAGCTAATTCAGCAGTGTTTGTAAAAGGGCTTTTCATCTGCACTGAATTGTTTTGAGGGCTTCATAAAAAGTCAATTGACTAGTTAAGTTTAATTCTACTTGTGGACTCACTACTATGCTCTATTGATTATTTCCCACCTAAACCTACAACCCATTATCTTGATTAATATGTCATAGAAGTAGATTATAAAATTTGGTAGTATTAGAGTTTGATTTTGCTCTTATGGAAGATTGTTTTGGTTAATCTTAGTCTGGATTTGCAATATATCTCACATGTCTCTCTGGTTCTTTACCCATACTTTACCCCTGTATTGATATATTGGACATTGCAGACTCAAACCATTTGTGAAATATCAAGGTATAGTTTTAAGGAAGGGCATTTATCACATTTATCAAACTCCAGTCCTACATCAGAGATGCATATGTCTTGCACAATAAGCTTCAGTAATAGATTTCTTCCTTTCCTCCTTCTTTCCTTACCTTTTCACATCCTTTGCTGTTTTTCTCTATATTAACAACTAGTAACCCTTGTCTAGAGACAAATCATCTAAGAAGTAAGGATTCAGCTAGCAAATACTGTTGGTCTATTTCAAGCAGGCAAGTTGACAAGAAAATTGAAGTAAGTCGTCTGACTTCTATTTTCTTCTATATGCATTGCTCAATTAAAGAGAGTAAATGGATAATGGGCAGCTGTTTAAGTCATTCCCCATTTGTCATTTGTCTTCTACAGAAATTATGGGGAAAAATCTTTCGCAATTGCCTGTACATATACTGCTGATTTTATTTTCTATTCATCTGAGTTTGTAAATAACATTATTTTTGACCTACAAGATATCTTGAAGCAGTTCTCCTAGAAAGTATTTATCATTAACAGAAATACACATCTTTTGCTTTTTTGAAATTCTTGTTGTTGTCTTCATTTTTAAAGGATGATTATGCCTTATATTGATTTCTGGATTGGCTTTTTCTTTTTTTCTGTCATAACCTTATACTGGTAGATTTCTATACATTGTTCTTTCTCTCTTCTTCTCTCTCTTCCCCTCCCACCCTCCCCCAAAAATCAAATGTCTCCCAACTCTCCCTCCCTCTATTTCTTCCTTACATGCATGCTCTCTCCTTCTCCCTTTTGTTCTCACTAAAAAAAAAAAAAAACTTATTATTTTTTCCTGTTAGTTGATTTCTGATAATCTTTGTGATTTGATTTTCATTATATTTGGCCCTTACTCCTTTTAATTACCTTATTCTTGTTCTTTTTTCCATCTGTCTCTATATAACACATAATTCAGAACACATCACCTTAAACCAGAAATCACCGTCCATATTTCCTTTTGTCCTTTAAACCATTTATCTCTCCCTGACTTTAATTTCCATTGATGTATATTTCAGTTCATTGGTTTCTTTATTGTAATGTCCAATATACTATTAACCTTAATCAATGCTTGTTTTTAAAGTTTCAAAATTTCTGACATTTTACTTTTAAAGTTTTAAAATTTCTGACATTCCCATATATTATTGTTATACTTTAGGGTTTACCTTTCTGTTATGAAATGTTGCTGTCACCACTTGTTGATCCCAACTTTCCCTGTAAATTCATGAAACATACAAATCTGTTTTTAAAGGTCTTGTCTGCTAGTTGTAATACTTGAATTATTTGATCTATTTCTATTTACATTGTTTCCTCTTGAAAGTGCAGCAAAATTCCCTGTTTCTCCTAGTACCTTGTAATATTTTATATATATTTAAAATATTAGAGAACATTGCAACCTAATATAAAAATGTTTTTCCTGTTTGGTTAATATTCTTTCTTGTGTTTGGAAAGTAAGGTATGAAGTTATTCCCTCTCAGCCTCTCTAGAACTAAATTAATATTAAGCTGAGTCATGTTTTATTTTATTACTAAGTTAACCTGAGGCAGAGTGTTCTTTTAAAAGACTTATTTATGTATTTGAAAGAGTCATAGAGAGAGAGGGACAGAGAGAGAGATCTTCCATCTATTGGCTCACTCCTCAGATGTCTACAATAGCTAGGGCTGGGCCAGTTTGAAGCCAGGAGCCAGGAACTTCAGCCAGGTATCCCACATGGTGGCAGGAGCCCAGACATTTGCGACAATCTTGGCTGCTTTTTTTCCCAGGCCATTAGCAGGGAGCTGGATGGAAATTGGAGCAGCTGGGATAGGACATAGGATGCCTGCATTGCAGGAGGTGGCTTTACTTGCATGCCATAACAGCAGCTCCTCATGAGTGTTTTCTTAGATTTAATTCAGCTGTTAACCCAATCCTCGAGTGATCTAGCAGTTGATATCTTTATGAATTTATCAGTATTTGAGCCGTAAATGCAACGTCTTGGGTGCAGTTGCAAGTAACTTTTACATTTTTTTCTCTAATTAGAGAAAAAATAGATGTTCTTCCACTGGTGCTTATTCAGAAAAATCCGAAGCAGGAGTCATAGGATGAAGTTGTTCTTATCTTAGGATACCCCCACACTTCACATTGTAATAGTCCTCCCCACGTCTTCAGAGGGTTAAATGCTTTCCATTTTCTTTGTAAGTAATCTCCCTACATAGGAGGACTCCAGTATGAAGAGGAGGCGGCTGTTCCCAGTATTAGCTATTGTCTAGGCTCTCCAGGAAAACCTTCACGGCAAATCTAGCTTAATAGATTAAGTTTATAAGGCTCTCTTTACACTCGGAGTTTTGGGTAGTCTAATTTAAAAATGTTGAAATTAACTTTTTTCTGAATTTCTCATATTGGTACTACAGAAGCTAAAATCTTTTGCACTGTTGTCAAAAAGTAGCAAGATTCCTTATTTTTTCAAATTTTTTAAATTGTTACATACAAAGGTACTTCTATAAAATCATGGAAAAATGGAACTAAAAGTTTATTTTGGTGAAAAACAATTTTGAAAATCATGCATAAATATTTCATAATATGCATTTTAATAAGATTTTTGAAGACTTGCATATATGATTTCAAAGTTTCTGGCCAAAAAACACTTTTAATTTATTTTTCAACAATCATTTTTGAAATACCCCGTATATGATGTCAAATCCAACTACTTTTTAAAAAGATTTTATTTATATACTTGAGGGGTAGAGTTACAGACAGAGAGATGGAGAGACAGAGAGAAAAGTCTTTCAACTGCTGGTTTGGTCACCAAATTGCAGTAACAATAGGAGCTGAGCTGATTCGAAACCAGGAGTTTCTTCTGGGTGTCCCACATGGCTACAGGGGCAAGCACTTGAATCGTCTTCAACTGCTTTCCCAGGCCATAAGAGAGGCAGATTGGAAGAAGAGCAACAGGGCAATGACTCAAGTCAATTGAGCTGCCAGCATCACAGGTGGAGGCTTAGCCCACTACACCACATTGCCATCCTCCAAATCCAACTTCTAATAGCTGTATGAATTGGCTTGACAAGGGACCTCCACAGTCATTTTTAAAATGCTATATCCTAGGGGTCAGTGCTATGGCACAGCAGGTTAAGCCACCATCTGTGGTGCTGGCACTCCATGTGGATGTTAGTTCGAGTCCCAGCTGCTTCACTTCTGATCCTACTCTCTGCTGGTGCAACTGGGAAAGCAGCAGAAGATGGCCCAAGTACTTGAGCCATGAGGGCCCGGTTCCTGGCTTCAGCCTGGCCCATCCTGGGCCATTTGTGGAGTAAACCAGTGACTGAAAGTCCTCTCTCTCTTAACTCTGCCTTTCAAATAAATAAAATACAATAGATTGCTGTATCCGAGCTAAAGCCTTGAGTTTGGCTTTGTAAGCAATGCTGAGGCAGAGGTACCCAAAAATTGTGCCTATATCTTGACTCACAGATACTGATAAATATTAATATTATTTCAAATCCCTACATTTTGGGGTAATTATCTTTTCGGACAATAAATGACTGATCAAAACTCTATTGATTGTAACTAATCAAACTGGAATTTGAACTTTCTTTTGCTAATAGTTGTGGTTTGTGATTCCCAGAATTCAATAAAGAGTTGACAACCAAAATAATTTTTTGAGATCAGATGAAACTAAATTGAGTTCCTGTTTAATGTTTCAACAATATTTTGGAAAAATTGCTCTTATCTTGCTTGTCTGTTTCATCAGGCGAATCTTGACAACTTTCACACATTCATTTTTTTCCAAGGGAAGTTTACAATCAATCTGAGAAAAATTCCACTGTAAATTTCCACTTCTGAAGGAATAGAGCAGATTTATGAATTAACTTGGAGTATAACGACAGCTTTAAAATAAATATTACTATCCATGAAGATAAAATGTTTTAGCACTTAGATATTCTCTTGAGTATACTTGTAGAAACAAACATATTTCAGAGGTCCTTCATATTTGTAACATTATTTCAAATTTTGATACATTACTTAACTTTGTTACTTTATATATATACAAATTCTTTCATATGTATGTGCATTTTACAATTCCAAAGAGAAACCTTTCTCCTTTATCATATTCACAGTAGGAATAAAGAAAGAAAAAAATAGTTCAAACATTTTTAAGGTTTTCTAAATAAAACATAGTTACACATATGCTAAGTACATAATTTAGGTGTCATAATTTTTAGTATTCTAAAATGCAGTGATAAAAATCCTTAAATTCTATAAATATACTAGAGAACTTTAAATTTATTTGAAAATAATTAATTTTGCTTCATCTCCTAGGATTATTTGATTATTGGACACTTTGGGAGATACTCCTCAGGATTATCATCATTCAATCTCAGACTTCCAGATTTAAGTTTTTTTAGGTTACAAGATTTTTATTTTTAAGATTTATTTATTTGTTTGAAAAGCAGAGTTATAGACATATACACACAAAGAGAGAGAAAGAGAGATCTTCCATTGTCTGGTTTGCTCCTCAAATAGCCACACAGACAGGGCTGGGCCAGGCCCAAACCAGGAGACAGGAGTCTCTTGTGGGTCTCCCACCTGGGTGGAAGGCACCCAAGAACTCTGGCCATTTCCCACTGCTTTCCCACATGCATTAACATGGAGCTGGATTGGAAGTGGGGCAGCTGGGACTGAAACTGGTGACTATCTGGGATGCCAGAATTACAGCTGGTGGCTTAACCTGCTAAGCCACAATGCCCCAGGGTTTTATAAATTAAAAAAAAAAAAAGTGATTTTTTTTTAAAAGATGATTTATTCATTTGAAAGGCAGAGCTGAGGTGAGGGCAGGGAGGGGGCAGGGAGATCTCCCAGCCATCAATTCACTCCTCAAATGGCCTCAACAGCCAGGGCTGGACCAGGCTGAATCCAGGAGCCAGGAACTCCATCCTGGTCTCCCACATGGGTGGCAGGGTCCTGTGCACTTGAGCGATCTTCTGATGCCTTGCCAGGTACAGTATTAGGGTGCTGGATTGGAGTGGAGCAGCCAGGACTCCAGTAGGCCATCTAATATGGGATGTCAAAGGTGTAACCAGCAGCTAACCCTGTTTTGTCATACTGTCCACATCATATATGAATTTTTATACGGTGTTTGTCACTTACTGAGCTATACAGAATTTTTAAATTATATATGAATTTACATTTTGTCTTATGACTACACAAGGGGTAACCATTCTATCTTACCCCCAGTCATTTCATCTTGTAGAATAAGGCTGGCACTTTCCCGTCATAAAATTCTTCGAATCTGTGTAATGAAAAATAGTGAAGTAGAGGATGTCTAAGAGTTGGAGAAAGCACTGGGGAAGCACAGGTGATCCCATTCTTTTGATTCTGTTGGAGAAGTTCATTTAAAGCACAGACACTATTTTTCTAAGAGTGCAGTTTATCTGAACAAAATTGTTCTCAATCCACTAAGAGGAAGAAATTCAAATTGGTGTGGGACTGCGGGCTAAGAAGTCTGCAGTTCAGGGAAAATAAGTTATGTCTGGTTCAAACCAGATATTTCAGTTCACAACAAGATCAAAGCTTATAGTTCCATAGCAAGAATGGAAGAAAGACTTGTGGTTGTATTTCACATGCAAATGACCAAAGGTTAAACATCTCTCAGCTTATTCATCCCATTTTTTATTTATTTTTATAATATTTTAAGTTGAATAATAATTTCATTTTTAAAATGTACTGTATATAGTATGTATACTAATTTTTAATAAATGTATTTATTCATTAGAAAGGCAGAGGAACAGAGAGAGAAAGAAAGAGAGAAAGGGAAGAAAGAGAAAGCGAGAGGGAAAGAGAAAGAAAGACATTTTCAATGTACTGGTTCATTTCTCAAAAGGCCACAACAGCCAGTTCTGGGCTAGACTGATGCCAGGATCAAGGAAATTCTTCTAGGTCTCCCATATGGATGGCAGCAGCCAAGTACTTTGGGCCATCTTCCGCTGTATTCCCAGGCACATTAACAGGAAGTGGATTGGAAGCACAGAAACTAGCACTCAGACTGGGGACAATGGAGTTAGTAGCAGTGGCTTAACCTGCGGTACTATCTTTTATACTATTTCTGATTTTCACTTACTTACAAGTTAAGTTTTTTTTTTCTCCTTAATTCCTCTTTTGTATGAATTGTATCCAAGAATCTTTTCTCTAGATTTTTTTTCTTTTAATTTAATGATAAATCTCAGAAGTTATTGTGTGTTTAATATTTGGGGGTGAAGATTTGTCTTTTGTTAGTTTTGTTACACTCATGAATCATTAAGTCAGAAATTAGGTATGTGTAAATTTCATTTCTATTTTTGCCTAATACATGGCAATTTTTTTAACAATTTAAGAAATTGAATATATAAACACACCTGGCCTAACTACCCCATAGGAGATTCTTTTCAACCTACCACATAAATGGAATTCTCATTCATAATCTTTGTAGCACCAGTCCTAAAATTCAAACCATAGCCTCCACAGAAATTGCTTATACATTTAAATTCTTTCTTCATATGCTACCCCACTTACTTATCCTTTCCCTTCTGTCTACAGTCCCATTACTCAATGGAGATTTCCCTTCAAAACTACCAATTGCACTATGTCTGACCTCTTAGACCAGAACTGAAACAAAACAAAAAATGCAAGATAAAAACACTGAATTAACCTGACTCATCCTAAGTAACTGGTGTTGAGAGAGGGCACAAACTCACATGTGCTGCATGAAGTCAAACAATTGTGTTATTCTGGTCAAATACTCTAAGCCAAATTTAGATTTCCTGCTGGACTGCAGTTAAATTGAATTGTTCTTGTACTTACCCCTGTGGTATGTATGTATGTATGTATGTATGTATGTATTTTTCTGCCTTGTAAGTCATTCCATTTCCAAAGGCTCAGAACTGTCCAATCTTTATAAGTCACACCTCTCCTGCCAGTATACCCAGTCACATGTAAACACTATTATTCCTTTTTATTTTCATTTTGTTGTTGCCACTCCTGACTTATTTTTTATTACTTTGAGATAACTGACATTTTAAATCACCCCATCTTATTTTATTTCTGTTAATATGCTCCTTTGGGTTTTCATTCTAAACATTCAATGTTTTTAGTATTACTGTCTCTTAGAAAATGTGTGTCCTATTTGAGCACCAATATACAGGAATAGCTAAGAGCAAAGACTTAAGAGAAAGTTCATTTAAATTCATACTCTCCTTTTGCATTTTCCAAATCTATATATTTGAGTGACATAAATTCTGTCTCAATTTCCTTATCTGTGAAATGATAATAAGAAAATTAATCAAAGTTAATAAAGGAAATCAACACTGGCACAACATCATTAACAAAATTCACCAATATTTTAAATTGTGGAGACAATTACATGAATTGTATGTATATGTTATTCTTATTTAATTGGTGGCATATTAAGTACTAGCAACTATTTCTTTCCTATGAATATGAATCAAATTTTAGCAAGCAACAAACATTTGAATTTTTACACTTTTGGGGAAGAGAGAAGAGTAGAAGCAAATTAAATACTAAAAGAGCTTTTATTAATCATATTATATTAATCCTTTAAACTAAAAATCCAAAATCACATTTATTTCTAAAGAAACCAAATAATAGAAAATCAAGTAAAAACAGTTTAACATAGATAGAACTTTCTTGGGAGCTGGCACCGGGTTCTAGTCCCGGTTGCTCCTCTTCCAGTCCAGCTCTCTGCTGTGGCCCAGGAAGGCAGTGGAGGATGGCCCAAGTGCTTGGGCCCCTGCACCCACATGGGAGACCAGGAGGAAGCACCTGGCTCCTGGCTTCTGATCAGCATAGCTCTGGCTGTAGCAGCCATTTGGGGGTGAACCGATGGGAAGACTTTTCTCTCTGTTTCTCTCACTGTCTATCTGTCAAACAAATTAAAACACTAAAAATAAAATAAAACATAGGATAGAACTTTCCTTATAAAACAGATGAATGAAGATTTGATGGTTTGTGGGCTACTCATGAGACTGCACTGATAACATCCAGGGCAGCTCTGCCCTGAGTGAGTTGTACCTTAGCACTGTGGGGAGCACGGTATAGCAAGGTAAGCAGAGGGAGAACACATGCATGGCATGGTCTTATCTATTTTAAAAATATGCTTTAATCGAATGTTTTATTATGGAAAATTAGACATAAAATATCAAAAATTACAAGAAAATCAACAAAAAACAATTCATCAGATAATATCAGTGGTTTTCAAAAATGGTCTAATCTTGTTCCTCATATCTATTCACTTCTCCCTCTACTTGCCATGATAAATTTCACAAGCATCATATAGTTTCATCTGGAAAATTCAGTAGATAGCCCTAAATATAAGAACGTTTTCCCTTAAAATATCGCAGATTTTACAATAAAAAACAGTAAGTTTTGAATATCAGCAAATATCCATCAATAGTATAGAATTAAATATCTAACCAGAAATAATTTATTCACTTTTTTTCTTTATTTGAAAATTTAATAATTGTTGACTAGTTACATAAGATTTAAGATTTTTTAATCTTTTGGATATCTTGCATTGCTATATATATTTTTTTACTCTGAAATAGTTTATAGTTAAAGAAATTGCAAAACTGTTAGAGATCATTTATTCCCTTTACTTGGCTTCCCCTCATGTTCACATCTTGTTCCATCATAGTACTATTAATAAAACCTGGAAATTAACTTTGGCACGATACTATTGAAAATAATGCCAATTTTATCTGTGTTTCATGCTGCACTACCATCTTTTCCTTTTCCACTATTTTATTTATTCCTTTACTCCATACTGTGTTTTGTTAACATGTTGCAACAGTCTCCTTTAATCTTTAAGTTATCTAATTTCTCTGTATTTGATTACTTGGAAACTTATAAGTGATACTGACCAGTTATTTTGTACAACATCCCTCAATTTTGTTTGTCTGATGTGTTCTCAGAATTAGATGATGGTTGCTAATTTGGGAACGAGAGAAATTATGTGCCATTCTTAGCTCGTCATATCTAGGTATTGATGAGGATAGGCATTATTTCTGGTGAAGAAATAGCATTTCAGCACTGATGGTGTCTTCAGTTTCTTCCACAGAACAATTAGTCTTCTTCCTTTTTCAATTAAATAGTATTATAGGCAGAAACTTTGAGACTATCTAAACATTTACTTCTCTTCATAATTCAGTATACTAATTTTTCATTCATTAATGAATAGGAATATTGACTGCAACAATTATAAAGTCATTATTTGCCTAGAGATGGTTTTATGTTTTCTTCATTATATGCTTATTTTATTTATTTATTTATTTATTTATGTTTTGACAGGCAGAGTGGACAGTGAGAGAGAGAGACAGAGAGAAAGGTTTTCCTTTTTGCCGTTGGTTCACCCTCCAATGGCCGCCGCTGCCGGCGCACTGCGGCCTGTGCATCGCGCTGATCCGAAGCCAGGAGCCAGGTGCTTTTCCTGGTCTCCCATGCGGGTACAGGGCCCAAGGACTTGGGCCATCCTCCACTGCACTCCCGGGCCATAGCAGAGAGCTGGCCTGGAAGAGGGGCAACCGGGACAGAATCTGGCGCCCTGACTGGGACTAGAACCCGGTGTGCCGGCGCTGCAAGGTGGAGGATTAGCCTATTGAGCCATGGCGCCAGCCCATTATATGCTTATTAATTGGAACTCATATAAGGAATTATTGCCCTGATTCTCCATTGATTTTAAAATGTTTTACTAACAATAATAGTGCATATTTATGGGCTATGTGATATTTTAGTTTATGTATACAACATGCGCTGTACAAAACTGGATAATCAGCATTTCCTCATTTTCAATATTACCTTATGATTGGAGGCTTGGAGCTTCTTTTTTCTACTTGTTCACAAGATATACAGTAGTTTATTTTGAAAACATGGATGTATTTTGTCACTATTGATTTATGGCTATTTATTTTATTCTAGGGGTTGTATATAGTTGAATACTTCATGAATTTTTAAATGTTCAAATTGTCCCAAGGTTGGTCACTTGGAACTCTTTCATGTTCTATTATTTTTGCTTCATTTTATTACTTTTGTTTATCTCATCCATTTTCCAGTAGTTCTTCACTTTGTGGCTCAACAAAGTATGTTTAATTCATCTATTACTTTTCTCAGTTTTTCAGAATACTAGTCCTTTTCACTTTTGTAATATCATACATAACAGCATTAATATATCTTTCTATACCTGTCTACCTATTTATCCACTATCTATACACATACACTAATATATTATATGTGTATATACATGCATACTAAACATATGTGCATTTGCACATATTTATGTCTTTAATGTTTATGTTATAAGCCATGAGTTCATACCGATACCTCTTAGTCCAATACAGAAACACAGGTTTGATTCTACCCTTTTCCTTTTCCTCTTCTCTACTTATTTTTTCAAGTCTGAGAAATGTGGTTCTCATTACAGTGTATTTACTAATGTTTTCAATATGGCAAAACATATAAAAGAGTTTCAGAGTTGATATAGAATACCAGTGGGAGAAACAAATTTACTGTCTAGGGGATAGAATGTGTAACTACTTGCTTTGTTTTTAGACTTCTAGCATTGAATCAAATCATAGTATCAAGTTAGTACTTTGTTCTTTCATTCCCCTCGGTGGGGTTGAACTACTCAAATAGATTCATTTTTGACAGTTTAAATTCTACTTTGCTTTTCTACATATTGATAACAAATTTTCATTCATTCTTTCACTAAATGAAATATTACTTTCATTCTAAGAGTCACAGCTATACAAGTCTATCAGAGAAATATCATTGCCTCCTCATTTCTGTTAAACTATTCCCAGTTGCCACTTTTAATGTACCTCTTTCCTATCCATTTCATGTAGGTAAGCAATTTCACCAGGATCTAGATTATCACTCCTATTTTTTCATTCTGCTTGAAGTGCCCTGAAATAATTTATAGAACATTGGGACTATTCTAGTTTTGAAAGTATGATAATTTCTCCTTTGTTAACCTCACAGTCTAGTCCTTTTAAAACTTTTATTTATGTGTTGTTATTTTATTTGAAAATGAGAGAGAGAGGGAAAGGGAGGGGTAGGGAGGGAGAGAGAGAGATAAAGAGAGAGAGAGACCAAGAGAGAGAGAGAGGAAGAGAGAGAGAGAGGAAGAGGAAGAGGAAGAGAGAGAGAGAGAGAGAGAGAGAGAGAGAGAGAGATCACACTTGCTGCATGACTCTACAAAGTTCCATACCATTAGGGCAGGGCAATGCTGCAGGCAGGAGTGAGAGACAGGACTGAAGTCTCTCACAGGGATGGAAGGGAATCACTTGAGCTATTAACTGCTGCCTCCCACGCACATTATCAGGAAGCTGGAATGCAGACTGGAGATGGAACTTGAACCCCGGTACTTCAATGTGAGATACAGGAAGCACAAGCACATCTTAACCACTAAGCCAACACCAAAACTACAGAGTTTCTTAATTTTCTCTATTCATATAAGGATATTCATTAGTGTAAATTACTAACTCTAATAAGGCCAGTCTGAGAAGCTTGTATTTTCCTAATCTATTAGTTATTTGCTTTAAATTTTTCATTTTTCCAGAGAGTACTGCCAATTTGTCTGTTATGATTAAACTTTTGCCCATTTCTGTTATTTTCCAATTGCAATGTCTTAACTTGTATTCTTATTTTTTCATTTCATTTTGTCAGAATAATCATTTATCTTGTCATAGCAAAAATTTAACTTATTTATAGCCTCTATTTTTATATTTTTGACTTATTATTTTCTACTGATTATTCTATTATTCCACTTTTTTATATTTTATACTTATTCATTCCTGCTTTCTTTTCATTGCTTCCTCTGTTAACTTTTGATGATTTAAATGTTCTTTTTCTATTTTCTGGGCTGGAAACTTAAGTAATATATTTTCATTCTTTCATTTGTACAGGTAACTTGTTAGTGCTTATCAATGCTTTAAATACAGACCACAGATTCCCAAATATATTATTTTTATTGTCATCGTGTTTTTTCAAAATTATCAGATTATCGACATTTTTCAAAAGAGGAAATTGAAATGGCCAACAGACACATGAAAAAATGTTCAAGATCACTAGCAATCAGGGAAATGCAAATCAAAACCACAATGAGGTTTCACCTCACCCCAGTTAGAATGGCTCACATTCAGAAATCTACCAACAATAGATGCTGGAGAGGATGTGGGAAAAAAGGGACACTAACCCACTGTTGGTGGGAATGCAAATTGGTTAAGCCACTATGGAAGTCAGTCTGGAGATTCCTCAGAAACCTGAATATAACCCTACCATTCAACCCAGCCATCCCACTCCTTGGAATTTACCCAAAGGAAATTAAATTGGCAAAAAAAAAAAAAAAAAAAAAAAAAAAGCTGTCTGCACATTAATGTTTATTGCAGCTCAATTCACAATAGCTAAGACCTGGAACCAACCCAAATGTCCATCAACAGTAGACTGAATAAAGAAATTATGCGACATGTACTCTATAGAATACTATACAGCAGTCAAAAACAACAAAACCCGGTCATTTGCAACAAGATGGAGGAATTTGGAAAACATCATGCTGAGTGAATTAAGCCAGTCCAAAGGGACAAATATCATATGTTCTCCCTGATTGGTGACAACTAACTGAGCACCAAAAAGGAAACCTGTTAAAGTGAAATGAACACTATGAGAAACGGTGACTTGATCAGCCCTGGCCTTGACTGTTGATGAACAACTTAATGTGTTATCCCTCGTGGTATTTTTGTTTGTTTGTTCTACTTAATACTTTTGGTTGAATACTGTAATCAATACACAATTCTTCTTAAGTGCTGAAACTTAACTGAAAGGTGATCCCTGTTAAATATAAGAGTGGGAATAAGAGAGGGAAGAGATGTGCAATTCAGGACATGCTCAAGCTGACTTACCTCAAAGGGTAGAGTTAGAAACATACCATGGGATTCCAATTCAAACCCATCAAGATGGCATGTACCAATGCCATCTCACTAGTCCCAGTGATCAATTTCTGTTCACAATTGATCGTAATGATAGGAATAAGAACCAAAGGGATCACATAAACAAGAATAGTGTCTGCAAATACTAGCTGATAGAATAAAAAAAGGGAGAGAACGATCCAACATGGGAAGTGAGATACACAGCATACCCATAGAATGGCAGATGTCCTAAACAGCACTCTGGCCTCAGAATCAGCCCTAAAGGCATTCGGATCTGGCTGAAGAGCCCATAAGAGTATTTCAGGCATGGAAAGCCAAGACACTCTGGGGAAAAAAAAAAAAAAACCTTAATGAAAGATCTCCGTGCGTGAGATCCCAGTGGAAAGAACGGGTCATCAAAGAAGGAGGTACCTTTCTCTGAAGGGAGGAGATAACTTCCACTTTGACCATGGCCTTGTCTAAATATGATCAGAGTCAGTGAACTCAGGGGGCTTCCATAGTCTTGGCAGCTCATGACAAGAGCCTAGGGTGATTACTGATGCCATAAACAAGAGTGTCAATTTGTTAAGTCAACAACAGGAGTCACTGTGCACTTACTCCTCATGTAGGATCTTTGTCCTTAGTGTGCTGTACATTGAGATTTAATGCTATAACTAGTACTCAAACAGTGTTTTTCACTTTATGTTTCTGTGTGGGAGCAAACTGTTGAAATCTTTACTTAATGTATGCTAAACTGATCTGTATATAAAGAGAATTGAAAATGAATCTTGATGGGAATGGAAGGGGAGAGGCAGTGGGAAAGGGGAGGGTTGCAGGTGGGAGGGACATTATGGGGGGGAACCATTGTAATCCATAAGCTGTACTTTGGAAATTTATATTCATTAAATAAAAGTTTAAAAAAATTATCAGATTAAATTTCCTTTCCTCTTTCACTAACACAAGTTATTTATAAGTTATAAATAAGTTATAGGTTATAGTTATATATAAGTTATAGGTGAGAGGGCCTATATGCTTTGCATTTTTAATCTAGAATTTCCACTGCATTATTATCAGGAATATTTTTGTATTATTTTGACATTATGGTAGTCCTGACATTTTATAAACTAAAATGAAATCAATGCTCATGAATGTGTCATGAGTACTTGAAAAGAATCAGTAATCTATTTTCAGTATGTAGAATTTGATGTGTATCCATAAGACTGATATTGCCAATTTTATTTTCTAGTTTTTTGAAAGATTTGTTTATTATTTATATATTTATTTAAAAGGCAGAATGACAGAGAGAAGTAAGAAGAGAAACAGAGGGGGAGTTGGGGAGGGAAAGAAAGAGAGATTGATTTTCCATTTGCTGGTCCACTTCCCAAATGGCTCCAGTGTTCAGGGCTGACCAGGCCAAAGCGAAGAGCCTGGAACTCCTCCTGTGTCTCCCACATGGGCAGCAGGGGCCCAACTACTTGGGCCATCACTCACTACTTTATTGGATTGGAAAGCAAAACAGTTCAGAATCCAACTTGCACTGTGATATGGGATACTGTTGGAACTGCAAGTGTTGCTTAACCTGCTGTGCCAGAATACCTGCTCCTAAAATTTCTTACTCACTTAATTCTATGTCTCCTTTGCAAATCCCATAGTTTTTGCTCATAAAATTAGTGAGTTACCTGGTGCATGAATAGTCATAAATGTTAAAGCTTCACTTTAATTTATGGCTTTTAGTTTTAAAAGTATCCCATGTTTCATTTAATGTTTTGGACTTGGTTCCTGTTTTTCCTTCAATACTCATCTACTCCTTTTTTGTTTCCATTGGCCTAGTATAGTTTTGTCCTTCCTTTTATTTTAGTCACTTTTCATAATTTATTTATTATTTATTTTTAGTCACTTCTGAATCATTTTGCTCTTGTATTCAGCACATAGGTGAGACTGTTTTGTGGAGCAAATTGAAACCAATTTAATTAAATGGTTAAGTATATTTACATTTATTAATATGGCTCTTATTTGATTTCAGCTCTGCTATACTTTATATTTGTTTTCTTTGTTGTTTCTATTGATGTGTATTTAATATATATCAAAGTAGATGAGTATCATATATTAGTATATAAATATAAAACTTTATATATCTTTACACATATATGCATGCTGACTTTTAAAATTTTCTTAATTTTCATTTTAATTGCAGAGAGAAAGAAAGAACCAGAGAAACAGAAATTTCTCATCTGCTGGTTTATTCCTTAAATGCCAGCAACAACTTGAGCTGTGCCAAATTGAAACTAGGAGCTGAGAACTCAATCCAGGTATCCACATAAATGGCAGGATCCCAATTCTCAGGCATCATCTGCTTCCTCTGAGGGTGCACATTAGCATGAAGTTGGAATCAGGCGAAGAGCTGAGACTTGAATGCAGGCACTACAATATGGGATGTGGCCATCCCAAGCAATGTATTTAACAGTGAGTAAAATTCCTATTTTTTCTTGTTAAGATTTATTTATCTGAAAGGCAGAGTTATGGTGGGGGAGGGGGAGAGAGGGTGAGATGGATCTTCCAACTGCTGGTTCATTCCCCAAATAGTCAAACTGGCTGGAGCTGGGCTGATTCAAAGCCAGGAGGCAAGACCTTATTCCAGGTCTCCCAAATGGCTGGCCCAATTACTTGGCCTACTTGGGCCATCTTCTGCTGCTTTCCCAGGCTCATTAGCAGGGAGCAGGACTGGAAGTGGAACAGTGAACTGGCTCCTATATGGGATGCTGACACTGTAGGCAGAGGTTTTACCTGCTACACCATAGTCCTTGCCCCCAAAGTCCTCTTCTTTAAGAGGTGTTTTAATTCTATGGATTTATGGAGTACAACAGAAGGTCAGATATTTGTATAATTGTGGTATGATTAATTCAGTCTTACTAAAATGCTTATTACCTCACATACTTGTCATTTTTTTGTTATAAGAATGTTTAAAATCTACTCTAGCAATTTTGAAACATTTGATTCAATGTTATGGCCCATGAACCACTATGCTTTGTTATGAAAACACATGTCTACTGAAGACTTGAACTTTGTACCCTTCTCTAATAAACTGTTTTTGTCACCTTTCTTTCAACTCTTCCCCACTCTCTTGTAACTGCCATTCTACTCTCTACTTCTAAAAGTTCTAATTTAAACTCCATTTGAGGCCATGGATTATTTCTCCTCATATGCCTGGTTTATTATGCATGCCATGTCTACTAGATTCATCCATGATGCCACAAATGATAAAATTTCTCTTAAGATTTAATAATATCACAATATGTATACATATCTCATTTTCTTTATTTATTCATTGATTAATATGTGCCTCAGTGGTTTCCACATAACTCAGTATTGTGAATAACCCAACAAAGATCATGGAAGTGTAGATATATCTTCAATACACCAATTTCGATTCCTTTGCATGAACATAAAATGTGTAATTGCTGGATCTGATAGCATATCTGTTTTTACATTTTTGAGTAACCTCTGTTCACTTTCAAAATGGTTATCGTAATATACATTTCCACCAACAGTGTACAAGCATTCCTTCCTCGCTCTCCAACACTTGTCTTTCCTCTTTCAGAAAATAACCAGTCTGACTGGAGTTGGATGATGTATCACACGGAGGTTTTAATTTGCATCTCTTGATGATTCAGGATATTGAGCATGTTTTTCATATACAAGTTCTTTTATAAGTTTTCTTTTGAGAAATGTCTATTGAGTTCATTGCCCATTTTTCAATAGGGTTGCTTTTTTCAACTGCTGAATTATTTGATATTGAGTTTTTCTCTCTGGATATTAGCCACGTATTGATTATATGAATTGAAAATATTCTCTTTCAATTTGTAGTTTGCTTCTTTAGTCTGATGATAACTTGCTTTGCTGTGCAAAAGCTTTTTATATTAGTATAGTCTCATTTGTTAAGTTTTGATTTTGTTTCTTTTCGTTTGTTGGTAATATCTATGAAATCATTGTCCAAACCAATAGTCTGGAGATTCTGTCTTGTGTTTTTGGTTAAGAGGCTTTATTACAGTACCACATAGTCTTACATTTAAATCTTTAATTCAGATTGAATCTTTTATAACAGGTGAGGTATGGGTTTGATTTTATTAATTTGCACTTACATAGTTGGTTTTCTCAAAACCAATGGTTGAAAACACTGTTCACATTCTGTGGTATGTTCTTGTCACTTTTGTCAAAATTATATAACTTGGGTGTGGGCATGCGGTACGGTGGTAAAGATGTCACTAATCATGCTTTCGTCCCATGTCAAAGTGCTAGGGTGTGAGTCCTGGCTTAAAATGGACATTGGGAGGCAGAAGGTAATGTCTCATGTAGTTGGGTGCCTGCCACCCACATGAGAAAATCAGGTTAATTTCCTGGCTCCTGACTTTCCTCTGGCCAAAACCCATCTATTTCAGGCATTTGGGGAATTAACCAGCAGAATGAAGATCTTTGTTTCTGTTTCTCTCTCTGTGTGTCTCTGTGTTTCAAATAAACCAACTAGCTAAATAAATGAATGAGTAATTTAAAAATGCAAGTTTCATATGTCTAAATTAATCTTTAAATAAGATATGGTAAAGAGACATGGCTATTGGTGGCTGATTCATCAGGGTCACAGTAGACTAATGTCTCAAATACACACAAGGCTGAATGCAAGCAGAAATACTGCCTGTGTTGCCTGTGAAAGGCTCAGAGGATTAGAGAGTTGCATCTCTTGGAAGATTCTGGGCAGACCAAGCAAGCTAAACCCTGTGCAGAGTGCCTAAGTCATCAGGAAGGCAACCTAATTAACTGCACAAACTTATTCTTAGACAAGAAATTCTACCTAAGGCCCCTATGTAGCCATGACACAGAGGCACAGCCTTAGAGGTGACAAGAATAATTTTTATTTTTAAATAGCACTTATGTATTTCTTATTAAAAAAGAGGGGACAATTCATCATAGAATGTTTTAAAAATATAGAAAGCACAGAAATGAAAATCCTACCCAAAGATAACAACTATTTTTATTTATTTCCTTCTAGTCTTCTTTTTATAGGTACTTGTTTGACAACTAAGGGGAAATTCTTGTTCATATAATGTAAGTGAAAAAAGATACAAAATCACAAAATGCATGATCCCAAATTTGTTATAGAAATTAGACTGTCTTGTGCATGGAGTTCTATAGCCTATTAATTTTCATCAGTATTAAAACACAAGTATCTCCCCCATGTCATTAAATATTCATCTACTTGACTTTTAATGACTTGATAGTATTCATCTTGCAGAATAACACATAAATATTGCCCTGTGATGGATCATTTGAGTAGTTTATGATTTTTCAGATAACTGTAAGATGAGCCACCTATATATTTCTGATTATTCTCTTGTGCTACATTGGTGAATATAAAAATTATTCAGGACTCTTGTTATACATTACCTAATGACTTTCTGAAAGTTTGCAGCAATTGTCACTGCTGGTAAAGTATAGGATACCCTAGTGCCCATTGCATATCATGCCTTCTGGAACAGCCAGAAAAGCCAGAGCTGACAAATTGGCAACAGATCTGGATCAACTCGGGCCACCACTAGCAGGTTACCAGTTCCACAGGGCCACCAAGGACTCTGTGACAAAGCCTAGCCCCTGCTGTTTCCTGGCACTCATTAGCTTTTACAAGATTAGGGTTCTGTAACAGACAAACTGAGCATTTTATAGGATTACCAAAGGAAGTTTTGTTTCTTTACCACATTACTCCTAAGATGTGGGTCTACTGTGGCTTTATTCCACATCTTGTTATTGGACCCAAAATGAATAGCAGTCCAGTCCCTATTTCCATTCTTATGATCAAAAAAAAAAAAAAAAAAAAAAAAAACACACAGAACAGAAGTCACGCAGTCCCTTAAGACCCTGACCTGGGGGCTCTGGCATTGTAGTGCATCCATCTAAGCCACCACTTGATCTGTCAGCATCTTATATCACAGCAGGCAGTTTGAGTCCTGGCTGCTCTACTTCTAATCCAGCTCCCTGTCAATGCATCTTGGAAGGTAAGGGAAGATGGCCCAAATACTTCAACCCCTGACATCCAATTGGGAGACCCAGATGGAGATCCAGGATCTTGCCGATGGCTGTTTTGATTATTATCACTCCTGTCACAGTTACTGTTATCTAAAAGAGAAAAACAAATGGATGTGGAGAAAAGGGAACTGATGGGAATGTAGGTTGGTACCGATACTGTGGAAAACAGTATGGAGATTTCTTTTAAAACTAGAATTAGACTTGTGAAATGATCCAGAAATCCCACTATAGGGTAAATATCCAAAAGACATAAACTAAGTTTATCAGAGATACTTGCTGCATCATGTTTATAGCAGCACTGTTAACAATAGCCAAATATGGAATAAACCAATGCAGACAGAGAAAGACGAATACTATATGTTCTCCCTTAGATGTAGGAGTTAATATTAAAAAATAAATAAATAAATAAAACAAATAAAAAAGATGTGCACTTTTGGTACAAATATAGTGCTTTGTTGACCTTTATCTAAATCTTTGTCAAGCAATGTCTAAGAATTATATACTACTGTAGTTTTAATGATTTTGTGTTTATTTTAAAATCTAGTTTATATGAGTGAAGTTGAACATCTTTTATTTTTCCTGTTGAATGTTGATATTTTATTCTTTTTTTAAAGATTTATTTCATTTACTTGAAAGACAGAGTTACAGAGAGAGGTAGAAACAGAGAGAGAAGTCTACCATCTGCTGGTTCACTGGCCAGATGGCCACAATGGCCGGAGTTGCACTGATCCAAAGCCGGGAGCCAGGAGCTTCTTCCAGGTCTCCCACATTGGTACAGGGGCCCGAGGACTTTAGACATCCACTACTGCTTCCCCAGGCCAGAGCAGAGAGCTAGATTGGAGAGGAGCAGCTGGGACTAGAACTGGCACCCATATGGGATGCCGGCACTTCAGGCCAGGGCTTTAACCTGCCCTGATATTTTTATTCTTAATTTGTTGAACTCTTTATTGGAGCATTAAACATTTGACTACAATGTAAATAAAATTCCTCTATTTTCAATAAGGCAAAGAAATTAACAAAAAACATGAAGGTTGAAGAAGAAAGAAATAAAATTCCCTTTTTTTCAGAGAATAGAAATAGCAATCAAAATCAAAAAGAATAAACATAAAAATATTAGAAGAAATGGTTATTTTAATTTCAAATAAATGGTTTAATTTCAAATAAAGCTTGAGATTTTTTGATATTAAATATATTATTTGTTTTCTCTCATTTCATTACACTTCCATCACATACCTTTGTGACTTAGATATTATACACTGTTTATTCAAGCTTGATTTTGAAATTTCTAAACTCTAAATTTCAGTTAAGTTGCCCTTAATTATGATTGCATTTTGACTGCTAAGAAACATGGGGGTCAAACTGGTTCCATTTATGAAACATGTATTTCTTCTATATTAGGACTCTAATTTAGATTATTTTTCTTTTTTAAAGACTTTATTAAAACAAAGAAAACAGATTTTATGTATTTAAGATGTACAATTCTAAGAAGATAACCATACTTCCCTTGTCTCCCTCCCTCAATCGCCTTCCTTCCTTCCTTTTTTATTTTTTGCACAACATAACTTCAATCCACTCTATAATTAGACACTTAATGCACCACGAACCATAATATTCAAGAAGTAAAAAGCAGAAAGACCACAGTTCCACTGGAGTATAAACAAGATTGAAAATCAAGTCAAATCACAAGACTGCTATGAGACTTTACTTACCTCAAGTGGAGTTCTCCAGCTTAAATGCATCATTAGAATTTCTTTTATAGATTTTTATTTTAATTAGTTTTTAACAGAATAAAAGTGATTTGTAGATATAATTCTAAGACTAGAATGATATTCCGTTGTGGTTTTTGTGTTCATATTCTGTCTATCCTTTTAGTCCATGGTGACCATACTATCACTATAAAAGTCATTTGGCCCTTAGATATAGATAACAATTTTTATGATCTACAATCAGATTTAACTCACTTTTACTTGGTTAAATATTCTTGATAATTTTGAAGGCTTTTTACCTTTCTAGTATCTGCAACATGTGAAATAATGATGGACCTCACACATAGAACACTGTGGGATATTTTTAAATGCTGGGTAAATTTAGTTGCGATTTCTCTGTGTTTTATTTTATTTGTTGTTAGGTTCTGAAGTCTATATGGATAAAAAGCCTAGCTACAAATTTAGCATAGGCTTTTATTCTCTGTTTTTGTTGGGTCAGGACTTGGAGTCTCACAAATGGTCTAATTTTGTACCAATAATGAAGTTGTCTCATGTAGAACTGTGAATTCACCATTAGGACAGTGGATCTGATCTAATCTAGTCTGTATTAAAATATTAATGATCCTACTACTTAACAGTAATATCACATAATGCAAATTACAGTGTTTTCTATGTACCATATTATTGTATTTCAGCTTCAAACAATGCTATGATGCAAAATGGGTAGTTACTCTTAATCATTGCCAACTTATTTTGTTGATAACACCAAAACTCAGACATGATAAATTGATATACTGAAGTTTGGACAGACAAGCGGCTGCAGATAGGACTTCCATTTAAGAGGAAGTTCTCTGCACAGATGCTCTTTTTACTACAACATATATTCCCCTGGATTCCCAGCCCCATGATCATTTGAGAAACACTGGTCTACACTACACTTATATTCTGACTATATTACTCTAGCTAAGATTTCTGCAATTGATAAAGAAGAATTGAAAAATGTGGTGATTTATCCAGTCTTAGTTCATAGGCTTGAATTTTGGCATTTCATAATAAATAAAGTTCTTTGGCAGGAGATGAGGGAGATATTTTTTTTTAAAAATGATGTTCAAGTTTTTCATGGAAAAGGGAACAAATGAATTCAACAGACCCTCTTATAACACAAGTAAACTTTTGATAACAATCCAAGTGTCATTGATGAACATTTATTCAAATGCCGTATTATTTTCAAGTAATCTTACACTATATCTGGAAGGAAGATTTGAGATTCAGTAGATGAATTGAAACTACACAGTACGAGGTAATAACTAAATGTTTTCAGTAGTAATTACAAGTTTTAAAACTAATTAGTTAATTAATTCCTAGTCATCTT
Source organism: Oryctolagus cuniculus (assembly GCF_964237555.1). Taxonomy (NCBI): domain Eukaryota; kingdom Metazoa; phylum Chordata; class Mammalia; order Lagomorpha; family Leporidae; genus Oryctolagus; species Oryctolagus cuniculus. Next base: position 120,413,940 of record NC_091433.1, on the reverse strand, counting down.
AGGGATTACTGCTACCAAACTAAAACGTGTGTATGTGTGTAGGTGTGTGCTTACCTCAAGAAGTCAAGGCAGTTGCACACATTTGCCAACATTCCAGGAATGGCATTATTTTCTAAAATTGACCATTCTAATATTCTTGTTGCAATTATAAGGAAACCAAGAACCACAGAAGTAAATACCCACAAAGAGCAACTGAAGATATGCTACTGGCAAAGAAGGAGTTGAATTCAAATCTTATTTTCATTCTTTGCTTTTTTCTATAACCATGCAACAAACACTATTCCACACATACCACACCCAGTGGGTGAAATGGTCAATTCAAATATAATCTAATGCTTTCTCTAAAAATAGATGACTATCAACAAAATATGAAGGAGAAAAGGCTATTTATTTACAGCATGCTTTATCAAAGTATTTAGCCAGCGTCACTTGCATTTTGACAAAGACTCAAAGACAGCAAAAAATAAGAAACATTAATAATAGAAAAATGGCAAGGCTTTAAGTATGATTGATGGCTAGTGACATAGGGAAACTAGGGTAACCAGAAACAGGGTATCCAATGTGACTTGATGGGGATCCTTATTTTCCTTTCTCTAATTATCCCTAAATTAGATATGAGTTTGAAGGAATCTGTCAGTTCTTGGTCTATTTTTGGCCATTTGGACATGATTGAATATGAGTTAATTTTTGCATTGTGGGATAGTTGAAAATGATAGAAGTGTGTTTTTTTTCTATAAATAGTATATTGCTTCTTGGATTGGTTGTTTCAAATTGTAGGTCATATTCCACTTCTGTATATATTTTGGCCATTGATCATTGGCATATTTAACCTCTCATTCCCCCTTCATAATCATTCTCTAATTTGTGAGAGTTTTCTCAATTCAGAAACACTGGAGATTAAATCATTATCACTTAAAGATCATTGAGTCATCCTCATAGTCAACTGTATTGTATCTGTCTTGATGTTTTTGGTGTTACATCTTTGTGGTAAATACGATATCAAAAAGTGGCTGTATGGAAGTATTTAAGTCTACAGAGTGATTGAAAGCAACAGACCATCATGGAAACTTGTCAGAACCAAGAACAATTAATTGTCCCCATATGGCGCTTAAAACCCAATTTATCCAACCCAAGCCAAAAGGACAAAACTCAGAGGCCACATGAACCTGATTTTAAAAATAATTTTTTTAAATCAATGCCTACCCTGTATCATCTTGCCTATTTTATCGATCTTAGCACAGTATTGGCAATGGCATAAATGCCAACAACACAAGCCAACAAGAATTAGAGAACAGCATGATTATCCATCACTATTAATGCCAAAGTGTTCAAATTTATCTCTCTTCCATTCCGGACTGAGGTGGTATCATTATCACTAAATTTATGAAAAAATTTTACACTCTTTTCTCTGCATTATTCCAACTAATAGAAACAGTGCTCTGTTTGTGGGGACAATGATTCAGTAATTCTCCCAAGTGGTGAGTCTGCAAAACCCAGAGCAGCCTCCTTTGGGAGAATTTACATCTGAATTGGAATTTCTGGGTTTGGTGAATTATGGATTAAAATTAGAGTCTGCATATACATACTAATTCTAAAATATATGAGACATTAGCTTGAGGTAAACAGGAAAAGGCATGCTGACTACAAAAATAGTGTCCACTAGGAGCACATGGAGTACCCGAAAAAAAAAAAAAAAAGGAGTTATTCATAATACAAAGTCAGAAGCATGTCTTTTGAATAATAGGTTTCATTATTTGGATCTGTATTAATCCCTTCCAGGTGTTTTTTGGCTCATCACAATATAAAGGTTGCTGAATTCAAATTTAGGGTAACCTAAATTCTGATTATTTTATGGTAATGTTTATTTGCTTTTCTAGGAGAGAGGGACACTATTAAAGTTTCAGGTTGAATTATTTACAGTCAATTGCCCACGTTAGTACCAATAGATACACCATCAACTATATTTGTCAGTGACATCATTTGATGAAACTGAAATTCTCCACAAGTATTTATCATGGGTAGTTAAAGATGGCACAGCAGTTTGTAAGACAGGAAATTAACTACTGTTTTGTATGGTATAAAGATGGCATTAGAATAAGTTTTATTTTAACAGTTTTAAGAAGAAACAAAGAAAAACAGGCAAAGAGTCATTATGGATGAAAAATAACAAGGAATCTATAGAAAATTTAAGCAATAATTCATATAAGGAAACTGTTTAAAATAATGGGAAAAAATAATGGTCCTATTCTGACTTGGTATATGGAAGCTGTCCATTACTTATTATCATTGCCTTGTACCATCAGCTTAGTCGACTATCTGCATTCTGGAAGAATTAACACAACCTTTTATTTGAAAATGGATTGATGCAGGCTGCCAATTATGTGGAATTATGAATTGCTTCTTTAGTTGTAATCCATGAATCCAAGAAGTAGCTCCCCAGAGTTCTGCTCTTCTATGTGTTATTAACAATATCTGATAAAGTATTTTCCAAAGAAGTTTGAGAGCATTTTTTCTGATGTTTCTTCCAATAAACATAATCTCCTGACTGAAGATCAAGAAAAGGCTTCTAGTAACATGTAATAAGGTTGTGGTCTTAACCTGCCAATGATAGGACTGGATAAATGCACAATTCCTGATGCTATTTTGATCAGCCTGCATCAAGTAAAAAGGAGTCTAGAATTGGAAGTATAATCCCTGGACATGTGGGCTTCTGTGTTACAAATTCATTTAGTGATAACTGATTTGTCTGCATGGTAATAGAGCATATGGTCATAGAACGTAGTAGGAATCTTTGCCCAAGTAAACTCAAAGTTTTGCTGGAGCCACGATGGCCGAAAAATTAGAAGACACACTGACCATAGCAACAGAAAAATACAAAAAGCTACGGAGTGACGGCATTCCCAGGGGACTAAGAGAAATTTTCAGTGGAGAATGGACAGAACAGAACACAGACTCCATAGCGCAGTGAAGAGAGAGGACAGACTCATTACCACCAGCTAGTTCTGCATCTAACATGTTCAGTTACTGCTTTGGGAGCACCACCTTCCCAGGGCAAGGTGAGAGAAGCCTACTGTGGTCCCTGCCACCAGTAGCACTGATTAAGGGAGAATTCCACAATCCCCACTAGATTTGAGTCTGGCCTGGGGGGCAAACAGGGCGTGGGTGAATTCGTTGTCCCTGAAGGAAGGCCACATTGCTTCCTTCTCATTGCTCACCAATGAGCAGGACTCAGTTTGCTGAGTGGAGCTTGCAGCAAACTCTGCACTGAATTGGCAACAATGAACAGCTCTCCCAGAGGACAGGACAGTTTTCAGGGCCAAGAGTGAGCCCTTTGCACCCTCTGAATGTGAAAGTTCTGGGCATTGGCCACATAGCTTAAGAAGGATGTGGGTTCTGGCTGAGTTTCTGTGAACCGTCCTAACCTGGCTGTAGAAACATAGAGTTCCCTGCATGTTGGGGAAAGACGTTATACAGAACTCAGTGGACACACTGCGGAGACAGTCAGTGCTCTATAAGATGCGAATGTTTTTGTAGATAGGGGACACAGACATCATGAGCTCTCTAGGATGTGAATCAGCTACTCCATCCTGACACAGAGAAGGTAAGAGGGTATGAACACCCTAGCCAGCTCCAACATCCTCTCCCTCTAATGACTGTAGCCATGGGTATGCATCTGGACAAGTGGTGGTGTTCCTTTGGGCTCTTGCCCATCCAAAATGGTGGCCAGAACTCCTTGGTCCCACCCAGAACATACCCCCGGAGATCCAGAGTTAACCTTAGGCACTCCCTCTACTGAGACACAAAGACATATTTACAGGAATAAAGCCTTCAAAATATAAATTCCCCAGAAGAGATAGAAACAAGTGATCCCACAGATGTGTAAAAATTAACATAGGAAAAGGGAAATATGAACAAGGCACTATGACTTCCCAAAAGAAATACAACAATAGACTAGTATTGGGCTATCAAGGAAAGATTGATGAAATTTCTGATAAGAATTATTATAAGTAACTAAAAAATATACAGAAACAGTTACATGAAACAAGGAAAAAGTACCTTACACAGATGCAAATTTCTTCAAGGAGATAGGAATGTTAAAGAAGAACAAAATAGATATGATAAATGAAGTATTCAATAAGTCAAATAAAAATATGTGGCAAGCCTAAACAGCAGTGTTCATGAGGCAGAATAAAGAATAATTGATCTAGAAGTCAGGTCTTTCAAAATATCTCAGTAAGACAAAAGAAGAAAAGAAGATGATGATGAAGAAGAAGAAAATAGAAACACCAAAAACAGTGTTTGTTTTCTATGGGATTCCACTAAATGACCAAATATACAAGTCTTAGCAGTTTCTGAAGGTATGGAAAAAAGAATGGCTTAGAGAAACTGTTCAGTGAAATAACAGCAGAAAATTTCCCCAATTTGGAAAAGATATGGACATCCAAATACACAAAGTACATAGAACAACAAATAGGCATGATTGAAAAGATTCTCATTATGAAATATTACAGTCAAGCTTTCAAAAATAAAACAGAGAATCTCCTAAAATTTGCAAGAGAGATACCAGATCAATGTAAAGGATCTCCCATCAGATTAACAGCATATTTCTCAACAAAAACTCTAAAAGCCAGAGAAGAATGGAGAAATACAGCCCAAGTCCAAAGAGAAAGACTGCCAATCCAAAAAAATTTAAGTGAAGCTGTCATTCATAAATGAAAGTGAAATAAACCTTTAGTATATTTTGTTTCAATACAACAAACATTGAAAGAATCTATCACCACTCAGTGAGCCTTACAAATGATACTCAAGGATATACTATACATATAAACCGAGAAAAAACAATCAATGTTATGAAATAATGTGAAGGCAGAAAATCCCCTAGTAAAAGAACAAAGGGGATTTGAAACAATAGGAATATTTATGGGACAATAGTAGGACCAAGATGTTACTTATCAATAATAATTTTGAGTGTAAATAGACAAAATTATCCAATTAAAAATTAGAGGCTCGTTAAATGGGTTAAACAAAAACCAAGACCATTTCCCAAGAAACATCTTCACCAATAAAGATACACACAGAGCAAAAGCCAAAAAATGCAAAAAAGTTATTCATGAAAATGAAAATCTAAATACAGCAGAAGTAGCTTTCCTCATATATGACAAAAACAACTTTAAGACAAAAGCTGTTGAGGCCGGTGCCGTGGTTCAATAGGCTAATCTTCCGCCTGTGGTGCTGGCACACTGGGTTCTAGTCCAGGTCTGGGTGACAGATTCTGTCCGGGTTACTCCTCTTCCAGCCCAGCTCTTGGCTGTGGCCCTAGAAGGCGGTGGAAGATGGCCCAAATGCTTGGGCCCTGCACCTGTGTGGGAGACCAGGAGAAGCACCTGGCTCCTGGCTTCAGATCAGCACGGTGTGCCGGCCGTAGCGGCCATTGTGAGGTGAACCAATGGAAAAGGAAGACCTTTCTCTCTGTCTCTCTCACTGTCCACTCTGCCTGTCAAAAAAAAAAAAAAAAAAAAAAAAGCTATTGAAAGAACCAAAGGTAGTTGTGTAATGATTAGCAATAAATTCAACAAGAAGATGTGAATATAGTAATTGTATATGCTCCCAATGCCAGACATTCAGTTTTATAAAAGACATGTTAATGGGTCTAAAGGAAGACATAATTTCTAATACAATAATAATGGGGAAATAAATATGCTACTTTACATCAAATGAGAGGTCAACCAGACAAAATATCAGCAAAGAAACATCAGAGCTGATCTACATTACAGACCAACTAGACCTAATAGATAGCTAAAGAACATTTCATCCCACAGCTGCAGAATACACATTAGTTTCATCAGTGCATATAATATTCTATAGGATTAACCATATACTAGGTCATAAAACAATTCTCAATGATTTCAAAAAAATCTTAAATCCTTTCTTGGAACTTTTCCTCAATGGAATGAACCTGGAAGTGAACAATGAAAGACACTCTAGAAAATATGGAAGCACATGGAGACTGAATATGTTCTGGCATGAAATAGACCATAGAAGAAATCAAAAGAGAAACTGAAGGAAGATGAAAATATAACATATCCAATTTTATGGGATACAGCAAAGGTAGTGTTAAATGAAAGGTTTATAGAAATCAGTGCCTACATCAAAAAATTGGAAAAGTATTAAATTATCTAATAAGGCAACTCTCAAGAACCCAGAAACAAACAAAAAAAGAGACAAAATTACTAGGAGGAAAAAAAATAACAAAGGGTATAAAAGTAATAAACAAAACAAAATAAATACTATACAAAAATCAGTGAACCAATGATAGCTTTTTGAAAATATTCAAAATCCAGCCGGCGCCGTGGCTCAATAGACTAACCCTCCGCCTGCGGCACCGGCACCCCGGGTTCTAGTCCTGGTCGGGGTGTTGGATTCTGTCCCGGTTGCCCCTCTTCCAGTCCAGCTCTCTGCTGTGGCCCGGGAAGGCAGTGGAGGATGGCCCAAGTGCTTGGGCCCCGCACCCGCATGGGAGACCAGGAGAAGTACCTGCCTCCTGGCTTCGGATCAGCGCGGTATGCCGGCCACAGTGGCCATTGGAGGGCGAACCAACGGTAAAGGAAGACCTTTCTCTCTGTCTCTCTCTCACTGTCCACTCTGCCTGTCAAAATAAATAAAAAAATAAATAAATAAGAAAATATACAAAATCAATCAATAGAAAAGAAGAAACTGCTTAATAAAATCAGATATGAAAAGGAGATGTTACAACTGAGGCCACAAAAATAAAAAAAGAATAATTAGGAATTATTACAAACAGCTATATTACAACAAATTGGAAAAACTAGAAGAAATAGATTTCTGGATACATGTGATTTACTAAAATAGAGACATGAAGCCAAAGGAAACCTGAATAAGCCAAAAACCATGACTGGGATTAAATCAGTAATAAAGAGTCTTTCAGCAAAGCAAAGCCCAGGATCGATGGTTTCACTGCTGAACTCTACCAAACTTTTTTTTTTTAAAGACTTTAATTTATTTATTTGAAAGTCAGAGTTACACACACACACACACACACAGAAAGAGAGAGAGAGGTCTTCCATCCAATGGTTCACTCCCCAATTTGCCAAAACAGCTGGAGCTGGGCTGATCTGAAACCAGGAGCCAGGAGTTTCTTCCAGGTCTCCCACGTGGTTTAGGGGCTCAAGGACTTGGGCCATCTTCTACTGCTTTCCCAGGCCATAGCAGAGAGCTGGATCGGAAGTGAGCAGCTGGGTCTCAAACCAGCACTCATATGGCGTCAACCCACTGTACCACAGTGCCAGCCCCTACCAAACTTTTAAGGAAGAACAAATCCCAACTCGTCTTAAGCTACTGAAAGCAATTAAAAGAGAGGAAATCCTTCCAAACTCATTCTATGAAGTCAGCATCACCTTAATTCCAAAAATTGTGAATCATAAAAGAGAAGAGAATATAGACAAATATGCTGAATGAACATGGATGCAAAAATCATCAACAAAACACTCACAAATCAAATCCTGGAACACATCAAAAATGTAATCCACCCTTACCTACTAGGGTTTATCCCGGGGATACAGAGATGCTTCAACATATGAAAATCAATAACAAGATATTTCACATCAATGAAAATAAAGGAAAAATATGATTATAATAATAGGTGCCAAGAAGGCATCTGATAAAGTAAAAGACACTTTTATGATAAAAAGCATTTAAAACTTGTATACAGAAAGAATATAACTCAACTAATAAACACAGCATATGAGAAACCCAAAGTCAGCATTGTGTTGAATGGGGAAGAAGTTAGAAGCATTTCCAATAAGATTCAGAACCAGAAAAGGATGCACATATTCAATACCACTCTTCAATATAGTTCTGGAAGAATCACTGGGCAAAAAAAAAAGAAAAAAGAAATCAAAGGGACAAAAATTGTAAAGGAGGAAGTCAAACTATTCCTGGTTGCAGATGATGTGATTATATAAGCAAACAAAAAGGCTCTGCTAAGAGACTATTGGAGCTCATGAAAGAATTTGGCAAAGTTGCAGGACATAAAGTCAACACACAAAAATCAGTAGCTTTCTTATACAGCAACAATATTGTGGCTGAGAAAGAACTTGTAAGATCAGTCCCGTTCACAATAGCTATAAAGATGCAAAAGCCTTAGGATAAATTTAATCAAGGATTTGAAAGTTCTCTACCATTAAAATTACAAAACATGAATAAAAGAGAAGACACAAAAAAGGAATAACCTGCCATCTTCATTTATTGGAATAACTAATATTATTAAATGTCCATACTACACAAAACAAAGATTCAATGTGATTCCAATCAAAATACCAGGGTTATTCTTCACAGACCTTGAATTAACAAAATTAAAATAGGTATGGAAGCACAAAACATCCTTAATAGGCAAAGAAATCTTATGCAATGAAAACAGAACCGGCAGCATCACGATACCAGATTTTAAAACATACCACAAGGCTGTTACTTTAAAAAAACACCTGGTATGGTCACAAAAATAGACATTTATACCCCTGAAACCTCTTAAATTACTCTACCTAGCTACAACAAACCAATCTTTGACAAATGAGCTAAAATACTTATCTGGACAAAAGACAGTCTGTTCTAAAAATGATCTGGGGGAAATTTGATTTCCACATGCAGAAGATTGAAACAAGACCCTCTAACCTACATTCTATACAAAAATCCACTCACAGTACCTCAGGTATGTAAGCCTAAGATCCAAAAAACATCATATTACTAGATGGGAACATAGGGGCATGCTGTAAGATCTTAGCCTTGGCAAAACTTTTGGATAAAAACCCCAGAAATACAAACAATAAAAAGAAAAAAAAAAATAGACAAATGGAATTATGTCAAGCTAAGAAGCTCCTGCCCAGCAAATGAAACATTCAACAAAATGAAAGGCAACTTAGAGAATGGGAGAAAATAATTTCAAAATATGCATCTAATAAAGGGTGAATATCCAGAACACATACAGAGATCAAGAAACTGAACATTAGCTAAACAATCCAGTTAAGAAATGGGCACTTTTCAAAGGATAAAATACAAGTGTTTGATCAACAGACACATGAAAAAATGCTCAGAATGACTAGCAATTAGAAAAATGTAAATAAGAGCCACAATAAAGTTTTACCTCACCTCAGTTAGGACTATCATCCAAAAATAAAAAAAAAAATCACAAATGCTGGTGAGGATATGGAAAAAGAGGTACCAGAAAACACTATTGGTGGCAATGTAAATTTGTACAGCCATATGGAAGATAGTATGGACACTCATCAGAAAATTAAAAATAGATCTACTATATGACCCAGCTATGCTACCCCTGGAAATGTACCCAAAAGAAATGAAATAAGATTATGAAAGAGTCACCTACTCATCCATGTTTATAGTACTTACGGTAGTTAAATTCACAACTGCTAAGTAGAATCAACCTAGATGTCCATCAACTGATGACTGAATAAAGAAAATATGGTATGTAGATGTGCACCAAATTTTTATTCAGCTATAAGAAAAGAATGAAATATTGACATCTGAAAAAATGGATGCAGCTTGAGATCATTACACTTAGTGAAAGAAGCTATAAACAGAAAAATCAATATCATGTTTTTATTATTTTTGGTAGTTAACATCTAGAGTATGGGGGGAATAGAGTATAACATCTGCTATCCCTCACGCTTTATTCTTCTTTTATTTTTTGGCTACAGTTTTTTTTTATTTTGTTTTTTTGACAGGCAGAGTGGAAAGTGAGAGAGGGAGAGACAGAGATAAAGGTCTTCCGTTTTGCCGTTGGTTCACCCTCCAATGGCTGCCACGGCTGGCGCGCTGCGGCCGGCGCACCGTGCTGATCTGATGGCAGGAGCCTGGTCTCCCATGGGGTGCAGGGCCCACTGCACTCCCTGACCACAGCAGAGAGCTGGCCTGGAAGAGGGGCAACTGGGACAGGATCCAGTGCCCCGACCGGGACTAGAACCCCGTGTGCCGGCGCCACAAGGCATAGGATTAGCCTAGTGAGCCGCAGCGCTGGCCTTGGCTACAGTTATAATATCTTATTGATGTGTTTTTTAGAAAACATTTTAAAATTCCTCTTTAAAATTTTTTTCACATTATCACTAAAAGTATAATACTTCAATGAATATAATGGTACATTTTAAATAATAAAAATATAAGGTTGACCTTCAAATGAAATATAAAAACAAAAATTCTGTTTCTTCATTTTAAGAATTCCATTAATCTTTTCAGCATTTCCAGAAGAATGTGGTGTAAGGAAATTTATTTTTTAATTAATTTCTAACACCTCATACATTCACTGTAAAGTGTGTGCCTCAAATATTTAATATAAAAATTGAGATGTCTTAGGTTGCAAATACAAATACAAGCAGCTTTTTAATGACTATGAGGGCTATTATCAAGAAAATGTTTCAATGGATCCTAAAAATACATATGAAATGAGTAAAAAATATATAAGAAAAAAAGAAAGGTAAATACTATGGCAAATTTTATTGGTTAACAAGATTGGGATGAGGTAAGCCAAATAGGTAGCAAAATATTATTTTTGGGACCTGTGATAGTGTTTCTGGCAGAGATTAGAATTTGAATAAAGAGGCTGAGTAAACAAAATTCAGCCTCAACAATGCGAGTGGCCATCATTCCATCTTTTGAGGGTTTTGCACAATTAGATCAAGGAAGCAGAGGAAGGGTCACTTTGTTCTCATCTTGAGCAATGACATTCATCCTTCTCCAATACTTGGGCAACTTCGTGCTTGGTTCCTGAGTTTCCACACTGCAGAACTTACATCAGCAACCTGCTGCCCTCTAGTTCTCAAGTCTTCAGCCTTAGACCAAAACATAATACTGTCTGCCCAGTTCTCAGACAAAGCTGTAGGCTAGAACTTAATTACTTCAACATGTCTGATTCTCCAGTTTACATATAATATATCATAGGATTTCCAAATCTCCAAAATTATATCAAACAATTACTATAATAATTTTCTTCTTAAATAACTCTAAATACAGAACTCCACTTGTTCTGTATCTTTAAAGAAGCCAGCTTAACAGATAATGTCCATATAAGGATTTTCCATAGACCCTTGACACACTGATTCCTAGCCATGTCCTACCTTTACAGTGTTTTTTTCTTTCAAGGATTACATTGATAGGTACAACATAATCAAAAAATTATCTCTGCTATATTTTCAAAAGGTTTCCAACCTATCCTGATTTAAGGTACTAATCAAATTATCTATTTTATTTTAATAGATTCTTGGAAAAATTTAACTGATATATACTTACAATCATGTGATGTCATCAAATATACTTTTGATAATGTAAGAGATTATCTGAGAGATGTATAGCCTCTTCAAAATGAAAGGTTAAATGTTGGTAATTCAGAATGACTGTCTTTATATTCCTCCAGATTTATCCTTTCAGATTTTAGAAAAGATAATAATCTTAATTCAAGTAATTTGTTTGGCATAGTGATGTGCAAGAAAATTTCCTTCTGTTTTCATACTGTCTTTTTCCACATTGTTTAAATCTTTAAAATAGCTATGTCCATAGAAGTAGTATTATACCTAAATGTCACTAAACATTTTGAAGAGGGTTCAAACAGAACCTCTTTTGTTTCCAAAACATCTGAAAGTCACACTACACAAAAAGCACAGCTCATACATGTATATGTTTAGTGTCTCTAGCAAGACAGTAGAATTTACTGTAGAGAACAGTCTCTACTAAGGGCTCCTAAGTTCTGTCCCTTTAGGTGTTTTTGCAACAGGCAGAAGCTTAAGTTGTTCAGGGTGTTTCTGTGGGTATTTTGGATGAAATTAACATTTAATTTAGTAGACTGAGTAAAGCAAATGATCCTCCACAACATAGGTGGGATTCATGTAGGAACTTGAAGGCCAGATAGAAAAAAGTTTGACCCTCCCACAAAGGGAATAAAATTATTTTGCCTAACGTTCTTCAAACTGGGGCATTAACTCTTCTTGGTTCCATAAGAATTTCAAAATTTGGACATAAAATGAAACATTAGATCTGCAGATCTTGGGCACCTGCTGTGGCATAGAGGTTAAGCCTCTGCCTGCAGTGCCAGTTCCCATATGGGTTCCAGTTTGAGTCTCAATTGCTCCACTTCCAATCCAACTCGCTGCTAAGAAATCTGGGAAAGCAGGAAAGTGCTTGGGTTCCTGCACCCAAGTGGGAGACTCAAAGGAAGCTCCTGGCTCCTGGTTTTGGCCATTGGTGGCCATTTGGGGAGTGAACCAATGGATGGAAGACCCACCCCCCGCCGCCTGTCAAATAAATATTTTTTAACAACAACAAAAAAAAGATCTGAAGATATGGGGAATTAACTGTCTCCTCTAGAGCCATGTGAGTTAATCTTTTATGGTAAACTGATATCCTTCTTTCTCTACACTCCCTTTTTCTTTCTCTCTCTCTCTAAACACACACAAACACATACACACACATACACACACACACACACACGGGTCTTCTTAAATGCCCAGAAAAATATATTATGAAAATATTATGAATGGATTTTAAATATTTTATAACAGAAAATAATTACAAAGTTCATGAGTTTTTGAAGTTTCCCCCACCCCCATATACAGTACATATCATGGTATTTCCTGAAGGAATACCTTACGGAACACACTGACTGAGTCTTACCTGGCGCCCCAGTAGGGGGAAGGGCACCCACCTAATCCAGTGAAGATAAACTGATTTTCTTTCTTCCCATCCCTCTATAATGGTAACTGGCAACTGGTGAGGAGAAGGCACCATCTTGACACCAGTGGAGTAGCAGCTCAAACATGCATGGACTGGGGGAATTACCTGAGGGTAAAATTCACGTTCCTCACTGACATTGAGTCTTGGTGGGAGGGTTAATGGGGGCTGCCTTCCCAGGCATATTTGCAGGGAAATGGATCAGAAGTAGAGCAGCAAGGTCCAGAACCCACACCTATATGGGATGCCAGTATTTCAAACTGTTGCTTTACCCACTATGCCATAGCACAAGGCCAGATGAATTTGTTATAAAGATATAATTTCTTTTTATCAGCGCATGGGACACTCTCTAAGATAGACCATATGCTAGGCCACAAGCAAGTCTCAGTAAATTAAAAAAATACCATTCATTTTTTTCTGACCACAATGGAATGAAGCTGGAATTAACAACTTAAGAATCTCTAGAAATATGCAAATACATGGAGACTAAACAACATGCTCCTGGATGAACATGGGTATAGAAGAAATCAAAAGGGAAATAAAAAAAATTCTGGGAAATAATGAAGATGACAATATATTTCAAAACTTATAGGATATAACAAAAGCAGTGTTAAGGAGGAAGTTTATAGCAGTTGGTGCCTACATTAAAAAATCGGATGGTATTAAATAAATCAGCTATCAATGCATCTTCAGGACCTAGAAAAATAATATTAAAGAAGCAAAATAGTAGTAAGTAAAGAAATAATTAAAACTAAAGAATAAACAATATTTAAACACAAAAAATTACAGAAGACAATGAAATGAATAGCTGTTTTTTGAAAAAAGGCACAAAATTGATACACCATTAGCCCCCCCCCCCCAAGAAAATAAAGAAAAAGATCCAAGTCAATAAAATCATAGCTGAAAAAGGGATGTAACAAAAGATACCACAGAAATAAAAGCAATATTCAGGAATTACTGCAATTATATGCCAACAAATTGAAAAATCTAGAAGAAAAATTGGATAGATTTCTAGACACATAGAATTTACCAAAATTCAGGCATCATTATATATATATATATTTATATATATACACACACACACACACACACACACATCTATACACACACATACATGTGTATTAACTCTTCTTGGCTCTATAAGAATTTCAGAATTAGATTAGATTTCTGTGTGTATGTATGTGTGTATAGATATATACATGCTATGGAATACTACTCAGGCATAAAAAATAAGGAAATCCTGTCTTTCTAAACAAACTGATGTAACTGGAAACCATTATACTCAGTGAAATAAGACAGTTACCAAAAGACAAACACCACATATTTTCCCTAATCTTTGTTAACAAAAAATAATGTAGTGAGGGAAATTTGGAGATCTGACAATTTTTTATATTTCTTGTCTTTACTCTTGAGGAACAGTGTTTTTTTTTTTCTTTTATTGTTTGTAGAATTCTTCACTTAGTATTGGGTTAATCTTACGAATATAGAATAAACTGAATGTACATCATTGTGAAAATTAAAAGAAAGAACAAGAAAGGAAGGAGGGAGTATGACAGTGTGGGCAGGAGGGAAGTTAGGGTACGAATTATCACTATTCTCCTAGATCTGTTATATGAAATACATGAAATGTGTTCACCTTAAAAATTTTAAAAAGAAAGTATTTAATTTTAAAATTTAAAAGAAAATATGAAAAGAAGGAGGAAAGTGGGAGGCTGGGAGTATGGGAGGGAAGGATGACGATACAGTGGGAACTATCATTATTCTCTTTGAAAGTACATGCAATTTGTTCCCTTTATAAATAAAAAGATTAAAAAAGAAAAACATGTTCATGTTTAGAATCCCAGAGCAGATGGTCTCTTAACCGTAGACTTAGTCAATGCACAACAATGTTTTTCAAACATCTGGAACATCCTGTTAAACTGAGAAATCCTCTAAATTGCCATTGCACAATAATTTGAGAGATGATTTTGAATAGCCTTTAATCTATCCAAGGGCATGATTTTCTCCTTTTTAAATAGATCATGCCTTAAATAATGTATTCAGGAATAGTTATAAGTTATCTTTGAAACCTTACACCTTTTTTTCTGCTAATACTGAAAGCAATAGAAACACATCGCAGGTTCTCTAATTCTCTGAAGAACATTTAAGATCATATACGTAGTGTGCTAGAACTAAATTACTATAGAAATTTGGAACTTTGTCTTAATTAAGGACCTCGGAAAGTAGGAGGCAGCTTCTTTGAACGTCATGGGCACAGCTATCCAAGTATATTATAGTCCTTCTGAGCTGGGAGCAAAATGTACCGAGTCTCTGTTTTAGAAGTACGCTAAATAGACAAAGCAAAAATCTGGCAAAATTGGAATTAAGCGCACTATGGTATTTTTATTATATACCCTTGGAAGTAAGGCACAACAAGTTTGTTGATGGCTGTGATATACAGAACAAACTCATGCTTTCATCAGTTTCATTTCTTTATCGGCAGAAGAGGAATGCTATGAAAGACTATCAGAAGGTATAAGAAGAGCTTCAGATATAAGGCCTTTGACTACAGCTTAAACCCCTGTTTTCTTCTGGTTCCAAGGAAGATTAAGATGTTTGGGTGATATTTTCCAAGGAGCTATCTAGACTTACATGGATTTTGCTTCAAAGAGTTTTTGCAATGTTAGCATAATTCTGTCCCATAGAGTTTCAGGCACAATGCCAACATTCTTATCTAAAGCATACACCAAACATAATGGAGAGAACAAAAGTATAAACAGAGTAGACACAAAATGATTATGAGTAGAATATTCCTTTGCTACAGCAAGAAATAGTCTTTCAGATGAGCATTTAATATTATAATTTCATTTTCAAACTCTCTTCCTATTAAATTGGAAAGAAGGGTATTAGAGAACAAGAAGAAATGCATTTCAGTGAAAGGCCATAAAAGCTATTTTAAGGGTTGCTAAATAGAGAAATATGTGTTATTTTAGTAATAATAACGACAACTGTGTGGTATATTTACTAGAAGGAAAATGATCAAGTGATAAATGATCAGTGATAAATGTAGAAAGAGCAGCACTTTTAAAAAAATATTTATTTATTTTGAAATTCAGAGTTATAGAGAGAGACTGAGAGACAGTGAGAGAGAGCGCTTCCATCCATTGGTTCATTTCCCAGATGGAAACAATTGTCAGGGCTGGGCCAGGCAAAGGACAGAATTATTCAGGCACCATGAGGTTCATCCAGATCTCCCACATGGATGGCAGGAGCCCACACATTTAGGCCATGCTCTGCTTTCCCAGTTGAATTTGCAAGGGGTTGACTCAGAAGTGGAGCTATCAGGACATGAACTGTTGCCCATAAGGAATGCCAGAGTCACAGAAAGTGGCTTTATCCATCATGCCCCAAGGCCAGCCCCAAGAGCAACACTTTTATCTACCAGTAACTGATGAGTTGGTCTCCTGTATTTAGAGTTAATTCACCTTGAGTGTTTAAGGTTATGCAGGATACTAGGTGCATTCTCTTTATGGAGACACTCATTTATATGTATTAAGAGACTTTTCCTTGTCTTGGTTTTTCTTTCATAAGATAAGCAAATCTTTCCAGCATCTATCCTACTTGCAGTATCCATGATTGGTCTTGTTACTATGTTGTCAGCTGGAAACTGAGCTACCTACCTGTGTCATTGCAAAGCCGTAAGTTTACTTTGGGTCCTTTCTCTTTCTAGTGTAAAGTTCCTTTAACATGTTCTCATAGATATTGTAATTCGATAATGGGCTTTTTGCTGAATCTAATTTTTTCATCTCTACAATATTATGTTTTACTTCATTTACAATTAGAGTTGAAAAGACTACTGATTTATTGACACCTTCTTTAAATTTTACATATTTTCACAAGGTTTTTTCTAGTATATCCCAAAATATTTTCTACAGCTTAATATTTAATTTGTCTGATTAAATTATGTTCCAGTAGATTTTAGTGGAACAGTTTCAAGAAATCTTTTGGTTTTCAAGAAATTGATTCATTTTTCCATCATATTTTTATTGTAGAAAACAGAATGGAGTTGGTTGCTTTTCATATTTGGTCTAATTATCCTTTGTCATATAATAATTAGTATCTGAGGTTCTGATCAATATTTGCACAATTAATGAGTAATACTCAATAGAATTCTGAATTATTCTGTGAACACTTGGTGATCTTTTTTGGATCTAGAGAAATATTTAATTATAGCCATTGAGTCAACTTGGGTCTGCCATTTAAATTGTATAGTTACCTATAAACTGATGAAATTTAGAAGCAACTGGCATGTTGGGTCTTTTGGAGAGATGTTAGAAGCCTCTACATATCAACAAAAGTAACCTAAATAAGACCGCATAATCTATGAGGAGCAAGGCATAAGAAGATCTTGTAGTGCTGTATTTGGCCAAAGATAGGGGATGAACAGTGCAGACTGGGTCTCGGTGGAACATCCATGACTTTTGTGGATATAAATTAAATGTACTAAAAAGACAAGTGAAAGCTGCTTACAAAGAACTTGCTGTCACAACAGGTCAGCTACCATCATAGGCATTCTGACAGCATCTCAAAGGTAGAGTGGGAGCTTTATAATAGGAAACAGGAAGAGTTTCTAGTATGCACTTTTTGGAGGTTATTTGTATATTTCCAAGGGGTCTACCAAAAAAATTCCTTGGCTCAATTACTAAATATATTCTGTTACATGTTTGGATATTAACAATGAGTATAACATATAAAAATCATAAATTCTAAGAAATCCAATATTAAAGAAATATTGTCAATCCACTGCTCCCAGTCTTCATCTAAACTTGATTACTGTCCTACAGAAATAGTTTTAAGAAACCCTTATGTTAAGTCATTATTTTAAGCCCCTGTAACCCACAAATAGAATTACTTCAAATAAGGCAATGTAACCAATGGAATAGATGCTGTGTTCAGAGAAGATAATATTCTGTTCAGAGAGTGTTCCTTTCCCCAAAAGTTATGTGTTCTCAAATGCAAAATATGTCAAAGAAAAGATGTATTTTACATTTTAATTCTGCTTCCTTTACTTTCTTTGTTCCCATACTGCCAGGCCCTGGTATCTTTCCATCAGCCCACTCTTGTCTTGTTGCATGCTTGTTGGAACATCCAAGGCATTGATGCATGTTATATATTTTTCATAGGCTATGATGGGGCTAGGAGGTGCCAGATTCTGTATAACTTTATTGATGAGATATGAGTAATCTACTCAAGTTTATTATCCTCTGCCTAAATACCTGGAGAAGAGGATTTTTTAAGTTTTTTTTTTTTTTTTTTTCATGTTTTGCAGGATTGACTCTGGCCTCTGCTGTCTTAAAGATGTATTTCTGCCTTGGAAAGCACTAGTATTTAGGAGCAAGGTTTAAGCCTTTGTCTTCTATTTGTGCATACAAGTCTACAAGGAAAAACAGTAAACCATTACAATACAACAACTGTGAATCCACCCCTATCTGAGGAGTTTATAATGTGCTTGTCTAGATGTAAGCTATCTTTGAGCACTACTGAATGATATAGTTAATAGACTTAGAAATTCTGTACTCATCAGCTTTTTAACAGGGAGCACTTAGACAAATGATGTTTTAAGAAGAAGCTTATTTGCAGTACAGGCCTTTTAATTACTAAAAGGAGAGGGTTTTATATGTTGTAATTTGTAAGGGACTGTTCCACAGACCACTAACTATGGCCAGTTGGTAGTTACTTATAATACAATTGTAACAGTATCCTACAGAAGCCATGGGAAGGGACCTAAGTTAATTAGTATAATAGAGTATTTATGTTGCTACATTTCTTTTTTTGTCTTATTCTAAATCATTTCTTTTAACTTTTATTTAATGAATATAAATTTCCAAAGTACGGCTTATGGATTACAATGGCTTCGCCCCCATATCATCTCTCCCACCCGCATCCCTCCCCTTTCCCACTCCCTCTCCCCTTCCATTCACATGAGGATTCATTTTTGATTCTCTTTATATACAGAAGATCAGTTTAGCATACATTAAGTAAAGATTTCAACAGTTTGCTCCCACACAAACATTAAGTGAAAAATAATAGATGATTTTTTAAATGATGATGAAATCAGATCAGACCTATTGTCATGTATAATCCCAGTTAGAGTCAAGTTGGGAATTGATAATTTCTTCTTTTTTTTTTTTTTTACAGAAGATCAGTTTAGTATACATTAAGTAAAGATTTCAACAGTTTGCACCCCCATAGAAACACAAAGCGAAATATACTGTTTGAGTACACATTATAGCATTAAGTCTCAATGTACAGCACATTATGGACAGAGATCCTACATGAGGAGTAAGTGCACAGTGACTCCTGTTGTTGACTTTACAAATTGACACTCCTGTTTGTGGCATCAGTAATCTCCCTATGCACCAGTCATGAGTTTCCAAGGCTATGGAAGCCTTTTGAGTTCACCGACTCTTATCTTGTTTAGACAAGATATTCAAAGTGGAGGTTCTCTCCTCCCTTCAGAGAAAGGTACCTCCTTCTTTGAAGACCTGTTCTTTCCACTGGGATCTCACTCACAGAGATCTTTCATTTAGGTCATTTTTTTTTTTTTTTTTTTTTGCCAGAATGTCTTGGCTTTCCATGCCTGAAATACTCTCATGGGCTTTTCAGCCAGATCGGAATGCCTTTAGGGCTGATTCTGAGGCCAGAGTGCTGTTTAGGACATCCACCATTCAATGAGTCTGCTGAGTATCTCGCTTCCCATGTTGGATCACTCTCCCCTTTATTTATTCTATCAGTTAGTATTAGCAGGTACTAGACTTGTTTATGTGCTCCCTTTGACTCTTAGTCCTTTCATTATGATCAATTGTGAACTGAAATTGATCACTTGGACTAGTGAGATGGCATTGGTACATGCCACCTTGATGGGATTAAATTGGAGTCCCCTGGTATGTTTCTAACTCTACCATTTGGGGCAAGTCAGCTTGAGCATGTCCCAAATTGTACATCTCTTCCTTCTCTTATTCCTACTCTTATGTTTAACAGGGATCACATTTCAGTTAAATTTCAACACTTAAGAATAACTGTGTATTAATTACAGAATTAAACCAGTCATATTAAGTAGAACAGACAAAAAAACTACTAAGAGGGATAATGTATTAAGTTGTTCATTAACAGTCAGGGCTATGCTGAGCAAGTCACCGTTTCTCATAGTGTCCATTTCACTTCAACTGGTTTCCTTTTTGGTGTTCAGTCAGTTGTCATAGATCAGGGAGAACATATGGTATTTGTCCCTTTGGGACTGGCTTATTTCACTCAGCATGATGTGTTCCAGATTCCTCCATTTTGTTGCAAATGACTGGATTTCATTGTTTCTTACTGCGGTATAGTATTCTAAAGAGTACATATCCCATAATTTCTTTATCCAGTCTACGGTTGAGGGGCATTTACGTTGGTTCCAGGTCTTAGCTATTGTGAATTGAGCTGCAATAAACATTAGGGTGCAGACCGCTTTTTTGTTTGCCAATTTAAATTCCTTTGGGTAAATTCCAAGGAGTGGGATGGCTGGGTCGAATGGTAGGGTTATCTTCAGGTTTCTGAGGAATCTCCAGACTGACTTCCATAGTGGCTTGACCAGTTTGCATTCCCACCAAGAGTGGGTTAGTGTCCCTTTTTCCCCACATCCTCGCCAGCATCTGTTGTTGGTAGATTTCTGAATGTGAGCCATTCTAACCGGGGTGAGGTGAAACCTCATTGTGGTTTTGATTTGCATTTCCCTGATTGCTAATGACCTTGAACATTTTTCCATGTGCCTGTTGGCCATTTGGATTTCCTCTTTTGAAAAATGTCTATTGAGGTCCTTGGCCCATCTCTTAAGTGGGTTGTTTGTTTTGGTCTTGTGGAGTTTCTTGATCTCTTTGTAGATTCTGGTTATTAATCCTTTATCTGTTGCATAGTTTGCAAATATTTTTTCCCATTCTGTCGGTTGTCTCTTCACTCTCCTGACCGTTTCTTTTGCAGTACAGAAACTTCTCAATTTGATGCAATCCCAATAGTTGATTTTGGCTTTGACTGCCTGTGCCTCCCGGGTCTTTTCCAGAAATTCCTTGCCTGTTCCAATATCTTGAAGGGTTTCTCCAATGTTCTCTAATAACTTGATGGTGTCAGGTCGTAGATTTAGGTCTTTAATCCATGTTGAGTGGATTTTTGTGTAAGGTGTAAGGTAGGGGTCTTGCTTCATGATTCTGCTCGTGGAAATCCAATTTTCCCAGCACCATTTATTGAATAGACTGTCCTTGCTCCAGGAATTAGTTTTAGATCCTTGATCAAATATAAGTTGGCTGTAGATGTTTGGGTTGATTTCTGGTGTTTCAATTCTGTTCCATTGGTCTATCCATCTGTTTCTGTACCAGTACCATGCTGTTTTGATTACAACTGCCCTGTAGTATGTCCTGAAATCTGGTATTGTGATGCCTCTGGCTTTGTTTTTGTTGTACAAGATTGCTTTAGCTATTCGAGATCTCTTGTGCCTCCATATAAATTTCAGCACCATTTTTTCCAGATCTGAGAAGAAGGTCTTCGGTATCTTGATTGGTATTGCATTGAATCTATAAATTGCTTTTTTGAGAATGGACATTTTGATGATATTGATTCTTCCATTCATGAGCATGGAAGATTTTTCCATATCTTGGTATCCTCTTCTATTTCTTTCTTTAAGGTTTTGTAATTTTCATCATAGATATCCTTAACGTCCTTGGTTAAGTTTATTCCAAGGTATTTGATTGTTTTTGTAGCTATTGTGAATGGGATTGATCTTAGAAGTTCTTCCTCAGCCATGGCATTGTCTGTGTATACAAAGGCTGTTGATTTTTGTGCATTGATTTTATACCCTGCTACTTTGCCAAAATCTTCTATGAGTTCCAGTAGTCTCTTAGTAGAGTTCTTTGGATCCCCTAAATAAAGAATCATGTCATCTGCAAAGAGGGATATTTTGAGTTCTTCCTTCCCAATTTGTATCCCTTTAATTTCTGTTTCTTGCCTAATAGCTCTGGCTAGAACCTCCAGAACTATATTGAATAGCAGTGGTGAGAGTGGGCATCCCTGTCTGGTACCAGATCTCAGTGGAAATGCTTCCAACTTTTCCCCGTTCAATAGGATGTTGGCTGTGGGTTTTTCATAGATTGCTTTGATTGTATTGAGGAATGTTCCTTCCAAACCCAGTTTGCTTAGAGTTTTCATCATGAACGGGTGTTGTATTTTATCAAATGCTTTCTCGGCATCTATTGAGAGAATCATATGGTTTTTCTTCTGCAGTCTGTTAATGTGGTGTATCACATTGATTGTCTTGCACACATTAAACCATCCCTGCATACCAGGGATAAATCCCACTTGGTCTGGGTGGATGATCTTTCTGATGTGTTGTTGCATTCTATTGGCGAGAATTTTATTGAGGATTTTTGCATCTATGTTCATCAGGGATATTGGTCTGTAATTCTTTTTCAGTGCTGCATCTTTTTCCGGCTTAGGAATTAAGGTGATGCTGGCTTCCTAGAAAGAATTTGGGACAATTCCCTCTTCTTCGATTGTTCTGAATAGTTTGAGAAGAATTGGAGTTAGTTCTTCTTTAAATGTCTGGTAGAATTCAGCAGTGAATCCATCTGGTCCTGGGCTTTTCTTTGTTGGGAGGGCCTTTATTACTGTTTCAATTTCTGTCTCAGTTATGGGTCTGTTTAGGTTTTCGATGTCTTCCTGGTTCAATTTAGGTAGGTTGCATGTGTCCAGGAATCTATCCATTTCTGATAGCTTTCCCTGTTTGCTGGCATACAAGTCCTTGTAGTAATTTCTGATGATTCTTTTTTATTTCTGTGGTGTCTGTTGTTACATTTCCTTTTTCATCTCTGATTTTATTGATTTGGGTCTTTTCTCTTCTTTTTTTAGTTAGTTGGGCCAATGGGGTGTCAATTTTGTTTATTTTTTCAAAAAAACCAGCTCCTTGTTTGGCTGATTTTTTGTAATGTTTTTCTTGATTCAATCCTGTTGATTTCTTCTCTGATTTTAATTATTTCTCTTCTCCTACTAGATTTGGGTCTGGTTTGCTGTAGGTTTTCTAGATCCTTGAGGTGAATTGAAAGCTCATCTATTTGGTGCCTTTCCAATTTCTTGATGTAGGCACCTATTGATATAATCTTTCCTCTTAACACTGCTTTTGCTGCGTCCCATAAGTTTTGGTATGTTGTGCTGTTATCCTCATTTACTTCCAGAAAATTTTTGAATTCTCTTTTAATTTCTTCTATGACCCATTGTTCATTCAGGAGCATGTTGTTCAATCTCCATGTGTTTGCGTATGCTCTAGGGATTCCTGAGTTGGTAATTTCCAACTTCATTCATTTATGGTCTGAGAAGCTGCATGGTATGATTCTAATTCTTTTGAATTTGCTGAGACTTGCTTTATGGCCCAGTATGTGGTCAATCCTAGAGAAGGTTCCATGTACTGCTGAGAAGAATGTAAAATCTTTAGCTGTAGGATTGAAAGTTCTGTATATATCTGTTAGATCCATTTGGGCTATAGTGTCGTTTAAATCTACTGTATCCTTGTTGATCTTCTGTCCTGTTGATCTGTCTATTTCTGAGAGTGGAGTATTGAAGTCCCCAAGTACTATTGTATTGGGGTCTAAGTCTCCCTTTAAGTCCGTTAACAAATCTTTTAGATAAACTGGTGCCCTGTAGTTAGGTGCATATACATTGATAATTGTTATATCTTCTTGTTGTATTGATCCCTTAATCATTATATAGTGTCCCTCTTTGTCTCTCTTAACAGTTTTTGTGGTAAAGTTTATGTTGTCCAATATAAAGATGGCTACGCCCGCTCTTTTTTCATTTCTGTTGGCATGGTATATCTTTTTCCAGCCTTTCACTTTTAGTCTGTATGGATCTTTGTTGGAAAGATGTGTTTCTTGTAAGTAGCATATAGATGGGTTTTGTTCCTTAACCCAATTAGCGAATCGGTGTCTTTTAACTGGACAGTTCAGGCCATTAACGTTCAATGTGACTAATGAAAAATGGTAACTTTGCCCTGACATTTGCCAAAGATAAGTTCTAATATATGCTTTGAATTCCCTGTGATCTTTTGCTGTGAGGTTTCCTTCCTTTATCTTCTTTCATATTGATGACCGTGTTTCCGTGTTTCTGTGTGTAACACATCTTTAAGCATCTGTTGCAGGGCTGGACAAGTGGCGACAAAATCTTTCAATTTCTGTTTGCTATGAAAAGTCTTTATTTCACCTTCATTCACAAATGAGAGCTTTGCAGGATATAATATTCTGGGCTGGCAGTTGTTCTCTCTTAGTACCTGGGCTATATCTCGCCATTCCCTCCTAGCTTGTAGAGTTTCTGATGAGAAGTCAGCTGTGAGTCTGATTGGAGATCCTCTGAGAGTAATCTGACGTTTCTCTCTTGCACATTTTAGGATCTTTTCTTTATGTTTCACTGTGGAGAGTTTAATTACAACGTGTCGTGGTGAGGATCTCTTTTGGTCGTGTTTATTAGGGGTTCTGTGAGCTTCCTGTACTAGGATTTCTCTGTCCTCCAAACCTGGGAAATTTTCTGCTAATATCTCACTAAAAAGGCCGTCTAATCCTTTCTCCTTCTCCATGCCTTCAGGAACTCCTAGAACCCGAATGTTGGGTTTTTTAATAGTATCCTGAAGATTCCTGACAATATGTTTTAGATTTCTAATTTCCTCTTCTTTTCTTTGGTCTGACTGTATCCTTTCCTGTTCTCTGTCTTCTAAGTCCGATATTCTCTCTTCTGCTTCACCCATTCTGTTTGTAAGGCTCTCTATTGTGTTTTTCATTTGATCTATTGAATTCTTCACTTCAGTCACTATCCCAGTTTCCTGTTGTACTAGTTGTTTTGTTTCATTTTGATTCCTCCTTAATATTTCATTTTCACGAGAGAGATTTTCTATCTTGTCCATTAAGGATTTCTGTAGTTCAAGAATTTGTTTTTGAGAACTTCTTAATGTTCTTATCAATTTTTTGAGATCTGCTTCTTGCATTTCTTCTATGTCATCATCTTCATAATCTTGAATTGGGGTGTCTATTTCATTTGAGGGCGTCATGGTGACTTCCTTGTTTTTATTGCCTCAGTTTTTGCATTTGTTATTTGGCATATTGGAGATATTTGGTTTCTTCACTGTGGTGCTTTTTTCATTATACTATGACTCTAGATTAAGTGGACTGTCTGTTTTTGATGGAGCCTTAGGGCTTGAGATGGGTGTGGCCTGAGAGCTCTGTTTGGTGTGCCAAAGGTGACACTCCCAGGTTAGGCGTGGTAAATCTCTCTCTCTCTCTCTCTTTCTTTTTTTTGATTCAAAAGCGAAGTAATTCAGCACAGCTGAACGAAGTTGGAGGCAGTTAGCAGACAAATGATATACCCACAGGAGCCAGAGATTGGAAGCTCTTTCCCAAGGACCACACAGGGAATCTGTTCGGCCCTCAGAGTGGGCTCAAATTCTCCTTCAGTCTCCCACTGGGTTGCCAAAGTTACGGAATTGTAGCGTCTCTGGAGAGTACTCATGTGAATTCCGTGAGTTCTCTCCCCCACCATCTCTTTTTTCACAGTCTCAGTTCAGTAGCACCACAAATTTACTAGGTCCTAATCGCCCCGCAGAGTCAGGTTTTTCTGCTAGGCTCAGGGCCAGTGCAGACCCTGAGGTCGCTCTGCTTATGACGTATGTCCAAGATGGCTCCTGCTCTTTGTCTTGCTCGTCCTTGAGAGGTGAGCAGAGAGAGAGAAACCCGTGTCCGTACCAGTCACCTTTTTTTTTTTTTTCTCTCTCTCTCTTCCAGTTAGCCTGGTGAACTTCTCCCCCCCGGGGGTCGTTCCCTCTAGTCTCCTCTCTCCACTTGCCTGCCGGTGTCTCGTGCTATTGAGGTTCGGCTCACCTCGCATTCCAGCACTGGTGTGTTGAGTCTGCCGCTGGTGTCCCGAACTGTGGGCTCCCACGCTCTCCATGCAGGTCTGCTGTGAATCACTCGTTCCGGAAGAGTTTCTTCTGCTGTTTCCTCCCCTACTCTTCCTTGAACCTGCATTATCTCCACTTTTATTAAACTATCTCTCCCCGGACTATCAGTGTGCTCCCTTCCTATTCCGCCATCTTGCCTCCTCCTATGTTGCTACATTTCTAATTCTTCTTTGATAGATTTATTTATTTGAAAAGCTGAGTTACCAGAGAGAGAGAGAGGAGAGAGACAAAGACGAAGAGAGAGATATCTTCATTAACTGGTTTACTCCCCAAATTTTTGCAACAGCTGAGACTGAGCCATCTAAAGCCAGAAGCCTGGAATTCCATTTGGGTCTCCACATGGATGGCAGAGGCCCAAGTACCTGGGTCATCCTCTGTTGCTTTTCCAGACACATTAGCAGAAAACTGGATTAGAAGTGGATCAGCTGGGACTCTGAACCCGTGCTTACATAGGATGTTCACATCTCTGCTGGCAGCTTAACTCTGCAGCACAACCATGGCCCCTATATTCTTAATTCTTATCCTTTTCCTCTACAAGAAAATACTGTGAATGCACCCTTTCTGATGGATTAGATTTACCTTCGCTATGGTAGGAATATTTGTGTCCCCTCAAATGCATACATTGAAATGTAATCACCAAAGATGATATGAGGCAGGATCATTTGGAGGTGATTAAATCATGAGAGCAGAATGACATTATAAAAGTCAAAACAGAGAATCACCCTTTCCCTCTCACCACATGAGGAAAGAGTGAGAAATTACCATCAATGAACATCACCAGACACCAGGTTTACTGGCAATTTTATATCAAATTCCCAGTCCATGCAAATGTGAAAAGTAAATTTCTGTTGTCTATAAGACAATTTATAATTTGTGATAGCAGCCAAATGGACCAAGATTAAAATCTCCTGCAGATGTAACAACAAGACAAATGTCATAAAATCTTGGATTTCTAGGAGAGTATCCAGTCTATGTGTAAGAAAACTTCAGGCACATTGAAATAATTCCTAGCTCCATAACGAGTCAGTAACATTACTGATCAGAGAAGACCTCTTACTAGATTCCCAGGGAAGGGATATTTTTACCAGTTTTGAAAAAGATTTGGAGTTAAATTAAGTAGGCCCTTGATAAATTAAAAATATTGCCCAGAAGTCGGGCTTCCCTATACAAAGTGGTTTAACATTGATCAGACCACCTAAAGGGAAAAATAAGAATGAAACAAAATGAAAAAGGAACGAATCCAGTATAAAACTAATTAAAAAAGAAAAAAGAGAAATTTTCATTAAGTGTGTTATATGTGACTATGTGTAAAAGTTGGGCATTTTCTAGATATTTGGTAATACAACAATGTTTTTTGTAGAACTTCCACTTTGACTATGACCCTGTCGGAATAAGATTGAAGTCGGCGAACTCAAAAAGCTTCCATAGCCTTGGCAACTCATGCCTAGAGCCTAGGGAGATTACTGATGCCATAAACAAGAGTGTCAAATTGTTAAGTCAACAACAGGAGTCACTGTGTACTTACTCCTCATGTGGGATCTGTCCTTAATGTGTTGTCCAATGTGAAGTAATGCTATAACTAGTACTGAAACAGTATTTTACACTTTGTGTTTTTGTGTGGGTGCAAACGGATGGAATCTTTACTTAATATATACTGAATTGATCTTCTGTATATGAAGATAATTGAAAATGAATCTTGATGTGAATTTAATGGGAGAGGGAGAGGGAGCGGGAGATGGGAGGGGTGTGGGTGGGAGGGAAGTTATGGGGGGGAGAAGCCATTGTAATCTGTGGGGAGCAGCCCAGACTGGACTGAGTTACTGGAATTAAGACTTATTCTATGCATCTGCTCTCCCACAATATGGCGCTGGGAGAGAAGTAAACAGCTTCTGCACAGCTGCCTCCAGTTCAACCAATAAACTGTAGGACTTGCTACTGATTGGAGGAGAGCAGCGTACTCGGCGTGTGGGCAGCCGAGTTGGGATTGGCAGAGGAGGACTATAAAGGAGGAGAGAGACGGCATGCACCAGGAACATCTAAGGGGAACATCTAGCTGAAGGAACACCTGTGCAGCCCCCGAGAAGAGCCGGCCGGCGGTGTGCCGCTCCCCTGCGGAAGTGGGGAATGTGGCCAGGGGGAACTGCCCTTCCACGGAGGTGGAAGGGATAGTAGCCAACCCGGGAAGAACCAGCAGCAAACCCGGGGAGGGCCGAGCAGACGAAAGAACAGCGTAGGGTCCTGTGTTGCTCCTCCACGAAGAGGGGGAGCGACAGTAATCCATAAACTGTACTTTGGAAAATAATATTTATTAAACAAAAGTTTTAAAAAAAGAATATACAGAAAAACAATAAAAAATTGTACTTACAAAAAAATATTCTCCATAAAGTATAATGAAAAAAATCAATAGTATCACACATGTTCTTACTGGTTAATACTATAAATTATAATAATTTTAATAAAGGGCAACATCGTACTTGTGAATTTAGATGGGGCCACTTTAAGTATTTACTAACAATTATTCAATTAATGTCAGTGGACACAAATGGAAATTGTTCCACAGGTAGAGTGCACGCTGTAACACATGGCCATAAAGTAACAGCTCAATGCCCTTCCACCATGAAAACTTGCTTAACTTCCCATTCTAATGCTACGTTTGCATTTTTCTCATGGATTTACTTGTAATCTAATGTTAATATGTGTGTATCACTTTCACTATCTGATAAAAATTTTATTTTCTGAAGGCAGATATCCTTTTGTTTTTTTAAGTATTTTTTTAACTTTTATTTAGTAAATATAAATTTTTAAAGTACAGTTTATGGATTACAATGGCTTTCCCACCCATAACTTCCCTCCCACTCCCACCCCTCCCTTCTCCCACTCCCTCTCCCATTCCATTCACATCAAGAATCATTTACAATTATCTTCATATACAGAAGATCGATTTAGTATATATTAAGTAAAGGTTTCATCAGTTTGCACCCACATAGAAACACAAAGTGTAAAATACTGTTTCAGTACTAGTTATAGCATTACTTCACATTGGATAACACATTAAGGACAGAGATCCCACATGAGGAGTAAGTACACAGTGATTCCTGTTGTTGACTTAACAATTTGACACTCTTGTTTATGGCGTCAGTAATCTCCCTAGGCTCTAGGCATGAGTTGCCAAGGCTATGGAAGCCTTTTGAGTTCGCAGACTTCGATCTTATTTAGACAATGTCATAGTCAAAGTGAAAGTTCTCTCCTCCCTTCAGAGAAAGGTACCTCCTTCTTTAATGGCCCCGTTCTTTCTACTGGGATATCACTGGCAGAGATATTTCATTTAGGTCCTCTTTTTTTTTTTTTTTTGTTTTCCAGAGTGTCTTGGCTTTCCATGCCTAAAATACTCTCATGGGCTCTTCAGCCAGATCTGAATGCCTGAGGGCTGATTCTGAGGCCAGAGTGCTGTTTAGGACATCTGCCATTCTATGAGTCGCCTGTGTATCCCAATTCCCATGCTGATCATTCTCCTTTTATTGTTTTGTTTTGTTTTGTTTGACAAGCAGAGTTAGACAGTGAGAGAGAGACAAAGAGAAAGGTCTTCCTTCCGTTGTTTCAGCCCCCAAATGGCTGCTACGGCCAGTGTGCTATGCCAATCTGAAGCCAGGAGCCAGCTCCCTCTCCTGGTCTCACATGTGGGTGCAGGGCCAAAGCACTTGGGCCATGCTCCACTGCCTTCCCTGGCCACAGCAGAGAGCTGGCCTGGAAGAGGGGCAACCGGGACAGAATCTGGCACCCCAACCGGGATTAGAACCCTGGGTGCTGGTGCCGCAGGTGGAGGATTAGCCTAGTGAGTTGTGGCACTGGCCTTTTATTTGTTTTTGAACATAGTAATACTGCCATGTTTGAGCTATGTTAAGCCATCACAATTTGTTGCTTCAGTTGATGGGGTTTTCCTACCACAATTCTTCTTTTATTAAAATACCAAATTAGAATTTCATAGCATGAAATATTTCCATTAGTCCATTTGATATTCAAACCCTTTGCATGAGGAAGATCAGTTAAGGATCAGGGAATACAATTTACATGCCAGAAGACAGATGTAGAAGCTGAATTACCTTCTCAAGGTGTATTTACAAATGACTGAGTTGTTAGACTAAAATATATGTTACTTTGTTCTTAATGTAATGTGCTCTTTCTTGCCACTTCACTGTGCAGGAAACTGACACTGTTACTTATCTTACTGTCTTAGACAATGGATAATGCAGCATTTTCAGGTGAGTGCTAAGGCTGATAAGCATAAATATTCAACAGTCATCAAATATGTTTTACTCTTTGGTTTGTTGAGTTTCTAATATTAGAATGGATAGGTGTACCCCCTGTAATTATATTATCCATAATAATACACTGAATTTACTGTCTTCTTGAAACTTATGGGTCCTTAAGGAAGGAGGCTGTATAATATACCTATAATTTCATGGAATAAATATGGGTAGAAAGTGAGGACGTGGGCTGGAGTTGTGGTGCAGTAGGTTAATCCTCCGCCTGTGGCGCCAGCATTCCATATGGGCACTGGTTCTAGTACTGGTTGCTCCTCTTCCAGTCCAGCTCTCTGCTGTGGCCTGGGAAAGCAGTAGAAGATGGCCCAAGTCCTTGGGCCCCTGCACCCATGTGGGAGACCTGGAAGAAGCTCCTGGCTCCTGGCTTTGGATCAGTGCAGCTCTGGGCATTGAGGTCATTTTTAGGGAGTAAACCAGCAGAAGGAAGACCTTTCTCTCTGTCTCTCCCTCTCACAGTCTGTAACTCTACCTCTCAAAAAAAATAGATAAAATCTTAAAAAAAAAAAAAAAGTGAGAACTATGCTTCCCTGCCACAGAGGCCCTGGAGAGAAAGAAAGGATCCTGCACTGTGGCACCCTGTAGTCCCTTAGGTCCAGCTGCCTTTTTGCTCATGCCCTACTGTAGAGTGAAAATTTTACATTATATTACAAAGTTTCTAGAATTTCAAAATTTTAACGATCTTTTAGAAGTTGATAAAAGATGCATATTATGAAAAAACTTGCACAGATTTCACTATTTTTCACTAAATAAATTAACCTTTCAATTCCATTTCTACTTTCTGAATTGCTCTTGTATATATTTCTTCATATGCTTATTTTGCTGTAAATGTTTGATGCTTCCCTCTTTGATACAGCTTCCTCTCACCATCTTGAACCTTCTCACTTGGTCTCAAAATCCAGATTTCTCCTATCAGCAAGCTTTGGTATTCATTTAGAGGGGCCCATTCACTCTTTCCAGTGCCTTTTCTCAAATAATTCACTTTGTGAGAAATTTCTCCTTTCTTGGTCCTCTGTACAGTAAGCTGCTGTTACTTTGTTCAACAGTCACTTTCTTTGAGTACTCCCACAATTCCCCCAGATATAACTAAACGTCCCTGAGTAGGAGTTCAGTAAATTGTCTATCTGTTACCTATAAATGCTTGAGACTGTATTGTATTTACCTTTTTATCTAAAAAAATTAAAATAGGGTTTGAAGTTAGGAAAAGTGGGATATGAATATGTAAATCATGAGAAGATGAATTCAATTCTCCAATTCCAACTGAGGGTATTACAGTTTCTTCAAGGAAACAACTTTGATATCTGTCATGGCTGGCAGAGTCTGGCCCAAAGGAGATGAGTGATAAACTACAATCCTAAAAATTAGATTCTACTGCTGAGGTGCTTTCAATTATTCCTCAATGCCTTAGTTTCCTCATTCATAAATTAGATAAGACTTTTAAGAATGCTTCATAGGGCACTGCTAGTAAAAATTTAACAAATGTGAAGCTGGCATATGCAGCTCAGTAGGTTAAGCCACAGCCCACAATGCCAGCATTCCATATGAGCACTGGTTGACTTCCTGCCTACTCCACTTCCAGTGCAGCTCCCTGGTAATGTGCCTCGGAAAGAAGTAGAAGTTGGCCAAAGTGCTGGGGCTCTTGTCATCCATGTGGCGGACCTGGATGGTGAAGTTCCAGGTTCTCAGCTTTGTTCCGGCCCAGCCCTGGCCATTGTGGCCATTTGGGGAGTGAACCTGCAGATGGAAGATCTCTCTCTAACTCTGCCTTTCAAATAAATAAATCCTGTAAAAGTTTTAACAAATGTATAGTGATATTATAGCTAATTTATTTTCCTAAATGAAGACTGAGTAAACTGTATAAAGAATTATTTTTTAGGGTATTTCAACCATGGCAAATCATTATCAACTGGGAAATCTCTTATTCATCAATACTCAAATCAGATATACTCTGATATTTCAAGGCATTGCCTACTTCCTGAGTTATCCAGTAGCCCCTAAGCACAAGGTGTTATTTAAATGAACTGAGATTAAACTTAATTTAGAATTCATTTCCTCAATCATGTTATCCACATTTCAAATGTTGCTTGCCAACATAAGGTCAGTGACTGCCATATTGTGTAGCATCAATTACAGAATATTCCTATCATTACAGAAAGCACAGTTGCAGTGACTTTTGTGCACACCTTTATAACATCATGTATATGTATCCTTTGCATTAGATTTTGCAGATCTCATTATGAATGAAGTGTCTTATTAATTTTGTGTCTCATTAACAGCAGGGTTCAAATATATAGGAAGAAAAACTTTCAAAATAACTATAAAACAAGAAAATGATTTTGTGAATAAATATTACATATTTTAAAGTTAACTCATAAAGTTGTATCTGAATTTTTAATAATAGATACAGAAATTAATTTATAGAGAAGCAAATGTACAACATGCAGCACTTGATACCACGCCATGGTATTAGAGCAATATTTCAGTGCTATCACCTGGAATGCATTAAAGTTTCAAACTGATGATCTGGCTCAACGGTACAATAAATATTATGCTGCAACTTTTATTGCTTATATTAATCTGAGTAGAACTCACTTCTCAGAAAATCTCTACAAAAGGGTTCATTGCTTGCTACTATAATTTCTTTTAAAGCTCATACCTGTATATACAACTTTCATGTATTCTGGTAGAGTAACAGCTTTGACACAAGGAGACGGGAGTTACAGTGTTGTGTTGCAGAGTAGGGTGATTATAGATAATGGCAATGCCTTGCACATTGCAAATAATTGGGAAGAAAGAATTTTGAATGTTTCACCATATATTTTCACCAAATGTTTTGGAACTTAGATATGTTATTAGATAAATTTCTTCTGATGTGAATATTTCCATACTGTATAAAAGTTTTGAAATGTCTCATGGTACCCAAAATATGTCAACTTTTATGGATCAGTCAAAAACTCTTAATAATTCAAATCCTTGGATACTGGTATCTTGATGCTTGACCAATACTGTTAGTCTCCAACCAGTCAGTGAAATGCTGGCTCAAAAGAGATCCCTTAAACCCTCTAAGGAATTAATGTATGCATACAGACCTATTATGACAGATATTAGAATTATAAGAAGTACTAATGGGCATTTTGAATCTTCAATAAGTAGCCTAAGTTTCTTCCCTTTACAGAAACCAAGGAACCCTAAGTCAGGCATTTGATAGCCTTTCATAGCATAACTACTCAAAGGCCCAATCTATTTGCAGGACAGTAATTTTTTTACCCATTTAAAAGTGGCTCGACTTCAAAGAAACAAAGCAGAAATCTGTTCAGCAAGTTGCAACCACACATCCAACTACTAGCCATTATCAAGGAGTAACTTGGAAAAACCAAAGATTTCTGGAAACACATCTTTGAACATCACCCAGAATAGAAGCAAACTGAAAGGAATGGTTTTACTATAGACATCTCCTTAGCATACAGCCACATATGTGCAGATGGTATGCTACACTGCACTTTCTAAATCCTGAATTTCTAAGACAGAATATTTTTATATCTTATATGTAAGTCCTTTTGAGAAAACAATTTTCCATTGTTAATGTGCAGCAAATGCCTCCAAGGAAACAACCAAAAATATATTTGTATATTAAATACTAATATAAGCAGAATTTTTCTGTTTTGAATACACTAATACTAATAAACTCATTTCAAGTTTCTTTTAATATCACTATCTCTATAGAGTCTATATAGTCTACCTCCATCTCTCTGTTCACCATATTAAAAATATAAATATCCCTCAAAGTTTTTCAGCAAAAATTAGTTAGTAATTTTACAAATCTTACTTTTCAATTGCTTTCCCTTCAAGAAAATTGAAGCTATAGAATGTTGCTTTTAAGTAATCTAGATAGTGTACAATACATCTTATTTCAGAAAATAATTTGTGTAGCATTGAATAGAATCAGAATTAGGTGACAAAATAAAAAGGAGATTTTATGTTTCAAAGGAAATATGTGCATTTCCCATGGATTCTTTTTGTGGAAGTGTAAATTATTTGTCAGTATTTGCTCATTAGTAAGCCTGTGTGTGGGTGACTCATTTTAACTGTCTTTTTTACCATACAATATTCTAATATGAACATTTAAATCGATACATATACAAATCCTTCTTCACCCTGGACCAATATCACATAGTTACTCAGAGCCTCAACTGCCAGGCATCCTTTTCCGTGGCAGAGGCCGGTGTCCTGGACCTATTTGTTACTTCTTCTTACAATGTTTTTTTTTTTTTTTTTTTAATTTAACTTTAATTAGTTTTTAACAGATGCAAGGTCATTTGTAGATGCAGTTCTAAGAACATAATGATATTTCCTTCTTTGCTACTTCCCTCCACCCCGCACCTCCCCATTGCTTGCCTTTCTACCTCCTACCCCCCTTCCCTCTCCCTTTTTTTTTTCAGTTTTAAAAGATAACAAATTTTAAATTTCCACTGCAGTAAAAAGGTTTAATGCTTCACCAAATAAGAAGTTTAAGAAGTAAAAAATCAAAAGACCCCAATTTAGTGGGAATAGAGACAATAAATAATAATTTTAATGAAAAATGGCCATTACACCCATATACAGTAAATTTTAAAATAATCACAGATCACTATAGTAGTATAACATTCCTAACCATTGGTTTCACAAATAAAGTTTTGTAAAAACTATAATTGCAGCAATACTGAGACACACAGACATTTCTTTGTTAAATTTAGTTCACACAAATAAGGTGTTTGTATATAAAATAAAGGAATAAATTCCTGAAATTGGAATTTAAAGTTGTTTCAAAAATACATTGGACTATTAAGAGAAGCAAAGATGTGTTATGGTAGCAAAGAAGAATGCTTGTAAAGAACACCCCAGTTAAATGCTACAAGTGACAATTATCACACTTCACCTTCAATCTCTAAAATGCACTTCTCCTCTGAATTTACGTCTATTTTCAATGGCATAGTAACTACAAATCTTGTGTTTTGGTTTCTTGTTACCTTAGATCAAGGCATGCAGCAATATATCTTCCCTCAGAATTCCATGTGAGGTAGCACTGCATACTCTTGGGTTCCAGGGAACATGAAGGTAAGTACAGCATTAACCCATTATGAAATTTGAAAACAAACTCTGAGTCTATATGGACATGGAAAGCTTTAGGATGGTGTCTTTCCAAATTATCTGAGAAGGTCTTGTGGGAGAGATGCTAAACACGGATGACCATTAGTTGCTATCCTTTAAACATCATAGGATTTACCAACTTTGAGAGGTTAAAAAAACCTGCAAAAATATTTATATAGGGATAAAAATAAATAAAATTTTCATTCCACCCTATTCCTCAACTCTCCTGTATAGAATGCAGCTATTGCTATTTTTAGGCTTTAATTTGTATTTTACATATTGATGGTTTAATTCAGTGTTACAGTCTCCTTGTGACAGAGGTACTAGTTCTATTTTCATTGATCTAAATGGCAAATATACATGTTGACAGACTAGAAGACTACCAGGAACATTTCTTTGTCATTCTTTGGATATTTTCCTAATCCATGCTCTAACTTTTTTGGGTATGAATTGGTTTCATAATAGTTAGTATTGCATAGCAATATCTGGAAATGTTTCAAGTCCTGTTCCCAGGAATTAGATATTTAATATGCCATTTTTGTGAATCATGTAAAATATAGCACTGATGTTTAGCTTCTCTAATGAACCAGTACCCAACTGATGCCACTTCCACAAGCCACTTCCACAAAGAAAATCATATCCACTCATTTCAGGGGGCCAATTTAAAAGACTATGCTCTTAGATTTTATTTTATACAAAATTGTATAAACAATAAGAAAATGATAAGCAAAAGTGAATAACATACCTTCAGTAAAGTTTTTGTACAAGTCTACCCTAAGAACGCAGACTAAACAAAATGTAGGAAATATATTAGTATTTATCCTTCATGAGCCTAAGTATAATCAGGAAATGGCTCACAAATGTTACCTTATTAAAAAATGAATAGATAAGATATACTGGTGTTAAGGCCCCCAATTTAAGAAAGTTTGCTAATGTTATATATAAAGTATCTTCTTCCCCTATAACCTATGGAATATTTATCAGAATAAATTTCCAAATTCACATTTGGGGGTTCAAAAGAGATAGGAATATAGTATTTGGAGTCCTAGCAAGCACAGTTAGGCAAGAGGCATAAATGAAAGGCATATAAATCAGAAAGAAGGAAATAAATTTCCACTGTTTGTAAATCATATGTCTTATATGTATAAAAACTCACTCTACTGAAAAACTGTTAAAGATAATGAACAAATTCAGCAAAGTTGCATTATACAAGCCAATGTTCAAAAATCATTAGCATTTTGCAGCAATATAAAACTTTCTGACAGTCCAGAAAACAATCCCATTTGAAATAGCTACAAAAATCTAAACATTGAGGAATAAATTTACCCACAGTGATAAATGCCTCTACAAGCAAAATTATAAATCATTCATGAATTAAATTTGGAAGACACCAACAAAATGGAAAGACATTCCATGTTCATGGATTGCAGTAATCAATATCATTACATTTCTCATAATACCTGTCAATCAATAGATTGTGCATGCAACTTCATTCAAAGTACAGTGATGTTTTTCACAGAATTATAAAAAAAATTGCAACTAAAGTTTGTATGAAACCAGAAAAGACCCAGCAGAATAGACAAAGTGATCGTGAAAAGAAACAGCAAAGCAGGATGCATTATGTAACCTGACTTTAACACACATTACAAACTACAATAATCATAACAGCATAGTACTGGCATAAAATAGATACACAGATAGAAGAAAACACAATAGTGATCTTAGAAATACACCCACACATCTACAACTAACCCAACCTTTGACAAAAATTAGTCTGTTTTTCTTTACTTTAACTAAACTATTTGACAGGAGCTTCTTGGCAAAGAAAAATTTACTACAGTTTAGAATCAGGCAGTCCCATTAGTTCAATATCAACAAAGGCTAGTCCTGGAAGATGCAGAGAAATAAACATACAGAGCCAAGAAAGAAAGTCTAGGCTAAATTTAATAACTATCATCTGAAGGCATATTCCCAGTGACCCAAAGACCTCACACTGACTCCACCTCCAAGTCCTCATAATTACAGCAAGCTTCCACTCTTAAACCATCAGCCGTTAACAGTAATTCATCAGAATTCAAACAGTTGTGTGAGTTCTGGGGATACAAGGCCTATTGTACCCATAACATGCTAGACACACATATTTCAAAAAGGAGTCTTTTTTGGACTGGTGCTATAGTGCAGTGGGTAAAGTCACTGCCTATAATGCTGGCATCCCATATGTGTGCCGATTTGAGTCCCTGCAGCTTCACTTTTGATCCAGCTCTCTGCTTTGGCCTGGGAAAGCAGTAGAAGATGGCCCAAGTCCCTGGGCCCCTGCACCCACATGGGAGACCCAGAAGAAGCTCCAGGCTCCTGGCTTTGGATAAGCACAGCTCTGGCTGTTGTGGCCATTTAGGGAGTGAACCAGCAGGTGGAAGACCTCTCTCTCTCTCTCTGTGTGTGTCTCTCTCTCTCTCTGTCTCTCTCTATCTCTGCCTCTGCTTCTCTGTAACTCTGCCTTTCAGAAAAGTAAATCTTTAAAAAAAAAGTCATTTCAATAAATGGCCCTGAGAAAATGGGGTATCTATATGCAAAAAAAGGAAGTTAAAACTCTATCCCTGAGCATGCACACACACACACACACAAATCAAAATGGATTAAGATGTAAATGTAAGACATGAAACTGCTAGAAAAATACATGGAGAAAATTTTCTAGGACATTGAAAAAATACAAAGGCAGATACATAGGGATGTATCAAACTAAAGAGCATGTGCAGAGCAACAAGAGATTGAAGAGATTACTTAGGAAAAAATATATACACAAGTTATATATCTGACAAAAGGTTAATAACCAGACTATCCCAGAAACTTAATAGCAAAATAAATAAATAATAACACAAGTAATATCATAAAAAAGTACACAGTGGATTAAATAGATGTTTCTCAAAAGAATCATACAAATGGCTAGCAGGCATCTGAAAAAAATATTCAACATCACAAATCATCACAGAAATGAAGATCAAAATCATAATGAGATATCATCTCACTCCAGTTATATCAACTATTAATCAAGAAAATAAAAGATAAAAAGCATGGGTTAGGATGCAAAATAAACCCTTGCTCACTGTTGATGAGAGTCCAAATGAATGTAGTCATTGTGGAAAACAGTATGGAGTTTCCTCAGAAAACCAGAACTAGAATTTTTATATTATCCAGCAGTCCTATTACTGGGGTTATATCCAAGGGAAATGAAATCAGATATTCCAACTGGCATGTGTAGCACCACACTATTCACCATAGTCAAGAAATGAGAATAACCTCAATGTCCATCCACTGATTAATGGATAAAGATACATGGTACATATACACAATGGAATACTACTTAACCATAAGAAAAGAAGGAATCTTATCATTACAACAACATGAAGGAAACTGGAGGCAATGTTGTTAAGTGAAACAAGTCAAGCATAGAAAGACAAGTGTCTCATGCTATCACTCATATATGGAGTCTAATACAAATGTATATGAATTCACAGAGGTCAAAGTATAAAGGTGGTTACAAGAGGCTGTGGAAGGAAGAACACAAGACAGAATGTGGTATAGTGGATTAACAGGTGCTAAGTTACCGTTAGGCAGGAATGTTGAGTTCTGGGGTTTGATTACACAATAAGGTAACTATAGATAATGTTGGTTTGTACTGTATATTTTTTTAAGATTGATTTTCAGTGGCTTCACTCTAAAGAAATGTTAAAAGTTTCAGGAGATAAAGATATTCACCCAGATTGAACAATTTGCAGTGGATATATATATATA
Organism: Oryctolagus cuniculus; assembly: GCF_964237555.1. Taxonomy (NCBI): domain Eukaryota; kingdom Metazoa; phylum Chordata; class Mammalia; order Lagomorpha; family Leporidae; genus Oryctolagus; species Oryctolagus cuniculus. The sequence continues at coordinate 120,374,955 of NC_091433.1, read as the reverse complement.
TATATATGTATATGTTGTGTACGGCAATTTTTTCAAAATTTAAAAGGATAATTATTCCTATAAATCTATGTTTTAAAATGGTTAACACAGAATCAGACATAATCAATAATTATCATTTATCTAATAAACAGAATTTATAAATAAAGAGCTGGGTATATAGCCACTGGAAAAATATTTTAAAAATAAACAGTTGTAAGAAATTCTTCTTTATGACAGTGATGCTATAGACTACAAATCAATTTCTGACATGAGATAAAACTATTATTATCCACTGGCTAAAGGGGTACTCACCTCTCTTCCTCCAATCAAATTGACTGCTAATGTGCCCCCATCACAGAATTTAGGCCTTTGTCTGTTAAAGCAAAGAGAGTTAATACTGGAGCCCCAGAGGTCATAATGATTTTAAACTTGTTTCCTTCAATGTGGCCCAACTAAACGTTAAGAGAGAGCCTCTACTTAATCTTGGGGGAAAACTTAATTTTAATTATTGCCCTCTCATTCTCTATTTATATTTTTGTTTATTTGCTTGTGGCCTATTCTTCATTTTTCCCTAAGATATTTGGGAGCAAAGTCTTTTTCCACAACTTATCAATTTACTTGGAAAATAGAAGTGGTGCAAGGGTGAGACATGGAGAAAGGAAACCTGCAATCTTCCCTCCTTGCCCATTCCCACACATTTTTTAAAGATTTATTTTATTAAAAGACTCCTACTCTACCAACTAAGCTAGCCAAAGAAACTGAAAGTAGTTCTTCATAAAAACTGAGTGTGAATGGGAGAGGGAGGAGGAAGAAGGGTTGGAGCATTGGTGGGAGGAAGGGAAGTGTCACCATGTTCCTAAATCTGTTTATACAAAATACATGAAACTTGTATAACTTAAATATTGGCTGGTTCTCTCCCTAAATGGCCACAACAGCTGGCACTGAGCCAAGCCAAATCCAAGAGCCTGGAGCTTCTTCCAGGTCTCCCACATGGATGCAGGGGACCATGCATTTGTGCCAACCTCTGCTGTTTCCCCAGGCACATTAGCAGGGAGCTAGATCACAAGTAGAGCAGCCAGACTTGAACCTGTGCCCTAGTGGGATTCCAGCTCTGCAGACTGCAACTTAGTGGGAGATGCCACAATACCTGCCCCTCTCACACATTTTTTTTCCCACAGATTTCTTGATCTAGAGTTCAAAGCACTAGCTAGTACAGGATTTGAGTTAAGGTCTTTGGTAGTAAATAAATTTGCATTATTTGCAAATATTTTGTCAAAAAAATCATAAAGAGGTATTAGTGGGAGCTAGAAAACTGGATTGCATTATTCCTATGACTTTTTAATAAAAATCTCTCATTTGAATATCTTTGCAACTCCATAAATCAAAATGTTCCACTGAGTTTTCAATTCCTATTATTAAATTTAGAGAAACAATTTATATTTAATTAAAACTAAAGAATTTCAACTTAATGCTCACCCTTTCCATAATGGAGAAAGTTAGAAAACCATCCTTATGAGGAGTTAACTCAATTCCTTAGCAATTTCATTTTCCTTGTACTCTCCCATTTCCTTAACATGACAGGCATCTTACAATACCTCTGCTTGATGCCTAGACTCAGGATAGGGCTAAGCACACACAACTACAATAAAGTTTAATTTCAAATTATAAAGATATTAATAATACACCCATGAGACCAAACAGTAATAATATTTTATAAAAATTATATGAATGTGGCTGGCGCCACGGCTCACTAGGCTAATCCTACACCTTGTGGCGCCGGCACACCGGGTTCTAGTCCCGGTCGGGGCGCTGGATTCTGTCCCGGTTACCCCTCTTCCAGGCCAGCTCTCTCTGTGGCCAGGGAGTGCAGTGGAGGATGGCCCAAGTGCTTGGGCCCTGCACCCCATGGGAGAAAAGGATAAGTACCTGGCTTCTGCCATCGGATCAGCGCGGTGCGCCGGCCACAGCGGCCATTGGAGGGTGAACCAATGGCAAAGGAAGACCTTTCTCTCTGTCTCTCTCTCTCACTGTCCACCCTGCCTGTCAAAAAAAAATATTATAAGAAAGTGTTGGGGCGGCGCCATGGCTCACTTGGCTAATCTTCCACCTGTGGCACTGGCATTTCATATGGGCGCTGAGTACTAGTCCCGGTTGCTCCTCTTCCAGTCCAGCTCTCTGCTGTGGCCCAGGAAGGCAGTGGAGGATGGCCCAAGTGCTTGGGCCCCTGTACCCGCATGGGAGACCAGGAGGAAGCACCTGGCTCCTGGCTTCAGATCTGCGCAGCACCAGCCATAGCGGCCATTTGTGGGGTGAAGCAACAGAAGGAAAACTTTTCTCTCTGTCTCTCCCTCTCACTGTCTAACTCCAGCTGTCAAAAAAAAAAAAAAAAAAAAAGTATATGCGTGTGGTCTCTCTCTCTCATTTACTCCTTGATAATAGATTGTTTTAGTGCATACCCTTCTTATGATATAGTGGGATGACACAGTGCCAATCAGATGATTTGAGGTAAGGTGAATGACATCTACTTTTTGGAAAACAGCATACTACTTCAGAGTGGCTTGAAGGTTAGTACTCTGATACTGCAATGGTTGATTCAAAACAAAAAGGGCTACTAAGTGACTAAAGATAGGTGCTATGTACAGCAGTAGATATGCTGGAATAAAAGGATGCTTCATGTGCAAGGCAGAACAGAGTGTGACAACAGTGTACAATTTAAAACAAATTGTTTATTTCTGCAATTTCCATGTAATATCCTTGCACTGTGTATGGCAATGGGAAACTAAATCCTGGAAAAGTAAAATCATATATAATGGAGGAATACTGTATAGCATTCTGTATACCACACGGTTTTCCATGTTTGAACACATCATCACTTTGTCTGTTATGAAATATAAAATATATAAAATATTTCAGCCTATATTTATTTGGGTATATTGATTCAAATCCAATAGGATACAATGTGTATTCAAGGGAGCTAAAATTATTATGAGAAAAATGAAAATGCTACTTCATTTTAAATAGACATATAAGCATAACCTAAAATAATGTTGGTAAAATTTCAAAATTTTGACTAGCTAATTTCTTATTCTTCTTTTTAAAAAACATGATTTAGGGCCGGCGCCGCGGCCCACTAGGCTAATCCTCCACCTAGCGGCGCCGGCACACCGGGTTCTAGTCCCGGTCGGGGCACTGGATTCTGTCCCGGTTGCCCCTCTTCCAGGCCAGCTCTCTGCTGTGGCCAGGGAATGCAGTGGAGGATGGCCCAGGTGCTTGGGCCCTGCACCCCATGGGAGACCAGGAAAAAGCACCTGGCTCCTGGCTCCTGCCATCGGATCAGCGCGGTGCGCCGGCCGCAGCGCGCCGGCCGCGGCGGCCATTGGAGGGTGAACCAACGGCAAAGGAAGACCTTTCTCTCTGTCTCTCTCTCTCACTGTCCACTCTGCCTGTCAAAAATAAATAAATAAATAAATAAATAAAAAAAAACATGATTTATTCATTTGAAAGTCAGAGTTATAAAAGAGAGAAGTAGAGACAAAGAGAGAGGTCTTCCATCATTTGGCTCACTCCTCAAGTCCTCATAATGGCCAGGGCTAAGCTAGATCCAAAAAAGGAGCCAGGTGCTTTATCTGGGTCTCCCACATAAGTGACAGGAGTCCAAGTACTCGGGCTATCTTCTGCCTTTGCAGGCACATTAGTAAGAGTTGGATCAGAAGCAGAGCAGTGGAGACTTGAAATAGCACTCCGATATGCAATTCAGTTATTGTAACCAAAGAAGCTTAACCAGTTATGGGACAATACCAGCCTGTAATATTTATGCCTTAATTGTGTACATATGTATATAGTGTGTTAAAACATTGTCCTGCTTTTGAAATTCCATATGTAACAAAGTAAAATAATCTATAGATTTTATTTTACAAACAATAGTATATTTCAAAATTATTGGAGCCAGGCATACCTGCTGGTTTATTTTACTGATGCATTTTGGGGTAAGGAATTTTTACCACCATGTAATTCTCCTTTTCAAATAATTTATCACTTATGCAAATTAGCTAACGAAGTCAGGTAGCTGAGAAAATGAAGAATAATCCTATCTGAATTTCAGAAATATCTCCTTAATCTTCCCCATATTTGATGAAGCTATTCAAGAATTTTATATTGAATCCCAGTATATGCAAACTGTTTGTTCTCAGTAAGTAAACAACATGCAATGCCATTGAAGCATGGCTCAAAGATGTGTTTTCTGAATGAATACATGAATCACACAAATCTCCATGGAAGCATGAAGATGAAAGAAAATTATTTCTGAATTATATATGCTGGCTTTAGGGGAAGAAAATATGTATAGACAGAAGAAAAAGTATATTCCATCAGTATTTATTAAATATGCTTAGTTTCTAAACCTGGCATGCTTGTAAGTAAAGGTGATATGTTCTTTTCCTCCAACCAAAAGTTCTCTGCTATTCACTAACAAACAACTTACCTGCAACCTACATTCTACCTACTGAAATTGGAAAAATGCAAAGAATAGCCATAAAAGCTGTAAGCCCATATGCCAGCCTGACAAAATACAGAAGACAGATCTTTACCATGGCTACCATGGTTATTGCAAAAAGACGAGAGAGAGAGAGAGAGAGAGAGAGAGAGAGAGAGAGAGAGAGAACATGACTTCAGACATGTGACATCTCACTTTGCAGGATTCTGAAAATGATCCTTTACACACCCTTTCCAGAAAACAAAACAAAGAGAAACTCTAAACCCATACCACCAACAACCAAAAAATATAGACATAACAGGTTATGTTCAGACCATGTGCATAGGTAATGACTTTGACCATAATACTGACCAACTTATTTCAAGCAATATGTATCCAAGCATATCAGGATCTAAAAAGCACAGGAAATTTCTCTCAATTTCCAAATACTTGCTAGGGCTTCCCATATGTAGGTTATACTATTCTATCAGGAAACCAGGTAGAAAAACATCAAAATCTATAGGATCATGATGATTTTGTTTTAGAGAAAATAAATATGATGCAGGAGAAGGTTTAAAATATTTTTGTTTACAATGTATATTATTCAGTAAAGGAAGAAAAGATTCATATACACAAGAACTGAAATAAAAATGCCATCTTGTCATCAAGATTAATCATTGTAGTACAAGTCGTATTTTCAAATTTTTGTGTTAAATAATAGGGAGGGAGAACAGGAAATGTAACTTAGCCACTTGCTTCAGTACATTCTTAGCAACTGAAGATAAGATCATGAAGGATATGAACAGGCCACTTATGGAGAATAATAGCCTTGCTTATCAAGACTATCCTCAAGACCCTCACTTTTGTGGATCAACTTCAAGTTACTATGTCAGAACATTTTCACAGTCCCAACCAGTTCCCCACTACACTAGAATTGCTTTAAGAGTATCTGGGCCAGGGTTTTAAAATACTATAATTGGGGCAGGAGTTTAGCTTAGCCGTTAAGACACCAGCTGTGATACCGTGATCCCATATTAGAGTGCTTGGGTAGGAGTTCCAGCTTCATCCCTAATTTCTACTTCCAGTTAACACATTCTCTGGGAAGCAGCAGGTGATGGCTCAGTACCTGAGTACCTGCTACCCACATGGGAGAACTGGATCAATTTTCTGCCTCCTGGTTTGGCCTCAGCCATTGTGGACATTTGGGGAGTAAACCAGCAGATGGGATCTCTCTCTGTCTCTGTATCTCTGCCTCTCAAACAGGAAATCTTTTTTAAATATAAAAATATTGTGACTTCCCTGACTTTCCTGTCTGAGATCTAAGATTCTGTTCTGGTTTGTTAAGCTTGGCTTTGACTGAAAAAAAAAAAAAAGTTTTTCTGCTTATACTTTGCCAAACTGATGCTTGAAAATCCTAATCCTCAAGGTTGTACTGACATCCTGCAAAGACAATCCTGCTGCTGTGTTTCCAGGCTTTTGATTTAAAGGAACTCATGCATTCGTGTTCTGGAGCCTCCTGCTCAGAGAGGTCTGGTTCAACATCAGAGTGGGGATAGTTTTGCACTGGGTCTAAGCTCCAATCTCACTTCAATTTCCCAAATGCTAAGTTTACTTTGTCTCTTAGGAATAGGGAGAGATCTTCCCATATTTGCAAATTATTATTCTTGGTGGAAAATTGCCTTGTGACTAAGAACACTGCTCTTTCTCTTTCTGTCCTGTTTACTTTTGTTGTAAGTATGTCAAAGAATTTTCATAATGAAGAGAGTGAACGTAGGTCTGCTGTGTTTATGAGAGCTAGTACTGATGGATAACAAGGTCAGTTGTTCTTATCAGACTGGCAGTCACATAGCACATATTTTTTTTGCTCACCTATAAAAACTTTATGAAAACTTTTATCTATTTTGTCACATTTCATCAATGAAGTTTCTTCAGACAGACATCTCTCCAAATTTTCTTTCTAATGGAATTCTAAGTTTTATGCATCCACATTGAAGATGACTATAAACTTACAGGTTCATACACAAGTAACCTATGCAAGACTCTATTGCCTGGCTGGCATCGCGGCTCACTAGGCTAATCCTCCACCTGCGGTGCTGGCATCCCGGGTTCTAGTCCCTGTCAGGGTGCCAGATTCTGTCCAGGTTGCTCCTCTTCCAGTCCAGCTCTCTGTTGTGGCCTGGGAAGGCAGTGGAGGATGGCCCAAGTGCTTGGGTACCTGCACCCGCATGGGAGACCAGGCGGAAGCACCTAGCTCTTGATTCGGATCGGCACAGCGCGCCGGCCACAGCAGCCACTTGAGGGGTGAACCAATGGAAGGAAGACATTTCTCTCTGTCTCTCTCACTGTCTAATCTGCCTGTCCAAAAAAAAAAAAAAAAAGCTCTATTGCCCTACTCTCTTTTTTGATCCAAGTCTGCACTCACATCAGGGTAGATTTGTGTGATTTAAAAACTTCTATATACTAAAATTATAATTCATATGCTTATCTTTCTTAAACCATCATTTCACAAAGAATAATCTAGAATTACAGTAGCTATTTGGGGAAATCTCTGATTTGCACAGATATGCATATGTTCATTTAAGTAGCTCATTAGAATGAAATGGGAGTATAACTTCAAAATTACTAAATCTTCAATGATCTACATTTTTTATTTGAATAAGGAACTTTCAAAGTAAATTCAGATACAAAATTTGTTCTTATAAAGTACTGTCTTAAATCAGTGGAAGAATTTGAGAAACTTTTTCTTTTATATCCTCCTCACCACAACCTAAGCCTCACTACCATTATTTCATGATTATTATTCTCCTAATCTATGTCCTACATTAACTTTTTTTATTTTTTAAAGATTTATTGATTTGAGAGACAGTTACAAAGAGAGACAGAGAGAAAAATCTTGCATCCCCTGGTACATTCTCCAAATGGCCACAACTGAGGGAGCCATGCCAATCCGAAGCCAGGATCCAGGAGCTTCTTCCCGGTCTTCCCATGGGTGCAGGGGCCCAAGATCCACTGCTTTCCCAGGCCATCAGCAGGGAGCTGGATTGGAGGTGGAACAACCGTGACTCTAACCAGTCATGCCTATATGGGATGCAGGCACTGCAGGTGGTGGCCTCACCCACTATGCCACAGTGCTGGCCCATGTCCTACATTAATTTTTGCTCTTGGCCATCATCCTTCCTTTCTGGCTAACAGGAAACCCCTATGTGTGCATGGCCTTTTAGTAATAAACTGTTTGAAAGAGAAAACATAATCTGTAGTTGAATTTCAGGCATGATTTTAGTATGATGGGAGAGTCATTGTTAACAAATATTCCAGGGCCTGCATAATTAGATAATTGTGTACAATGGAATTTAGAATATCTCTAGGGGTACTTAACACATGAATCTAAGATCAATGTTATTTGTTCCACATGTTAAAGGGGTCAACAATAGAAATAATTTTCATGTAAATAAACAGATATAGAGGACTTAAGAAGCCCTGGATTACGTAGAAACCACAGGCGTTGAGGAAATTTGCAAATGTTGCACAAAGGATTTTAGAGCCAGTTTCCAAAATAGTTCCTGGGAAAATCGATTACACTTGAATACAATCACAATAAAAACAAAGGAAAGATGGATGAGGAATTCATGAATAGTCTCCTTGGCACCTTAAGCCAGCAGCAAGAATAGCAATTATCACAATTCTTCCTTCACAATTTTTGAACTGCTTTATGCTAAAATTCAGTGAATTAATACATAAATAATAAAATAGTTAGGATTGTAATTATTCCCACTACCAGGAAACCAACTCCTTTCTGAACATTTCAATAAAGAAACAAAAAATAGGTTCTCGGAATAAACTGTTAGTTTTACAACTAAGACAAATATATATTTTCTCCCAAATTATGAAATCCATAAAGGGAATACTTTCAGAAAGTCATATTTAAAATTACTGTATTAGTTTCTTAGGTCTGCCATAACAATGGCCACAATCTTCATGGCTTAAACAATGGAAATGTATTCTTTATAATTCTAGAAACCAAGGTTGGTATTAAAGGTATCAGTAAGGATAAGAGTCCACGTTGTTACAATTCTAGAAGTCCCTTGCTTTGTTGTAACAATAAGTCACCTTTACATAGCATTTTTCTCTGTGGGCCCAAATTTCCTGTCCCTTTCTCTTATAAAGATTCTAGTGATTGGTGTTAATGTCTACTCTATTTTGGATGATCATTTTGATATTTTTGAACCTGTAAGATCCTCTTTCCAAATTCAGGTTCTAGGTAGATATGGCTTTTGGTGGGTGTTTTTCAATTCACTCAAAGCTGAAAGTGCGTTATAAACACAGATAGCCACACAACTAACTAACTGAAGGGAAAATAACAATGAGAAAGTATAGCTTCATATTTTCATTTACCCTTAAACTGATAAGAAAATGTGTCTAAATATTAAAAGACAACTTTGCAAATATTAAATATTTGATAATATCAACCTATAAACCCCTTCATTATTGCAAAACACAGTGTCAACAAACAACTCAATTTTTAAAAAAATGTATTTGATTATATGAAAACAAGAGTTCGATAGCGAGGAGGAGAGACAAAGATCTTCCATCTGCTGGTTTACTCCTCAGGTAGGGGTCATGGTAGGGGCTGAGCCAGGATGAAGCCATGAGACAGGAGCTTCTTTCAGATCTGCTACATGTGTGACAGAGACCCAAGTACTTGGACTATCTTCCATTGCTTTTCCCAGGCCATTAGCAGGGAGTTGGATTAAAAGTGGAGCCGGGGCTGGCACTGTGGCTCAGCAGGTTAAAGCCCTGGTCTGAAGTGCCTGCATCCCATATGGGCACCGATTCCAGTCTCAGCTGCTCCTCTTCTGATCCAGCTCTCTGCTATGCCTAGGAAAGCAGTAGAAGATGGCCTAAGTCCTTGGGCCCCTGCACCCATGTGGGAGACCTGGAAGAAGCTCTGGCTCCTGGCTTCGGATCAACACAGCTCTGGCCGTTGCGGCCATCTGGGGAGTGAACCAGCGGATGGAAGACCTCTCTCTCTGTCTCTAACTCTCTCTGTAACTCTGCTTTTCAAAAAAATAAAATCAATCTTTTAAGTAAAAAAAAAAAAAAAAAAAAAAAAGTGGAGCCACTCGGAATCAGACCAGCACCCACATGGGATGCTGGCATTGCAAGCAGCAGCTTTACCTATTACATCAGAACACCCAACACAACAACTTAATTTCGATCATCTTGAAAAATCTTGATATTTCCAGGTCTCAACATAGCACTGAGAGAACTAGCAGTCTCAAACCTTTAAACAAGGAACATTCTTTCCTGCTTTATAGTGCTTATTCACTACAGTGCCTAGGGAATTGCTCAATTAAATGCTCTCCTGGTACCATTTTCCTGCGACTTCATCAAATCTACACTATTTATTATCAGTTCATCACAATTTAGAGCCTTTCCCATACTTTCTGCTTTTAAACCCAGCTTAAATTGAAATTGAACATGATATTCCAAATTCATACTAGGCCAAAAATTATATTGGTATATGCAGAGCTATTGGACCCCCAAAAAAGATCAAATGAAAAATTGCTAAGCTTGTGCAATACCCCCAAAACTGGAAACTGAAATTGCATTCACCTTGCAAATATGCACCAGCCTTTATAATACTTACAATGTTAATAAATCCAATGAAAAAGGAAATAAATATTTTAGTTCAGAGCTATAAATAAAATGTCATGTTCTTCTTTCTTGGAGACCAAAACAGAATAGTACTGATCTTCAGTACAACACAAGGCTACCCTATTTACAGTAGAAGTCTATGTTCTCATTATTCTTTTTGCAGATAGTTAATTTTACTTTCTGTTCCCCTTAAAATTAAAGCCATATATCTAATATTTCCCTGAATTTTAATGAACTGCCCACTATTTTTTTAAGTTGACCTTTAAACCAAAACTTAATGATTTGAATTTTCCTATGATACTATCCTTGTACTATAATATGTCAACAAATTATTTCTATATTCTAAAATTAAGATGAACTCCAGCACTATTAACTATGTGTAATTTTTTTTCTCTTCTAATTCAACATAGGCACACAGTTAGAAGAAATATTATGTGGCTTGCGCTATGGTGTAGTGTGTAAAGCCGCCACCTGTAGTGCTGGCATTTCATATGAGCACTGGTTCGAGTCCCAGCTGCTCCACTTCTGATCCAGTTCTTTGCTATGGCCTGAGAAAGCAGTAGAAGATGGCCCACGTCCTTGGGCTCCAGCACCTGCATGGGAGACCTGGAAGAAGCTCCTGCTTTCAGATTGGCACAGCTCTGACTGTTGCGGCCAACTGGGGAGTGAATCAGTGGATGGAAGACCTCTTTCTCTCTCTCTGCCTCTCCTTCTCTGTCTGTGTGTAACTCTGATATTCAAATAAATAAATAAATCTAAAAAAAGAAATATCATATCTTATTAAAATAAATTTTATTATCTAGGCTATGATTTATGCCAAGGAAAGAAATCCAATACTGAAGAAATCTGTGTAAATTCATGGTGGTCCAATTCAATAGCTGCACTGTGGTCATTAGAGATCTGTAGCTTATCAAAATTTTTCTCTTGATATGATTTCAAAAGTCATCTTTCCTTAGAACAATAATAACTAGAACAAAACTTACAGAGACTTAGCCAATTTGCGTTTAGGATAGCCTTTATAATTAATGTTTCTCTTTCTGTTCAACCTTGTTGTTCACTGAAAATACATAACTTTCTTTTCATGTAAGCATATGGCCTGTGGAATGATTGTGCCATGCATATTAGATTTATTGGCATATTATTTTATATACTGCTACTCCACTTATTGACATAAAGGAAAACTTATAATTGCCTCTTCTCTTTCTAAGAACTTTTAATGTCATGATCATTTTAAAAGAATCTCATTATAACATTCATATTTCATCTTGGTTATTGATGTTTATGAAACAAGAAAATATCAGAAAGAATATTTAACAAAGAATATCTGCTTTTCGTAGTAGATGGACTTTTGCTAGAGGCAAAATAAGCTTGGAAAAAGAACTTATTTGATTTGTGATTCATAAGGAAGTAAATATATATACTGTTAGTCAATATGCTTCTATAATAGTCCATGTATTTATAAATTTTTGAAACTTTTTTTTTAATCTGAGTAGAACACACAATTAAGAATGATTAATAAATTGAAATATTTAGCCCATTCATAATTGAAGCCTAAGAGGGACAATTCTAAACATAATAATTATAAATTCAAAAAAGACAATCTAAAGAGTTAAGAACATATCATCTGATAGCCATTACACAGACAGGTAATTTCTAAAATTCTAATCCCATGGTAATTCAAATTTTCAGATCTTTGGTAAGTTTGAAAGAGGTTACCACATAGGCCATCAGTTGGTTTCATAGAGAAGAGATACATTTGAGTCAAAAAGTACATGAAAATAATGTTTAGCATTTTATGTTGGTCAGTTTTAGTTGCAAAGAACTAAAAATGATATTATGCAAATATTCTATATAAAATCACTCACCTAATAAGAAAAATATGTACACTGTACTAAGTGAAAATACAAATATGTTTACTGAAATTTCTGAGCTTTTTCTGTGGGTTGTTTCAACTACAATCAATCAAAATTTTTCCTGAAAGTGTTGTAAGTGGGAAAAGCATGAGGCCACTCCTCAGCACATATTTGAACATCTCTAAATAGATTTTAACCACTGACTCCATACAATGGATTTTGAACATTTATAATTGTTTACTTAATTTCAGAATGTATTGAAGCAGAAAACTACAAATTACCAGAAAACTATGGTGTGAGAACAACAAAGTTACATTGCCCATATCTCTTTATGATAAGGATTGTCATTTTCATAAAAATGCATTAATTATATTTGGAAGATCTTACAAGTTAGTCACAAGCTTTACTTCTGATTTCATTAAGATACTCCGGGGGTTTGGGACAAAAGAAATGAAATACTAAACTTAGTACAGCTCTCAGAGATTCTGAGACTTTCATAGTCTAAGGTTTTGATACAGGTATTCTTGAGAAAAAAGACCTGTCTTTCCTGGGGTTCACCAGCTCTCTCTTAAGATTAAGCAACATACTGGTCCACATTTTAGGACTTTCACTTCTAACTTTAGTCTTTGTCTTATTGTAAGTAGACATTGCCCCAAATAGCAAAGAATTGATATAATACATGTACTCTTATCAAATATAGCTTCAGCTCAACATCATCCCAAGTACCTCTAACTTACGTGACCTAATCCTGGAAATACATAGTTTTCTAAAAGATACCATATTTTTACTGATATCTATGGAAACCTAATAATAGAGACATATCATATACTATTATTGGCTATCATAGATATTGGAGCTGTAAAACTGAAGTTTCTTAAAATTCATCTATAATGAGTATATAGCTTTCACACAAGATCTCCAGGTCAAGGAGAATACAGCATGAAGTTGAGAGCTTTCTCCAAATATCTTTGGGAGAAGATCTTAGTGATCAGGCCACACATTGTTGAGTTTTAATTTTCCATGATTTTGCCCATCTCTTCCTATGTATATTAAATATTCTTTTCTTAAAAGATTTATTTATTTTACTTGAAAGAGTTACACCATGAGAGAAGGAGAAGCAGAGGAAGAGGAAGAGAGGGTTTTCATCCGCAATGGCTGGAGTTGCGCCGATTCAAAGCCAGGAGCCAGGAGCTTCCTTCCAGTCTCACACGTGAGTGCAGGGGCCCAAGGACATGGGCCATCTTCCAGTGCTTTCCCAGGCCACAGCAGAGAGCTGGATTGGAAGTGGAGCAGCTGCGACTTGTACCCGTGCCCATATGGGAGGCCAGCCCTCAGACCGGGGCTTTAGCCACTGTGCCACAGCGCTGCCCCTAAATATTCTTTTAAAGATTGCACATGACTATCATTTTTTGTGCTTTCTGTTTTTCCATTTTTAACGTTAATTTTAAATTAACTTTAACAGATTCAATATGGTTTTTAGATAGAAGTCTATATACCTAATGTTATTCTCTTTCTTCCTCCCTCTCTCCCATCTTCCTTTGTTTTAGTTTTCAGCATTTTTCAAGAAAGGAAATTCAAATGGCCAACAGACACATGAAAAATGCTCAGGATCACTATCCATAAGGGAAATGGATACCAAAATCCCAATGAAGTTTCACCTCACCCAAGTTAGAATGGCTCTCATACAGAAATAAAAAAAAATAAATAAAAAAAAAATAAATGCTGGCGATTCTGTGGTAGGAAATGCACTCTGATCCACTGTTGGTGGGAATGTAAACCAGTATAGCCAATGTGGAAGACAGTATGGAGATACCTTAAAGACCTAAAAATAAATATACTATATGACCCAGCCATCCCACTCTGGGGAATTTATCCAAATGAAATGAAATCAGCATATAAAAGAGTTATTTGTACCCTCATGTTTATTGTATCTCAACACACAATAGCTAAGATATGGAATCAAACCAGATGTCTATAAACTGGTGACTATATACAGAAGTATATATATATATATATATATATGTATATATGACTATTACTCAGTCATAAAAAAGAATGAAATCCCTATCAAAAGTCCCTATCAATAAAATGGATGCAACTGCAAACCATTATACTTAGTGAAATAAGCCTGTTCCAAAAAGACAAATATGTTTTCTCTGATCTGTGGTAACTAACAGAGTATCAAAAACTGTAATATATGAGTGAAATTTACATTTTGAGATTTGATTATTGTTTACAACCCTTGTCTCTACTGTTGTGGAACAGCGTGTTTTTCTTCTTAGTATTTGCTGAATTTTTAGTGTAGGGTTAATCTTATGATTAGAAAATAGACTGAGAGTAGATCATTGTAAAAATTACAGGAAGGAATGAGAAAAGAAAGAGAAGGGAGAATGGGAGCGTGGACAGGATGGAGGGCAGGGTGGGAAGTATTACTATGCTCCTCAATCTGTATCTATGAAAAGCATGGAATTTGTTCACCTTAATAAAATTTTAAAAATTCAATTTTTAAAAAAATGAACAAAAATAGTGCTTTTTGTTTCCATAGGATTAACCTTTGAGAGCCTGTTTCAGAAGTTATTGATGGTAGCTAAACATTCACAGAAGTGAACATGGAAGGGACTGGTACTGTGGGTTACGCCACCCCCTGGAATACCAGCATATCCTTGCTGCTCCACTTCTTATCCAGCTCTTTGCTATTAGTCTGGGAACGGCAGAAGAAGCTGGACAAAATGCCTGGATCCCTGCCATGATGAAGCCCCTGGCTTTTGGCTTTGACTTGGCTCGGTCCTGGCCATCGCTGTCCATTTGAGGAGTGAGCCAGTGGATGAAATCTTTTTCTTCTCTCTTTCTCCCTTTCCCTCACCTCTCCTTTTCTCTTTATAACTCTGACTTTCAAATAAATAAATGAATCTTAAAAAAAAAAAAGAAGTGAATGTAGAAAAGAGTCAAATCACATGGTATGTATTAGCCTAGGAAAAAATTCTTTTATTAAGTCTTTCTGATGATTTCCATATTACAATTTTTTGTTTTTCTTGAAAGGAATGTCAACAATATCCATACTATTCAGCAAACCCACATGGGTACTTTGGTCAAAAACACATATTTATTAATTGGTTCTGATAATTACAATTAATTTTCAGTTGTATGTCATTCGAATACTTCCCATAAACTGGGAGAAATGTTATCTTGAAAAACTGATGACTATATTCAGAAGAGGCCCTGACATCATGTAAAAAGGGCCAATTTTGGCTCATTAACTTCTATTCTTAGAAGAAGAAAAAAGAGAAAAAAAATTAAGCCTATTTCAATTTGAGTTAAAATAATAAAATCTTTAGAACCTAAAAAGGACGTGTGGATTATTTTCTTCCATGCCCAGTTGCTTTCTTTCAATGTTTTCCAAGTGGCTTGGAAAATAGTAGTAATTTAGACAGTGTAATTAAGGCCATACAAATCTTTGTGTGAAAAGTTTTAATTTTTAAGATTATAATTCCAAAGAAATCCAATTTAGATGCAATGAGGATTTATTAAGTTAAAATATAGCAGGAGAAGAAATTTGTAGAAGACCATTCCTGAATCTCTTTCTTCGGTCTTGCCCACTTTAATAGTAAAAATATATTATTTCAAAAGATTCAGTAATTTTGGAAGTACCACTGTATCTTACTCTTTGATTTTCTTGAATTTGGGAATTAGATATTGTATTAGTTCTTATTACCTTGTTACAAATTACAACAATTTTAGTGACATTGAACCATATACAACACAGCAGCCTATTTCATCAAAGCCAGTAAGGGAGAGAGTCTATTAGAGAAGTATCTGTGTGCTACAGTCCTCAAATGTATTAATTACAGAGCTTTAACATATATTGTACAGTAAATTTTCCAATAAATATTCTACAAAGCAACCAAATAAGAAAACTCTTCCAGTAGTGCACCCATATCCAGTTTCACATTTCAAAGTTTCAGCTATCTGTGGTCAACTACAGTCCAAAAATAGTACACAGAAAATTCCAGAAATAAATAATTCATAAATGTTACATCATCTATGATTCTGAGTATTGTAATTCAATCTGTGTTCTGGCTCTGTCCTGTCTGTGACATGAAACTTTCCTTTGTCCAGCATATCCACGCTATATGCTGTTGACGTTTGAGCAACCATCTTGGCTACCAACCTGATTGCCTCAGTGTTGCTGAGCTTGACTTCATGTAATTCTCATTTTATTTAATATGGCCATGAATCACTGAAATATTGACACTGATAACTTTACTACAGTTATTCTTTTAATTAATTATACCTAAATAATAATTGGACTCTATCATATGCATTTATGTACAGGGGAAAAACATAATATATGTAGGGATTTGTGCTGTCAGTTTAAGGCATACACAGGAATTCTTGGAACATACCCCTCATGGATAAGGAGAGACCACTCTACTAACAACCAGGACACTTGAAACAGTAAGATTTGTACTGATTCTCACCCCATGCAGTGATGATCTATCATTATGAGCATAGTGTAAATGAAAACTACGGAGAGGTGGCTGGAGTATTAAAACTAACATAATTTCCTCTTCTTGAGATAAAGAACACTGAGAACAAACTGATTTGTTTGTCCTGGGTTGTGTAGTTCTGGGACTGGGCCTTACTGTGATATGTACTTTTGAGTGAAGGAAAAAGAGATTGACACATCTGAGACCTAAATCGTTACATTTCAGTCCCTGTATTATTAACTCTATGACCAGGCATACCTTGCTACTCCTATGCTTAATAAAACTGAAAGCAAGCAAAAATAACTCAGGCATCAATCTAGGTAATTCTGATTCAGGAAGTTAAAGCTGCGAAAAAATAAAACACCTTACTTTCCAACAGTAACACATCAGCCATCAAAGCTCACTTCAAGATCCTTGCTACTGTCTCCACTAAGTGAAAGCATCATAAGATAAATCATGCCTAACCCCAACTAGTTCCCTACTTTCACAAACTACCTTAACATCTTTCAGTTAAGGCCATAAAACCTTATTAACAGCCTGGTATTATGATGCTTGTGACCAGTGAGTCGCATGTGTAGTTCAATGCCCTGAGGCTACTGTTTTCTAATTTTTATAAAATTTTAAATGTTTTTTTTTACAAATTTTGTACTGTAAACTATGTTGTCAGTCTCTCCTATTAGCATCTTCCATTAATTATCACTACCAAGACTTGGTTTGATGGTATTCTCTCTTCCTGCTGGAAATCTAATACATTTAGCTTTGCTTAGCAAGGCTTTCTCAGGTGCTCTGTTGGGGATTTTATGGTTGAAGTATCTGTTAGCATATGCCATCTTTTTTTTTTTTTTTTTTTTTTTTTTTTTTTTATTCTTGCTAAATGTAGTATCACATAACAAAATAAAAGAGGTATATTCTTCCATTAAAGAAGAATCCATCTTTGCTGTAATTACTGAGTCAGGGGAGTTGAAAAGTTGATGAAAAATAATGCTGGGAATTCAACAAGTTGAAAAACAGCATCCTGATTTTGCAGATAAAGTGGTACAAAATGTGCTTAAAATAATTGGGTCTTGGTCTTAGATTTCACGGTATTAATGAAGATTCATTTTTGCCGTCTTTCGGGTGACTCTGGGAGAGTCAGGTAACTTTCTATAATTTCTCCTTTGAATAATTGCTGAAATAATCATATTTCATATCTGGTCTTCCATAGAATTGTACACCTGGAACCCTGAACACAGTCATCTAGTTGAACGGTTAATTTAAGGCTAAAAACCCAGCTCACATTCTGCAAAGCCGTCTATCTTCCCTGGAGTGAAGCCACACCTCCCAAAGGAGAGGGCACATTCTGACTAATCACATCAGTATTTTGCAATTAGCAATGGCTTTGCTCACAAAGACAAAAGTCCAAATAGTGAAAGTATTTATTTACTATAAAGAAAGTAAGATGAGGGATGATGGGAACTAGCACTACATTTTTTTCTGATGGATATATTTGTTATCACCAGTTTCTTAATTATCATTACATTCTCAGTCTAATGTAATGAATCCTCAGCTTGTATCTGTTTTCTATTGGGCAGTTAGATAATGCATACCTCATTCCCTGATGTAGTAGTGTTAAGAAGGGATTGAAAGAAAGGAAAGAAAAAAATGCTTACAATGTATTCTGTTTAGACAGTAGGGCTATTTCTCTCCTTCCCTCTTTCTTTCTCTTTCTCTCTTTCTCTCTGTGTGTATATATCTGCCTTTCAAATACAATGAAAATAGATTTATTAAAAAAATAATTTGCCTCCAGTTTGCTTCAAATTATAGCAGAACTCAATATTTATGCAGGTTTGTTTTGCTTGTTTTTGTCTTAGTGAATTTTGTGTTATATTAAAAAATAGATAGTACCAGAGATTGCTTATTTTATCAAGAGGTTTATTTGTCTCACAATTCTCATGTCTGGGAGGTTCAAACAGCAAGTGGCAGGCTTTCTGTTAAGGACATATTTGGTTATGTCACTACAAGGTAGACACATGGGAAACAGTCCTAGGCAGGAGAATATATATATATATATATGTTCAAATAAGGAAGCAAGAAATCAGTAGGGGAGCAATCTTCCTCTTTGTAAAACAAATTGCTGTCTCTGGAACTAATACATGCTTATCAGACCAACACACCCTTGAGAGAGACAGCATTAGAGTGGAATCCTCAGAAACAAATTACCCTACAGCAAGCAAACTTTGCAGTGCAGAAGCTTCTTAACTTGATGTAACCCAATTTACGTGCTTTGATTTGATTGCCTGTGCTTCTGGAGTCTTTTCCAACAAGCCTTTCTATATCAATGTCTTTCAGAGTTTCCCCAATGTTCTCTAGCAATCTGATGGCATAAGGTCACAGATTTAAAACTTGATCCATTTTGAGTTTTTCTTTATAAGGTGTAAGGTTGGAATGGGAGAATTAATGTCATCAAAATGTCCATACTACCCAAAGAAATTTACAGTCAATGTAATCACAATCAAAATACCAACAGCATTATTCTTAGATATAGAAAAAATGATGCTGAAACACATGGAAACATAAGATATTCCGAATAGCTAAAGCAATCTTAAAAATACAAAAAAAAAGCTGGAGGCATCACAATATCAGATTTGAAGACATACTACAGGAAGTTATAATCAAAACACCCTGGTATTGGCACAAAAATAGACATTTAGGCCGATAAAAGAGAATAGAATCCCCAGAAATTAATCTATGTATCTACAACCAACTAATCGTTGACAAATGAGCTAAAACCACTTTCTGGAAGAAGACAGTCTCTTCAACAAATGGTGCTGGAAACATTGGCTCTCCACATGCAGAAGTATGAAACAAGACCCCTACCAGGCAGAAAAATCCTTAAAATAGCATTTGTTGTGAAAAATGTCATTGTGAAAACTAGTGTAACAACCAGTGTTTCTTCATACTGATACATCTATGGCACTAATCCCTTAAATGTCTATCAGTTGGAATCAGAGAAATTAAGATTATAGGCAAGCTATATTGTTGTCAGGGCACATTATGTCCTTTTAGCTCTAAGGGGAAATAAAAGAACAAAAGCTCATATGATTTCTCTATATTTGAATCACAGATGCCCATAAATAATCAGCAGATGACTCAATTAGCCATAATCATTTTTCCTTTTCTTCTTCAACATTACAGAGCTTTATGGAAGTAAAACATATTTTGTATGAATGAATATTTTCTTAAAAACTATAGCATGGTATCAGCCCTTAAGGCATTCGAATCTGGCTGAAGAGCCCATGAGAGTATTTTAGGCATGGAAAGTCAAGACACTCTGGCAAAAACAACAACAACAACAACAACAAACAACACCAAACAAACCTAAATGAAAGATCTCTGCGAGTAGAGTGAGATCCTAGTGGAAAGAACGGGCCATCAAATAAGGAGGTACCTTTCTCTGAAGGGAGGAGAGAACTTCCACTTTGACTATGACCTTGTCTAAATAAGATCGGAATTGGCCTACTCAAAAGGCTTCCATAGCCTTGACAACTCATGACAAGAAGATTACTGATATCATAAACAAGAGTGTCAAATTGTTAAGCCAACAACAGGAGTCACTGTGCTCTTAACTCTCCATGTGGGATCTCTGTCCTTCATGTGTTGTCCAATGTGAATTAATGCTATAACTAGTACTCAAACAGTATTTTACACTATGTGTTTCTATGTGGGTGCAAACTGTTGAAATCTTTACTTAATATATACTAAATTGATCTTCTGTATATAAAGAGAATTGAAAATGAATCTTGATGTGAATGGAATGGGAGAGGGAGCGGGAGATGGCAGGGTTGTGGTGGGAGGGAAGTTATGGGGGGAGGGAGCCAATGTAATCCAAAAGCTGTACTTTGGAAATTTATATTTGTTAAATAAAAGTTAAAAAAAATGACAAGTTATTATTTAACTGTTCATAGTCATGTTTTAGAAGAATATTATGGGAAGATGTTGACTTGTCAATGAAACTACAAAATAGTATGTATTACATGATCACAGTGTTTGAAAATTATATATAAGTGCTACAACATAATGAGACAATCCTATAATATTTGAAGTTTAAACTTCAGATATGATATTAAAAGTAATTTTTATTTTCAAAAAAACTGTAGCATGGAGAGCCATAAGAAAAATTGATTACTACATAGAACATATTATTAAACAATATGAAGTTTTCAAAACTACACAATTAGAGCCATCCAGCAAATATTGTCAAGCATTTCTTAAAAACTGTTAATTCTTAAATCTGTTAGGTATTTTTTTCTTATTCATTTTCTCTCTTTTTTTAATCTAAAAAAATTTTTTAGGTACATCTTACATGTCTACTATCAGGAGACACTATCATTGTGGCTAATAACTTTGACTTTGTGGTGTGCCAAAATTTGTTGTGGCACTTGGACAAGCTATTTAACAATTTTGTACCTTAATTTTTTTTCATCTTTAAAACTGAGATAATGACTGTCCTTAACTCATTGGGTTGTTTTGAAGACTAAATATGTATAAAATATGCACAATAATGATGTATGCATAAGTCCTCTATAAATATTTTCTTCTAGTTACTATTTCCAGTTATCTCCTTTATGGAAGAAACTATTTTAGACATTTTCAGTTGACCTAAGAATCATAGTTTCTGACATCGAGTAGATAAAACATATTAAAAAACAAAGCATACACAGAAATCTCTGTTGACAGTATTTTTGAAGTTAAACAGGGAAAGGGAAATTGTATTCATTGTAATTGTTAAGACATCACTCAGGACACCCACGTTCCACACTGGAGAACTGGTTTAGGTGTAGCCTTCACTTAACTCCAGCACCTGCTAACTGAGAGGCAGTGAATTAGAAGCTCAAATACTCGGCTACTTTGTCACCTACCTGGGAGATCGATATTGAGTTTCTGGCTTCTGGCTTTAGCTTGGCCCAGTCTACTTGTTGTTAGTATTTGCAAAGTGAACCAACAGAAGGAAGATCTCTGTCTCTGTCACTGTCTCTGTGTCTCTTTCAAATAAATAAAGAATTTTTTTTAAAAAAATAAGACTTATGGAAAGCAACAGATTCTTGGCTGATGCCACGGCTCACTAGGCTAATCCTCCACCTGCAGCGCCGGCACTCTGGGTTCTAGTCCTGGGCGTGGCACTGGATTCTGTCCTGGTTGCTCTTCTTCCAAGCCAGCTCTCTGCTGTGGCCAGGGAGTGCAGTGGAGGATGGCCCAAGTCCTTGGACCCTGCAACTGCATGGGAGACCAGGAGAAGCACCTGTCTCCTGGCTTCAGATCAGCGCGGTGGGCCGCCCATAGCGCACCGGCCACAGCGGCCATTGGGGGGTGAACCAATGGAAAAGGAAGACCTTTCTCTGTGTCTCTCTCACTGTCCACTCTGCCTGTCAAAAATAAATAAATAAAGCAACAGATTCTTATTGTAACTGTTACTTTCATCAACACCTTTATTACTCTTGTCACTAGTTGTGATGACTTTAATCAGTATCATCACAAAAATGGCATTATCTGAATCTTTCCATTGTACTAGGTAAATAAGCCAGGTTTTTGAAATTGGGAAATTTGTCTCTAGATATCAAGGTTTTACATAAAATCATGTATATTTATATTTTAGCAGAAATAGCTTATACATTAATACGAAATTATTGGGCCTGGCATTTGGCTTACTGATTAAGATGCTGGTTAGCGGACACTCATGTTCCCCGTGAGAGTGTCTGGGTTCATGTCCCAAGTTCAACAATGGCCCCTGATTCCAGCTGCTTACCAATGTGAACTCTGGGAGGTAGAGTGACAAATCAGCTTTAAATTGCCCTTGCACTTAAATGAGTGGATCCTAGTCCTAGCAGACCTCCACCCCTTTTAGGGGAAAATACTTTTAGAAAAAGTAATGGCAATTAGTCTCTGTAACTATTCCGATTCACGGCCTTCATTGTTGGGTAATGTATGCCACTTATAACTGTTCTGATGATTGACACAACTTTGTATTTCCAAATACATTAAAAAGTTTTGGAGTTAAGACTATGTGGCCTGTGGGC
The DNA here is from genome assembly GCF_964237555.1 of Oryctolagus cuniculus. NCBI lineage: Eukaryota > Metazoa > Chordata > Mammalia > Lagomorpha > Leporidae > Oryctolagus > Oryctolagus cuniculus. The sequence continues at coordinate 120,352,457 of NC_091433.1, read as the reverse complement.
TACTTAGATACTTAATATAATAAACCATTTCTTGGCTGTGATCCACTGTGAGTTGATTGAGATTTCCTCTCAGGGTATCATAATGGAAGCTACCCTACTGACTTACTGTGAAGATTAAAGGAGTTAATATATGTAAAATGCTTAGATATTTGGCAAGTAGTAAGCATGGTGTGTTTGCTATTTTGCTATTATTATTTTATTCAATTTTTCATAATTCTTCAGGAATGTGTCACTATGGAACATTAGTGCTGACACAGGTCCAAGGTCACATTCCTCATTGACAGGGGGAAGTCATTCAACCATTCAAAGAAAGCACAGAAATTACAGCTGGATTGATGGTGACACTGAGCTGTGCTACATTCTAAATGTGAGGAAATGAACTAAGTATTTAACCTCTCTCATTTTGTGTGTAAAATGTGCTCTCCATTGTTTTGAATTGAGTGCAGTTATTTGCCCATTTATGAACATAGCAATTAGTTATTTTTATTATGTCATTTATCAGATGTAATACTTTCAAAATAATTAAGATGCATAATTGCAAGTTTTAACCACAGATTATCAGTTGTTTTGATTTTCTAAGGTTTTAGTGAATGTATTCAAAGTAAGTTTAAAATGTTACCCACAACAGGTTAAAGTACATTAAGCAATTTCTCTCTTGTAAAGTATGGCATAATATACTGAATATACAAGTAAATTTTCTCCTAATCAAAATTTACATGCAGAAAATTTTTCCAACTTCTCACAAAAACCAAGGAATGGATACTTAGGCCAGCCCGTCCAAGCAGATGTTCCCTTTTGAGAACTTGGAATTGGACACTACAGAAACCTAGAAAAGATAAGAACTCCTGGCTTTGAAGTTACTGAGAACCATGTTGGGCCTTCTGAAATCAGAAGAAGGAGGAAGACAAATAGGGTCAGTCTTCGGAAAGAACCGAAAGGCAGCTGAGAAGTAATCTCTGATGAATTTCATGCTTTGATGAATTTCCACTTTTTTCCTTCAGTGTTGTAAGGGACTATTTTGTGCTGGAAATAAAACATCCTTAGCTGAGATAAATGTGAGTGCTAGCTTCTGATTTTTTTTTGTTTTATTTATGTGTGTGTAAACATTATTTTTAATAAGGTAGAGTTCATTCTACATTGTCAGATTATGGTAGTTTCACATATTTGGAGTCAAAGGGTATTACAGACAAAGGCGATGGCATGAGATAAACCATGGAAGGATGAATGTCCTATCCATTCAGTATTATAAGGGCTTACAGTATAAAGTAGGAAGCCGTGGGAACTAAAGAGTGGTAGCACATATTTGAGGGATTATCCTAATTTTTCTGTTACCTTTGATTCCATTTTCCTCTGTACAATAGCATTGGCCTCTGTACATGATTGGCAGGAATAGTGACATGGAAAAATTTACATTTTAGGTAGATTACTCCAGTAGCACTCTAGAGAACAATGTATAATATTAGTAAATATAGACAGAGTGACATGCTAGCTTAAGGTATCTTCTCACAAAAATTCTATAAGTCAATCACAATTAGTTTCAGTAATACAGATAGTAAAATCTTTTAACAAAATACATCCACAATCTTCCTAGTTGGTCTATGACCAAGAATGATTTTTGAATGCAGAAGCTCCAGTTTTAAGACCTGCATTCTAGAGCTATATTAATTTTTCACCCTGTGTTTTCCTTATTTCAAGTGAAGTATCTCAAGGGTCCTCATGGCAGATCAAAATGGTTTTGGATGAGGGGCAACTGTTCAACTTTTCAACACACCGGAGCCTCTTCAGAGTGTTTTTCAAAAGGTAGAGACATGTAGATACACGAAAAATTAACAGAGCTCACACACACACACACACACACACACACACACATTTCTTTGAAGCCTGCTCAATAAAATCATTGGTTTTGAAGTCACTGCTTAAACATAATGCTTTAAACAGCTGTTGCTGAGAGGCACATACAGGCACAGGCCATGCTGGGCTACAGAGGACTTTAAATATAGCTAGTGCTACATAGGAAATGAATTTTCAACATTATTGAATTTTAATTAACTTAAACTCAAAATAGTATTAAGTATTATGATAATAATAGTATTTTTGATATATTGTATCTAATCAGAACTATTTACAGTTATTTTCATTTATGTCTTGTCTTTTTAATGCATCTGCTAGAAAATCTACACTTATTTTTGTGACTCATACTATTTATATTGGATAGTTCTTTCCCGAATATGACTCAAGTTCAGTGCAAATAGGCTTAAAGCTTCTCCCTTTTATCTTTCTTGCTGATCTGTGTGTTTTTGTTGTTGTTGTTGTTATTGCTTCTAATCCTAGATTTAAAATAATCCTTGGCTTTCTGGATTAAACTACTTTTTCACTAATGACTAGGTCAGCAAACTCAGTGACTGAAACAGCCAGTTTACTGAAACCACTCAAAAGGAGGTACTTCCGGAAAGGATTTTAATATCCAGTAATTCAGTATGAAGGGAAAGGGTGATGTTAAACAATTGGATACTGTGTTGGGCAACATGGATTTCAAGGCAAGAATGTCTCTAAATATTTCATGAGTGAAATGATCAAGGAGTTTGGGGAATTCTAGTTCATCTAATTTTAACTGTTTTTATACCAAAGGATACGAGGGGAGAATATATGTAGTTTTTATGCTTACTATGAGATTTTTTTTATATCAAGGCTAATTTTGCTGCCTTAATCTAGCCAAGTATCAGGAGTATTCATACCACAATTTAACTCAAACAATCTTATGCTGTTAGAGACACGTGCATTCCATATCAGAGTGCTTGGGTTTCATTGCTGCCTGTGCTCCCATTTCTAGCTTCTCGCTAATGCGCTCCCTGGGAGTCAGCAGACGGTGGCTCAAGGAGTTGGGTTACAATCACAAGAAAGAGAACTGGATTGACTTCCCAGCTCCTGGCTTTGCCCTAACCCAATTTCATCTATTGTAGGCATTGGGGTTAGAATAAACCAATGGATTGGGATCTTTTTATCCATCTTTGTCTCTTTTTTCTCTCAAGTGAAAAAAGATATAATAACTGTAGATGCAGCATGTATAAAGGATTAGAAAGAATGAGAATTAAAACCAGAAAACTTACAAATATTTTTATTGCTTATTTACTCTTTTTTTTTAGCAAACTCTGGAATTTGACTGATTTCTCTACCTTTTTCCCCAAGATACAAATGATGATTAATAAAGGTATCTAACATTTGGGGAATTCTGTTTTGAGGGATTCCCTCATTAGTGACATAAGACTTTTTACTACTACTCTACTATTGGCACTGGTTGGCCCTGTAATTCTGATTTTCCTAGCCCTGCTTATAGGACTGTGCATTATAAACTGTGTTACTAGATATGTTAGAGAAGAATTAGAACAGTGAAGTTAATGGTAATGGAAGCAAATTATGAATCCTTAGAAGTATTAAAGATCAGTCAAAGGTTTGATTAGTATCTAGCAAAGAGGAAATGTAAAATCAGAATAAAAATGGAGTATGGCTAAAAGCTAATTGCAGATCTCTTGCTTCTGTACATATTAACCTTGCTTGTTAACTGCTAAGGGTGTGTCTGGTGAAACTATATGGGTCCAAATTCCCAGGAACTAGGTTGACTGAAATGTGTCCCTCACTGTTATCTTTCAACCATATCTTGGTTCTGTTACTGGATTTGTTATTGGTAACTGTTATCTTACAATCATATTCTGGTTTTCCTTTTTATTGTTCACTGCATGCCAGGGGTCCGGTTTGAAATTGTGAGCCATAGTGGACAAAATATTATAAAAAGCTGTGTAAGCCACAGTTGGGGCCCGCACTCTGGTAAGGAGCGTTGGTCCCGATTGGTGGCCAGTCCTGATCGGTTACCTTGTCTCTCATTTGCTTCTCATTTTCAATAAAATTCATGTGTGACTGTCAAAAAAAAAAAAAGAGTTTTGACTGAATTTATATATCTCATTGATTGTATTTATTTATTTATTTACTTTAGCTCTTAAATTTTTAAAGATTCATTTATTTAAAGACTTAAAGAGAAGGAAAGAGAGAGAGAGAAAGAAAAAGAGAGAGAAAGATATCTTCCTTCCATGTTTCACTCCCCAAATGCCTGGAATGGCTGGGGCTGGGCCAGGTCAAAGCCCAGAGCCAGGAGCTTCTCCTAGATCTCCATGAGTGGCAGGCGGCTAAGGACCTGGGCCATCTTTTGCTGCTTTCCAAGGTGCATTAGCAGAGAACCGGATAGGAGGTGGAGCAGCTGGGGCCAAAACTGTGGTAATATTTCAAATGCCCCTTTTAGCCTACAATAGCATTGGCCCCTTTTACTCTCAACTTTTAATTCACTTCTGACTTTTTCTTCCGTTCCCATGAAGGATATCATTTGATAGACTATGACTGCAGAAGTTAAACATGAGGTTGAAACTGGCTTATTGATTGCAGCTATACAAAATCTATTTCTGTACACAGTTTAATTTCTTCACAGGTTACGTCTTTGGACAAAAAGTCACTAGCATAGTTGATTGAATCCTTTCTGTCTCATCTCCACTTTCATGGGAACTTATTTACACTATTCATAGCTACAACAATTAAGGCATTGATACCTGGGTTATAAACTCCTTCCAAGATTTTCAATTTCCAGTTATTTAGGTTCTTACCTCATTGATTTTTCTCTGGGTACAATATCAGTGATTATATTATTATTTTTACTGATGAGAAAGATAAAGAGAGGCAAAGAGGTAGACACAATGAGACAGTGTCATAACAGACACCTTAAACACCAGACTAAGTGCCCTCCTTGATTATCTTATTTTTGGTGAAATAATATGGGCAAAATCAAGAGTTAGTAAGAATAGCTAATGTTTAGACTTCCTATTTTATATGCCAAGCACTGTTTAAATGTTTATCAAACATGACTTGAGCAATCTTTATAATAATTGAGGGAGGTATCAACTTCACTATGTAGATGAAGAGCAAAGTACCTGCTATTGATAGATGGATCCAGGATTCAACTTGGACAATCTAATTGTATGTTTTGCACTGTGGAGCATTACAGAGCCCTAATTTCCACAGTCTTCTGGTGATAGGCAAAGCATTTCTCCAAATTAGCTGAAGACTAACACTTCAACCGACTCAAACTGTACAATTCAAAGACAAACAGAATTAAAGCCAGTTGTGTGGAAACAATAACAAACATGGGTTGATGATCACAAGAAGAAAAGTGGTGAGAAAGTTTTGTGCCAAGTTCTGACTGCAAATAAACCTTCAAGGATGAATGAGATTTGATTGTAGGAGTGAGCAGAGATGAGCTAACAAGGAAAACTAAAAGATTCGTAAGAGGAGAAAACTATATGTCTTTTGTGGTGTTGTGTTTGAGAGAACAGCTGAGTATTTAAGAACCACAATTTGGGGATAAATTATTGTAAAATAATAATTACAGGAGCCAGCACTGTGGCGTGGTAGGCTAAGCTTCACCTGCAGTGCTGGCATCCCATATGGGTGCTGGTTTGAAACCCAGCTGCTCCTCTCCCAATCCAGCTCTCTGCTATGGCCTTGGAAAGCAGTGGAAGATGGCCCAAGTGGCCCCTGCACCCATGTGGGAGACCTGGAAGAAGCTCTTGGCTCCTGGATTCAGATCATCCCAGCTCCAATGTTGTGGTTATTTGGGGAGTGAACAAGCAGATGGAAGAACTTTCTCTCAGCCTCTCCCTCTGTCTGTAATTCTGTCTCTCAAATCAATAAATAAAATATTAAAAAAATATGAATTACTACCCAGCTACCCATAGAGCTGCCTTTCCTATGGCTGCAGAGGCAACATCCATCATGGTTTCACTGGATTTGATTTTTCCCCAAGGAACTGGAGCTCAGCTCTCAGCCCACAGGTCAGCACTTCCTTCTGTGGATTTCAGAAGTTCTTAGGCTTATAAATAACAGCAGTTAGAGACACAAGGCATTTGCCATCTTCTTCCTTTCTCAAGAAAATCCCACTTCCTCTGTCAGATATTAACGTATTCATTCCAGTCCTTGGTAACAAAAAAATTAGCAAATTCTCTTGTATATCATTATAAGCAAATGGTGCCCGATGAGCAAAGAAAAACTTGTAGCCTGTTGATGGCACAGTAGTTAGGGTGAAGCCTGAACCACAGCTGGAATTGCTTCCTCTGAGATTCCTTTTGGCCAATGCTTAAAGAGTTTCAGCTGTATTTATAGTGTATCTTAACTATTGATGATTTTAAAGAATTTGGCACAGCATGAGTTACAGTCAGCACTGTTCAGATGATAAATTGTTTGGATGAGTGAGGCAGGCTTCCTGGAGGGAGTAAGTCTCATGAAAATCCTCATGACTTTCAAAATGATAAGGAAAGACAGAATTATATGGGAAGGGAAAGGAGGAAGCATAGATAAGAAAGAATAAAAAGGGAACTTAGTTATGAAAAGCTGCAACTTCAGTGTAAACTTGAGTCTCCAAAATAGATACTTGAATGATTCAGGGCTTTGCTATATTATATTTATAGTAACTGACTGAAGCAGAATTGGAGCCAGGGCCACTAATTAATTTCACTAATGTTCACAGAGGAAACAATATAAATGAAGGATTTTTTGTTTTTGACAGGCAGAGTGGATAGTGAGAGAGAGAGAGACAGAGAGAAAGGTCTTCCTTCCGTTGGAAGAACCCCCAAGTGGCCGCTACAGCCAGCACGCAGGGCTGATCCGAAGGCAGGAGCCAGGTGCTTCTCCTGGTCTCCCATGCGGGTGCAGGACGCAAGCACTTGGGCCATCCTCCACTGCACTCCTGGGCCAGATCAGAGAGCTGGACTGGAAGAGGGGCAACCAGGACAGAATCCGGTGCCCCGACCAGGACTAGAACCCAGGGTGCTGGTGCCACAGGTGGAGGATTAGCCTATTGAGCCACAGCGCCGGCCTAAATGAAGGATTTTTTTAAAAATTTTATTTAATAAATATAAATTTCGAAAGTACAACTTTTCGATTATAGTGGCTTTTCCCCCCATAATCTCCCTCCTACCCACAACCATCCCATCTCCCACTCCCTCTCCCATTCCATTCTTCATCAAGATTCATTTTCAATTATCTTTATATACAGAAGATCAACTTGGTATATGCGAAGTAAAGATTTCAACAGTTTGCACCCACACAGAAATACAAAGTATAAAGTACTGTTTGAGTACTAGTTTTACCATTAATTTGCATAGTGCAACATATTAAGGACAGAGATCCTACATGGGAGCAAGTGTACAGTGACTCCTGTTGTTAACAATTGACACTCTTTATTTATGACTTCAGTAATCACCCAAGGCTCTTGTCATGAGCTGCCAAGGCTATGGAAGCCTATTGAGTTCATAAACTCCGACCTTGTTTAGACAAGGCCATAATCAAAGTGGAAGATCTCCTCCCTTCAGAGAAAGGTACCTCCTTCTTTGAAGGATCGTTCTTTCTGCTGGGATCTCACTCAAAGAGATCTTTAATTTAGGTCATATTTTTTGCCACAGTGTCTTGGCTTTCCATGCCTGAGAAACTGTGATGGGCTTTTTAGCGGGATCCGAATGCCTTAAGGGCTGATTCTGAGGCCAGAGTGCTGTTTAGGGCATTTCTCATTCTATGAGTCTGCTGTGTATCCTGCTTCCCATGTTGCATTGTTCTCTCAATGAAAGATATTTTTAAGCTCACACACTATCATTCCTCATAATTGTATAATTTATATATTTATATAATATGTTAATAATATAAATATAAATAATATATACATATATTATAATTAAAATATTTTCCTGGTTGTACAAGGAATTTAGGAAGATTATCCTGACATCATAAAAAATAAATATATAAGTAGATAAAAAAAGCAACAGGTCAAGGGGCCAGATTTGTTGCACAGATCCCTGCTAATGTGCCTGGAAAAACAGAAGATGGAGGCTCACCTGCTTGGGCCATTGACACCCATGTCGGAAACCTGAATTGAGTTCCTGGCTCCTGGCTTGTGGCTTGGGCCTGGCTCAGCCCTGGCTATTATGGTCTCTTGGGTAGTAAACCAGCAAATGGAAGATCTATTTCTCTCTGTCATTCCCTCTCTTGGTGTCTTCTGACTTATAATTAAATAAATAAATCTTCAAAACAGAAATGTGCACATGAAAGATCAAGGTACAAAATTAATATGCCACAAAAATAATAATGGCCTGAGAGAGAGAAAGAGAGAGGGAGAGAGAGGATGCAAGGGACAGGAAGGAAGGGAAAGGAGGATGGGGTGAGGACAGACAAGGGAAGGCAAGAGAAGGTGGAGGGGTTGGGGTAGAACAGTGCACATGATGTAATCTAGTCACCACAACACAAAGAAGACAATGTGTTTCCTTTTAAAGCACATTATAAGCATAAGAACTTTAAATAAAAAGCTGGACAAGGTTAAAGAAAAACATTGTATATATCAATCTCACAAAAAACAACATAGAAAACATAGAAGGGCATATGTAAAGAAATTGTAATACTTCTTTAGTTTAAAAATATCAAACTGCAGCACAATAAATATGTACTGTATGAGTTAGGACTCATGATAAGCAAGCAATTAGATATAGATATGTACATAAAAGAGGAAATTTATCATGGGGATTTGTTCATGTAATTATGGAGGCCAAGAAGTTATGTGATATGAGAGTACCATCCACACATTGATGAGCCAGGCAAGTTGGCAGTATAATTCATTCTTAGTTCCTAGGGTCAAAAACAGGAAAAGGCAAAAGTCAGGAAAAGATGAATATTTCAGCTCAAGAAAGGAGAGAGAACATCTACCATTTTTTTTTTCTGTGTAGTTGTGAATGCATTAGACAATGCCAGTTCAATCTGGTGAGACTAGGTCTTCTTTACTTGGTCCATTGATTCCAAACCTAACATCTTCCAGAAATATCTTCACAAGCACACCCAGAAGTAACGTTTTCCAAGTTGTCTGGATGTCACATAACCCAATAAAGTTGACACATAAAATTAATCATCACAGTACTTATTGAATTACATGAAAAAATGTTCTTCATGATTGGAAGTTATGATCACAAGATTATGAGGCTAACATAACAACAAACAAAAACAAGAAAAAATGAAAAAGCAAACTATATAAAATACTATTTTTCACATCCTTGAAGGACCTTTTTAGGGATTTTATGCATTTTTGTGCCTAACTATACTAAAAACACATAACTTTATACTTGAGAGTGACTATGGATATTGAGAATACTCAAACAGGGCATAGAAACAAAGATTAATATTTTTGTTTTCAAAAACACTAAAATAAAAATAAGAGAAAATGATAAGTATTAAAATGAGGATTACCAATCTTATACATCAACCTCATAAATAATAAATATTTTCGAAAGAAAGTTCAATAAAGGAAATTTAACTATTTCACGGTTGATATTGGGTCAGTCTTGGGGAACCCAGTCAAGTCACCTACATACACTCAAACCTTGTGGCCATGGTACTTTTAAACTTCTGTGGTCCAAATTTTGGTCTAGGCATTGAGATAAAATTTCAGTGAGAGTAAGAAATAAGAAAGAGAATCTAAATCAAAACACGATAATGTAAGCCTCTGGGAACTTTATAGAAAACTAGGGAAAACGTTTGAATTTTTTCCTAGACATAGGAAATGGGCTAAAGGAAATTGCATGCAGTTCCTAAACCTAATCCTTACAATGTCATATAATTTGACTTTGAATAGAGAGAAAACATTAATGTACACACATCTAATATTTATGAATCTTTAAAATATTTTCTTCCATTATTTGGGAGGAAGAGAGAGCAAGAGTGAGAGTGAGAGAAGAACAGAAGGCTCCGATTCACTGATTCCCTCCCCAAAACAGGGAGCCAGAAACACATGTGGGTATCAGGATTCCAATCACTTGTTCTATCATAGCTGTATTTTAGAGTCTGCATTAGCAGGAAGCTGAAGTCAGGAGCAGGAAACAGGACATGAACTCGGGCACTTTGATATTGGACACAGGGACTTAACCACTTGGCTAAATGCCCGTCTCTACATATATATACATACATATACATACATATATATACACATATACATGTATATATATATATATATATAGGGATATTCTAGAGAAAGCTAATTTCAAATACTATAAAACAGAAATGTTATTTCTGTATCTTTAAATTATTCAGGCAAATATAGGTAGAATTAACACTTGTGTGAAACTAGCACTTTTTCCATGTATACTGTCCAATGTAATTTTCATTATCACTCTGTAATTGAGATTTTATTACCTCCATTTTTCATTTGAGGAGATAGAGCTCACAATGGGCAAGTGTCATGCCTAATAGAAATGTCAAATCTGGGAGTCAGATCCAGGTCCTCTTATATTAAAGCCTGTTTATTGACACCCATACCATTGCCTCTTCTAATTTTCTACTTGGCCTCTCTGTGCTTTATTCAGAGTAAAATAGGTTTGGGTCAATATTAGGGAAAAGGATACATTGACCACTTCACTCTACTGCCAAGACTGTGTTATTTCTTAGCTGTAGTCTGGTCGCCATCTGACTGTATGGGTCTGCCTGTGTAATTCTTAACCCAAGTCTACATTTTCTTTTTTTTTTAACTTTTATTTAATAAATTTAAATTTCCAAAGTACAGCTTTTGGATTACAGTGGCTTTTTCCCCCCATAACTTCCCTCCCACCCGCAACCCTCCAATCTACTGCTCCCTCTCCCATTCCATTCACATCAAGATTCATTTTCAATTATCTTTATATACAGAAGATCAATTTAGTATATATTAAGTAAAGAGTTCAACAGTTTGCACCCACAAAGACACAAAATGTAAAGTACTATTTGAGTACTAGTTATAGACTTAATTCACATTAGACAACACATTAAGGACAGAGATTCTACATGAGGAGTAAGAGCACAGTGACTCCTGTTGATGACTGAACAAATTGACACTCTTGTTTATGGCATCAGTAATCACCCTAGGCTCTTGTCATGAATTGCCAAGGCTATGGAGTTTGCCAACTCTAATCTTATTTAGACAAGGTAATAGTCAAACTGGATGCTCTCTCCTCCCTTCAGAGAAAGGTACCTCCTTCTTTGATGGCCCATTCTTTCCACTAGGATATCACTGGCAGAGATCATTCATTTAGTTGTTGTTGTTGTTGTTGTTGTTGTTGTTGTTGTTTTTGCCAGACTGTCTTGGCTTTCCATGCCTAAAATACTCTCATGGGCTCTTCAGCCAGATCCAAATGCCTTAAGGGCTGATTCTGAGGCCAGAGTGCTGTTTAGGACATCTGCCATTCTATGAGTCTGCTGTGTATCTCACTTCCCATGTTGGATCGTTGTCTCCTTTAATTCTATCAGATAGTATTAGCAGGTACTAGACTTGTTTATGTGATCCCTTTGACTCTTAATCCTATCATTATGATCAATTGTGAACTGAAACTGATCACTTTGACTAGTGAGATGGCATTGATACATGCCACCTTGATGGGATTGAATTGGAATCCCCTGGCACGTTTCTAACTCTACCGTTTGAAGCAAGTCCAATTTAGCATGTATCAAACTGTACATCTCCTCCATCTCTTATTCCCACTCTTATATTTAACAGGGATCATTTTTCAGTTAAATTTAAACACCTAAGAATAATTGTGTGTTAATTAGAGAGTTCAACCAATAGTATTAAGTAGAGCAAAAAAAAAAAAATACTAAAAGGTATAAAGTATTAAGTTGTTCATCAACAGTCAGAACAAGGGCTGATCGAGTCACGGTTTCTCATAGTGTCCAAGTCTACATTTCTATAAAATTGCCAATGGCCTTGATTTTCCTGTTCAGTACATCCTACTTCTGAGGGCATATTTGCTCCAATGCTTCTGGGGGTTACTAAGTACCTAGCAGATTGAGTATTAGTCCTCAGTCAGTCACCTTCTTTATTAACATTAAGCTAAAATATAAAGCAGATTAAATGTAAAGATGACCTTTCTCAGCCAGATAATATGCTTTCATTTAACTTTGACCTTCAAATGTCATTTTTGCTTGTTTTTTTTTTTTTTTTTTTTTTTTTTTTTTATTCGAGGACTGACACATTTACCAAGGTGGGTCTACTACTTTCTTCAAGTCCTAGAAACTATACAGAGGCATACAATAAATGACAATCTTCCCTCACTTTGAACACCTTGGGATGGCTAAGTAGTACATCTTTCTGGAGTTATTGGAGAAAGTCCACTCTTAACAAATAAGTACTGAGGTTATAACTGCAGTTTATTAAATATGATCTACTTTTTGGACTCTTTTCCATTAAAAATTAAATGACTTCTCAAAATCTGTTTGCAAAAGCCTACATATATATAAATATACATACATGTATCTCACAAGTTAACATGAGGCTGATTCATAAACCTCTAATGATATGACATGTCTGGAAATATTTTAGGTATCTAATGTTCTAATATTTAAAAAATAGTAAAATAAGACAATTAAATATTAGTACAATAGTACTGTGTTCAATAAGCATAGGTCCGTTTTATGCAGAAATCATTCTAATTCCATTTTTCACAATAAAAATCCAAATTAGTGCAGGAATGGGTTATAGAATATTTTGTATATGTGACCTTTAGTAAACATGTTTCATGAAATTTGATTTCCAGAAGTTAATTTAAAATGGCTTAGTTTGGAACATGTTGTTGAAGAGAGAAAAATGGCTTGCTAGTCTAAAGAAAAAGACCAGAGGGCAACAAATAAATCAATCACCATGATAAAATGTCAAAGAATACAAGGCAAAATCAGTGCTGCCAACATTTCTATGCATTCAGTTTTATTTAATGTCTTTACTAAAGTCATAGAAAAGATATTTGACTGACATTGGGGATTGGAGTTCGCTGTCTTGCCCAAAATTATTTAGATAAGGAATATCTAAATAATTAAAAATATGGTCATGTTCATAAGCAGAATATGGGCACACCTATTTCTTTAGATAAAGTGACATGCTTGTGTATTTGTTTCATTCACATTTTAATAAGCAATTCTCTCTCTCTCCCCTATATATATATATATATATATATATATATATATATATGTATAGATATATACCCTGCAAGCCCATGGATGAGAAAATGGTAAAATTATGTGAAATAATTGCAACCACACACCCATGGACACTTAAAAACTACAAAACACAGAGAAAATTATTAATTCAGCTAAATAATACTATTTGATATATTTAGGTTTACTACGTACAAATACCAGGCCCAACAGAAAGCACTGAAAAATTTTTTTTAAAAAAGGACATTTTGGTCCAGTGCTGTGGCACAGTGGGTTAACGCCCTGGCCTGAAGTGCTGCCATTGCATATGGGCACCGGTTCAAATCCCAGCTGTTGCACTTCTGATCCAGCTCTCTGCTGTGGTCTGGGAAAGCAGTGGAAAATGGCCTAAGTCCTTGAGCCCCTGCTCCCGTGTGGGGGACCTGGAGGAAGCTCCTGGCTCCTGCCTTTGGATCAGCCAATTGGGGAAGGAACCATTGAATGGAAGACCTCTCTCCCTTTCTCTCTGCCTCTCCTCTCTCTGTGTAACTCTGACTTTCAAATAAATAAATAATTTTTTTAACAAAAGGACATTTCATAACTTCTTTAAAAATGATTTCAGACCAGTCAGAAAAGAAAAAAAATTTTGAAAGTCTTAATTAGAGGGACCACAACCAAGGCCTTGACAATATTGTTCATGAACTACCATTCCTACTAATCTCATTTTTGGTCCTGTAGGATCAATCTGAAAAGCTGGGCTGGTTTCCCTAAGACAGCGGCATGTCATCTTCAAAAAGGCATTTTTCCTAAAGTACTGCTTAAAAATATGTTTATGGCAAGTTCAGAGTTGGTGAACTCAAGGGGCTTCCATAGCCTAGACAGCGCATAGCAAGAGTCTCAGGTGATTGCTGACGTCATAAATAAGAGTGCCAATTGTTAATCAGCAACGGGAGTCACTGGGTACATGCTTCCCACGTAGGATCTCTGTCCTTAATGTGTTTTACTATGAAACTTAAAAACAACACTACTAGTCGAACAATACCCTATACCTTGTGCGGTTGTGTGAGTACAGCCTGTTGAAATCCTTGCTTAGTATATACTAAGTTGATCTTCAGTATATGAAGGTAATTGAAAATGAAACTCGATGAAGGGCGGGATGGGAGAGGGAGTGGGAGAGGGGAGGGCCACGGGAGGGAGGGAGGTTTGGGGGGGGGGAGCCACAACAATACACGAGTTGCACTTTGTAAATTCACATTAAATAAAAAAACTATATAACAAACAAAAAAAAAGAACTTAATACTTTACCCTTTTAGTATTTTTTATGTTCTACTTAAAACTATTGGTTGAACTCTGTAATTAATACACAATTACTCTCAGGTGTTTAATTAATGCTATAACTAGTACTCAAATAGTATTTTACACTTTGTGTTTCTGTGTGGGTGTAAACTGTGGAAATCTTTACTTAATATATGCTAAATTGATCTTCTGTATATAAAGATAATTGAAAATTAATCTTGATGTGAATAGAAGGGGAGAGGGAGTGGGAGAGGGGAGTGTTGTGGGTGAGAGGGAAGTTATGGGGGGGGAACTATTGTAATCCATAAGCTGTACTTTGGAAATTTATGTTCATTAAATAAAATAAAATATAAAAAAATGTTTACAGGCCAACGCTGTGGTGCAGCGGGTTAAAGCCCTGGCTTGAAACACCGGCATCCCATATGAGCGCCCATTGTAGTCCCAGCTGCTCCTCTTCTGATCCAGCTCTCTGCTATGACCTGGGAGAGCAGTAGAAGATGTCCCAAGTCCTTGGGCCCCTGCACCCAATGTGAATGAACCACCTACTTAGAATTTGACAAAATCCTTCAGTTTTTATCATAATTAATTCCAAAGGAAAAATGTACACACACTTGAATCAATTACAAACAGTTACATGAATCTGCATATTGCATTAGATATCAAGACACTCAAACTGCATCAATGAAGCAGTTTGTTAAGGGAAAAGAACAGATGGAAATGGTTTGTTCTCTGGAGTAAATTTCCTTATGCCCTCATCACACAGAAAGAAAGAGTTAAAGGCAGAGAAGAAGAATCATGAACATCAGATTTGGAAAGATAATTTTCACATCTACACAATTATATTTGCACATCCCACATTAACTAATGAACACATTAGGTAAAAACAAATCACCCACAGAAGCACAAAGTAATTAAAAATGTGTTGCCTTTGAAACACTTTTATGCATTTGAAATAGCTAGTTTTTCTGATTATATAAATAAGTTAATAGTTATAAAAGTTCAATGTAAATCTGATAATTAAGGAAGAATGCAAAAGTTTACAGAAAGCCAAGTCCTCAGAGATAAGTATGAGCCTCATTTTCATATTATTCATTCTTTAATGCCTGCATGTTAGGCACATATGTACAGCTAATAGAGATATCTACAAGGATAGAATCATATTATGCATGGATTATTTTTATTTCAAACACCATTTTAATTGTTAATATCTATTTGTTACTTCCCCTCACTTCTGTCTCTGCCATCTTGTGACTTCCCACAAAGCACAATTCCAAATATCCAATGTTAAAACACCATGCTCTAGAACAGTCTTGTTATTTTTTATTATATTTTTAGATAATACAATACACATTTCTATTTGTGGTTTATACATGGTTCTAGAAATTCCTTCAGGCTAACTAGCAAAGCTCTAGTGCATTATTTTTAATGATTATAATAATAATCTTTAGTTGGCTATTGTACAGTTTATTGTGTGAGTCCCTTGTTAATGATTAATATTGAGATTCCTTACAGTTCCTCCATCTAAAATATTCTTACAATCTATACCCTGATAGCCTCATTACTATGAATCCCCAAAAGTGGAATATATTTTAATGGTTATGACCATAATGTAGACCAAAGAGTTTCTAAAATATATACAACACATATCTCAGAAGCGTGTTATGCTTTTCCCCTGAAAACCAAGAAGCACTAGGCATATCACATTATTTAATCATTTATTTATTGCATGATGGGAAGTGACACTTCGTATCCAATTCAAATTTCATTCCACTGTCTTCTAAGGAAGGTACACAGCGTTTAGAGGCTAATTTCCTTTCCCCTTAAGTCATTTTCCATTTATGTCTTTTTTCCCCATTTCTTCCTTTTGTCTTTCTAATTATGTTTCAAGCTTTGTTAACAATTGCAGCTATTCATTATTTTCCATAAGCATTGCAAATGTTTTTGCAATATCTTATCTGCATTTTTACTTTAAGAAAGGTGATGTTGCTACATTAAGGTCTCAATGTCAATAGTGACATATAATTAACTCCTGGAAGCAATGCTATTTAATATAAATAATACCAACAAGTAACCTTTCCATACCAACATATAAATGAAGGAGATTAGATTGCTTTCATAAAAAGTAGGTCAAAAGTGAGTACAAAGTCTGCACTGATATTCACAAAGTCTATATTGATATTTACACAGAAAAGAGAAGAATGAAACGTTGTCTGTTGTACTTCATGATTATCTTACGAAAAATTTTTAAAATGCATTTGAGCTAATTCCAGAGGATTCCATGGGTCACAAGGTTCATTAAGTTGGACTATAAAATAAAAGTCATACTTTTTAAAAATTTTTTAACTATACCAAATGTGTTCTGAAGGAGACAATTAAGTCAGGCAGCACAGAAAAGCAGCTGCCCCAATTCTCATTATTTTATTCTAAGAATTTTCCAAGATATTTTCTAAATAATTGATATTTAGATACTATAAATTTTATTCTTTTGTGATTCAATTATCACTAAAGTATGATTTATGAAAGCATGGTTCTATATGCAAAAATCATTGTTATAAAGTGTTCACATTTCTTGACTTGTAAGAAAAGAAAGTTACTTTAACAAATATAGTGAGATTAAATAAGCAAATGTTGTTTGAGCTGCTTATTCAAAATTATAAAAAATCAAAACAATAGTAGTGAGCTGTAAGTGAAGTTGATGGTTTGAAATTTATCATTCTGTGATAACCAAACATGAAACTTTAACATAGTTGCAGTCACAAATTACCCTTCTAAACGTAGGTAAGGGATTTGCACATTTAAGGAATTTTGAATTATTGAAAAAGTGCTCAGGGCTAAATTGGCTAAGAGTGCATGCTAAGATAGCAACCAAGGGCTCTGTCACACAAAAAAGCTCACATCCAAAAGTGAATTATTTCAAAAGTAAAATTGAGAAGTCAGTGAATTGTGAACTGTTTCTGTACATCTTCTGCCAAAAGGTTGCTTGGTTTCACAACTGAGAACTTCATGTTAGGAAGTACATAGGCTGCTTCAGCACAATTATTAGAATTTCAACATCAAGATTATGAGTCACAAAGTAGACATGGCCTTTCTAATGTTGTTTATTTTTTTTAACTTTTATTTAATGAATATAAATTTTCAAAGTACAGAATATTGATTACAATGACTTCCCCCCATAACGTCACTCCCACCCACAACCCTCCCCTTTCCCACTCCCTTTCCCCTTCCATTCACATCAAGATTCATTTTTATTCTCTTTATATACAGAAGATCAGTTTAGCATACATTAAGTTAAGATTTCAACAGTTTGCTCCCACACAGAAACATAAAGTGAAAAATACTGTTTGAGTACTAGTTATAGCATTAAATCTCAATGTACAGCACACTAAGGACAAAGATCCTACATGAGGAGTAAGTGCACAGTGACTCCTGTTGTTGACTTAACAAATTGACACTCCTGTTTATGGCATCAGTAATCACCCTAGGCTCTTGTCATGAGTTTCCAAGGCTATGGAAGCCCCCTGGGTTCACCGACTCTGATCATTTTTAGACAAGGCCATGGTCAAAGTGGAAGTTCTCTCCTCCCTTCAGAGAAAGGTACCTCCTTCTTTGATGACCCATTCTTTCCACTGGGATCTCACTCACAGAGATCTTTCATTTAGGTTTTTTTTTTTTTCCCCCCAGAGTGTCTTGGCTTTCCATGGCTGAAATACTCTCATGGGCTTTTCAGCCGGATCCACATGCCTTAAGGGCTGATTCTGAGGCCAGAGTGCTGTTTAGGACTTTTGCCATTCTATGGGTCTGCTGTGTATCTCACTTCCCATGTTGGACCATTTTCTCCCTTTTTTATTTTATCAGCTAGTATTTGCAGACACTATTCTTGTTTATGTGATCCCTTTGGTTCTTAGTCCTATCATTACGATCAATTGTGAACAGAAATTGATCACTGGCACTAGTGAGATGGCATTGGTACATGCCACCTTGATGGGATTGAATTGGAATCCCCTGGTATGTTTCTAACTCTACTGTTTGAGGTAAGTCCGCTTGAGCATGTCCCGAATTGCACATCTCTTCCCTCTCTTGTTCCCACTCTTATATTTAACAGCAATCACTTTTCAGTTGTTTCAGCACTTAAGAAGAATTGTGTATTGATTACAGTATTCAACCAAACGTATTAAGTAGAACAAACAAAAAAAAATACTAAGAGGGATAACATATTAAGCTGCTCATCAACAGTCAGAACAAGGGCTGATCAAGTCACCATTTCTCATAGTGTTCATTTCACTTTAACAGGTTTCCTTTTTGGTGCTCAGTTAGTTGTCACCTATCAAGGAGAACAAGTGGTATTTGTCCCTTTGGGATTGGCTTATTTCACTCAACATAATGTTTTCCAAATTCCTAACAGGGATCACTTTTCAGTTAAAATTTAAACACCTAAGAATAATTGTGTGTTAATGATGTTTATTTTCATCTTTGATTAAAACTAATCACAGACTATTTAATCTTCCAAATCCAAAAGCTATTATAGAAGTTTTAGATTTTTTTTTTTTTTTGGCATGAAAGATCATGACTATAAGCCATGTTTCAGATTAACTGGAGCATATTCAATCTGGAATCTGCAGGTCTATGAATAGTTATGGGCATAAAAGAAGTTATCAATTACATAAACAATGCTGTGATATATTTTAATGGCCCATTTAGCACACAGAAATGTGAAATACATCCTAATAGGAGTACAATAATAAAGAGATGTTTAGGAACTATAGAAAAAACTATACTATAGTTATAACATAGAGTTATACATATGTGTATAAAGTCCATTGAAAATAGATTTCAGTAAAAAATAAGAGTGGGAATATGAGAGGGAGGAGGAAGAGGAGTGGGAGCACAGGTGTGAGGGCAGGCATGGTGGGAAGAATCACCATGTTCCTTAAGTTGTAATTATGAAGTATATGAGGAAGTTTGTAACCGTAAAGCTGCATAGCCCTGCATACATTCCTATAACCTACTTCTAAGGGTATAGTTTAAAAACTTGCTATGGGTCACCAAATCCCCTTAAACTGGGAGGTAAAAATATCATTTTAAGTGTTAAAGTAATCATGTGGATAGGATTAAATGTATAGTAATAATAATAAATAGAATTAAAAAGGAGAGAATGCTCCAACATGAGAAGCAGTCCACCCAGCAGACTCATAGCAGGATGAATTACTTTAAAGAGCACTCTGATCTCAGCCGGCGCCGCGGCTCACTAGGCTAATCCTCCGCCTTGCAGCGCCAGCGCACCGGGTTCTAGTCCCGGTCCTGGCGCCGGATTCTGTCCCGGTTGCCCCTCTTCCAGGCCAGCTCTCTGCTCTGGCCAGGGAGTGCAGTGGAGGATGGCCCAACTACTTGGGCCCTGCACCCCATGGGAGACCAGGAGAAGTACCTGGCTCCTGCCATCAGATCAGAGCGGTGCGCCAGCTGCGGCGGCCATTGGAGGGTGAACCAACGGCAAAGGAAGACCTGTCTCTCTCTCTCTCTCTCACTGTCCACTCTGCCTGTCATAAAAAAAAAAAAATGCACTCTGACCTCAAATTCAGCCCTTAATACATTATGGTCTGGGAGATCAGGTGGAAGGGTTTTAAGGGAGAGCAAAAAAAGAAAAAAAAAATTTTAAGTTGAAATGAAGCAATTATCATAGGAATTTTGACCCAGAACAGACTCTTGTTTGGTTCAGATTCAATAGTAAATGCGACATTAGTAAGTGTGTGTTTTTGTGTGTATGAAATGAGGCTAAAATTGGGGTATTTTTCTATCACAAGGCCTATTCATTGCCATAATATCAAAGCAGTATTAGGAAGGAAAGGGAGATGTTGAAGTTGAAAGACTGAAACTCTGGAAAACAGGAGCCAGTGAGTCAATTTAAAGAAACTAAAGAGATTTATAAAAATAAGGAAAATATTATAAGAGTGATATACTTGAAAGTGTAACATCAGTGTTTTAATGATATTTTTGAGCAGGGGCGTAACAATTTAATAAACTAATTTTTTGACCTTGAGATATTACAATATCTGTAATTACATAAATTATTTCTAGGACAAGCACTTGATAAGGTTTATGAATGGCAAATCTCCTTCACTAAGAGTAAACATTTGAGGTCCAAATCTCCTTTATTAAATTCTTACATTAAAATTGTAAACCCTGATACTTTCATTAAATTTAATATGATGATTGTATTGCAAACCTCTTGAAATTATAATTTTGAGTCAAGAAAGCTTTAATAATCTTAATTTATATAAATCAACTTGATATTGAAGTTCCCATTTAGTATGATTTCATAATGTTTTAGGAACACTGTGCATCTTGCATCTTTCAAATAAAAGTCCACCTTAAAGGTGAGGTGAAATCTCTCAGGTCAGGCACATTACATCTCTCATTTAGTTTTAAACCATCTAAGGAGTATTACTACAGGAGGTATTCCCATGTCTTTATGTCTCCAATCCCTGGGCTATTGATGTTTTTTAAAATTTTTCTAGCATAATCTCCATAGATTTTCAGATGAAAAATATATGCAAATTCAGAAAGGTATAAATCCCAGGCAGCAATCCAGAGCAATCAAATAGGACTACAAGAAATAATTCTCAAACTTCTAAAACTGATTCTCTGAGGACCAAAATTATTCAAATTTTTTCAATAGCAAGACTATAAATGAATACCCTTTATTAGGGACAGTGTTAGAAATTTAGCCAGGACAAAAATGCCTGAATTATTTTCCTCTTTTATTCCTCTTTTATTCTTCTCTTTCAGTGGTCTTTAAAACTTATAGGTTCACTCTATGTTCATATATATATATATTATACATATATATTTATAAACATAATATTCAAGGTCCAAATGCATATCTTGAAGAAATTAGGGTAACCAATGCATTCCATTATCTGAGAGATTCCCTGTTTACCAGATACTTTATCTGCTTTAACACTAAATATAACAGTGATAGAGTTTTAGGAGGGAAAATCTGGGATGTCATCAATACCTAACAGGAATATTTTTTTCTTTCCTTTTTTTTTTTTAAATTTTTATTTGACAGATGAGTTAGACAGTGAGAGAGAGAGACAGAGAGAAAGGTCTTCCTTCCATCGGTTCACCCCAAATGGTCGCTATGGCCAGAGCTATGCTGATCCCAAGCCAGGAGCCAAGTGCTTCCTCCTGGTCTCCCATGCGGGTACAGGGCCCAAGCACTTGGGCCATCCTCCACTGCCTTCCCGGGCCACAGCAGAGAGCTGGCCTGGAAGAGGAGCAACCGGGACAGAATCCAGTGCTCATATGGGATGCCAGCACTGCAAGCAGAGGATTAACCAAGTGAGCCACAGTGCTGGCCCAACAGGAATATTTTTGGATTAGAGATTGGTGCTTTGAAGTTCAAATGGTTCAATTTGGGACAATTTAAAAATAATATATTGATAAGCATAGTGGCACAGAGTTAACTCTTCATTTGGAACATCCACATCCTATGCCACATTGAAAAACAGGTTCAAGTCCCAGTTGCTCCACTTCTGATTGTGCTTCCTGCTAAGGCATCAAGGGAGACTGCAGATGATGGCTGAAGTACTTGGGCCCCTGCCACTTGTATGGTAGATCCAGATAAAGTTCTGGGCTCCTGACTTTGGACTGGCCCAGGCCTGGCTTTTGCAGACATTACTATAGCAAAGCAGACAATTCATATTCATTCATATTCATATTCTCTGCCCTCCCCATCCCTCCACCTTCCTCTCTCTTTCTGTCAATCTGCTTTTCAAGTAGCTAAAAATAAATAAGCATTTAAAAATTAGATACAATATCTATGAGTTTTCCTTTTCTATATCGAGGCAAATAGACATATGAATAGGAATATTTCAATTATGAATTACCAAAAAATTATACTTCTCACCTGCTGTCTATATTAAGAAGCAACCACAAACTTATATTTGAAAGATAAAGCTTTGTCCTTAAGTACCTGAAACTCCAAACTAAAAGAATCCTCCTGGAGTTTTCTATGCATAAATTTTTCAAAGCACAATATTTTTAAATGAGTAGTATGATTTTCTAACATTTTATTCTGTGAAAAGCTGTTGGATATCTTTCTCTGTGGAAGGTAAACAAAGCCAAAATCTGCAAGAGTGCATCTGGAATACTGGGAGTCCATAAAGGAGACAGGAGCAGAGAGAAAATAGGAAGTCGGCAATCAGTACAAGTCTGTGATAAAATCTGAGGGAATGTTTCAAAGAAAATGACTACTCCTTATTGGAGATGAATGCATTCCTAAATCTTGATGCTTATCCAGGATTTAAAGATCTAGAGACATAAGAAGAAATATTAAGAACTAATTTAAAGTCATAAAGAGAGGATTAAGAGCCCATTATCTAAAGCCATCACTTTTATCCTATTTTTAAATATTCCCCATTGTATTTTTCAGACCACAGAAACATTAAATGGTTTACTTTATGGCTAAAAACTCTAATCTTAGAAGCAGGGACCTCTTTCATTGTAATGGATAGAGCTTGATGCATAATATAACCCACTACAGTGTTTCACAGAATCTCAGAGACAACAGTTTATACCTAATAAATATCCCATAAGAGTTTTTGTATGCTTTTACTGGGTAAAGGATTTTTAATAATCTTAATTGTTTTTTTAAATTTCTGTCAAGCTGTTCACTTTTTAAAGTAGTAATCTTTATGTGGCTTCCTTTTACTCTATATTTTATTTTCATATGGTTGAAATACTTGGCTAATTTTAAATAAATGTATTAGAACTTATATATTAGTAAGTTGAACACATATCAATTAAAATGAAAAACAAAAGTAAAATAACTTTATACTCTACATGGTATCAAGAAAGATGACATTTCATCAGATGTCATTGTTTTTTTTTTTTTATGGCCTGCTTTGCTGACTTAATAGTGTATCATCAATGTTTTTCTTCCCTAGTAACATCACATGCATATACACATACACATATGGATGACTGTGACATTAAAGTAGTGATATATGACTCTAGTCTTGAATTTAAGATGAGACAAATTGGTTTCAATTTTTTCTGACATGTGTGAACCTCTCTGGGTACAAGATTGGAATATGAAATCTCCTGGATTTCTTCAGAATTTAACTGTTTTGGCAAGCAAATTGTATTGAGATTAAAACATAAATGATTATATGGTTTTCTTTGATTTTTAGCTGAATACAGAAGAAATTGAGAAAAACAAGAATGTCAAGGACTGTGAACATAGTTTAGATATTCATAGATTGTTGGTATCAGTGTACTGAAGAGACAGAGTTGAAAACAGAGTTGCTATTCCCAGAAAAGGTTACATAGCATTAAGAGAATAAATAGAGTAGTGCTATTAGTAATAACCATAGACAATGTCTGAGGCAGATTAAAGATACATGTATTGTAGGAGGTCAGTTCAGGAATCTGAGAATTGCAAGCTTTGAAAGGACTATCCATGTTAAAATTGAAATTACCAAGAATTACATAAGATGATAGTTGTTTTTGGATATGCTCCTCAGTAAAGCAGGATGACCCAGTTATTATTATTTAATAACAAAAATGAAGGCCATATAGTGATCCAGACACCAATTTAAAATACCCTCTTGTAAAATACAGAATAAAAGATTGTGCTAAGTGTTACTCAGTTAAGACCAGCCCTTTGAATTGCTTCAAATGTTCCCTTAGATACCTATGTCAATATGACATTTTTAGACATTTACATGGATCATTATGTCTAAAGAGACCGATCCTTAATTTAGAAGCTTGTTTTGATCCTTATTAGTTATAAGAATATGACATTCCTTCACTTACTTACATAAGAATCAAAATATAAATTGTAAGAAGAAATGTCACTTTTTTTTCAAAACACTGTCTCACATAGCTTATGCAGCACATAAAAAAGTAGCTAAACATTTGTTGAAGAAATGGATTATTATTGATTTTTCAGGTTCTTCAAAGCATCCTTAGTCTTGGAGCAGATTGAAAGTCTGCTTATAGAAATAGAAGTTATTAAATTTCCCAACTGGAGCAGTAGAAAATCACATTTCATGTTTCAATTCAACATGGTTGTTTTCTGCTTTACCCTAACATTAGTCCATTTATTCTCATTCTGAAGAAGAGGTAGCAAAACAAATATATAAACAACGCACTCTTTGAATACTTCTAATTTAATAGTAAAGGTATAAGCTGTAATGCCATCTATATTCATAACATGATTTCCATGGAATATTTATTGTAGATGCAGAGACGCCTGCAGTTGACGAAATGCCAAAATGATTTTTTTAAAAAGCCAAACATTATGGGAAATGGCAATGCAAACACATAGCTTTTTTTGGAAATTGAAAAATAAATTACATATATTTATAATGTATATAAAGTCTTAAAATATCAAACATTGTGGAATGGTTAAGTGGAGCAAATTAAAATATGCAATATCTCACATACTATGAGTTTTCGTGGTGAGAAAACAAAATCCATTCTCTTAGCAATTTTTAAGAATACAAGTTGAATTAATTTTATTAACTTTAGTCACCACATTGTATACTAGATTTTTTGTACTGAAAGATCTCACTTACATGATATGCTATGACAAAATCTGAATTCATAAATGTGATGTGGTATATATAAATAAATATTTAAACATACAACATACATCCTGAAATACTACTCACCCATAAAAAATAATGAAATCCTGTCTTGTGCAACAAAATGGATACAACTGGAAACCACTATCCCTAGTGAAATTAACCAGTCTCAAAAAGGCAAATAATATGTTTTCTCTGATATGTGGCAGTTAATATAAAATGCAAAAATATATAGGAGTGAAACAGTTATTTTGTAATATGATTGTCATTTTTAGCCCTTGCTTATATGCCTGTAGAATATATAGTCTTCCTACTTTTTACATGCTGAATATCATGATTAATGGTGAATTGATCCTGCAAATATAGAGTAGATTAAAATTATGTCTTTGCAAAAAGTGATGCAAGGAAGAGAGGGTGGGAGGAG
Source organism: Oryctolagus cuniculus (assembly GCF_964237555.1). Taxonomy (NCBI): domain Eukaryota; kingdom Metazoa; phylum Chordata; class Mammalia; order Lagomorpha; family Leporidae; genus Oryctolagus; species Oryctolagus cuniculus. The sequence continues at coordinate 120,327,146 of NC_091433.1, read as the reverse complement.
GTTGGGGGGAGAAGGAAGTGAAGTGTGGTTGTCTTTTTGGAACTGTACCCATAGAATGCATGGTTGAACTCATAGAGATAGAGAATAGAATAGTAGTTACCAGGGACTGGTGAATATAGAGAGACAATGGTCAAAGGGCAGAAAGCCTTTTAACTGGATTTACATGTGAAAAGCCAAGGTTCTGAGAATTAGGTTAAAGGGCTTAGCAAGGACACTCAATAAGTGGAAAGATAAGCATTTGAATTTAAAAGACTTGCTCAGGTCCTGCACTGTGATATAAGCTTGCTGCCTGCAGTGCCAGCATCCCATATGGGCACCAGTTTGAGGCCCAGTTGCTCCACTTGTGAACCAGTTCTCTGCTGTGGCCTGGGGAAGCAGCAGAATATGGCCCAAGACCTTGGGCTCGTAGACCTATGTGGGAGACCTGGAAGAGACTCCTGGCTCCTGGCTTCAGATCACCACAACTCTGGCCATTGTGGCCAACTGGGGAGTGAACCAGCAGATGGACAACCTCTCTCTCTCTCTCTCTCTCTCTCTCTCTTTGCCTTTCCTTCTCTCTCTGTAACTCTTTCAAATAAATAAATCTTAAAAAAAAAAAAAAAAAAAAAAAAAAAGACTTGCTCTTGCTCTTCCCTTCCCTTCACCATGTCCAAGAAATACAACTGGTCAACTTGCAGATGATGAAGATGTGTTATGAAGATGGAAGAGAGTATTTAAGGAATATGGCAGCACATGTCTGGTAAGGTTCCAGGTGAACACCTAAAATGAATGTAGCCCGTAAAATCACATGCAGGCATCCTGAATATGCAAGTGAATAGTATATACTCAGATCCAGTACACAATGTGACTCATTAGTGATGTATGATACTACAAATCAGAGCTTCAGACAAAGCTGGAAGATCAAGAACAGTGTTTTAACTCTGACTCTCTTTAGGGTAGAGGAGAAATGAGGAATAAAAGCAATGTAAGACTATTATTTCTATAGCAAATTGTAAAGGAGGTCAGGAGACTCAGAGAAAGAACAAGTCAGGGATAAAGTTTTTCAAGCAAAAATTGATCATCAATATGATAACTGGCACCAAATGTCTGAGTCAGGAAAGGATTAAGTTTGCTTAGAGGGTAAACCCCTCATTTTCTACTACTACTTGCTTTAAATTGAGTTAAACAGCAGAAAGTATAGAGGCAGACTGCCTGGCTTCAAATTCCAGCTTTACAATATTGTAGTAGTGCAACCTAGAGCAGGTTCTTTATTTAACTTAATACCACTTACAATTCTTTGGTTATAAAATACGAATCACTACTACCTAGGTTCGTATTTTCATATAAAATATGAAACCTACTACCTAGGTTTGTTATATCAACTAAATTAGTTAATTTGTAAAGTCTGTAAATGAAAACCTGCCATATCTGTGCTTTGTAAGTACAGATAAATGAAATAACTCCACCATGCTGATCAAGGGTACAAATGGTTTTGCAGCTTAGATTTAGTTTGAAATTCAGAGAACTCTGTATTCAAGCTTTGATATCATTTTCAACTCTGGAGTTGTTATTTGGTGTTTCAGTATTCAAAGAGCAAAGTTATTGGTTTAAATAATTTGCAGTTGAAATGGCTAGTAGAAATCTAATGTTATCCCAGAAGGAAATAGATGATTAAGAGTTCCACTTGGCTGTAAGGAAGCAGTGAAATGACTACAAAGGATATAAAATATCTAATAAGAGACTCCCAAGATGAAAATCTCGAGGGGGAAAAAAAGCAACCTTGCTTTTAGTAAAGGGAGCTGAATCGTAAAGGTGCTTCAATTTGTTTATGTTCATGCTGTTATAACCATTTACAGCTCTAGCCAGGTTACAAACAGGAAGTTCATGTGGTCTGTGAATTAAAGAAAGGTAAATAAATATTGTGGTCATGCATTAAAGAACTTGGATTATTTGAATAAGAACAGAGTAATGTAATGTCAATGGCCATAAAAGAGTGAAGGTTTTAAACCAAACTATTAAGAATTAGATGAAGGCATGTTGAGTACAAAGTAAAAGAACAGATACAAAATTTTAAGTAAAGCAGGATGAATATTTGTCCGTTTTATTGCAGGGGTTTGTTTGATTAGGAGCTTAACCAACCATATCAAAGTAACACCCACGCTTGGATGAAACAACTATGTGAAATTAACTGTCGCAGAGAAGGCTTGAAGTGCTCCCTTCAAATAGTCTTCATTTCTAGAATTTGTATTTCTCATTATTGTTGCAAACCTCCTCTGACCTCATTATTCAGCTCCCAGGCTCGCTCTCTGATTATATGCATATTTATACTGCTTGACTCTAACTAACTTTATGCTCAAAGTTTAAAATTTTCTAGGAGAAAAGATTATGCCAGGCTACAGGCAGGAACACTTTTTCTTCTGTACTTAAGCAGGAAACAGGCATAGCCGTGAAAGTGAATCTTTTTCTTAAGGTTCAGATTGGTCACACCTTGGTATGTCAGAGGGTTTTGATAACTTGACTGTATGTGGCTGTATTACTCAGGATGAATAAAGACATGGGAAACACATGGGAAAAGGACTGAGTATTTAGAGGAGACATCTGTTGGAAACCTATAGTAATCCCACCAGGAGTTGAGTCAATGCTGTGAAACCATTTACATTATTTTACACCATTTCCCAAAAGCATTTGCACATGACCTGCAGACCCAAAGATAACAGAATAACGATTGGAGAAGAAAGAGTGGGAGAATATTTAATGACTAGAGAAGTGGGCACAGGTTTCTTAAACAGGGTGCAATAATCATTGCTAGAAAAGGAAAGATGGATAAACTGAAGTTAATTCTTATATTTATGTTTATCAAAATACTTCATTAAGTGGGAGAAAGGGAACGCCAAGGGATAAGAGAAGGATTTTACAATACATAGATCCAAAATGACACGATGAATTTTACTCTTATTTCATATTAGAAGGGTTAAATAAGAGAGACAAGAGCATGAAGAAAGGGCATAGTGTTGTGGCTGAGTGGATTAAGCCACTGCCCTCAGTGCCAGCATCCCATATGGGCGCCTGTTTGAGTCCCCGCTGCACCACTTCTGATCCCACTCCCTGCTGGGCCTGGGAAAGCAGCAGAAGATGGCCTGAGCACCTGTGCCCATGGAAGACATGAAGAAGCTCCTGGCTCCTGGCTTTGACCTGGTCTAGCAGCCATTTAGGGAGTGAACCAGCACCATTAGATGAAAGTTTCTCTCTAGCTCTCGCTCTCGCTCTCTCCCGCTCTCTACGTAAATGCTGCCTTTCAAATAAATCTTTTGAAAAAAATCTTACTTTTCTTGTTTCTAGAATTAGAGTTTGTAGTAGATGAACAGATGTTTGATAAAGTAGGAAAGTAATGAATATAATCAGTATTCCTACATTCAAATCTTCTCTTGCGTCTTTACACAGTTGTATGGTAAATTAGGTAAAATCACCATGGGATGCTGCAGGAGGCTAATGCCAGCAGATATCACATGTGTATGTGTGTGTGTGTGTGAGTGTCTAATTTGCAGTCACTGCCTTGATATATTAGATGTTCATTAGAAGTAATTTTTACCAGGTACATCTTGCTTCATCAGGTTTCTGCTTTAACTAAATGGCAACTTTCAGTATTATTCTAACATTTCAGAAAAATAGCTCATATTCATTTTTTATTTTATTTTTTATTTTTTTATTTTATTTTTGACAGGCAGAGTGGACAGTGAGAGAGAGAGAGAGACAGAGAGAAAGGTCTTCCTTTGCCGTTGGTTCACCCTCCAATGGCCACCGCGGCTGGCACGCTGCGGCCAGCGCACTGCGCTGATCCAATGGCAGGAGCCAGGTACTTCTCCTGGTCTCCCATGGGGTGCAGGGCCCAAGCACTTGGGCCATCCTCCACTGCACTCCCTGGCCACAGCAGAGAGCTGGCCTGGAAGAGGGGCAACCGGGACAGAATCCGGTGCTCCAACTGGGACTAGAACCCGGTGTGCCGTCGCCACAAGGCAGAGGATTAGCCTAGTGAGCCGCGGTGCCGGCCTTTTTATTTTATTTTTTAAAAGTAATTTGATTATTTATTTTATTTTGATTTAATTTGATTTTATTTTTTTGACAGGCTGAGTGAACAGTGAGAGAGAGAGACAGAGAGAAAGGTCTTCCTTTTCCATTGGTTCAACCCCCAATGGCCGCTGTTGCCGGCGCGCTGCAGCCGGCATGCTGTGGCTGGCGCACTGATCCGAAGCCAGGAGCCAGGTGCTTCCCCTGGTCTCCCATGTGGGTGCAGGGCCTAAGGACTTGGGCCATCCTCCACTGCCTTCCTGGGCCACAGCAGAGAACTGGACTGGAAGAGGAGCAACCGGGACAGAATCTGGTGCCCCAACCGGGACTAGAACCCAGTGTGCCGGCACCGCAGATGGAGGATTAGCCTAGTGAGCCGCGGCACCTGCCCATATTCATTTTTTAAAAACTTGTGGTCAATTTACTGATCATTTTGCTAATGTATATTGACTAAATCTTGGTAAAGTTTCATTGCACTGTTAGGAAAAGTTCAAGATTTTGTGGAACCATAAAGATGGACTGCCAAATACTAACTAAAGACAAGAATGCAGAGTAATTTATATATTTTCTCATTAGTACCAAAAGAAATGAATGAACTAAATTTGAAGTTCCAAAGAAATTTAAAGCTGATTTGTGAACTAGCTGAACAGTTATAAAATATTTATGTCAAAACTGTAACTTTTCAGAATCTAATACAACAATAATAATCCTATTCATTTCTCTTTATAAAAATGTTTAAAGTTTTTCTTTAAATTTTTATAACTTTCCAACTTTCCACTGAGAGTAATTTCAAATTTATGGAGAACATGAAAAATAAGAGTGATACAAATATCACAGTATATTTTTTACTCAGTTTCATCTATTTCTAATATTTTGCCCAATCAGCTTTCTTGGTTCTCTCCTCTCTCTCCCCCCATTCTTTGCATGGCTTGTGAGCACCTGTTCATGTATTTTTTAATAATTTGAAAACAATTTGCTTGTATCATGTTCCTTTACCAAAGTATACTTCAATATACATTTACTGTAATAAAGAATATTATGTCATATAATCTCAGTTCAGTTATAACTTTGCAATTTGAACATTCGTGTGATAGTTAAGTAGTTTATCATCCTCAGCCCAGGTTCTTTCAGTTTTGACCTTATAATATATTCTGTAACAAATTTTATTCCCTAGTACAGAACCCAATCAAAGATCAAATAACAAATTTATTTGCATTGATCTTGAGTTTTTTTAAATGGGTAGTGTTATCACAATCACAGACATTCATTAAGGATTTGGAAAGACATATGACATTGTTTTATAATTATTATTATTTTGCTCATTTTATCTTTATCTAATTCTCTTCATAATTAAAGTACTAAATTCTCAACTACAACAATACATTTTCCCGAAGGTGTTCTAAGAACACTTGATGAATATTTGCATTTCATAGGTGATTTTAATATTTATCATCTATTGAAGATAATTTTTTCACTAGCCACTATTTTTTCCAATATAAAAATAATCTATGGAGAGTTAATAGTGGTTATTTATTGGTTTGAAACAGAAAAGAGATAAGAAATTCTATCCCATTTTCCCTTTAAATTATACACGTTATTAAAATAACTCCAAAAAATCTGAATAGATCTTAGCACTAGTAGACTAGAAATATGAATCTAAACATAGGTATCAGTGCCTCTGACTGCTTGGTAGATCTCTTGGATATGGACAAAAAGAATACTGCAAAGTGTGGTCTGAATGCTTAGGTTAACATCTCTCAAAATTCAGATATACAAATACTTATTCCTCAAACAAAGACATTCACAAATGAGGGTGTTTTATGGATGATTAGGTTATGTGGTTGGAGCGCCCATGTAGGGCACTCGAACCCTTATGAAAGAGGCCCTGAGAGAGACCTTTTGCCCCTTCTGCACGTAGGTTGCAAGGAGAAACAGCCATCTGTCACCATTCAAATAAATCTCTTCATTTTTGGCAAGTGAGAAAGCTAAGACGTAAGGTACCATTAAATAAATGTTTTGATGGGGTTGTTAGATGAAATGATGATGAGAAGGATTCTATATAACAGCAACCAACAAACTTTAGTAGGGTTTCTCCTATGTATTCATTATAGAGATTTCCATTGGACCTCACTCCCTGGGTTTTCCCATGTGCAGAAAACACTAAGAAACAGACCTTCCCTTAGTATGCTTACAACAAAAAGAAACTTAAATCTTGCTACTTTTCTACATAGCTTCCTGGTGATTACCACTAAAACTTGTGCCCTTCTTCTCCTACATTTTGTTTCATTCTCACAGTGAGATCACTGTGCATGTGACCTGGAAGTTTGTATCCCAAAATTTTAGCAGAGTACATTCACATAACAGAGCTCAGAAAACGTTTATTTAAGAGGAATGGGTGGGTAGATGTGTTATTGTATTCTCTACATTTGGACTGTGGATTCTCTGCCCTTGGTGTTTTAAATCTTAGGCAAGTTGACAAAAGCAAATTTTATTTATACAACATCAACTGGTGATGCTTTTAGATCTTGAAACACATATAGCTTATGATTAATTCTACATCACTTACCCGAGATGTACCATTAGACTTAGTTACAGACTATTATGCAAAATACCATTTGAAAGAACTCTCTTCAATTTGGAACTTCGGAATTTTTCTCTGTCATTCACATTAATATATGCTTTCAAAAGATGTTCATTCTGATCATAGTCATTTTCCATCCAAAGGGATAGAGTGCATATACTTAGTTCACAAATATAATTTACTTGAAGTGCTGTAATTTGGGCAACTATATTTCAAAGAGGAAACAAAGTGAGATATTTCATGTTTCATATAAAATGTATAATATTGTAGTTTCCTGTGTTCCATGAAATATAATAGCCGATTTAGTTATCTAATATCAGGTCTGCAAGAAGAAATAATGCAGACTTCATTTAGTTTATTTAAACCCCCATTGTATTTATTTAAAAATCCTAGTCACGTTATAATCAATGTTAAGAATTATCAACCGGAATAAAAAAGAAAAGATCAATCAGAACAGGCTTGAAATTTTTTACAAACAGAAACTTGGATGAAAGTAAAACATGTATTTTGTTTAAATATATGCTGGCATTATCACTGGTTCACTCATCCAAGGATTCTGGGCAAGCTGAGAAGTAAAGTAAGAGAGTCTTAAGCCACCAAACCAGATAATAAAAACAGTACGTCTTATCTCAAAGAACTAGATTGGACTCAGCTAAATATTAGAACGTTAAATAGGGTGGAAGGACAAATATTTTTAAAATATTAAAATAATTCGATTTCAAATATGTTGTGAATATGATCCATATTTTAAAAAGTTACAAATGCTCATTATCAATAGATATTTTTAAATGTTTAGCCTTTCATTTAAGCTAATTTCATTGATGTTCTATCAGCTGTCTGATAAAAAGTCATAGTAAAGAAATTAGTTGTTAGGACTTTGAAGCTAGAAATTACTAGGTCACTAAGTCTGATAGAAAAGTCATTTTTTAGACAAATGTCACAAACTGCAAGATTGAAAGTTTACTGGTAGAGATTTCAGTTCATATGGCAGAGGGCTCATATATAAAGCTTGTAATAGCCAATACAGATGATCTAGATTTATCTTTAGACAAAGACTTGTATTAGTATGTGCTATTAAGTCAAATTAGAAAGAGATGTCTAGGCTCAGAAAGACATTTCATAAATGCCTAGTTAACAAGAATATCTACATCTAGAGATTTTTAGCTTTGTTGTGCTGATTTCCATTTTATACAGAGTCCAAATTTACACGTGGGCTAAAAAACATGGGTAGAAGCAGTTACCAACTCATCAAGAAGTAAAACGTTAAGAAATAGAAGGGGTAGAAGGGTTGAATGGCTGGCAAAGAGTATAAAAATCAATCAGTAAATATAGTAGTGATGAAATTATAGGGTAAGAAAAAAGTATGAGGCATGTCCCCTACCTGAACAGAGCCTACCTTCTAATGAAATCACAGGTTATTTACTTTCAATCAATAGTCTTATTCTTTGTGTCCTAATTAAAATGTCAATAGAAGCTAAAGAAATACCTGGACTTTACTTGTATACATGCTGTTTTTGTCAGAATGTCTCTGTTCAAAAATTCTGTTTGAAGCTTAAATAATTGTTTTATGTCACTACTGTTGTACAGTTTGAGACTATGAAAACAGGAATTTGTTGTGTCTGACATTGGAATGACAATATTTTAGAAATAACAAAGAAGTATAGACATGACCCAATCCATACCATCTTATTTATACAAAGGCCTGTCAGGTCAACAATGTTTGAAGTTCTAAAAAGAGACACATAGTGATAGGCAGTACTTAAATTAAGCCTAACACTAATTGCTAAAACATGATGTTTCCCCAAATTAATCTTCTATGCTTAACCTACCAGAAAACACAGTTGTAACGCAGGAAGCACTCTTATTACATTGCTTATTTTTGATTTAAAAAGAAAATATTCTTATTACTAAAGATATATTTTAAAGATTTAGCTGGAAGTAAATGTAGCATAGGTCTTTTTTTTTAAATTGCAAGAAAGATGGAATATTTTTGTATTTTAACTACTCAAATTTTATTTTTGAAAAATTAGTGCTTATGTATATATTTTGATTGTATTAATAATTTTGAAATTTTAATTTAAATGCCCCATAGAGACTTACTTAGAGAGAGATGGTAAATCTAAATATTCTGGAATAATTCTCTATAAAATAGGACCAAGGAGAATAATTTTTTAATGATTGATTTGATTAATTTTAATCAATACACAATCTAAGTTTAAAAGTTTTCAAGAGATTGACAAGACGTTGTAAATATCAGTAGTATACTTCTTCAGTCAACTCAGATGTTAAAATCAGAATAATCACACAGGATGTTGCAAAGTTATTTAACTATAAAAAATAAATGATCTAGGCTACATCATCTCTTAAATGATTGACATAAATAACCATTTCAGATAGCTAATTTACTCTCATTCATAAATGCTAGTCTTGCCCCCATTTCTATCTACCCTTACCTTGTTAATCATAATGATGTCAGATATCTGTTGAGCTCTTATCTGCACATGACTTTGAACAAGGCTTAGTATAACTTTTGGTAGAATTACTTGCCACATCTAGGCTTATTGGATGAACAATTAAAAACAAAGTAGTCTTTCACTATTATCCATGCTTCTGTGGGAGTGTTGTATAAACATACATATTTTCTGGTATCTTCCAACTTCATTATAAAAACCCCTACTATATATTTTATGACTAATTTTGAATTAAATGAAAACACATGCTTGTATTGGAAGCTACAAGAGAGTAAGATTGTGAAAATAAGTTGAAGTCTAATCAGTTGCATGAACTGACTGTTTAGTCAAAGTGGTAGAATGAGCAAAGGACTCCCAAATATATCAACATCCTAGTCTCCAAAACCTGTGAATGTTATCTTATATGGCAAAAGTGGGCAAGCAAGTGTGTTTAAGCTCAAGATCTCAAGATGGCTGGGGCTGGAGCCGTGGCTCAGTAGGTTAATCCTCCACCTGTGGCGCTGGCATCCCATATGAGTGCCAGTTCAAGTCCTGGTTACCCCTCTTCCAATCCAGCTCTCTGCTGTGGCCTGGGGAAGTGATGGAAGATGACCCAAGTGCTTGGGCCCCTGCACCCACATGGTGACCGGGAAGAGGCACCTGGCTCCTGGCTTCAGATTGCTGCGGCTTCGGCCATTGTTGCCATCTGGGGAGTGAACCAATGGAAGGAAGACCTTTCTCTATGTCTCTTCCTCTCATTGTCTGTAACTCTACCTCTCAAAAAAATAAATAAAATCTTAAAAAAGAAAAAAAAGATCTTGAGATGAGGAATGTGTCCATTATCCTTGTGGGCCTGATGTAAACATAATGATATTTATAAAATGATGCAGAAAGAATGAGAGTCAGATATGATGGAACAGGGTTACAGTACAGAGCTTGGAGTCAGTCAACCACAATTCCAGGAACAGTAACATTCTTTAGAAACTGGAAGAATCAAGATGCACATTCTCCCTGGAATATCCAGAAGAAATTAGCCTTTAAAAGACTTTGATTTTAGCCCCTGGAGCCTCAGTTCAGACTTTTGATTCTAGAATTTTACAAGAAATATAGGCCCAGCACTGTGGCATAGTAGGTTAACTCTACACCTACAATGCTGGTATCCCATATGGCCCTAGTTTGAGTCCTGGCTGCTCTACTTCCAATCCAACTCCCTGCTAAAGGCCAAGGAAAGCTGCGGACCAAGTGTTTGGGTCCCTGCACCCACATGGGAGACCCAGAAGAAGCTCCTGGCTCCTGGCTTTGGATAAGCCCAGCTCCGGCCATTGGGGTCATTTGGGGAGTGAGACAATGGATGGAAGACCTCTCTCTCTGTCTCTTCCTCTTTGTCTAACTCTGCCTCGCAGATAAATAAAATAAATCTCAAAAAAAAAAAAAACCACAACAAATTTATGTTATTTTAAGTCACCTAATTTGTGATAATTTACTTTGGGAATGATAACTAATAAAATCAGCAATAAAACCTTTTTTAAAAAATGTGTTTTTTGGGACATGCTCAGGCTGACTTGCCCCAAGTGGTGGAGTTGGAAGCATACCAGGGGATTCCAATTCAATCCCATCGAGGTGGCATGTACCAATGCCATCTCACTGTTCCAGGTGATCAGTTTCAGTTCACAGTTGGTCATGGTGAAGGGACTGGGAGTCAAAGGGAGCACATAGACAAGTCTAGTACCTGCTAACGCTAACTGATGGAGTAAATAAAGGGGAGAGTGATCCAACATGGGAAGTGAGATACTCAGCAGACTCATAGAATGGCAGATGTCCTAAATAGCACTCTGGCCTCAGAATCAGCCCTAAAGGCATTCGGAGCTGGCTGAAAAGCTCATGAGAGTATTTCAGGCATGGAAAGCCAAGACACTCTGGCAAAAGATCTCTGCGAGTGAGATCCCAGTGGAAAGAACAGGCCATCAAAGAAGGAGGTACCTTTCTCTGAAGGGAGGAGAGAACCTCCACTTTGACTATGAGCTTGTCTAAACAAGATAAGAATCGGAGAACTCAGAGGGCTTCCATAGCCTTGGAAACTCATGACTGGAGCATAGGGAGATTACTGATGCCATAGACAGGAGTGTCAATTGGTAAAGTCAACAACAGGAGTCACTGTGCACTTACTCCTCATGTAGGATCTCTATCCTTAATGTGCTGTACATTGAGATTTAATGCTATAACGAGTACTCAAACAATATATTTCACTTTGTGTTTCTATGGGGGTGCAAACTGTTGAAATCCTTACTTAATGCATACTAAACGGATCCTCTGTAAAAAAAAAAAAAAAAAAGAAAGAAAGAAATTATCAATTCCCAACTTGACTCTCACTGGGATTAAACATGACAATAGGTCTGCTCTGATTTCATCATCATTTTAAAAAATCATCTATTATTTTTCACTTTATGTTTCTGTGTGGGAGCAAACTGTTGAAATCCATACTTAATGTATACTAAGCTGATCTTCTGTATATTAAGATAATCGAAAATGAATCTTGATGTGAATGGAAGGGGAGAGGGAGTGGGAAAGGGGAGGGTTGTGGGTGGGAGGGACGGTATGGGGGGAAAGCCATTGTAATCCATAAGTCGTACTTTGGAAATTTATATGCATTAAATAAAAGTTTAAAAAAAAAAAAAAAGTACAAAGTAAATCCAAAGTAAACAACAGGAATATTTATGAAAAAACAGCAGGGTTACTTATTCAATAGTCACCTTGAATGTAAATGGCCGCAACTCTCCGGTTAAAAGATACAGACTGGCTGAATGGATTTAAAAACAAAACCTGTCTATTTGTTGCTTACAAGAAACACATCTCACCAACAAAGATACATGCAGACTGAAAGTGAAATGATGGGAAAAGATATTCCATGCTAACAGAAACCAAAAAAGTTAGTGTAGCCATCCTAATATCAGACAAAATAGACTTTAACAACAACAACAACAACAAAGAAACTGTTAAAAGAGACAAAGAAGGGCACTATGCACTGATTAACAGGTCAATTCAACAGGAAGATGTGACTATAATAAATGTATATGCACCTAATTACAGAGCACCGGGCTATTTAAAAGAAATGTTAATGGAGCTACAGGGAGACATAGACTCCCATGTAATAGTAATGGGGGACTTCAGTACTCCACTTTCAGCAATGGACAGATCAACCAGACAGAAAATAAGCAAGGAAACAACAGTTAATCAACACTATAGACCAAATGGACTTAATGGATATCTACAGAACTTTTCATCCTACAGATGCAGAATACACATTTTTCTTACCGGTGCATGGGACTTTTTCTAGGACAGACCAAGCCTAGGCCATAAAGCAAGTCTTAGCAAACTCAAAAAAATTAAAACCACAGCATGCATCCTCTCTGACCACAATGGAACCAGGCTGGAAATCAGCAACACAGGAATTTCTAGAACATATGCAAACACGTAGAGACTGAACAACTTGCTCTTGAATGAACAATTGGTCATAAAATAAATCAAAAGAGAAATTTAAAAAAAAAAATGTGTTTTTGATAGGCCAGGAAGGAGATATGGAAGAAGGGAGAGAGAGAGAACAATGAGAGATGATAGAGTGTGAGTGAGAGAGAAATATTCTAACTACCGTTTCACTCCCCAAATGTCTGCAACATCCAGGGCTTGGCCAGGCTAATGCCAGGAGTCAGTAACTCCATCTCAGTCTCCCACATAGGTGAGAGGAACCTAAGTATTTGAGCCATCACCCACTTCCTCCCATGGACCATATTAGCAAGAAGCTGAATTGAAATAGTGAAGCCTGGACTTGAACCAGGCACTCTGATATGAGATGTGGGCATCTCAAGTGGCATCTGAACCTCTGCACCAGATGCCCACCCTGTAATAGAACTGCTGATTCCTGGGTTTGAATATAAATGGTAGAACTCTTATTGTAAGAGGTGTTAGCACTTCTGGGGGTTCTATTTCCCCAGTAACCATCGTGGACAATAAGGTTATCCTAACTTGTTATGTTCTCTTTTCTCCCATAAACTCACTCTACTCTCTATACATATCAAGTAGCATTTGATTCTCAAATCAAAGTAGCATTTGATTCTCAAGCTCCACAAACTGAAAGGCATTCTTCCTTTAAGGTAAGGGCTGATTTCAGAGCTTCCATCCTATTTAAATAGCAAACATCAGACATCAAAAGAGTTCCTCAGACTCATAAACAAGACTTTTTCTCCCATGCTGTCTCTTATCTGATAAATGCAAAAGTATTACAGCAACAGACATTAATAATCATCTCTACCATTACTTCCCGTGGCATTCTATTGCATTTAAATTTATTTGTTAACCATGTGAAAATGGATCACATTTTCTCACATTCATATAACCATAAAATCTTCTCTCATTAATTCTACATGCATATCATTTTATACAACTTCTTAAGTTTATAAACAAGAAAATAAAAAATGGTTTGTTTGCCGAAAGTCACATTTTTTAAACAATTAAAGCCATAAACTGCATGCCTCACAATTGTAATCAATGCTGTTTTCCTTCCCTTGCTCCCAAAGTCCTAATCCATCTCCTCACATCATGGCTTAATTACTCTCCTTCACAAAAATAAAATTCAGCTATTCCTGATAAAAGGTTTGGGTCTCCTGATTGAGGGTTTGTAAAGTATCCTGTAGATCATCATTGAGAAATGCGAGTTCTGACTCCTGTGTCTATGTCTACCAACTGCAAATTTTTGACATTGTTGAGAGAGAAATGAACGGACTCACTGAGAAAGTAATGGTTCTTTCTTCTAGCCAATGCAACCTCACCCTCATTCTCTGTCCTCCTCTTTTCTGGCCTGTATTTATGAGTCATCTAGAATTTGAGTCTGGTGTCACTTCAGGAAGTTTTAATATAATGAAATGCATATTCTATAGTATACCTTTAATACTTTAAAGGAAATGATCCTTTCCAGTAACATAGAAGCTGAATATTTGTTTCTGGGAAAATATATTCTATGATATTAAGACAGCTCTTCCCTAGCTTTTTGAATATCAGGCTGTCAGGCGATCCCTTGCAGGTTCTTAGTCAAACCTATATATAATGAAATGTCCTTTGTCTTCCCTAGGAAAATATGCAAGATATTACTAAAAAGTAAATATTTCAAAACTATTTTATAGACTTGAATTTTGATAATTGCATTCCATAAAGCAGAAAAAGTAAGCAAACTTTATTTTCCAAATGCCAATTTTTTTTCACCCTCTCAGACTATTGAGCACATGTTTCAATAAACATTTCAATGTGTTTCTCCGGTTTCATCATTCAAAGGTATAATGACAGGTTTCCAGGGATTTGGAAAGAGAACTAAGAGAACTGAATCATCCCATGAAGCAAACCTGATCAGAAATGTGTTCAACGTCTTACTTTCCATGAGTCTTCTTGGAAATTAGAAAGATTCTCTCTCTCAGCAATGTTAAAAAAATAAGAGGGATCCATTCTTGCATGTGGTTTATATATCCAATTAAAAATAACATTATTGAAGGAAATAACTATATGCAAATCATTGCAAGCAACTCATTACAAATCATATTCTATGGTCTGAAATAAGTTTTAATCCACAGTTGATTCATATAAATGTCATAAGAAATATCCAAAGCGCTTCTGTCAGGGAAGAAGGGCTGGAGATCTAAATTCTTAGCCACAGCCCACAGGAGGTTCTATTACAGGCAAAAAGATCTGAGGAACAATATTCTAAATAGTAATGATACCAAAGCCAGCAGGGTGCTACACAAATTTAGTTTTAAACATTGGGAAAATAATATCTAATATTCATACAGCACTCATTAGCTACTCTCTATTCTTCTAATTCAGTGGTATATTAAATCATTTAAACTTCAAAAAACCCCTTTGGTTGGCACTGTTATTACTTGTCCTGTTGTGGAGAAATGGTTACCAAAGTATGAAGGGGTAAAGTAACTTATCTAAGAAGATACAATTAGTACAAGCTGAAGTTAGATCCCAAGCAGGCTAAAAGCCAGACTCTAATTTATTTCATGATGCCATCACATGCCTACCTCAGTCACTACACTTGGCTGTATAAAGCTTGACTATTCCTATCCTAATTTCCTACTCTATTGCTACTCTGTCCCTATATACTATATGGTTTCTTAATTTTATTTCATATTTAAGTTATACAAGTTTCATATATTTCATATATACAGATTTAGGAACCAAGTGGGTTCCTCCCTCCCATCCACATTTCAATTCCCCATACCCTTTTTGGATGCACATTCTTAATTTTTGCAATGATCCATTATCAGTTTACTTAGTGATCTTACAGTAAGCCTTACTCTAAGTGGAGGGGTTCTGCTAATAGAATGAAGAGAAAGAAAACAAAATAAAACAAAACTAAACAAATGATTGTTCCTCAGTGGAAGAGACAGGGCTATAAACAATTCTCCATTCTCCAGATGACTATTTCGCTCAAATGCATTACATTTTAGGTCTATGTAGACATATGCTCCAAATCCTAAAGCCTTTGACTCAGTTTCCAGTGCCTCATGATATTAATTATTTCACATAGACAGGAATGACCCCAGGAATGTATCTGAATTGGAAGAGACACATGCAGGTGTATATGCCAATAGAGGAGAACCAATGCATTTTCCTGAGCTATGTGGGATAAGATTTTGGTAGAAGGTTTATTTACAATGTACCATCTATGAGTGAATCTGAAACTAAATTTTATTGTCATTCTGGGATGGGATAAATTGGAATGATTTATCTTATAATAGAAAAAGATAAGGACCTAGTAGGAGTTACATGGTTCCAGAAAAAAGGTGGACTCACTAAAAATCATCACATCACATAACTCACCAAACTCTTAATAATGTCTTGAATTTCCATAGTATTCTCCTTAAAGAAACATAGGAAATTAAAATGAATGAAAAAGATTAAACAAAGTTACTATATGATAATCACCTAAATCAATGTATTTATTTTCATGCCCTTAAGAAGTAAACTTAGAGAGGAAAAGGCCCAGTTTGTGCTAACATCAGTCAAAGGGCATGACAGAAAACCAAAGCAGTCACTTTCCCAATATTGCTGCTTTCATATTTATGGTAGCACAAGCCATTTATCATCAATTTCACTGCCATTCAAGTCACTGGATCACATTTATTTAAAAATGTACTATCATATTGCCTATAGTAAATCTATGTTTCTTAAACAGAAAATGTCCCAAAGGTTAAAAAAAGAAATGATCAGTGAATTGCTTCATATCTTGATTGTTTATCAAATCTTATAAAAAATTGAGATCTCTAATGTGTTTGTCATTTGATCTATTGAATTCTTCATTTATTTTTTTTTTATTTTTTATTTTTTTTTTATTTTTGACAGGCAGAGTGGACAGTGAGAGAGAGAGACAGAGAGAAAGGTCTTCCTTTGCCATTGGTTCACCCTCCAATGGCCGCCGCGGCCGGCGCACCGCGCTGATCCGATGGCAGGAGCCGGGAGCCAGGTGCTTCTCCTGGTCTCCCATGGGGTGCAGGGCCCAAGGACGTGGGCCATCCTCCACTGCACTCCCTGGCCACAGCAGAGAGCTGGCCTGGAAGAGGGGCAACCGGGACAGAATCCGGCGCCCCGACCGGGACTAGAACCCGGTGTGCCGGCGCCGCTAGGCGGAGGATTAGCCTAGTGAGCCGCGGCGCCGGCCCTGAATTCTTCATTTCATTATGATTTCTTGTCACTATCATAGTTTCATGTTCTACTACTTGCTTCATTTCATTTTGATTCCTCCTTAATATTTCATTTTCATGAAAGAGATTTTCTATCCTGTCCATTAAGGATTTCTGTAGTTCAAGAATTTGTTTTTGAGAACTTCTTAATGCTCTTATCAATTTTTTGAGTTCCACTTCTTGCATTTCTTCTATCTCATCATCTTCATAATCTTGAATTGGGGTGTCTTTACATTTGGGGGCATCATAGTGTCTTCCTTGTTTTTATTACCTCAGTTTTTGTGTTTGTTGTTTGGCATATTGGAGATATTCTTTGGTTTCTTCACTGTGGTGCTTTTTTTCATTATACTATGACTCTAGATTAAGTGGACTGTCTGCTTTTGATGGATCCTTAGAGGCTGTGGTGGGTATGGCCAGAGAGCTCTGTTTGGTTCTTCAGAGTTAAGGGTGTGCTAAAGGTGACTCACCCAGATTGTTCTCTTGCTCGCTTGCTTTTTTTTTTTTTTTTTTTAACTCAGGTGGGAAGTAATTCCGCACAGCTGAGTGGATTTTTTTTCAGAATTTTTTTTGGTCTTTAATACATACATATTGAATAAATGAGTGTTTCAAAGAATCAATGAACAAATCATCCCAAGTAGTATCCAGCAGTTGCAGGTATTAAGTCCAAGAGATTATTTCTTCCCTAAATTATTTCTGTTCATGATTCTCCTAGTATCACTCTCTCCTTTCTTTTTTTAAATTTTTTAAATTTTTATTTAGTAAATATAAATTTCCAAAGTACAGCTTTTGGATTAATTGGTCCCCCCCATAACTTCCCTCCCAACTGCAACCCTGCCATCTCCCGCTCCCTCTCATTCCATTCACATCAAGATTCATTTTCAATTATCTTTACATACAGAAGATCAATTCAGTATATATTAAGTAAATATTTCAACAATTTGTACCCACACAGAAACACAAAGTGTAAAATACTCCTTCAGTACTAGTTATAGCATTACTTCACATTAGACAACACACTAAGGACAGATCCCACATGAGAAATAAGTACACAGTGACTCCTGTTGTTGACTTAACAATTTGACACTCTTGTTTATGGCGTCAGTAATCTCCCTAGGCTCTTGTCATGAGTTGCCAAGGCTATGGAAGCCTTTTGAGTTTGCCAACTCCAATCTTATTCCGACAGGGTCATAGTCAAAGTGGAAGTTCTCTCCTCCCTTCAGAGAAAGGTACCTCCTTCTTTGATGGCCCCGTTCTTTCCACTGGGATCTCACTCACAGAGTTCTTCTATTTAGGTCTTCTTTTTTTTTTCCCCAGGATGTCTTGGCTTTCCATGCCTAAAATACTCTCATGGGCTTTTCAGCCAGATCCGAATGCCTTAAGGGCTGATTCTGAAGCCAGAATGCTATTTAGGACATCTGCCATTCTATGAGTCTACTGTGCATCCTGCTTCCCATGATGGATTGTTCTCTCCCTTTTTTATTCTATCAGCTAGTATTAGCAGACACTAGACTTGTTTGTGTGATCCCTTTGACTCTTAGACCTATCAGTGTGATCAATTGTGAACTGAAATTGATCACTTTGACTAGTGAGATGGCATTGGTACATGCCACCTTGATGGGATTGTATTGGGATCCCCTGGCATGATTCTCACTCCACCATTTGGGACAAGTCCGATTGAGCATGTCCCAAATTTTACATCTCCCTCTTTTATTCCCATTCTTATATTTAACAGTGATCACATTTCAGTTAAAATTTAAACACCTAAGAATAATTGTGTGTTAATCACAGATTCAACCAATGGTACTAGAACAAAATAAAGAGAAAATACTAAAATGGATAAAGTATTATATTGTGCATCAACAGGACAAGAGCTGATCAAGTCACTGTTTCTCATAGTGTCCATTTCACTTCAACAGGTTTCCCATTTGGTGCTCAGTTAGTTGTCGCCGATCAGGGAGAACATGATATTTGTCCCTTTGGGACAGGCTTAATTCAGCTGAGTGGAATTGAGGGTAGTTGATGTATGAAATCTGGCCCCTCTGGGTATTCATCTGCTCTACCCCTGGGACCACACAAAGAGTTTATGCAGCCCTCAGTGTGGTCTCAAATTTCTCTGCAGTCTCTTACCAGGTTGCCAAGGTTACTGAGTTTGTGTACTTGGTGAGTTCTCTCGTCCCCCCCCCCCCCCCAGATTTTCACAGTCTTAATTCATTAGCTCCACACATTCACTAGGCCCTAACCTCCTGTTATTTCTTCCCAGCAGAGTCAGGTTTTTCTGAATGGCTGATGGCAGGTGCCACTTTACATATGTTCCAAATGGCACCTGCTCTTTGTCTTGCTCGGCTTTGTAAGGTGAGTGGAGAGAGAGGCTAGTGTCCGTGCCGGTTCCCATTATTTATTCATTTTTTTCTCTCCTCCAGTCAGCCTGGTGAACTTTCCCCAGTGGGGCTTCAAGCCTCGTTCCCTCTAGGCTCTTTCTGCCTTTCCCCACCGATGTCTCAGGTTACCAAGGTTTTTGTCTCACCCCCCACTTCCAGCGCTGGCACAGACTCTGAGGCTGGGGTTCCACACGGTGGGTGACCTTGCTCTTCCCATAGGTCCTCCGTGTCACATCCACTAGATCTGGAAGAGTTTCCTCTGCAATTTTATCTTGAGCCTTTTCCTGAGAGAACTCCCCTTTTATTAAACTATCATTTCCCGGACTATCAGTGTGTGCCCTTACTATTCCGCCATCTTAGAATCATAATTTTTTTTTTTTTTTGACAGGCAGAGTGGACAGTGAGAAAGAGAGAGACAGAGAGAAAGGTCTTCCTTTGCCGTTGGTTCACCCTCCAATGGTCGCCGCGGCCGGCACGCTGCAGCCGGCGCACCGTGCTGATCCAAAGGCAGGAGCCAGGTGCTTCTCCTGGTCTCCCATGGGGTGCAGGGCCCAAGCACTTGGGCCATCCTCCACTGCACTCCTGGGCCATATCAGAGAGCTGGCCTGGAAGAGGGGCAACCGGGACAGAATCCGGTGCTCCAACTGGGACTAGAACTTGGTGTGCCGGCGCCGCTAGGCAGAGGATTAGCCTGTTGAGCCGCGGCGCCAGCCTTAGAACCATAGTTTTAAAAGGATAAATCCATCATCAGAGTCAAGGATTTCAATGTGAATTTCTTACTTAATATATATGTAAGATATAATGTAAGCAAATAAAGAGTGTAAATATATTAAGAAATTTGACCTAGAAACTTAGACATTTACAGAATGCTAAACTCAACTACAGAAGATTCCCAACTAAGATGGTATGACTTAGCAATTTTTTGACTTTACAAGGTGCAAAAGTATACCCCTAAAATTACTCTTTTTTTTAACTTTGAGAACAGCATTCAATAAATTATTGGAGACATTCAACACTTTACAATGAATAGGCTTTTGTTAGATGATTTTGCTCAGATATATGCTAATATAAGTGTTCTGAACATGTTTAAGGTAAGTTAAGCTTAACTTAGTTGTTTGGGGTAGGTTAAATAAATTAAATCCAATTTGGACTTCACATAATTTCAATTTACAATGGGTTTTATTGAGAAATAATCCCAAAAAAGAAGTCAAGAAGCATGTGTATTTTGGAAAAAAAACAACTTCTCAAGAATATAAATAACATTATAACTTAGTCATGTGTTAGAATATAAACCAAGCCAGCATTCACTACAAATTTCAAGGAATAAATGTAATAAAGACTATCTATTTCATGGTTATAATTCAAATTCGTTAAATGTTAATTACAAAATCACAAGCTTACTACACGTTTTGAAATTCAAACTAAAATATATCTAATTAACTTATGAAAGGTATCCTAATTCTTCAGAACTGTCCATTTCAAAATTTGTGAACTATACTCAAGGCAGAAAATCTATAGCTTTGTATACTTATATTAGAAACTAATAAAATCTAAACATTGATCCCTTGACTATAATGTAAATGGAAGATATGTTATCTCAAAAATTAGGAAAGAAGGAAGGGAGGGAGGAAGGAAAGGGAAGAGGGAAGGATGGAAAGAAGGAAGGGAAGAAGGTGGGAAGGAAGGTAGGTGAGATGGGGCGCTGTTGCAGCACAGCAGGTTCAAGTCCAGGCTACCTTCTTTCTGATCCAGCTTCCTGCTAATGCCCCTGGGAAGATAGCAGAAGATGGCTGCTTGGGCCCCTGCCATCCTTGTGGGAGACCCAGATGGATTCCTGGCTACTGGCTCCAGCTTGGCCCAGGCCCCAGTTGTTGCAGCTATTTGGGGAGTGAACCAGAGGATGGAAGAAAATCTCTCTCTCTCTCTCTCCCTCCCTCTCTCAATTTTTCTCTTCCCCCCCTCCACTCCACCATTTAAATAAATAAGTAAATCTTTAAAAAGGTGATTACATCAGGAGGTGGTTGATCTAAGGGGGACGGTGCTAGTTAAGGTGGCAACTTTCCATATCAAAGTTCCTGGGTTGAACTCCAAGTTCTAGCTTCCAATTCCAGTTTCCTACTAATGCAGACCCTTGGAGGCAGTAGGTGATGATCAGTCACTGAGGCCTGAATTGAGTTTCTCCTCCTAGTCCAGTCTAGGCTGTTACAGGTGTTTGGGGGAGTGAACTAGTGGATTGGAACCACCTCCTCTTGCAAATAATAATTTTTAAAATAGTCCTGAACCTTGGCAAAATTAATTGAGAGATCAAGGGGAGAAGAACATATAAAAACATTTTAAGTGGTCAATCAGAAAGATCTATATACTGTATGGTTTAAATATATGGCATTCTGGAAAAGACAAAATTATAGGGAAATAAAAAATGTCAGCAGTTGCCAGGGTTTCAGGAGATAGGGAGAGGGATGAACATCTCAATAGATGCAGAGAAAGCATTTGATAAAATTCAGCACCCTTTCATGATGAAAATTCTAAGCAAACTGGGTATGGAAGGAACATTCCTCAATACAATCAAAGCAATTTATGAAAAACCCACGACAATAATCCTATTGAATGGGGAAAAGTTGGAAGCATTTCCACTGAGATCTGGTACCAGACAGGGATGCCCACTCTCACCACTGCTATTCAATATAGTTCTGGAGGTTCTAGCCAGAGCTATTAGGCAAGAAAAAGAAATTAAAGGGATATAAATTGGGAAGGAAGAACTCAAACTATCCCTCTTTGCAGATGATATGATTCTTTATTTAGGGGACCCAAAGAACTCTACTAAGAGACTATTGGAACTCATAGAAGATTTTGGCAAAGTAGCAGGGTATAAAATCAATGCACAGAAATCAACAGCCTTTGTATACACAGGCAATGCCATGGCTGAGGAAGAACTGCCAATATCAATCCCATTCACAATAGCCACAAAAACAATCAAATACCTTGGAATAAACTTAACCAAGGACGTTAAAGATCTCTATGATGAAAATTACAAAACCTTAAATAAAAAAAATAGAAGAGGTTACCAAAAAATGGAAAAAATCTTCCATGCTCATAGATGGAAGAATCAATATCATCAAATGTCCATTCTCCCAAAAGCAATTTATAGAGTCAATGCGATACCAATCAAAATACCAGAGACATTCTTCTCAGATCTAGAAAAAATGATGCTGAAATTCAAATGGAGACAGGAGACCTTGAATAGCTAAAGCAACAACAACAACAAAAAAGGCGGAGGCATCACAATACCAGATTTCAGGACATACTACAGGGCAGTTGTAATCAAAACAGCATGGTACTGGTACAGAAACAGATGGATAGACCAATGGAACAGAATTGAAACACCAGAAATCAACCCAAACATCTACAGCCAACTTATATTTGATCAAGGATCTAAAACCAATTCCTGGAGCAAGGACAGTCTATTCAATAAATGGGGCTGGGAAAACTGGATTTCCACGTGCAGAATCATGAAGCAAGACCCCTACCTTACATCTTACACAAAAAACCACTCAACATGGATTAAAGACCTAAATCTATAACCTGACACCATCAAGATATTAGAGAACATTGAAGAAACCCTTCAAGATATTGGCACAGGCAAAGAGTTTCTGGAAAAGACCCGGGAGGCACAGGCAGTCAAAGCCAAAATCAACTATTGGGATTGCATCAAATTGAGAAGTTTCTGTACTGCAAAAGAAACAGTCAGGAGAGTGAAGAGACAACCGACAGAATAGGAAAAAAATATTTGCAAACTATGCAACAGATAAAGGGTTGATAACCAGAATCTACAAAGAGATCAAGAAACTCCACAAAACAAAACAAACAACCCACTTAAGAGATGGGCCAAGGACCTCAATAGACATTTCCTCAATAGAGGAAATCCAAATGGCCAACAGGCACATGAAAAAATGTTCAAGGTCACTAGCAATCAGGGAAATGCAAATCAAAACCACAATGAGGTTTCACCTCACCCCGGTTAGAATGGCTCACATACAGAAATCTACCAACAACAGTTGCTGGTGAGGATGTGAGGAAAAAGGAACACTAACCCACTGTTGGTGGGAATGCAAACTGGTCAAGCCACTATGGAAGTCAGTCTGGAGATTCCTCAGAAACCTGAAGATAACCCTACCATTCGACCCAGCCATCCCACTCCTTGGAATTACCCAAAAGAAACTGAATGGGCTAACAAAAAAAAAAAAAAAAAATCGGTCTGCACCTTAATGTTTATTGCAGCACAATTCACAATAGCTAAGACCTGGAATCAACCTAAATGCCCATCAACAGTAGACTGGATAAAGAAATTATGGGACATGTACTCTATAGAATACTACACAGCAGTAAAAAACAATGAAATCCAGTCATTTTCAACAAAATGGAAGAATCTGGAAAACATTATTCTGAGTGAAATAAGCCAGTCCCAAAAGGATAAATATCATATGTTCTCCCTAATCGGTGACAACCTGCCGAGTACCAAAAAGGAAACCTGTTGAAGTTAAATGGACGCTATGAGAAACAGTGACTTGATCAGCCACTGTTCTGACTGTTGATGAACAACTTAATACTTTATCCCTTTTAGTATTTTTTGTTCTACTTAATACTATTGGTTGAACTCTGTAATTAATACACAATTATTAAGTATTGAAACTTAACTGAAAAGTGATTCCTGTTAAATATAAGAGTGGGAATAAGAGAGGGAAGAGATGTACAGTTTGCAATATGCTCAATTGGACTTGCCCCAAATGGTAGAGTTAGAAACATACCAGGGGATTCTAATTCAACCCCATCAGGGTGGCATGTACCAATGCCATCTCACTAGTCCCAGTGATCAATTTCTGTTCACAATTGATCACACTGATAGGTCTAAGAGTCAAAGGGATCACATACAAG
Source organism: Oryctolagus cuniculus (assembly GCF_964237555.1). NCBI lineage: Eukaryota > Metazoa > Chordata > Mammalia > Lagomorpha > Leporidae > Oryctolagus > Oryctolagus cuniculus. The sequence goes on along the minus strand of NC_091433.1, from coordinate 120,303,031 downwards.
ACTAGTGTCTGCTAATACTAAGTGATAGAATAAAAAAGGGAGAGAACAATCCGACATGGGAAGCAGGATACACAGCAGACTCATAGAATGGCAGATATCCTAAATAGCACTCTGGCCTCAGAATCAGCCCTTAAGGCATTTTGATCTGGCTGAAGAGCCCATAAGAGTATTTTCGGCATGGAAAGCCAAGACACTCTGGCAAAAAAAAAACAAAACAAAACAAACAACAACAACAACAACAACAAAACAAAACACCTAAATGAAAGATCTCTGTGAGTGAGTGAGATCCCAGTGGAAAGAATGGGTCATCAAAGAAGGAGGCACCTTTCTCTGATGGAAGGAGAGAACTAGAGAACTTCCACTTTGACCATGGCCTTGTCTAAATATGATCAGAGTCGGCGAACTCAAAAGGCTTCCATAGCTTTGGCAACTCATGAGAAGAGCCTAGGGTGATTACTGACGCCATAAACAAGAGTGTCAATTTGTTCAGTCAACAACAGGAGTCACTGTGCACTTACTCCTCATGTAGGATCTCTGTCCTTAATGTGTTGTCCAATGTGAAGTAATGCTATAACTAGTACTCAAACAGTATTTTACACTTTGTGTTTCTCTGGGTGCAAACTGTTGAATGATTTACTTAATATATGCTAAATTGACCTTCTGTATATAAAGATATTTGAAAATGAATCTTGATGTGAATGGAAGGGGAAAGGGAGCAGGAGATGGGAGGATTGCAGGTGGGAGGGAAGTTATGGGGGAGAGAAAGCCATTGTAATCCAATTTTAATCCATGAGCTGTACTTTGGAAATTTATATTCATTAAATAAAATTTTAAAAAATACAGAAGTAATAGGGGCCAGTGCTACATCACAGCAGGTTAAAGCCCTGACATGCAGCACCAGCATCCAATATGGGTGCTCTGTTCAAGTGTTGGCTGCTCCTTGTGTGTTCCAGCTCCCTTCTAATTTGCCTGGGAAAACAGCAGAGGGCAGCCCCAGCCCCTGGGCCCCTGCATCCCTGTGGGAGAATCAGAAGAAGCTCCTGGCTCCTGGCTTCAGACGGGCTCAGCTCTGGCCATTATAGCCTTTTAGGGAGGGAATCAATGGATGGAAGACTGACCTTTCTCTCTGCCTCTACCTCATTGTAACTGTCTTTCAAATAAACAAAATAAATATTAAAAAAAAAGAAAGAGGGGGAGAAGACAGAAAGCTCAGGAAGAGAGAGGGGGAAATATTTCCTACAGACTAGCCCTCTGGGATAGCTCAGATTGTGTCAGAAAGAAGAGGGAAGGAGGTGAGAAATCTGCCTTCTTCATGTACTAAATGAGCCCAGTTCATGCTTCAGTCCCTGAGTCCTATCTCTGCTTACTAAACACACACACACACACACACACACACGTTCACACATGTGCACAAACTTACATGGGCTCTCTCGTCACATGTGCACCACTGGTCCTGTATTTCTAGGGGTCCATGTGTTCATCATGTTTTCAGCTCAGCATACTATGATGTATTTCTACCACCTCCTCCATATCATACAAGAGAAACCCAAACATTTCCCAGAATGGCTTTCCACATAGATTGCAAGTTAGAGTTTTCCAATAAGCACTCAAGAGACTTAGCAGAGAGACCAGACTAGGCATGATCACTGTCTGGAGGCATCTGCAGGTAGACATGAAGCTCTTTCCAAGCTAGCTGCTATAAATCACCCCTTTTATGGGTGCAGGCAGCAACTGAGAGAGCTGGCAGCCACTCTGAGTGTGGGCTAATATAGGGTGAGAACTTTCAGGAGGTTCTTGATCATGGCAGCAACTCCTTGGTGAACTTCTTGAGAGTCACCGTGTTGCGAGCTGCTATATGTGGGGAAGAGCAATACCAAAGTCCTTGAGATCCACAATGGGTTTGGGGTGAGTTGTTGCAAGTAACCTGCTTGGCAGTGTTGGCTGAGACCATTGAAAATTGCTTGCCCCACCATCCCTCCATAATTCCTTACAACAGATGTGCCATCTTCTTGTTGCATTTAATAAAAACCTTCACCCTTGCGAACATGGAATGGCTTCTGGCTCCCTGATCAACCCCCGAGGGACAGATGCCTATTCCACAGGACCAAAGGGTGTCCCTCTGATCAAAGGAGAGCCAGTCCATTGACAACAAAGCTAAGCCAAGTACAGTTTTCTTCCCTGGGGAATTTGCAATTAGCACAAAGGGTTTCCTTGTGATTGGTGGGAGAGAACACTAAGAGGGCTGAAAGCATCATTTTCTTCTAGAAGCAAAGCAACTGAGACTGTGGCGAGAACAAATTCAGTAGATGCTCAGAGAGAAGCAAAAATGGGGAACCAAACACTTCCAAAAAGAAATGGGAATTTTCTCTGGCTTTCCAGGGCCTTGTTTCAGTCCCACAGGAAGCCCAACTCCTTGCACTTGGTTCCATGGGCATTACAGCATCATTCCACTTCATTCCTTTGTTTAAACTAATTTGAGTGAGTTTCCCTTACCTGCCTAAACTAGAGGAGATTTGAAATTATTCATTTTGATTATGGATTGACACAGTCCCTGGCATACAAACATAGAAAATATTGATTGGGGCCAGCACTTGGCATAGTGGACTAAACCTCCACCTACAGAGCCAGTATCCCACATGGGTGTTGGTTCATATTTTTGCTGCCCCTCTTCCAATCCAGCTCTACATTTATGGCCTGGGAAAGCAGTAGAAGATGGCCCAAGTGCCTGGGCCCCTGCACCCACGTGGGGGAGCCAGAAGCACTTCCTGGCTCCTGGCTTTGGATCAGTGCAGCCCTGCCATCACGGCCATCTGAGGAGTGAACCAGCAGATGGAAGACCTTTCTCTCTGTCTCTCCTTCTCTCTGTAACTCTACCTCTCAAACAAATTTTTAAAAATCTAAAAAAAATTATTAAATTTAAATTTAACCTCCCTTTATTCCTGGATAGAGCATAACTACTGAGATCATTTATCTTGGAGAAGTAGTCAGCAAGGAAGCACACTTAATGCCAATTTTTCAAAAAAATAAGAGTTCTCATTTTCTTCATCAGAAAGTCTTCCACTGCATGGCACAGCTCTACATTTACAGGAACCGAGCAAGATGTGTGCGCAGCCGTAACATGGATTGGAACCTTCACACTTGTAGTAAATACTGTCTGTGCCTTGCCTGGCTCTATAACTAAGCTCCATTGCCCAGGGATGGAGAAAATCTCATTGTAAAAAGCATATTGTCTTATTTAAGGATTTCACTTGAGTAAATAATGACATTCACATAATCATCAACAAATCATGACTTTGCAATTAAATTTAAGTTCTTACACAAAAATCAAGATAAATTTTCCTTCTACTCAGACTAGTATACTGTGGATCTTTGATTGAGTGACCATTTTATCCAGCAGAGTAGGCTACTATTTTGGACGTTTGAGGGTTGGTTGGCATGTGATTACCTTACAAGGGCACATAGAACACTGTTGTTGCAAAGTGTCTAGATTGTACCCAACTGTATATACTGAATGAAAATTTCAGCCTGATGCCAGAGATGTTGGCAGCAACAGGTGGCACCTAACCAAGGAGTTGACAGAAGGAAGGATCAGAAGTTAGGACACATATTTGGGAAGCCAAACAGGAAGATTTATAGCTGGTAAAGGAAAAAAGTGAAAATAAAAATAAGGCAGACAATCATCAGGGATACTTTCCACTGGGATATATTAGCTGGATTTTTACAGAAATTGTAGGGACAGGTTAAGCTGAACATCTGCTGTCCCATTAGAGTTCACCTTCATAAAGTGAGGACACATCCAACAATTTATCCATTTTACTTGAAAGGCAGAGTTTAGGAGAAGGAGAGGCAGAGGCAGAGAGAGAAAGAAAGATCTTCCATCTGCTGGTTCACTCCCGCAATGGTCATGACCGCCAGGGCTGGCCAATCCAAAATGAGGAGCCAGCAGCTTCTTCTGGGTCTCCCAAGTGGGTGCTGGGGCCCCAGGACTTGGGCCATCTTTTACTGCTTTCCCAGACACATTAGCAGGGAGCTGGATCAGAAGTAAAGCAGCCAGGACTTGAGTCAGAGCACATATGTGATGCTGGCGCTGCAGGAGGCCACAGCACCTGTCATCAACAGTTCAACTCTTAAATCACTTTCACTTCCCAAATGCATAGAAATGGATGGTCAGATTCATTAATTTCTTTGAGTTGGCTAAGAAAAATAAATGTGAGCATGCACATTATTTACATGTGAGAATATTTTTTCACTATGTTAGGCAAATTTTTTCATGTCCCATATAACAGCTATAATTTAATTTTCAATGAGAAAATACAAAGTGAGTCAGAAAGCTTTTGTGTCATGGGACTTGCTTCTTCTTGGCATAATTTTTCATATCCTTATTAGTGTTTTAGGGATTCTGTACCTTCAACAGCACAATGGCACTGTTCACAGGTTTTCTATAGGAACAAACAACAACACAGCCAAGAAGTGCAAAACAGAATGAAAAGCGACAAACTTGTGATGTACTTACAGGAACATTTACTTAAATGAACTAAATTGAATTTTAACTCTTTTAAATTGTTGTCCCTTTAATTTCATTAAGGAGAAATAAGTGTTTCAATTACACATTTAATAAGTATGAGGAAAAATACAAGTTTCTCTAAAGGTCATCTTAATCAGTCTGTCCATTGCTAAATATCCCTTTATAGGCATGTAAGCATCTCACTAAGCAGCAGCTGCCAACACTTTTGAAAACTCTTTCTGATGCTTTTTGTCTCTTACACATCCTTGGAGAATGTGGCTGTCCTCATGTGCCATCTTTCCCAAGGTCACTTGAGGATTCTATGATACTTATGGACACGAATAGGTAAATCTCAGAAGAATAAATGGAATATTTATATAAACCTTTATGAATGAAGTATACAAATAATTATATATTTCTTCTACTCAAATCGACAAATGCTTGTGTGTACTTCTTATTTAATATTGAGTAGTAGATACACAGGAGCAAATCTAAATCTGTATAAGTATAAAAATGTTTAAATAATTTCTAGCACAGCCATACTGTGAAACTAGGCAGGATTGACAAATAATGATTTTGAGATATGTGGCACCCAAAAGATGTATAAGATACAATAATTTTGAAAGTTACTTTGTGTAACCTTATGTGTCATCTTGTGAATGTTAGGAAATATGAAGAAATGAGTGACACAACAGTGTCTAAAATGAGTAATATAGCTGAGATAAGTGTGACTATGAGAGGTAATCAGAGATTAATGGTAGGATTCTAGTATATATTTTTGTGAGACAGAAAGTCAGAGACAGAGACAACTATATTTTTCTATGTAAAATATATATATATATATACACACATCACAAAACTTTTACAAAATCTAATTATTTAAATATATTCAGGAAAACCTATATATAGATTTGCATGTAGGGAAAATGGAATAAAAAGATAAACACTATTTGGCAAACACTTTACTTAGTGTAAGGTTAATCCTAAGAGTATAAAGTAAACTAAAAGTAGATCATTATAAAAATTAAGAGAGGGATTAGGAGAGGGAGGAGGAGGGGTGTGAGCATGGGCGTGAGTGAGGGTATGGTGGGACGCATCATTTTCTTTTGAATCTGTGTCATGAAATACATGAAATGTGTATAACCCAAATAATATTTAAAGTAAAATTAAAAAGATAATGCATATTGTTCAGAAACTTTTGAAGTCCTCTTGTACTCTTCTACATACTCCTTTTTAGTGGGTATTTTATGTGACTTGCATGATTTCTAGTGAGGCTTTGCCTAAAACTAGTGGGTAACTCATCATCTTTATTTCTGAGTTTAATAATATACAACAGCCTCATAAGGGATGTAAGTGATATTCTTCATGAATATCTGATAGCATATTTTATGAAAAGGGTCTCACATAATATGTCTCTGCTGTCAAGTCTATAATTGCTTGCTAGTTACCAAGTAGATACTTTACATCATGGATCCTGGATCCGGCAGCATTGTAAATGTTTCTGTAGTCTCTTGTGGGGTCTTACGTTTCACCAGGCACCCTTAATTTGTTAAATGAATTCCCATTTGCAGCTTTAGCTGATTGCACTAGAAGTCAAACACTTGCATCCTAGTGATTGCTAATTAAAAATTCTATTACTCAATCTTTCACTGGGACATAAACCTAGACATATTGTTTTCATAGTGGGAATTACAAACCAAAGGTTTTCTCTTACAGAACTTGCTTCAGGCAAATTTATAATAATAGCTATCATTTACTGAATATGAATTTAGTCCAAGCTTTTCATGTTTTATCACACACTTTAACAACCCTGTAGTTAAGATATTTTTAAAACCACTCTTTTCACTCTCTTTCTTCTTACTTCCTTTCTCTCTCTCTCTGCCACCCTCCCTCCATTTCTTCTTTTCTAACTTCTTTCCCTCCCTCCTTCCTTTCTGTTGACATATCTTTAATACCTAGGTTCTAAGTTTTTCTTAGACTACATTCTCCAGTGACCTTAGCTGCCCATCCTATACCCTTGACAATTAAACATGCACTATTTTGACATTTCTTAAATTGTGTTATTTAAGCCCTTACTTTGTTTCCTGATACTTAACTTTAAGTATTTTGGTCTCATTTTTTTAAAGAAGTCTCAAACTTTAATTTATCGCTTATTCTAGAAGATTCTGTCTTGAATTTTAAGTGTTATATAAATTTCATTGTTGCTTGTCACCTATTCATATCAGTTCCTTTACAAATCCACACAGCAGAACTGGACATTTGATTACCTCTCTTTAGAAAGTACAGATAATATATTAAATGATTCTCTTAAGCTCAACCTAAATAGTTTGGGATAAGATGTGTAAGCATTGCCTTACCCTGGCATTTAGCTTCATAGGGGTTAAATTTTAGCAGTGTATTATCATTGGTAATATATTTAGTAAAATTTATTTGTTCATCATACATTGCTCTATGAACCAATGCACATGTGTTAAATAAGAATCATTACCTTCTTCTCCTTCTAAGAGTAAATATAATATTAAAATATAATGAATAATGACTAAGCATTAAAGTAATCATTATCAATAGACTATCCATGCAGTGATTGTTTACATGGATAGAATTATTTTTAAAAATAAATTCTTTCAATACAATAATTTTATTTTGCATATTTAAGGATATTATTCTGAGAAAAAATTTTAGGCATTACTTACTATTCCTAAGCAGTTTATGATATAAAAAGTGAGGACCAGTGGCTATAATTCTCACTTGCTTTGCATTATTTTTAGCACTGAACACAATTTTCAAATAAATTTTGTAACCATCTACATAAAGCTGTAATTTTCAAGTAAATATATTTTCAAAATATATACTTAAATTTACAAGTATACACTTTAAATGCATACATGTTGTGTATTATATATTAAGGTGAATGACCTATTTTACAAAAATCTATAGTATTATTTAAAATAAATATTTGAGATATGATTTTGGCCAATTTATATATATATATTTTATTTATTTGACAGGTAGAGTTATATACAGTGTGAGAGAGAGAGAGAAAGGTCTTCCTTCCATCGGTTCAATCCTCAAATGGCTGCCACGGCCGGAGCTGCACCGATCTGAAGCCGGGAGCCGGGTGCTTCCTCCTGGTCTCCCATGTGGGTGCAGGGCCCAAGCACTTGGGCCATCCTCCACTGCCTTCCTGGGCCACAGCAGAGAGCTGGACTGGAAGAGGAGCAACCAGGACCAGAACCTGGCGCCCATATGGGATGCCAGTGCCGCAGTCGGAGGATTAACCTAGTGAGGCACAACACCAGCCGCAGGCCAATTTATATTTTAATAAATTATTTCTGCATGCCATAAGAGCAAGATGATTTCACAGTAAGAGAGAGGTCATTTTAATGGCAAAGAGAAAGTTTTCCAGTGTTCAGGGTCTGTCTTCATGAGTAAAATAGCTAATTCCTGTAGGTTCACCTTCCTCATAACTGACACGGGAATCTGTTCATTCATTCATTCTAACAACAAATATTTATTAATAATTGCCTCTTAGATGTCATGAGCTGTGCTAATGGAGCATAATAATGCTTTGTCTTTCATGAGGTCATTGTGAGAATAAAATGACAATGTAAATGAAAGCACCTTATAAAATTTAATAGGCTACAAATATAAGAAACATTTCTAATGCCCTGTAAGATTTTAAATTGCTTTCTGAAATAGAGAAGACAAAATTATATTCAGCAGAGCTTTAATATTCAGGGAATTTTATTGAATTATAATTCTTGGAAATTGCTTTATACTGTAACTTTCTTTAAAATGTATTATCCATTGTGTCAGAATATCAGATTCTCCACTACACTGTATAATCAAAAATTCTTTATTAAATGTGTTTCATATTCTGTGTGTGTATGTGTATTCGTGGTGAGGGTGTTCTCATTAGCATTTTCAATTGAGAAGATCTTTATTTGTAAGCTTGCTATTTCTGTCTTTGCTTATATTCAAGTGTGTATGATGCCATTATTATTCAAATATTCTCTCAAACTCAATTTAAAATTACTGTCCTTAACATTGTTAACTCGATAGTCACAATTAACCTGTCTGTGGCCTTCCAGCAATTTACGTAAAAGACACCCATGAAACAAACACCTGTTTTATGTTACCCAGGCTATTTTATCCATTCTATTTTATGTGGGGGAGCATGGGCTCATTTCCAGATAAAGTCCTACAAGAGCTTAAGAGCTTTGTCATATAGCACTTAGCTTTTTCAATAAAAAAAATACAGAATGTGTTGTTTCTGTTGTTGACAGACACTGAACCTGCATTTTGCGTTCAGAGCTATTTTAAGTTATTGGAATAGCAACATATGATTAACTCATGGCCTTATTCAATTAAACACTGGCAAACATTGTAGTTAGCCTATCAAGTGTTCCTGTGCTAATTTTCAGGCATTTCTAATATTTGTGGAAAGGGCTAGAACTGAATTGATCTTTAAAGATTCTACAGTGGGGATGAGTAGTGCAATAAACTATTTTGTATGATTTTTAAAAATTATTTTCACAAATGTTAACTATGAATCTTTAGGAGGTAATTACAATCCCTTGCTGCTCCAGATCTAGAAGTAGCCATTTGATTTGCTCTGAATGATGACATGTGAGCAAAAGGCAAGTGTGTTACTTGCAAGGGAAAGCTTTAGAGCTGGTGTAAGGGTTATTCATGATTCATTTTCCTTTAGTCATGAAAGGGGCAAGGCAGTGGAAGTAGGCAGTAGAAGAAAGCAGCCTCTGAAGTTGGACTTCCAAATTAGCCTGGATTTTGGGTTGCAGAAACTACAGATTAGAGCCAGAAGTGATCCATATTATTCATGTAACATGATCATGAAACACTCATTTGCTATTCTTAGCAATGAAAATTTGAGGTCATGTATTACTATAACATAACCAAGACTCTTCCAAATGATACTAAAAAACAAACTTGGTCCTTTTAAGTGAATTTCAATTCCTTCTTCAACACTGCCACAAAGGCAGCACTCACTTATACATTAAAAATATGCAATGATTTTAAGTGAAACAAACAAACGCTGGGGTTGCAAAATCATACGGTATCCTGATATCAATAGGGTTGTTCTTTAGGTCAATTATTTACTCATTTATAATCAGACAAATGTATCTCCAGTTATAAAATCAAGGGATAAGTTGAGTAACAGAGACATTTGAAAAATATGCCTAAAACAAAGATGCTTACTGAAGATTTGAAAAGGGAGTGTTTAACAAAATGAGACAGGTATTGCACTTCTGCCCATCTGTTTATCAACACCTATCCCTGTTTTAGTTTCTTGTGAACAAGGAAATTAATTGACAATTTAATGGATATACAATTAGTTTTTATTGCTTCTGTATTAGAATTTTGCATGTTGAGTTACTAGAATACCAGAGGTATATATGACTTATTTATTTTAGAATGCCAACACAGGTCTTAATGACTAAAATGAAGGCGTTCAAAGTGCTGTGCTCCTTTCTGTAGTCTGTTGGGGAGACTTACTTCCTTACCTTTCCAGTTCCCAATGGCTGGCCACACCCCTTGCCTCATGACTAGTTTCCTCCAAACTTAGAGAAAGCTAGAGAAGCTCAAATCACTCCGAAAATGCATCAGTTCAACTTTCTCTTTTCCTCCCCACTGCCAAATTTAAGATCCTTGGTAATTACATTTGCTCCACCTAGACAATCCAAGATAATCTCCAGGTATTAGCATCAGCTGATTAGCAGCCGTAATTCTATCTGCAACTTATTTCCCATTGCCATAGACGTAACGTATTCATAGATACCAGGAATTAGGGCCTAGACATCATTAGGGGTGGGGACACATTATTCTGTTCACCCTAAGAAGATACTTGGAATTTAGTTGATTCTTGTGCTGCAGTCAAATGAGGGGAAACTCATTTCCAGTTTCCTAATATAGAGTTAATATAGAGTTACGTTGGTTTCATAATATCAGCTAGGACTGAGGCAAGGTCATTTTAATCAACAGATAGGAACTTGTGTGTGTCCTTGCATGTGTGTATGTGTGTGTGTTCTTATTCTTCCAAACGTAACCAAAACAACCTGCTGAGAAGACAAATTCATTTTTATTGTTTATGACTGCAAGGGAGAATGCCACATTTCTGGCCTTAGTTATGTCCGCATGGGATGGTTAAAATCAGGATATTCATTAAGTTTTAAATTGTTAATTATATATATATATATATATACATATGTGTGTGTGTGTGTGTGTGTGTGTGTAGCAAAGGCAAACAGACAGACAGAGACAAATACTCCATCCTCTGGTTCACTTTCCAAACATGAACATACCTGGGGCTAGGCCATGATCAAGCCAGGAGCTCAGAATTCCACCCAAGTTTCCCACACAGGTGGCAGGGAAGCAACTTCTTGAGCCATTACTTCTGGCTCCCAGGGTCTTCATTAGCAGGAAGACGGATTGCAGGGAGAGCTGAGACTTGAACTCAGACACTCTGATTTGGGATATAGGGGTCCCAAGTTTCTTTCTTTTTTTTTTTCTTTTTTTTTTTTTTTTTTGGACAGGCAGAGTTAAACAGTGAGAGAGAGAGACAGAGAGAAAGGTCTTCCTTCCATTGGTTCATCCCCAAAATGGCCGCTACGGCCGGAGCATTGCAGCCGGCGTGCTGTGCCACTCCGAAGCCAGGAGCCAGGTGCTTTCTCCTGGTCTCCCATGCGGGTGCAGGGCCCAAGCACTTGGGCCATCCTCCACTGCCTTCCCGGGCCACAGCAGAGAGCTGGACTGGAAGAGGAGCAAACGGGACAGAATCTGGCACCCCAACTGGGACCTAGAACCCAGGGTACCAGCGCTGCAGGCAGAGGATTAGCCAAGTGAGCCACGGCACCGGCCCCAAGCATCTTAAATACTATACCAAAAGCCTATCCACACTTCCCTTTTTTCAAAAAGTTTTATTGACACCAAAATTTCAACATCTAGCTTAAGGCATTACTTATCAGTGATGTAGCATTAGTGGACACAGCAAAGAAAGAATTTTACCATAGGGATTCAAGTTGTCTTAAACGGTAACCGTATGCTTTCTATTGAAGATTTGATGAGTATTTTAGGAAATTTATGGAATGTATAATAAAGAGGCTTTTTCAGCTCTAATTTCTGTAGCTAGAGACCCCTGGGGTAATAATGTAGTATTGATGAAGACAGAGGAATAGCAATATCACTATTAAATAAATAGCAAACTGCAGGGATGATCTCAGTTCTCATGATAAGAAATTGTGGAACAATCACAAAATCTCAGCATGTTGGAGTCACTCAATACATCATTGAATTAGGATAATATCACAATATTACTCATGATACAAGATAATTTCCAGTAACACATCTTTGATATTTCATTCAGTACTAATTTCTTGCATGTACCCTAGACCTAAGGTACATTACTGCAGATTTTTAGGATGTTAAAGGAAAGAATATATTTGAAAACAATGAATCTGTGATACATACTAACCAATTATTTTCCAACTTTGTCAAAGACAAACTTGCCCCAGCTTTCTGGAAAGAGATAGCTACAAGATATAAAATGATTTCATTCTTTGGGGACCTTAATGGTCAAGCATTAACTTTGGTGTAGTGACAATGTTCTCACTCATCTGCAGTAGTTTTGATTTAATGAGTATAAGAAATTCATTCCACATGATAAAGTCAATGTCAGCAACAGTATAAAAACTTCTAAGAATTAATGTTGATTGAGCCTTCAGGTACCAAAATCACATGAATATATTTAGGAAATGTTAATATACTATGGAAAGATGCTCATAAGGCACTTATGACCCAGTTGAAGGTTAAAGTCTTTAAGAGAGGCAGGGATTCCGGTTTCTGGTGAATGTTGATTTGGACACTTTGTAATTTTGCACATTTCTTCTGGGAATTTCCATTTCTTCCTTATTTCTCAGAATTCACATGCTTTCAGTGAGAAAGAAAATGACACAATATAAAACACTGTTGGCCATAGTTAAATCATCCAGGGACAGGAACAGGGCACGATTTGTCCACTTAAGATTTTCCTTTAGATTGTTGGATTTGGAACCAAGAAACTCAGGCTAACCTTTTTCCATTTGCTAAAGAGTAAAGCTTTAAATAAAATCCCTTTTAAAGCTAAGGAAAGCAAAAGATATGAGTGCAGTCGTGGGTCACTTAAAGACATGAATACTTTCTGAGGAATGCTTCCTTAGGGACTCTGTCATTGTTTGAACATAACTGAGTGTACTTCCACAAACTAGTCACCAGGTGATACACTCCCATTGAACGACAGTTGTATGTATGGTCCACCATTGACAGACACATCATTATCTGTTGCATGGTTGCATACTGAAGTTAAAAGAAGGAGATTTAAATAAAATGATAGTATTATATGCCTTGATCACTGGTAGAAGCTTGTTAAATCAGATTTCTGGGACCTACCTCCAGATTTTCTAACTTTGTAGATCTGTGGAGGACTGAAGCTTCGCATAGTTAACAAATTCTTGAATGACATCAATCTAGCTCATCTGCAGAGCACACTCATCTCAGACAACTGGTCTACAGCAAAGGGGAAAATGACAGAAGTCACATGTAAAATAATATATTGGGTATACAGAAAATACATATTTAGCATCAATAATTCACAGTAGGATAAGATCCTTCCTAGATTCAAGTGATTAAATAGGTTCAGTGTATGCCAGGAAAAAAAGATTTGGAGATAAAGAAACCATCTCAAGGTGGGAGGTTAGAATGATTCTGAAAGAAGGCAGAGTATTAAATGGGGCAGAAATGCAGCAATGTTTTTAATCTGAGAGACTGGAAATTCAGCATATCCAGCTGCCACTAATTAAACCTCTAAAATAACTGCCAAATCTATACTTGGCTTGTCACTGCCGATTTAAAAGAAATGTCAATACACTGAATACAGCAGAAGGGGCATAGCTGCTGGTTCCGTAGTAGCAGCATATTTGACAGTTATGAGATAGCTCCACTGACAGTTGCCAGTAAGATTCCTATTGTGTCTGGAAGAACATGAGGATAGAACAAAACACAACATACAAATAATCTGTTGTATTTTTGAAAAAAGGTTCTCACTAAGCTAGAAATCAAAGTATCCACATCAAGAATATTGATGAGATATACGTTAATTTTTATAAAGAAGTAATTGACCTTTATAGTTAAGATGTTTAGAATCAAATAGCAGCATTAATGCTTTTCATTATGTAAAATTCATTAGAGTAATAAAAATGTGCATAATCCCACTTTAACTGGCTGAAATAACTAACTGCACAATGGTAAAAATACCACCCATAAATTTAGAGTTCTTAGAGATTGTCAGTTTTCAATATAAGAGGAAGGCACTAGATGTGGGGAGCAACTCGGACTAGACTAAGTTACTGGAATTAAGACTTATTCTATGCATCTGCTCTCCCACAATATGGCGCTGGGAGAGGAGAAAACAGCTTCTACACAGCTGCCTCCAGTTCAGCCAATAAACAGCAGGACCTGCTCCTGATTGGAGGAGAGCAGCGTACTCGGCGTGTGGGTAGCAGAGTTGGGATTGGTGGAAGAGGACTATAAAGGAGGAGAGAGACAACATGCACCAGGAACATCTATCTGAAGGAACACCTGTGCAGCCCCCGAGAGAGCCGGCTGGCGGTGTGCCGCTCCCCCGCGGAAGTGGGGAAAGTGGAAGGGGGAACCGCCCTTCCACGGAGGTGGAAGGGACGGTAGCCAACCCGGGAAGAACCAGCAGCAAACCCGGGGAGGGCCGAGCAGAGAAAAGAACAGCGCAGGGTCCTGTGTCATTCCTCCCCGAAGAGGGGGAGCGACACAATGGTGCCGTGACTCGGATAAGAAACCTAGGCAGGGTTTAGTGTCATTCCTCCACGAAGAGGGGGAGCGACTAGATATTTTCAAAAGTCTCTTTAAAAATCACTTATGGAAAATCACCTATACTCACAACTAGATGCACAGTCCCATGAACAAACCTAAAATTCCTGAAACTAGGCAAAGTTCTTCCTCTCAAATTACATAAGCCTGCATTAATAAAATATGAGACTTTCTCCTTGGACTTATATTCACATAACATAATATTACTTAGAGAAATAATCAGGGCAAAAATTGAGACATTAGATAATTTCAATTCCTACCTGAAGTTTAAATCAGATAAGTTGAGAATGCAAATAAACCAATAAAGTAAACCAATCTAAACATGCACTTGTTTTCCAAATTGGCCCATGTAGTATTGAGATTACGCCAGTTGGAATGACGATGTTCACACACTTAAACATTTCATAAAAGAAAATTAGGACATCTAGTCCGATGATCAATGACAAAAATTACTACAAATGAACTTATAAACAGATGAAAAATATGTAACTTCAGTATCCATGATATCCAAAGAATTCAAAGTAAAATAAAATGAATGTTTCCAGTTAATCATTTCTGAATATAAATTATTCAAACAGATTGTACAGTTTTTACTTCACAGTTTGAAAAGATTTGAAAATTGTGAACATCCGGCCGGCGCCGTGGCTCAATAGGCTAATCCTCTGCCTTGCAGTGCCAGCACACCGGGTTCTAGTCCCAGTCGGGGCGCCGGATTCTGTCCCGGTTGCCACTCTTCCAGGCCAGCTCTCTGCTGTGGCCAGGGAGTGCAGTGGAGGATGGCCCAAGTGCTTGGGCCCTGCACCCCATGGGAGACCAGGAAAAGCACCTGGCTCCTGGCTTCGGATCAGCGCAGTGCGCCGGCTGCAGCGCGCCAGCCGCGGTGGCCATTGGAGGGTGAACCAATGGCAAAAGGAAGACCTTTCTCTCTCTCTCTCTCACTGTCCACTCTGCCTGTAAAAAAAAAAAAAAAAAGAAAAGGAAATTGTGAACATCCATACCAATCAAAATACTGAGCTCTCAGAACTCCCAGGAACTTTGATTATTTTGCTAAAACAGTTATATTTCACAGATACATAAGAAAAAATAGTTTTGTTTATCCACATTTTACCATTTCTAAAGAATTTGCATAGATCCAGATTTTCATTGAGTATTTATTTTTGCCTGAAATAAACTCCTTGTACTGCAGGTCTGCTGGCGATAAATTACTACAGCAGTCATATTTCAGAAATAGTATTCATTGCACTTTTACTTTTTTACTAGGTATAAAATTCTAAGTTGACAATTTAACTTTAATAGTAGTTGTAGTTTAAAGATGTTGTTCTGGCATCTTGTAGCTTGCCGTTTTTATGATTTAACATTATCTGTTATTATTAGCTTCACCATGTATTAAAAATGTGTGTTTTCTGACTGCTTCTTAAATTGTCTTTTTAATTGGTTTTCACAAAATTGTTTACAGTTACAAGTATTTTTTTTTTATTTGTTTCCATCTCTGTGCAAACTCTCGTAAACTGTCGATTGTCCAAAGGCTCAAAACTGTGCCTATATATATATATATATATATTGTCTGGGTCATTCGTTGTTTATGGAAGGAATGTAAATTCAATCCATTTTCCCCCGACTTGGTCAGAAGTTAAGGTTGCAATAGATCAAATTCATAAAATATTCAATGGAAATTTATTATTAAGATCATTTGCATATTTCTCTAAAGGTAAGACAAAACTGCAATTTTATCTATACTGCTGTTGCATACTAAGTACCCATTAAGAAACTTAATTATCAGTAGTCTTGGGATGATATGTTATTATAAAAGGTATATTATACTGCAACAATGAAAATCCTTTAGGAAATACACAAATATGCATCTACTTTAATCTTACTATCTTAATATTCCTTTTGAAATACAGTGGAAGTAATGGAGACCATGATGCTCTTAAGTATAGAAAAAGCTCAAATATACTCCAATATGCAATGACTGATGATATTCCACTGCATATAAACCATTGCTAATATCTAGGAATATATTCCAAAAGGAATCATAAATACAGAAATCAATTTAAGCAGAATGTATCTTTGAGAATTAAGTGTTTTGTGCATACTTTATGTCATAAAATGGTTACTTTAGTTTATGTCAAAAATCTAATTTGTTCCAAAATTTTGATGATGGCAAGATAGAGAATATGTATAACCCTGGGCTTCATAAAATGGTAGTACATTAAATATATACTAAATTGAAACTCTTATTATATGCAGATGTCAAAGTGTTTAAAGTAGATCCCAAGATGGTGGATTAGAGAATGACTTACTGCGCTAGGCTAGGGATGAACAGTTAAAAGTATACAATGTGCACTCTCAGGGCAGAATTGGAGAGAAAACCACACTGGAAATCCTATGAGAGGTAGCAAGAGGTAGAGGAATGTTACGGACCTGTGTGGAAGGTGTGGGCACACAGCATAAACAGGATCACAACCACAAGTTTAGCAGCCAAGAGCCAGAGCAGGAGGCAGCTTGGAGATGGAGGCGAGAACGGACCACAGCAACACGTGGTGATGTAGACAGAGGGAGAGCACAGTGTGAGTCTGTACTGGAACTCTGGCAGTAGCTGTTGCTAGCGGTTGCTGACACACCCAGTGGAAGCAGAGGGGGCACATTTATCTTGCCCCAACTTCCCAAAACAGCACCTGCTGCCTGGCTGAGAAAGGGCAGGCGTCACATGGGATTGACAGGCAGAGTGGACAGTGAGAGAGAGAGACAGAGAGAAAGGTCTTCCTTTGCTGTTGGTTCACCCCACAGTGGCCACTGTGGCCGGCGCTGCGGCCGGCACACCACACTGATCCGAAGGCAGGAGCCAGGTGCTTCTCCTGGTCTCCCATGGGCTGCAGGACCCAAGGACTTGGGCCATCCTCCACTGCACTCCCTGGCCACAGCAGAGAGCTAGCCTGGAAGAGGGGCAACTGGGACAGAATCTGGCACCCCGACCGGGACTAGAACCCGGTGTGCCAGCGCTGCAAGGGGGAGGATTAGCCTATTGTGCCACAGCGCCGGCCAACACAATCTTCTTGGCAGTACCGGTGGAAGTGGCAGGGAGGCAGCAACATTCTTCCAGTGGCTCTTGTGTACATGTGTGATCCAGAGGTTCTAGCAGAGGGAAATAACTTCAGCCCCACTGACTTTGAGTCTGGCTGGGAGGTGGCTGGAAACCATGTAGGATGGGGAGGTGCCCAGAACGCCAAGGAGCAAGACACCTAAGCAGAACTGTCTCAGGGAACAGCTGCCTCTCTATTTACTGGACAAGCTGGCAGGGCAGAGAGAAACCCATGCACCCAGCGACTGTGGGAACCTTGCATGCTGAGACTTGGGAGTGTGGTGGTTACATGAGAAGACAGCAGGGTTGCTGGGCAATCACTGGGTACAGCTCCACATGCTAGGAGCTCCTTGGTTGCCTACAGCAGGTGACTGCAGTGGGAACTGTGCTGACAGTGAAGACTGTGCAGATCACTGATGTCATTCATATGGTGGTACGGAACACACTGGTGGCTAACACCCGGGCATTGAGATCTATCGTATCCAGCTTGGGTGTTACCCTGGATACTTGACACACCCCTGAGCACTGACCAGAGCTCCCTGGCCACACTTACCACACACCTCTATTCCCCTGAAAGTGCAGATATTCCATAAAGTCACAGTGGCATAGCTCAAAGGTAAACACCATCAGAATGGCAAAAAAACAAACAAAAAAAAATAAACTCCACAAATGCTAAAAACAAACACAGAAATTCAAGAAACAAGAATAACAAAGACAAAATGACCCCACCAAAGCAACCCATAACATTTCAATATTAGAATGTGAAGATGAAGAGATAGAGGAAATGCTAGAAATAGAATTCAAAAAATTGATCATAGGATTACTCAAAAGCAATCAGAAGCAAATCCATGAACTAAAGAAAACCATAATTGACATGAATGAAATTTTCCCCCTGAAATTGAGATTTTGAAGGGAAACCAAGATGAAAAATTAGAAATGAAGAACTCAATAGATCAAATAAAAAGTGCAGTGGAAAGCCTTAACAGCAAACTTGGTGAGGCAGAAGAAAGAATATCTGAACTAGAAGAAAAATCTTAAAGTCAGACCAAACAAAAAAAAAAAAAAAAAAGGAAGAAGAAGAAAAAAATAGAAAACTTAAAAACAGTGTTGGAGACTTACAGGATACTATCAAGCAACCCAACATACATGTCTTTGGAGTTCCTGAAGGTGTGGAAAGAGAGAATGGACTAGAAGGCCTATTTAGTGAAATGATTACAGAGAAATTCCTCAATTTGGGGAAAAAGAAAGTGACTCCTGCATAGAGGAAACACATAAAACTCCTAACAGACATGAGCAGAAAAAGATCTTCACCATAATACATCATAGTCAAGATTCCCACAGTAAAACATGAAGAAAAGATTCTAAAATTGTATGCTAAACTGATCTTCTGTATATAAAGAGAATCGAAAATGAATCATGATGTGAATGGAAGGGGAGAGGGAGTGGGAAAGGGGAGGTTTGCGGGTGGGAAGGACGTTATGGGGGAGAAGCCATTGTAATCCATAAGCTGTACTTTGGAAATTTATATTCATTAAATAAAAGTTAAAAAAAAATTCTAAAATTGCACTAGAGAAATGCCAGTTTACCTTCAGAGGATCTCCAATTAGACTGAGAACTGATTTCTCATCAGAAATCCTGCAGGGTAGAAGGGAATGGCGAGATATATTCCTAGTCTTAAGAGAAAAAATCTGTCAACAAAGAATACTGTACAATGTAAGCTTTCATTTATGAATGAAGATGAAATAAAGACCTATAACAAACAAAAATTGAAAGAATTTGTCACCACTAGTAAAGCCTTACAAAAATGCTTAAGAAAATGCTATACCCAGAAACACAGAAAGATAGCCATCAGTATGCAAAAAAGTGAAGGCACAAAAATCCTCTAGTAAAAGTACAAAAGAAATCCTAATAAAAATAGGATTATTTATGGAGAAATGGCAGGGCTGAGTTGTTACTTATCAACAGTAACCTTAAATGTAAATGACCTCAATTCTCCAGTTAAAGATACAGACTAGCTAAATGGATTAAAAAGTAAGACTCATCTATTTGCTGCCTACAAGAAGCACATCTCACCAATACAGACTGAAAGTGAAAAGATGGAAAAAGATATTCCATGCTAGTGGAAATAATAAAAGGGCACATATTGTCATTCTACTACCAGAAAAATAGACTTTAATGTAAAAACTGTTACAAGAGATGAAGGGCCCTATGTAATAAGGGAAATCAAATCAACAGGAAGATATGACTATAATAAATGTATATGTATGTACCCAATTACATGGCACCTGGCTATATGAAAGAAACGTTAATGGATTGAAAGAGAGACAAACTCCAACACAATAACAGGGGACTTCAACACCCCAACTTTAATCAATAGATCAACTAGACAGAAAATCAACAAAACAACAATGCAGCTAATCAACACTGTGGATTAAATAAGGCAAAATAGTAGCACATTATATGTACATACAACATTTTCATTATTCATTCATCTGTGAATAAATATTTAAGTGAGTACATAACTAGGCTATTGAGAATAGTGCTGCAGTGGACATAAGAGTGTTAAAATCTTCTTCAAACTGATTTTTGTTAATTTAGATAAATGTCCATAAAGAGTTTCTGGATCATCTAGTCAGTTCTATGTTTAACTTTATGAAGAATTTCCAAACTAATTTTTCCATAGCAGTAATACCAATTTGCATTCCCACCTACAACGTGCAAGTATTCAAATGTCTGCCCACCCTTATCCAGACTACTGTGTTTTAATAGCCATTGTGACAAGTGAGAGACAAAGTTATTGTTGTTTTGATTTCCTTTTGAAGGATTCATTTATTTGAAAGGCAGAATAATAAAGAAAGGGGAAGACCGAGAGAGGAGAGGAAGAGGTAGAGAGGGAGGAAGGGAGAGAGAGAGATGACTTTCCATTCACTAGTTCACTCCCCAAATGCCAATAACAACTAAGGCTGGGTCAAGCCAAAACCAAGAACCTGGAACTAAGTACATGAGCCTTCCTCTGATGCCTTCCCAAGTGCATTGACAGGGAACTGGATCAGCAGTGTAGTAGCTAGAACTCAAACCTGCACTCCAATATTGAATGTTGGACTTAAGCACAACTTAAACCTTGGTGCCACAATGTCCACTCTGTGACTTTGATTTTTTAATTATTTTTAAAATCAAAGTTACAGAGAGGGTGATGGGAGAATGGGAGGGAGAGGAAAGGAAAGAGAGAATCATCTGTCCTCTGGTTCACCTCCCTCAGATGACTGGAATGCTCAGGGCAAGGGCAGGCTAAAGTCAGGAGCCAAGAACTTCATTGGATTTCCTATGTGGGTGGGAGGGGCCCATACACTTGGGCCATTGTTGGGGTCTGATATAAAGTGTTATTCCACACCTTTTGAGGTATCACATTAACTTTTTCATGTATCTTGTGCCCCACATTAATATTTGAGCATCTGGTAGATCAGTTGTCCCTATTACTTTAAAGAGTTTTCAAGGCATTTTCCTGAATATGTTCTTTGGGTATCAGTTTGGTAGGCAACTGGGCTTCAGTTCCAGTAGGACTCTTAAGTGTAATATCCCCATGTCTTTTTTCTACTGTTAACAAAGGTAGCAGAGGTATGGGGGGGGCTCTTCTCAGTTCCAGCAAGGGTGTGTAGAGCTCAGTGGTGATAGGTGGGGTCATGGTAGTTCCAGAGCTGAAATCTGAGACCTACATGTGCGGTCACCTTCTCCCACTAAAGCTGTGGCATTCTGGAAAAGAGACCTGAACAGCTAGGTCAGATTTCCAAGAGCAACCCTGCACAGCAGGGCACATTCACACCAGCTAGTTTGGAGATGAGGGTACTCACCAACCTAAATTAGGATGTAGAAGGAGAATATGTAGTCCTGGCAAATAACCATACCAACCAGAGCTGAGGTGATGCTGGAGTTTAGAGTACCCACCAAAGCCAGATTGGGGTGGAGATGGAAGCCATTTGAGCATGGCTTCAGTTTATGACTAGTGTGTGCTGCCGTTTGGAGAGGGAGAAACTGCTCGGTGTCTGACTCCAAAATCTGCAAAGGCAAGAGCTTTGCTATTTTTGTCCTTAAACAGCACATACCCTACTGTGTTGAACAGGCTGGCCCATGTATAAAAGTACCCTCTATGGGTTTAAATGATGGGGTCACTCTTATTGCTGGATCCAGTTTTGTCTGTGATAGTGCAGTCTTAATTGCTAGCATAGTGGAATATTTGTGGGGTCCTTAGGACGGGACTATTCAAGATATTCTACCCCCTAAGGCAATATGGATTTGACAGTGTTTTCTTAATATATCATCACTCTGAGACAACCCATGCTCAGGGGTTTAGAGGAAAGACAAAATTATTTCCTTCAATGCCACAAAGCAACCATGTATACTCCAGTCAGTTTCCCTTACTGGGCCTGGGCCCTTCCTGTGAATGATTGTGGATAATAACTGTGGATCTCTCCTGCAGCCAAGGTTGTTATTTCCAATGTCCCTAATTGTGGGATCTCCTCGTGCTCCCCAGTACCCTTTCCCCTGCAGAGAGGAATCTCTCCCTGGCCATGTGACTCTGGTCATGGTTGCCATCCTACTTGTTCCTCTCTTTGTGCTGCCATCTCTGTCCTATGTGGTCCTGTGTATCCCTTGTCAAGCTACAGTGTTCTCTTTCTGGCACTCGCCTTGAAATGTAGTCACTTAACATTTGTTTTGGTTCTTCTCTGAAAAGGAGGAAGCAAACATAACACTTTTTAAGGATTTTAGAGCCCATTATCCATGAAGTCTTTGGAGCACAAATACATCCAATTTTTCAATTACAAAAAAAAAAAAAAAAGTTCAAGTTTAAGATTAAATTTTCACTGGTAGAAAAGAAAATATAGGAGAAAACGTTCATGACCTTGAACGATGATTATATGAATATTTCAAGAAAGCAAAGACAAAACAAAAGCAAACCAATGGGACTTAAGAGTTTCTATGCAGCAGCAAAGAATACAATTAACAGAGTGAACAGACAGACTATGGAATGACAGACAACATTTGCAAAACCTTTCTGATAAGAGATTCATCTCGGGCC
Source organism: Oryctolagus cuniculus (assembly GCF_964237555.1). Lineage (NCBI taxonomy): Eukaryota > Metazoa > Chordata > Mammalia > Lagomorpha > Leporidae > Oryctolagus > Oryctolagus cuniculus. The sequence continues at coordinate 120,280,474 of NC_091433.1, read as the reverse complement.
TGAGCCTCAGCTCACTCAGCTAATCCTCTGCCTGCGGCGCCAGCACCCTGGTTTCTAGTCCCGGTGGGGGCGCTGGCTTCTGTCCGGGTTGCTCCTCTTCCAGGCCAGCTCTCTGCTGTGGCCCGGGAGTGCAGTGGAGGATGGCCCAAGTGCTTGGGCCCTGCACCCGCATGGGAGACCAGGAAGAAGCACCTGGGCTCCTGGCTTCAGATCAGCGCAGCGCGCCAGCCGTTGCAGCCATTTTGGGGGTGAACCAACAGAAGGAAGACCTTTCTCTCTGTCTCTCTGTCTCTCTCACTGTCTATAACTCTCTGTCTTTATCTCTCACTGTCTAACTCAGCCTGGCAAAATAAGTAATAAATAAAATAAAATAAGATTTATCTCTAAAGTGTATTTGCAAGTTCTAAGTCTTAATAGTTTTAAAATAAAGGCTATATACTTGAATAGACATTTCACCAAGGAAGAGACAAATGGCCAATATGTATAGGAATTGTTTTTTATTTTCAAGAAAGAATCTATAAGACTTAATTGTAGGGCAAGCCTTGTGTCATAACAACTGAAGCCATTGGTTTGGGAGATCCACAACCCATATTGGAATGCTGTTTTGATTTATGATAAATATACTGGTGACCCAGTTTCCTGTTAATGTATCTTGGGAGACAACAAATGAAGGCTCAATTACTTGGGCCCCTGTGACCCACATGGGAGACCAGATGGAATTCTGGACTCCTAGTTTTAGTGTAGCCCACACCTGGCTGTAACTGGCATTTTGAGAGTGTACCAGTGGATAAAAGTCACCACCCCCATAGTTTAACTAAATAAAAACAAATTTTCTTTGAAAAAGACAACCATAGGGTTTTACTGTACAGAAACGTCTTTGACTCAGAGTAAGTTTTATAATATTGACCATTAAATACAGTGACTCTTCAGACTATTTTAGCCAGATAATTTTGACCCAGTCTTAATTGTGAGAGTTACAGAAAAATCTGGAATTTCTTAGATATAGAAATATTAATAAATGGTGTCACTAGGATCTATTCTTAAGGGGTATAAATTGTATAAAACATTGAATACTTAAACAGCTAAAATGCATTCTCAGAAGCTTAGTCATTGTATCCACAAATGAGATTGAGGACAGAGGAAAATGTCTATGAGAGCCAATTGTAGTTTATTAATATACTTTCTTTTATTGTCATAACTGTTCAAGTAGGTTTGAACTTCACATACTAGTGGCCAATTATAATGAGGAAAGCATAGCTTGTGGCTGGGATTTAAAATTCAATGAATTTGAAGTGAGGGGATATATGGCTGAATGGATGAGTGACTGAATAATTAGAATGTATATAGAAAAGCCAAAAGTTTATATGATGGGAGAAGAGTAGACCAAGTAAAAATACTTTAAATTCCATCCTCGCATAATCTATAATTCAATTAAAAATTCTTTGCTAGGCACACATTGGTTTGCTTCCTAGCCCTGTATTTCACAGGTCTGTGACATGGACAAGTTCTTCAGCAATATCAAGAATGGCTTCTCATTTTCAAAATGAAAGGGAATATCTTCTTTGGAATCATCATTGGAAGAATAAATGCTGTATGTGTGCATCAAATTCCTTAAGACCCTGAATCTAGAAGATTTACAGAAGGATTCACAGTATTCATCATATAGTTGTACTTTTACCTAAGATTTATTAAAGTAATATGGTAAGGACACAGGGTCAAATTACAAGAGAAAGACAAAGGTAGGATCTCAAATGAAGTGCCGATTTCCTTATGCTGCTTCTTCCCGTGAGAGGTCACACAGACTACTCTGACCACCAGCAAAAAATCGACCAAACCAACACATGTACCGTGTTTCTGCCCAAGCAGCTCTTTAGAGACTCAATAACCAGGGTTTTCTAGAACTACGGAAGTTGGTACACTCTGCATAGCACATACCAAAATCCCAGATTCATAAAAGAAAAGGAAGAATTTGACAAAAAACACGTTGTATGCATAGTCTGTGTAGAGTGGATCACTCTCCTCAATTAGGGAACGGCAAGAACATGTGAAACTCCAATTCTCAAATGTTAATTTAGGGCCAACTTTGCTACCAGGCCTATTTTAAGCATGACAATTCTAAGCCTGCTGTGTTAACTGTTTTTTTGCAGTATGTAAAATGCAAGTCTCTGGATTGTGCATAAAGTATATATGTACTACACATGTTTTGACCTTTCTGACTTCCTAATTATTCCTTCTTGGCACAATCAGGACCACAGATCAGTGAACCCACACTGCCATTATTCTCTCTGTCTGGATAACTTTATTGAACTTTAATTTGATACCATAAAACATTCATATTACTACCTCTATTACCACAAACATAGCTTTTCCTTCAATATTCTTTGTATCAACCATCATTTAGCAAAATTGCAGGTTTGGTTTCTGTGTTCAAATTTCATGGAAAGTCACAGAAGTGAGCACCTGCTATCTCATGATTTTACAGAGAAAAATACAGACATTACACAAGGATATATTCATTGCAATGCCTTTCTGACTTGATTATTAGTGTTTTTTTAATTTTATTTGATGTATACAAATTTCATGCATTTCATGTATAAAATCTTTAGGAACATAGTGATACTTCCCATCTAATCCTACCTGCCACCCATGTTTCCACACTTCCTCCTCCTCCTTCTCCTATACTTCTTCCTTGTTCCTATCATAATCCCTCTCTAAATTTTTACAATGATCTACTTTCAGATTACTCTATACTTATAAGGTTAACTTTACACTAACTAAAGAGTTCAACAAATAGTAAGAAAAAAAAAACACACTGTTCAGGGCTATAAACAATCATTGAAGCTAAAAATGTCAATTTCCCTACTGAAATATTAGTTTTTGTTTGTTTGTTTACTTGCTTTTCAATGAAGGAGCCCCTACATTATTTTAATTTGTAATGGAAATCCTAGCTGTATTTGTTGTGTATTCTCATGAGGATTTTTAGTATTGATTTGACTTGCATCTAATTACTTTAAGGACCTATATGATCTGCATAAAATTTAGATCCTACCAAAAGTTAATTTTTAAAAGATTTATTTTATTTGAGATGCAGAATAGAGAGGCAGAGGCAGAGGTGGGTGAGTCTTCCATCTTCTGGTTCACTCCCCAAATGGCTGCAGATCAGAGCTGGGCCAATCCAAATCCAGGAGCCCAGAGTTGCTTCTAGGTCTCCCATGTGGGTGCAGGGGCCTCAGGGCTTGAACCATCTTCTGCTGCTTTCTCAGGCAATAGAGTGCTGTATTGAAATGGAGCAGCCAGGACTTGAAGTGATGCCCCTGTGGAATGCCGGCACTACAGACAGTGGTTTTACCCACTCTGCCACAGCGCTGGACCTAAAAGTTGTCGGGGAACGGGACAGCCTGGCCAGCTGTGCCCCTCCCGACATGTACAAGCACAAGAAGTTTAGTGCTGGGCTTTTTCCACCCTGCCCGTTGCTAATTGCAAGATCCTGTTTTGACTTTAAGCATCCTGTTATTGCATGTTTCCCACACTTAGTTGGTAACATGTTTTCCGTGAATCATATATAAATAGGTGGACGGTGGGCGGGAGTGAATGAATGAACGCTGGTAAAAGACGGAGGAATGAATGAACGCTGGTAACAGGCGGAGTTGTGAATGAACGCCGGAAACAGGCGGGAGTTATGAATGAACGCCGGTAACATGCGGGAGCTGTGAATGAATGCGAGTAGTAAGCGGGAGTGGTGAATGAAGGAGTTGTGAATGAATGCCGGTAACAGGGCGGGCGTTCGCGACATGTAACGCGAGTCTGCTGAAAAATAAAGTGGAAGCTGAAAAGCCGATAAACGCGTCTGGTGTCTCCAAGGTCTCGCCGGCGTTAACCTATCCGGAAGGTGTACGCCTGCAAAAAATTATTTTTTTTTTAAATACAATGCTTCAAATTTGGATATCCCACTTGGGTCATAATGGACTGCTAATCCACAGAAACTATAGATTGTGTATTTTGGTATTTGGATCCTCTATTCAAGAGCTATCAACCAGAAGTCATTGTCATCTCATAGAAGGACTCTTAGAACATCACAGTTCTGTAAGGCCAGCTGTATCATCTTTCTGGTTCAGTTTTCCTAACACATTGATTTTTTCGGACGAATTCTTACATAAGCATTAAGAAAATTTTCTGCCTTGCTAAGACTTGCAATTGGATTAGCCAACTTTAAAAAGCTTTGTAAATTAAGGTTAACTGATTAGTAATTTCATGAAACTACAACATTAAGATGCTTTAAAAAGTTAATATGAAAAAAGGTAATATGGGTTGTCTATAAACTTTTCAATATACCATGAGCTACATTCTGCCATAACTTAAAATCATAAGAGTAACACAAAATAGCATAGATTATGGGGATCATATTAGAATTCTTCCTAGTGTAATTCTTTTTTTTTTTCATTTTCAATTCTCTTTATATACAGAAGATCAATTTAGCATACATTAAGTAAAGATTTCAACAGTTTGCTCCCACACAGAAACATAAAGTGAAAAATAATAGATGATTTTTTAAATGATGATGAAATCAGATCAGACCTATTGTCATGTTTAATCCCAGTGAAAGTCAAGTTGGGAATTGCTAATTTCTTCTTTTTTTTTTTTTTAACAGAAGATCAGTTTAGTATACATTAAGTAAAGATTTCAACAGTTTGCAACCCCATAGAAACACAAAGTGAAATATACTGGTTGAGTACTCGTTATAGCATTAAGCCTCAATGTACAGCACATTAAGGACAGAGATCCTACATGAGGAGTAAGTGCACAGTGACTCCTGTTGTTGGCTTTACAAATTGACACTCCTGTTTATGGCATCAGTAATCTCCCTATGCACCAGTCATGAGTTTCCAAGGCTATGGAAGCCCCTTGAGTTCTCCGACTCTTATCTTGTTTAGACAAGGTCATAGTCAAAGTGGAGGTTCTTAATAATTCTTTATTTCCTTTTTATCTATAAAGATAGTAAATATATTAAAGATTCATGGGGTAATATCATTAGATGCCAAACAAGGCTTTTATATAAACCTGTAATCTTTATGATTAATCCTTTTTAAAAGTAGCTAAAGATTTTATTTCTCATCATTGTCTCTGAATTATGTTATTATAGGACAGCAGAATAGGAAGTCACTTACTATAATTCACAAAATATGCTCAAATTAAGAGGGAGGAATAACTACCTCTAATTTCAAATTGAGCCCAGAATTCAAGAGATAAGATTTGTTGATAGCCAACTCCTCAATGAAGATGGCTTCATCAAATTTATCATGGGATAAATATTTCTATCAGACTGCATAAACTAAATTATTATTTATTTCTCATTTTTCTAGTGTGATATTCATACATGAATATATGTGACTAATATGTTTTAATAATTAAAGTATGTTAACTTTTTCATACAGAACAGCAATCTAATAACTTTCAGTATGATGTTTTCAGAAAAGGAAAAATGATACCAAATGATGTGTTATAATTGTTTCAAAGCACTTGTAGGATGCAAATATTGTGGAAAGCCTTATATTTTCACAATGGAAATGAATGATGGAGGCAAACAAGGAAAAGTAAATTTGTTCTTCTATCAGAAATCAACTTTAGATGTTGATATATAAGGCTGTGTTCTTTCTCAAAGGAAATTACTGAAAGCACTTGCCTTGATTAACATCAAAGAAGATATAAAAATATATTAGAGAAGGGTTCTTTAATATACAGGCAATTCTCATATGTCTACATGAGAAATACCTGCCTTGCAAAAAATCAAAGACAAATATACTTTTTATCATTTTATTGATGTTTCTCTTGCTCAACCCTTTGCAGATAGTTGTGATTATTCTATGTTACTTGGACAAGAATACAATTATCCATAGAATTTTGTTGCAGAAATTAATATATATGCGTATATAAATAATTACATATATGTTTAAAGACCATATAGGGAACTTGAATGGTTTCTACTGTAAAAGTTTGGATTAATTTTGACAAAAAAATGAACTCAGCAGCCCTGATGGAAGGAGTTTGGGAGGCTTTCAATTGTCCAGAATAGTTACAGAAGAATTGGAATTAGTTCTTTAAAGATCTGCTCCAATTGAGCAGTGAAACCATCCAGTCCTGGGCTCTTTTTGGTTGTTAGGTTCTTTATTACTGATTCAATCTTCATCTTGGTTATTGGTCTGTTTAGGTTGTCAGTGCCTTAGTTTTGGTGGATTGTAAGTGTCCAGCAATCTATCTATATTTCTTCTAGATTCTCAAATTTGTTGACATAAAGCTGTCTGTATCAATTCCTGATGATTCTTTTTTATTTCTGTGGTATCCATTGTCACATCTCCTTTTTCATCTCTAGTATTTTTTTTTGTTATTTTGGCCAATGATGTTTTAATTTTGTTGATTTAAAAAGAAAGGCTCTTCATTTCACTTATCTCTTTTTTTTTTTGGTCAATGTTGCTTATTTCTATTTTAATTTTAAATTTTTTCTTTCCACCTACTAACTTGGGGTGGTTTGGCTTGCTGTTTTGCTAGGTCCTTGAAATGCACTGATAACTCATTTATTGGATGCCTTTCCAACTTCTTGATGAAGGTACTAATTGATACAAACTTCCCTCTTAACACTATTTTTGCTATATCTTATAGTTTTGATGCACTGTAATCATCATTTGTTTCCATGAATTTTTGATTACCCTTTTAATTTCTTCTGTGGCCGACTATTCATTCAGGAGCATGTTGTCTAGTCTTTGTGTGTTTGCTTATTTTCTATAGATTCCTAGATTCTTAATTCTCAATTTCATTCCATTGTAGTCAGAAGATTTATTTATTTATTGAAAGAGTTACTCAGAGAGAGGAGAAGCAGCCTCTGAGAAAAGAGAAAGAGAGAGAGAGAGAGAGAGAGAGAGAGAGAGAGAGGTCTTTCACCCGATGGTTCACTCCCCAATTGATTACAACAGCCAGAGCTGTGCCGATCTGAAGCCAGGAGCCAGGAGCTTCCTCCAGGTCTCCCACATGAATACAGAGGCCCAAGAACTTGGGCCATTTTCTACTGCTTTCCCAGGCCACAGCAGAGAGCTGGATTGGAAATGGAGCAGCCTGGTCTTAAACCGGTACCCCTATGGGATGCTGGCACTTCAAGCCAGGGTGTTAACCCACTGTGCCACAGCGCCGGCCCCTAAAACACTGGTCTTCTTTTTCTTTTTTTTTTACTTTTTTTTTTTTTTTGGTTGGTCTAAGATACTTCCAAAGTTTTATCTTCTAGCTTGCATAATCTTTCTTCTGATCATCAAATCTGCTATTAAGAATTTCAATTGTGTTTTTATTTGACATTTTGAATGCTTCATTTCTAATATTTCAGTTTTATTTTTCCATGAGGCCAGAAACATAATTCCAAAACCAGAAAAAGGTAAAACAAAGAGAAGTATAGACCAACATGCCTTATAAGCACACATGCAAAAATCTTCAACAAAATACTAGCTAATCGAATCCATCAACAGTTCAGAAAGATCATTCACTCAGACCAAGTGAGATTAATCCCTGTTATGCAGGGTTGGTCCCACATATGAAAATCAATAAATGATATATAATTTTAAAAATTGAAGTATTAAAAGCCATATGATGGGGCCAGCACCGTGGCACAATAGGTTATTTCTCTGCCTGCAGCGCCAGCATCCCAGTGGCACCAGTTCTAGTCCCGGCTGCTCCTCTTCCACTCCAGCTCTTTACTATGGCCCAGCAGTGGAAGATGGCCCAAGTCCTTGGATCCCTGCACCCACATGGGAGACTGGGAAGAAGCTCCTGACTTCGGATCAGTGCAGGTCCGGCTGTTGTGGCCATTTGGAGAGTGAACCAACGGATGGAAGACCTCTCTCTCTCTGTCTCTCCCTCTCACTGTCTGTAACTCTACCTCTCAAATAAATAAATAAAATCTTTAAAAAATAACTATATGATTATCTCAATAGATGCAGAGAAAGCATTTGATAAAATACAACATACTTTCATGATGAAAACCTTAAGTAAATTGGGTATAGAAGGAACCTTCCTAAACACAAGCAAGACAGTATTAGAAAAACCCACAGCCAGCATCAAACTGAAAAGGGAAAAGGTGGAAGCATTTCCACCAAGAACTTTAATCAGACAATAATACCCACTTTCACAACAGCTATTCAATGTAGTCCTGGAAGCTTTGGGTGGAGCCATTAAGGAGGGAAAAAAAAATCAAAGGGATACAAATAGGAAAAGAGCAAGTCAAGTTATCCCTGTTTGCAGATATCATTATTTATTTAACAAAAACAAAGCTGGAGGCACAATGCCAGGTTTCCTGCATGCAAGACAGTCATACTCAAAATAGCCTGGTACTGAGACAAAAATAGACATGTAGGCAATGGGACAGAACACAAACTCCAGAAATCAATCCATGAATCTACAACCAACTAACTTTTGATGAATGAGCTAAAATGAATCCCTTGGGAAAGGACAACAAATGGTGCTGGGAAAATTGGATCTCCACATGGGAGTTTGAAGCAATACCCCTACCTTACATCTTATGCAAGAATAAACTCAAAATAAATAAAATATCTAAATCTATGACCTGATATCCTCAAATTACTGGAGGAGAACATATGGTAAACACTGAAAGACATTGGTATACGCAAAGAGTTGTCGGAAAACACTTCAGAAGCATGGGCAATCAAAGCAAAAATTGACAAATGGGATCATATCAAGCTAAGAAGTTTCTGCACTGCAAAGGGAACAGTTAACAAAATGAAGAGGCAACCATCAAAATGTGAGAAAATATATGCAAATCAACTTATAACACATTAATTTCCAGAATCTATAAAGACCACAAGCAACTCAATAATAACAAAACAAAAAAATCTAGTTAAGAAATGGACAAAGGACTTGAACAGGCTTTTTTCAAAAGAGGAAATTCAAAAGACCAATAAACCCATGAGGAAATGCTCAGGATCACTAGCCATTAGGGAAATGCAAATCAAAACCACAATGAGATTTCATCTCACCCCAGTTAGAATGGCTAACATCAAAAACTAAAAAAATAAATAACCAAAAATAAAAATGTTGGCAAGTGTGTGGTAAGTTAAACACCATAAGTTTTCTCTGATCTGTGGTAAATAATAGAGTACAAAAAATGTAATGTATACTTATTTGCCTTGCATTTGCAAAAAATCATTCCTATGCATAAACTCTTGAGAGGTAATGGTTGAAAGTTTAAATTAACTTGCTTATTATCCTGTACCCATAAGAAAATACTTGGCTGTTACGTTGTCATTGGTTCTATTTCATTGAAAGAAATTTTGTATAACTAATTGACCAAAAGAAAAAAAAACCTGTAATGGGTGAAGTGGCTTTTTTCATTCAATTTTTATTTATAATTATTGTCTATATTCTTATTCACCTAGGGTCTTTTGCTTTTTACTTGTTAAACTTCTTATTCAATGAAGTATTAAGTCTTCATTGCATTGTAGATTTAAAATTTGTTATCTCAAAAACAAAAAAAAAATACAGAAAGAAAGGTAGAAGGATGGAATGTGAAAGGGAACAAAGAAGGGAGGGAGGGAGGGAGAGAGGGAATATCATTATAGACTAAACTTCTATCTACAAATATCTTATATCTACAAATCATATTGAATGTGTTAAATTAAAAATAAACAATACAGCAAAACATAATGAACCATTGAATACAGTAAGAATGAATGAGACCAAATTTAAATAAAATCCAAAGAAAGAATGAAAGGAGGGAGGAAGGAATACATGAAGGAAAAAATGAAACAGATAAAATCCATCCTTAAATTGGAAGGAATTTCTATGTTGAGATCATCACAGTAATCATGGATTTAGGCAAGAATCACTGATGAATACTAGTGATTGCGGCTGGAAGTTTGATGAGAAGTAGGATTATTATTGATTATTATGCAGATTCAAAGTATCTCTTCACAAATTACCATTGATCCTTAGTATTCACAGATTTGCATCTGTTCATATTTTTCATTTGGCATTATTCCCTAAACAATACAGCAAAACAACTACTTATATGGCATTTACATTGTTTTAGGTATTGTAATTGAGAAATGATTGAAAGTATAAGGGAGGGTTGCGTATATTACATGCAAATGCTATGCTATTTTATACACAGAACTTCAACATCTACAGATTTTGGCATTTGCTGGAATCCCTGGAACAAATCTGCCATAGATACTGAGGGACAACTTTACTTACTAGTTACAAGTGAGAAGATTTAGAGTAGAGAAATACACAAAGCATTACTTTAATCCTGTGATCATAGTTAACATCTCTAGGAGGACAAATATTCATTACAAGATTTATGATAAAGTGCAATGAAAAAAGCATGAAGGCATGTTTGTAGTACCATTAAGTAAACACATTTCCTAAATTTATTTATGAGGAAACATCAGACAAAGTCAAAATAAAAGTCAAATGCAAAATAACTTGGGGGCAGGCATTTATTTGGTCCAGTGGTTAAAACTCTGGCTGGGATATCCTCATCCCACATCACAGTACCTGGATTAAAGTACCAGTCCTGATTCCAGCTTCCTGTTACTGTAGACAAGTAAGCAGCAGAAAATAGCTCAAGTAGTTGGGTTTCTGCAAACCATGTAGGAGACTTGGAAGGAATTTCCAGCCCTGATTAAGTCTGGTCCAGCCAGGATCATTATCAGAATTTGGAAAGCAAGCCAGTAAATAGGAGCACCCTCTTTGTGTCTCTGTCTCCTTCTCTTTCTCTCTGCTTAATAAGTAAGTGAAGGAATAAATAAATAAGTAAACAAATAAATAAACTGGCCCATACCCTTCAAAACTATGAACAAATTAGAAAAAAAATTATCTAAGAATCCCTCTTCAGTTTAAAGATTTTATAGCGACATGAAAATTGAATAGAATGCATGACCCAGGATAGACTGTGGCCCAAGGAAAATGAAAAAAAAAATTAATGATGTAAAAATGAAAATAAGGGAGAGGCCAGCATTGTGCCATACATAGCAGGCTAAGCTGCTGCTTGTGATGTTGACATCCAACATGAGTGCTGATCCAGCTCCTTGTTCATAAATTTGGGAAAGCAGCAGAAGATGGCCCAAGTACTTGGGCCCTTGCACCCATGTGGGAGACCCAGATGAACCACCTGGCTCCTGGCTTCATCCAGCCCCAGTCCTGGCCATTGTAGCCAATTGAGAAGTGAACCAGCAGTGGGAAGATCTCTCTCTCCCCAAACCTCTCTCACTCTGTCTTTTCTGTCTCTCCTTCTTTCTTCATAATTCTGCCTTTCAAATATATAATACAATTTAAAAAGTAAATTAACAAAAACACGGAAAAATATCTAACAAAAAATTTGAATTTGGACTATATTTTACCTAATATAAATTTCAAATTTCCTGATTTTAATGATCTTATGATGAATGTTCAGTATGAGCATCTTAGTCTAGGAAATAAACACTGATCATTTTATCTGTGAGTATCTATGGTATCTACAATGTTTATTTCCCACTCTAACTACATGTCTTAGTCTATCCTTCTTCTCCAAGTAAACATTTACTCCCCAAATTGCCACTATGGCTGGAGCTATGCTGATCCAAAGCCAGGAGCCAGGTGCCTTCTTCTGGTTTCCCATGTGGGGACAGGGCCCAAGCATTTGGGCCATCCTCCACTGCCTTCCTGGGCCACAGCAGAGAGATGGACGGGAAAAGGAGCAACCAGGACAGAATCCGGTGCTCCAACCAGGACTAGAACCCAGGGTCCCGGCGCCACAGGTGGAGGATTAGCCAAGTGAGCCATGGCGTCGGCTATTCAATGCATTACTTTTTGCCAACTGGGCATTAAAGTATTTATGATAAGTTTGTTAATATCAAATGTATCTTCATCTTCTCTTTTAAAAAATTTATTTATTTTTCACTTTTAATAAATATAAATTTCCAAAGTACAGCTTATGGATTACAATGGCTATTTCCCCCCCATAACTTCCCTCCCACCCACAACCCTCCCATCTCCCACTCCCTCTCTCATTCCATTCACATCAAGATTCATTTTCAATTCTCTTAATATATACTAAATTTATCTTCTGTATATAAAGTAAAGAGTTCAACAGCTTGCACCCACACAAAACACAAAGTGTAAAATACTGTTTGAGTACTAGTTATACCGTTAATTCATACACTACAACACATTAAGGACAGAGATCCTACATGGGGAGTAAGTACACAGTGACTCCTGTTGACTTAACAATTTGACACTCTTGTTTATGGCGTCAGTAATCTCCCTAGGCTCTTGTCATAAGTTGCCAAGGCTATGAAAGCCTTTTGAGTTGTCCGATTTTGATCTATTCCAACAGGGTCATAGTCAAAGTGGAAGTTCTCTGCTCCCTTCAGAGAAAGGTAACTCCTTCTTTGATGGCCCATTCTTTCCACTAGGATCTCACTCCCAGAGATTTATTTTTTTATTTATTTTTTTAATTTTTTTTTTGCCAGAGTGTCTTGGCTTTCCATGCCTAAAATACTCTCATGGGCTCTTCAGCCAGATCCAAATGCCTTAAGGGCTGATTCTGAGGCAAGAGTGCTGTTTAGGATATCTGCCATTCTATGAGTCTGCTGTGTATCTCGCTTCCCATGTTGGATCGTTCTCTCTCTTTTTTATTCTATCAGTTAGTATTAGCAGACACTAGTCTTGTTTATGTGATCCCTTTGACTCTTAATCCTATCATATGATCAATTGTGAACTTAAATTGATCACTTGGACTATGGAACTGATAAAGGATTAATAACCAGAATCTACAAAGAGATCAAGAAACTCCACAACAACAAACAACCCACTTAAGAGATAGGCCAAGGACCTCAATAGAAATTTTTCAAAAGAAGAAATCCAAATGGCCAATAAACACCTGAAAAAATGTTCAGGATCACTAGCAATCAGGGAAATGCAAATCAAAACCACAATGAGGTTTCACCTCACCCTGGTTAGAATGGCTCACATACAGAAATCTACCAACAACAGATGCTGGCGTGGATGTGGGGAAAAGGGGACACTAACTCACTGTTGGTGGGAATGGGAACTGGTAAGATAACTATGGAAGTCAGTCTGGAGATTCCTCAGAAACCTGAATACAAACCCTACCACACAACCCAGCCATCCCACTCCTTGGAATTTACCCAAAGGAAATTGAATGGGCAAACAAAAAAGTGGTCAGCACCTTAATGTTTATTGCAGTTCAATTCACAATAGCTAAGACCTGGAATCAATCTAAATGTCCATCAACAGTAGACTGGATAAAGAAGTTATGGGACATGTACTCTATTTATTTTAAATTCATATTCACACACACACACGGTGGGGGTGGGGTGGGAGAGAGATCTTATATCTTCTTGTTCACTTCCCAAATGGCCACAGTGGTTGTGGCTGGGCCAGACCAAAACCAGGAGCCAGGAACTTCATCTGGGTCTCCTAGATGGGTGTAGGGACCACCAAGCATTTACACCACTTTTCTGCTGCTTTCCCAGACATTAACAAGGAGTTAGATTTGAAGTGGAGCAGCTAGGACTCGAACTGGCACCCACATGGGTTGCTGGCTTCAAAAGCTATAGTATTACCCATTATGCTACTATATCAGCCCATGGATCTTCATGTTAAAACACAAAGACCAATGTATAAATTCCACACAAGTAATTGTAGCGAAGTCCTCAAAATCAAGCACTTTATGGATTCTTCAGATTAAACTGGAGCTCTACAACTCTATGACCTTGGGTTAGCTATGTAAACTAACATATCTCCATTTGATCATTTATATTATTTATTTTCAATGACATTAATTAATATATTTAGCCTATAAATTTTGTTGTGAGTATAAAATGAATTGGCATCTATAAAAGGCCTAAAAGAAAGAAGGTCTGGCACACAGCAAGCCCTAATTGAATAAAATAAGTTAAATAAAGTTAACTAAATAAGTTAAATTAGTCTTCTAAAGCTATTATAAAGTAACATACTGAAATATTAATATCATGTCATAATAGAAGAGGTTCGCATCAACTTTGAGTTTCACATGGTGATATTTAAAAGATTAACATTTATTTGCATTGTTTTTTTTCTTATTTGTTTAATGGGAAAAATAATCATTTACCTTTCTGTTTTGTACAGTGGTTATGGGACTTAAATGAGATGCAGTTTGTGGAAGTACTTTACACAAAAAATAGATGCCCCTTCAAGCTTATGGTTCTCAATGAAGTATTTGCAAAAAATTAGGTAAGCATTCCTTACATGGAATAGATTAACATAGAAGCACACATTTCAGATATTTTGATTGATTGGGCAAGAATTAAAACAATTTTATAAAGAAAGCATGAACAAACATTTTCTGTGAAAAGTCAAAAAACAAAAATTTTAGACTCCATACAATGGGTTCCAGTCAGGCACTGAAGCAAGTGAAAGGAACATAGACAATATTTAACCTACTGGGTACCACTGTGTTTTAATAAATGATAAAACTGTTCACAGTATAAACTCTAAACACTGCATGGATTTGAATCCTGATTTTTCTGGTCAATGAATGGAAAATACTGGGAAACTTGTTTAGCAAATCCTCTTCTGACAAAAAGAAAAAATATAAACATGTGAAATTTAAGTAGTATTTCTCATTTGGAACAATTGGGAGCAATAAAATGAGACAATGTGCTCATTTGAGTTCTAGAATATTAATTTCTATACATGTGTAAACTATTGGTGATAAGTGATGCACAGTTCAAGGAAAGTGAGAATATTGGAAAACTATTTTAACTGGCATTCAAGTTGATTGATTTAAATGTGCAGATTATTACAAATTTATTATTTAGTCAAAGATTTTGCCAATTTGAAATGAGCTGTTGTCTGTGAAAGTTAGCTAGTTGATAAGGGAACATAAAGCATAACTGATATGTTTTTAATGGTATAAAAAGGGTGAAATGTAGTGGAAAACATACACAGAATCAAAGACAAAATGTTTAATCTAAGTTTATCACATTTTCATCCATGCTAACATTAATTGCTTATTCTCTCTGTATATAGATGCATATATGATAAAAAGTACTTAATGTACAAACTTGTTGTGAAATAAAAATGAAACTATATGAAAGCATGTTCTCAACTGTTTGTTAAATATTAGTTATTACTAGTTGATTGAAAAGTTTGTTTCCTACAAATTTGAACTCCATCTGTTGAAAGTAATAACAAGATGATAGTACTAATATGTGCTTATTTGTTTAAAGCAGGAAATCCATTCTCGTACTCAAAAAAGAGGGTTTGATTAGGAATATATGGCTAACACATTGAAATATGTAGTAGAATTATAAAAGTAAAAATATATCTTTTACTAGAAGGCCTTACAGAATTCCAAGAAAATGGGAGAAAAGAGAAGACTGGACTCTACCAATTGGAAAGGGTTTATGAGCCAGTAGCTTATGGGTGAGGAAATCTGGCCTGGGTTATGTGGAATTCCATCTCAACAGACAAGTATCATCTCTTCAGGAGCTTTAAAATTATCAAAGCCTAGGACACACCTCATATTCCAATTGCCTTTCTTCAAAGGTCTCCAGTTATTGTTAAGTACATGCCCAACTGAAAACCACTGAATGAGAAGCTCAGAGTTGCTGCTGCATTATGTGAGAGCTTGTTAAAAATGCAGATATCAGGCTCAATTTTTTTTTTTTTTTTTTGACAGGCAGAGTGGACAGTGAGAGAGAGACAGAGAGAAAGGTCTTCCTTTGCCACTGGTTCACCCTCCAATGGCCGCCACAGCTGGCATGCTGTGGCCTGGCCAGCGCACTGCGCTGATCTGATGGCAGGAGCCAGGTACTTATCCTGGTCTCCCATGGGGTGCAGGGCCTAAGTACTCGGGCCATCTTCCACTGCACTCCCTGGCCACAGCAGAGAGCTGGCCTGGAAGAGGGGCAACTGGGACAGAATCCGGCACCCCGACCAGCATCTGAGCCAGCACCGCGGCTCACTAGGCTAATCCTCTGCCTTGTGGCGCCGGCACACCGGGTTCTAGTCCTGGTTGGGGCGCCGGATTCTGTCCCGGTTGCCCCTCTTCCAGGCCAGCTCTCTGCTGTGGCCAGGGAGTGCAGTGGAGGATGGCCCACGTCCTTGGGCCCTGCACCCCATGGGAGACCAGGAGAAGCACCTGGCTCCTGCCATCGGATCAACGCTGTGCGCCAGCCGCAGCGCGCCAGCAGCGGCGGCCATTGGAAGGTAAACCAACGGCAAAAGGAAGACCTTTCTCTCTGTCTCTCTCTTTCACTGTCCACTCTGCCTGTCAAAAAAAAAAAATTAAAAAAAAATAAGAAAAAAAATTTAACACTGAGTAGGAATATACAACTTTACTTCAAATCACTAAACCAATGTTTAAACACAATAGGACTTTATTCTTTCTTGCTCTATTTTCTTTCTTTTTTTAACTTTTATTTAATAAATATAAATTTCCAAAGTACAAATTTTGAATTATAGTGGCTTTTCCCCCCATAACCTCCCGCCTACCCAAAACCATCCCTTCTCCTACTTTCTCCCATCCCATTCTTCATCAAGATTTATTTTCAATTATCTTTATATACAGCAAATCAATTTAGTATATACTAAGTAAAGATTTCAAAAGACTGTACCCACACAGATACACAAAGTATAGAGTATAGTTTGGAGAGTAGTTTTACAGTTTATTTGCATAGTACAACACATTAAGGACAGAGGTACTACATGGGGAGCAGGTGCACAGTGACTCCCATTGTTGATTTAACAGTTGACACTCTTATTTATTTATTTATTTATTTATATTATTTTTTTGACAGGCAGAGTCAGAGAGACAGAGAGAATGGTCCTCCCTTTCCAGTGGTTCACCCACCCCAAATGGATGCCATGGCTGGCGTGCTGCGCCAGGTGCCCTCTCCTGGTCTCCCACATGTGTGCAGGGCTCAAGCACCTGGGCCATCCTCCACTGGCTTGCTGGACCACAGCAGAGAGCTGGACCGGAAGAGGAGCAACCAGGACAGAATCCAGCACCCCAACCGGGAACAGAACTGAGGGTGCCAGCGCTGCAGGTGGAGGATTAGCCAAGTGAGCTGCAGCACTGGCCCAACACTCTTATTAGGACATCAGTAATCACCGAGGCTCTTGTCATGAGCTGCCAAGGCTATGGAAGCCTCTTGAGTTCACCAACTCTGATCTTATTTAGACAAGCCGTAGTCAAAGTGGAAGTTCTGGGCCCCTGAGACTCTGTCGTGTCGCTGCTGGCCCTTCAGGCTCTGCCCCTCCCCCTAGGTCTGGATGGAGGATAACTTAAAGTGAAATGACAGACCAGGAGAATAACAACAACATCTCAAGTAACCCCTTTGCTGCTCTTTTTGGCTCCCTGGCTGATGCCAAGCCGTTTGCAGCAATCTGATGAACTCCCAGCTAGCCCAGATGACTCGGATAATAGTGTGTCAGAGAGCCTGGATGAATTTGATTACTCTGTGGCCGAGATTAGCCACTCATTCCGATCACAACAGGAGATATGTGAGTAACTCAACATCAATCACATGATCCAAAGAACCTTCCTCATTACTCTGGACAACAGTGATCCAAGCTTGAAAAGTGGGAATGGTATCCCCAGCCGTTGTGTGTATTTGGAAGAAATGGCAGTAGAACTGGAAGATCAAGATTGGCTTGATATGAGCAATGTTGAGCAGGATCCCGCCAGCGACCAACCCCTGAACGGCATCGGTAAGCTCAGGTCTGGCCTCCTGTCGTCCACCTCAACCTCTGAGCTGCGGCTACTCCACGGTCACTACACCGTTCTTGGGCGCTCCTCATCACCACCACCAAGTGGAAATGCTTAATGCTGTGGGTGCCATCCATCGGTCTGTCCATGCATCACTCCACAAACAAATACCAAGTCACTGAAAAGCCTAGGGTTCATTCTAGAAGCAGGAGGCCTGCTCTCTAGGGAAGTAGAACCAGCAAACCTAAAATTCCGAGAGCAATGATTTCTCCCACTGAATCAGCTGTTCATTGTCTTCTTCGTTCCATAAAACCGCAAGTGCCTGCAACACGCCAGGCCCGGGGCTGGATGCTGGGCTAGGGCAGCGGGAGAGATAGCCAAGGCCTCTGCCACCAAGGAGTTCACGGTCTGGCTGCGCTCAAGGAGCCGTGGACAAAGGCGTTGTCGCTGGGAGGAAAGAAAACAGCAGTGTTTTCCTGACTTGCAGGGGAAAAATAAGTTAATACGACGATCTCATATTTAAGGGCTTGTTCCCTCCCCTTTTCTAAACCATTGATACCCACTCCTGATAGCTCTCTGGATCAGCAGAACACATGAGCAAGGAACAAACTAATAGGAACAGATCCATGAAAAAATGACAGCACCTGCTTCCTCTCCCAGCTTATATAAACCCAAGTCCAGGGTCCCAAGTTAACATTGATCACAAACATCCTTTCTGGCGAGTGGCACGGCACCTGGGTGTGAACTCCGGATCCAATATGTCGATAGATTGTGACATCTCGAAAGAACACCGGGCTTCCCAGTGCTCCACCACCTGAGAGCTCCCAAGCCTAAAACCAGCCAAACATGCAGCCAAATGCCCAAATGCAACCAAAGATCCAGGCTGCCCAAGTGGTCAGGGAGGGTGCATGGATCAGGCCCCGGCAATGAGGAAACAACCATGGAACACGGGAGGGGTGAGGGCCTCGGTGCGGCCGGGAAGAGCCCCTGCTCTCCAGACTCAGGGCTGAGAGTGAAGCCAGGACGAGCCTGCCCGCCAGGGCTCAGGCGGGTCAGTGACGCCCAGTAGCTGGATCCACTTGGCCAAGAACGTGAGGCCAACTCCCAGAGGGAAGCTCAAGCCAAGTGTGGGAGACATAGGAAGCCTTCGCAGCAGGAGATGCCAGGACAGGAGCAGTGTTTTGGGAAGCTCTGTCTAGCAGCAGTGGGCAGGACAGGCTGGAGGAAGGAGCGATGGTGGGCGGGCAGGCTGTTCATAGCTCAGTGGGTTCATGAACTTGAAGTTGATAGGAAGCCCCTTCCCTTCCTGCTGAGAATCCCTGGGGCCATGGGCACTGGGCCCCAGACACAGAGGCTCATGGCTCCCCATGGCTCATTTGCTCTCAAAAACAAACCAACTCCAAAGCTGGGTGCTCACCAAGTAAGGCGCACACACATGGAGGAACAAAGCCTCGTGAAGGCAGCGGCAGAGGAGAGAGGACGGCTCTGAAGGCGGCTGCTGGAACTCTGACGACAGGACCAGCTCACGTCCCTGACAAGCAACACAGCCAGGTCCCGCAGTCCACAGCCAGCACCACGTGCAGGCGTGCCCAGTGCCTGGCCTCCGGCTCTGAGGAAGATGCATTTCCCAAGCTTGCCTTTGCCAAGAGATGCATTCCTATCAGCATAGATGCTTAGGAGAACAGAGTCCAGGGCATTGCATTCGCTCGCTCTGCGGCTATTTGCTGAGTGTCTGCAAGGAGCCGCTCCAGCCATTGTAGGCACCAGGGACCCCGCAGGGAACGAAACAGGCGGAAGTCCTATCTTCACAGAGTCTTCATTTCTGGGGTTGTGGGGGAGACGGCAAATACAGAAAAGATGTAAGACAGAGTGTGCTGCAGGCAGTCAGTGCTTTGGAGAAGAAAGCAGGCCAGGAAACGCTGGATTGCATTGACTGGTGTATCTCTAAGAGGACACTAAAGGGAGACTTGAGGGAGGTGAGGGACCAGAGAGCCGGCCTGTGGCTTTCCAGGGTCACTGCTTTTCCCAACTCCCTGGAGAGGTTCCCACAGCACCTCTGGAAAAAATCTTGCCCTGCCACTTACTGAGAACTCCCCTGTCAAGGATTCCCTGCGTCCCTTCGTCTTGGAGAGCCGTGTGAAATGGACACATCGTCATTCTGACCTCCACTTTAGGTTCCTCCCTGGTTCCCCGAATCCCACTCTTGTGTCCCCAGAGTCGTCACTCATCATCCGATCATTTCTCTCCACCTTTGGCCCCCAAACTCCTGATGATTCCTCACTGTGCCCTGGATAAAACCCACAGCCCTCAAAAAAAAAAAAAAAAAAAAAAAAAGTGGAAGTTCTCTCTTCCCTTCAGAGAAAGGTACCTTCCTTCTTTGATGGCCTGTTCTTTCCACTGGGATCTCACAGGGATCTTTCATTTAGGTCATTATATTTTTTTCCACCGTATTTTGGCTTTCCATGCCTGGGGAACTCTGATGGGCTTTTTAGCAGGATCCGAGTGCCTTAAGGGCTGATTCTGAGGCCAGAGTGCTCTTTAGGGCATTTGCCATTCTATGAGTGCTGTGTATCCTGCTTCCCATGTAGGATCATTCTCTCCTTTTTGATTATATGAATTATTATTTGCAGTCACTGGTCTTATTTAGGTAATCCCTATGACACTTAATCCTATCTTTTTGATAAATTATGACCTTAAACTGATCATTTTAACAAGTAAGATGGTATTAGTACATGTCACCTTGATGGATTGAATTGGAATCCCCTGGCACGTTTCTTCTTGCTCTATTTTCTAATACATGAAGCAGTATCCTGATTTAAATTACATAGATTCAGAACTGTAGCGTCAAATAGTTGATTCACTTAGCTCCAAACTCATTTGGTTGCACATTTAAGTATGTCAGCATTTTCTATGCCAGTCATATCTCAAAAAAGTCTAAAAATAATACAGAGGGTAAAAAAGGAAAATAGGAGAAATAACTTCAGAATAACAAGATAGAAAGTTATGCAAACCATGCACAGTTTGGAATCTCAAATAAAAATCTCAAATAAAAACCAAGATTCAGAAGATCTGTAGCAAATAAAGTTGTGTTTTCTCTAACTGCTAGTGCCTATCTTGGTGAGTGTGGGGAAATAAGTAGTCATAATATTAGGTTTCTTAGACAGGGGTCGGTAAGTGACTCACCCTGTGGCCCTGAGCATACCAATTAACCTCCCAGTGCACTTTTTGAAAAATAGGTCTAAGAAGCAAGTATTGATTTCTGAGAAGCCAGACATCAAAATTTATTGATCAAGCAGAACAACATTGACCAAGAAATAAAATATTAAGGATGGCATTACTGCAAGGAAAGATAAATCTCTGTCTGCATCATTTTGCAAACCAATGCTTCCAGATAGGGCTGGGGAAAAGGCTGAAAATAAGTTATCTGAAAATTCCTATACCTCTTTGTACTCCATATATCTTAGAAAAAGTGTTATTTTTTCCTATAAAATTCCAGAGGATCTAACATTATTTCCAGTGGAAGGAAACATGGACCCTCTGACTAAATGCTTATTGAAACACTATATCAGTAAGGACAACAAATAGTATTATCCACATGTGCAAACCTGCACTAGTCTTTTTATTCCAGATTAAAGCCTATAGTAAGGACATTTTAAAATGATGGCCACATTCTTCATCATACCCCACTGCTTATGACCTCTGCCTGTCCATGGTTTCACAGTTCTCCTTACTTTCTCCTAAGATATTATAAGACCCAGGGACTCCAAGTGAAATAATTTAATATGCTATAAGAATATTTGCATTTAAAAGTTGTACATTTGGAAGTCGAGGTTTATCTTTAAGAATCGACTTTGAATGGTAAAATTTTTATGGTCAGGAACTCATTATGATACATTGGAAAATACAAATGTCTTTACTAATGTTTCTTGTACTGAACCACAAACGTGCACACATATCAGCTCGTCACTAGAAGAGTTCTAGTCTCTGAGTTTGAAAATGCATTGTACTTTACCTTAGATTGTATTTCATGTTCATTATCAGTGACAAGATGATCTTCCAAACTCTTCTCTAGCAGCAGAGAAGATGGGGAAGTGAACAGAAAAACAATTCTTGTTGTCCACTGATCTCTTGTGTGACAAAGAGGCTTAAAAAGCCCCAAATTCAAGTTTGCTCATTAGCAAATGAAGACTCTAGACCTCATGATCTGTAAGCTATGTTCTCTATTGGCATCCCAAGATATACTATACATGTGTTGACAACAAATTAATGAATTACCTGTTTTACACAGTTCACAAGAATTTTTTATATTTTCAAATATAGATATTATAAGGAAAGTAAATTAAACATAGCTGCAATACAGCACAAAGGTACATTTTTTTGGTATTGTTCCCTTCCCACAAAGATATATTTATAGAGTTTTGCTCCCTTGCAACCTTTTACAGAAATTGGATTATGTTCAGTCATGGACCAAACTTTCAGACACAATTTCTTCACACATCAATGTGGTGGCCAAATCAATAACAAAATTGCAAGAAACTGTTACGACAATTTAGATATGTTCATTTGAACAGATTCCTTATCTCTGGGTCAAAGAATCAAAAACTGCCATTTACAATTACTTAGAGATGTGGGAGGTTAGCTTAGCAGTTAAGATTTTTGTGTTCCACATTGAAATTCTTGAGTTTTTACATCCAGCTCTTCTCCTGACTCCAGTTTCCTGATAATTTGAACCAGAAAGAAGTGGTAATAGTTCAATTAATTGGGTTCTTGCCACTAATATAAATCTGGTTTAATTTTTTGACTCCTGACTTCAGCCTGGCCCAGTCCTGACCATTGTGGCCATCTGCAAATGAAATAGCTGATCCATTTGCAAATGAAATCACTGATGTAGTTGTTCTCTCATTCTCTCTCTCTCTCTCTCTCTGAGTGTATCTCTCTCCCTCCTCCCCTCTGTCTCTCTCCTACCCTTTGTTTCTTTCTCCCTCTTACTCACCCTCATTGTCCACCTCTTTCCCTCCCTCCCTCTCAAATACAAAAAATGAATATCATGAAATTATTTTAGTATCAAAAATAAAATTATCAATTAAAATAGAAAACATTACTGATATATTTAAAAGTAGATGTATAGCAGTATATAGATGAAATTTTTTAATTTAAGCTAATTTTGTTTTTAACAACTATGTTAAAGATTTATTTTTTGGAGCAGATTCACATTCACTGCAACACTCTGAAGAAAATGGATAAGTTTCTCATAGGCTTCCTGCCTTCACACCTACATGGTTTCACACATTATCAACACTCCCTCAGGATAGAATGTTTATCATAATTTTTGAATCTACAGTGACACATTGTTATCACCAAAGTTCATACAAAATATGGATGAAATTTGTACCAAGAGATAGATATATTGAAGAGAAATCAAATGGAAATAACAGAGGGGCCAACACTGTGGAACAGTAGGCTAAGCCTATACCTGTGGCGTTGGTATCCTGTATGGGTACTGGTTCATTTCCCAGCTGCTCCTGTTCTGATCCAGCTCTCTGCTATGGACTGGGAAAGCTGTCAAAGATGGCTGAAGTGCTTCAGTCCCTGCACCCACATGGGAGACCCAGAAGTAGCTCCTGATTCCTGGCTTCAGACTGACCCAGCTCCGGCCATTGCAGCCATGTAGGGAGTAAACCAGCAGATGTGTCTCTCTCTCTGTAACTTCTCTGTAACTTCTTCTCTGTGTCTCTCTCTCTGTAACTCTAAACTCAAATAAATAAAAAAAAAACCTTGAATATTGGAAATGGAGATTTAAATATATAAAATAGAAAATACGGCGGAAAACCTCACCAACAGACTTGCCAGGAGAAAGAATATCCAGACTAAAAGACAAATTCTTGCAAATATCATTGTTATAAAAAAATTAGAAACCTGAAAATAGTATTTCAGGTTTATATGATACTATCAAAGGACCAAACATTTGTGTCTTAGCAGTTCCTGAAGGCATGGAAGGAGAATGCATTAGAAGGCCTTTTCAGTGAAATAATAGTGGAGAAGTTCCCTAATTTGGAGAAAGAAAGGGACAACCAACTATAGGAAGCACAAAGAACTCCTAATAGATATGATCAGAGAAGATCTTCACCGTGACACAATATAGTCAAACTTTCAACAATAAAGCATAAAAAAAGATTATAAAATGTACATGACAGAAACACAAGATTACCTTCAGAGGATATCAAATTAGACTGACAACTGGTCTCTCCTCAGAAACCTTATAGGTTAGGAGAGAATGAAGAGATGTAGTCTAAGTCCTAAAAGAAACCGTCAGCCCAGGATACTGTACCCATCAAAGCTCTCATTTATAAATAAAGGTGAAGATTTCCAGAACAGAAATGAAAGAATTTGATGCTACTTGTCCAGCCTGACAAATGAAACTTAAGGATGGTCTTCACACAGGAACAGGGAAAGATAGTCAACATTATGAAAGAATGTGAAAGCAGAATGTATCCTAGTAAAAGTATAAAGTATATTCAAAGCAAACAATAGAGATACCAATAGGGAAAAATGGTAGGAATAAGTCATTACTTATCAATAATAACCTTGAATGTAAATGCCTTAATTCTCCAAATAAAAGATATAGAGTGGCTGAATGGATTAAAAAATAAGACCCATGTATTAGCTGCCAACAGGATACAACAGATTGGAAGTGAAAGGATGGACAAAGATTTCCCATGATAATAGAAAGCAAAAATGAGCAGGCTAGTAGCCACCCTAATATCAAACAAACTAGTCTTTCACCCAAAAACTATTTAAAGAAACAAAGATGGGCATTATGTTATGATTAAGGAATCAATTCAACAGGAAGAAGTTATTATAGTATATGTATATGCACCCAAAGCCAAAGCACCTGGCTATATCAAACAAATGCTAAAGGATCTAAAAGGAGATGTAGTCTCCAATACCATAGTAATGGGGGACTTCATCAGCTGACTTTCATAAATGGACAGATCAACTATAGATAAAATCAACAAAGAAAAAATAGAGCTAATCTATACTACAGGGCAAATGAACATAAGTGATATCTACAGAACATTTCACCCCACAGTTGAAGAACACACATTCTTTACATCAGTGCACGGAACTTTCTCTAGGACAGACCATATGCTGGACCACAAAGCAAGTCTCAGCAAATTCAAAAATTTGAAATCATCCCATGTTTTTTTTTTTTTTTTTTTTTTTTACTGCAATGGATTGAAACTGGAAAATTATTTACTCTAAAAAAAATATGTAAACACGTGGCGACTGAACAATATGCTCCTGAATGAGCAGTTGGTAATAGAAGAAATCAAAAAAAAAAAAAAAAAAAAGAAGTAAAAAACATCCTGGTAATGAATGAATATGGAAACACAACATACCCACACCTCTGGGATGCAGCATGAGCAGTGTTGATAGGGAAGATTATAGCAATTTGTGCCTACATTAAGAAATTGGAGGGGCCAGTGCTGTGGAATAGTAGGTAAAGCTGCCACTTCAAACATTGTGTCAGCATCCCATTTGGTGCTGATTCAAGTCCTAGCTGCTCCTCTTCTGATCCAGCTCTGCACTATAACCTGGGAAAGAACTACAAGGTGGATCAAGTGCTTGGGCCCCTACACCCACATGGGAGACCTGTTGGAGTGTCCTGCATTCAGATCAGTGAGCTCCAGCACTGCAGCCATTTGGGGAGTTAACCAGCAGAGGAAAGACCTCTCTCTCTGTCTTTTCCTCTATCTGCCTATAACTCTATCTCTCAAAAAATAAGTAAATAAAAACATCTTTTAAAAAAACAAATAGTAAAGGAATCAAATAAATGAGTTAACAATGCATCTCAAGAACTTAGAAAAACCAACATTGAATCAAACCCAAAATTGGTAGAAGGAAAGTAATAATTAAAAGTAGAGAAAAATAATAAAAATTAAAACAACAATAAAAAAGAAACAAAATATTAGTGACATTAAGAGCTTTTTTTTTGGGGGGGGGTAAACAAAATCGATATACCACTGGCCAAATTAACAACAAAAAAACAACAAAAAGATGGAGAAGACCCAATGACCCAGATCAGTTAAATCGGAGATGAAAAAGGAGATGTAACAATGGGTATTATGGAAATAAAAAGAATCATCAGTATTTACTACAAGTAGGTATACCAAAATTGAGTCATGAAAATGTAGAAAACTTAAATAGACCAACAACCAAGACAGCGATTGAATCAGTGACAAAGACCCTCCCACAAAGAAAATGATGGGACAGGGTGGCTTTAGTGCTGAATTGTACCAAATTTTTACAGCAGATCTAATTATAATTCTTCTCAAATTATTCAAAACAATTTAAAGGGAAGGAAGCCTCCCAAACTACTTCTATTATGCCGATATCACCTTAATTCCAAACAAACAAACAAACAAAACAAAAAAATACAACAGAGCTATAGACCAATATCCCTGATAAACATAGATGCAAAAATCCTCATTGAAATATTAGCTAATCAAATCCAACAACACATCAGAAAGATCATTCATCAGAACAAGTGGAAATTATCCATGTCATGTAGGAATGGTTCAACATACCCAAATCTATACATGTGATATATCACATTAACAAATTTAAGAATAAAAACAACATTATTAGCTCAATAGATGCAGAGAAAGAATTCGATAAAATCTAGCACACTTTGATTATAAAAGCCTTAATGAAATTGGGTATAGAAGGAGCATTGCTCAACACAATCAAGGCAATACATGAAAAACATACAACCAGCATCACATTGAGTTCAGAAGCTAGAAGCATTTCCACCAAGATCAAAAATCAGACAAGGATATCCACATTCACAGTTGTTATTCAATGTTGTTTTGGAAGCTTTAGAGCCATTAGACAAGAAAAAGAAATCTGAGGTATACAAATAGGAAAGGAGAAGTCAAATGATCCCTATTTGCAGGTGACATGATTCTATTTATAAGAGAACAAAAAGACTCCACTAGATGTGTATCCAAACTCATAAGAGTGTTTGGCAAAGTTGCAAGACATAAGATCAACAAAAACAATAGCCTTTTTATATGTAAACAATGTCATAGCTTAAAAAGAACTTGTGACATCAAGTCCTGATAACACAAGCAACAAAAAATTTAAATACTTTGGAATAAATTTATCCAAGGAGTTGAACGATCTCTAAACGCAAAATTATAGAACATTGGGGCCTGGCCCTGTAACATAGTGGGTAAAGCCGCCACATGCAGTGCCATTATCCCATATGGGCACTGGTTTGAGTCCTGGCTGCTCCACTTCCATTCCAGCTCTCTACTATAGCCTCGGAAAGCAGTGGAACATGGTTCAACTGCTTGGGCTCCTGCATCCATGTGGGAGACCTGGAAGAAGCTCCAGGCTCTCGGCTTCTGATCGGTGCATCTCCGGACATTGCAGTCATTTGTGGAGTGAACCAAAGGACAGAAGATCTCTCACTCTCTCTTTGTTTCTCTCTTTCTCTTTTTCTCGTTTTCTCTCTCTCTACCTCTTCCTCTTTATAACTCTGCCTTTCAAATAAATAAATCTTTTTTAAAAAAATTATAAAACATTAAGAAATTGAAGTCCAAAAATTCATAAAAATCGTCCATGTTCTTGGACTGGTGAATTAATATCATCAAAATGTCCATACTACCCAAAACAATTTACAGTCAATATAATCCCAATCAAAATTCCATTGGCATTCTTCTCAGATCTAAAAGAAATAAAGTGAAAATTCATATGGAAACACAGAGACCCTGAAAAGCTAAAGCAATCTTAAACAAAGTTGAAGGCATCACAATACCAGATTTCAAGACATACTTTAGGGCAGTTATACTCAAAACAGTCTGGTACTAGCACAAAAACAGATGTAGACCAATGGGACAGAATAGAAACTCCAGAAATCAATCTATGCATCTACAACCTACCTTTTTTTTTTTTTTTTTTAAACAAAGGAGCTGAAATCAATCCCTGGAGAAAAACAGTCTCTTCAACAAATGGAGCAGGAAAAATTGAATCTCCCTACGTAGAAGTATGAAGCAAGATCCCTACCTTAACCTTACACACACACAAAAAAAACACTTAAAATGGATTAGGATCTAATTCTATGACCAGATATCAAATTAATAAGGGAAAAATTGGAAAATCCTGCAAGACATTAGCACTGGCAAAGGCTTCTTGGAAAAGATCCCAGAATCACAGGAAGTTAAAACAGAAATAGATAAATGGGATTACATCAAGCTGAGAAACTTCCGCATTACAAAAAAAAAAAAAAAAAAAAAAAAAAAAAAAAAAAAACAAAAAAAAAAAAACACCACAATTCGGTTAAGAAGTGGGAAAGGATTGAAAAGGCAATTTTCAAAGGATTAAATTGAAATGGCCAACAGACACATGAAAAAAATGCTCCAGATGACTGGCCATCAGATAAATACAAATAAAAACCATAGTGAACTTTCACCTCACCCCAGTTAGAATAGCTGTCATATAGAAATCAAAAAAAAAAAAAACAATAAATGCTGGTGAGGATGGGATGTAGGGGAAGAAGTAATCTAATTCACTGTTGGTAGGCATCTAAACTAGTAAAACCAATATGGAAGACTGTATGGTGATTCCTCAGAGATTTGAAAATAAATCTACCATATGACCCAGCCATTCCACTCCTAGGAATTTACCCAAAGTAAATAAAATCAGCATATCAAAGAGCTAGTTGTACTGCCATGATTATTGCCACTCAATTCATAATAGTTAAGAAATGAAATCAACCCAGATGTCTATCAACTGATGACAGGATAAGCAAAATGTGGTACACACACACACACACACACATTATACACACATATACACACACACACACTGTGGAATTCTACTCCGCCATAAAAAAGAATGCAATCCTGTCTTTTGCAACAAAATGTAAACCACTGTACATAGGGAAAAAGCCAGTCTCACAAAGGCAAATGTTTTCTGATATGTGGCAGTTAACATAGAATAAAAAAAAAAGTACAGGAGTGAAACAATCTCTTGATATGAATGTTGTTTTTAACTCTTGTCTCTACTGTTGTGGAACTGTGGACTTCTTTTTACTTTCTGAATATTATGATTACTGGCAAAGTAAGTCTGAATATAGAGTGTATTAAAATTATGTATTTACAGAAATTGACAGAGGGGACAGATGAAGTGATATGCAGGGGAGTCAGGGAAGTGTGGCTATCTTTCTAGAACTACCTCTATGGAATGGATAAAATCTGTTCTCCTTATCTTAATAATTATTTTTTTAAAAAATCCTTTGTTTCCACTCTAATTCCTGGTAACCATTGATGTTTTTACTGTCCCCATCATTTTGCCTTTTCTAATATGTCACTCAATTGAATCAAATAGCTTTTCCATATTGGCTTCAACACAATATTTTCAAAATATTTTCACTATTTCTATCACTGTATTAATCTTCAAATCAGAGATGTCTCACTAATGCTATTTAGTAATGAGAATATTAAAATTCTAATATCCATTTCACTTCTTTCAATATAATCTATAAATTAAAATCCTGCATTGATCTAGATTTCATCTCAGTCTCTGCAATATCATCTTTTTACCCGTGAAAGCTAAATTTGAGATGTTCAGATATCGCCACTGTTCAGAATTATAGTGTTAAATATCTGAATAGGAACTTACATTTAGTATTATGTTGTCAAAACAGCTTTTCCACATTTAAAACATTTCACTTTGCTTTTGATTGAACACACATAATGACATAAAATATACTATCTTGAAAGAATATTCAAAAATGTGATAATCAGAAAAAATTCATTTTGGTACTTATGGTACTTACCAAATTTTAATCCTTAAATTGCTCAGAATATTCAGAATTCATTGACACAGTGAAAATCAGTGTTCATGTTCTGACTGAGGGGTCTATTTCCTTCAGCCAATTAGCATATGTAATTGTAAACACTCTCCCTGCTTTGGTCATTCTCCCTATGATACCTCAGTTTGGTTGATTTTCAGGTTCAGCACTCAGAAATGAAAGACATCTGATGTGGGAATAAATAACAACTGAATGCAATGGAGTCAATCTTAATGAGTAATGTGGTTGGTCTAATATGACATTCTATAACTTCTTAAGAACTGAGTATTTGATGATGTTGCCTTAAAATATCCTTCCATAGAAAAATAAAAAAAAAATATTAAACAGGTTTATCATGCTCAGTATTCCTCTCAATATGAAACATCTTATTAATACAATAGCACACTAGGAAAATGTTTAATTTGAACACTTTATTGTGTACCTTCAAGTTGCAAAGAATATAGACTAATTCAGGACCCACTTGGATGACCTGACTTAGAGGGTCCTTTGACAGCCTGGGTATAAATTACAGGATAATGTTGAGCACGTCCCAGAGTAAATGCTGATTTAGGTATTATCTCCTATTTATCTATTCAAAATATTTTAAAGGTATATTGGTTGGTAGAAACAGCAACTTGGGTGACTCAGCTGGTGCACCAATGGGCCTAATGTAGGAAATGCCAAATTTGGTATCTTTCTGCTTTTACCACATTGTTTATGCTAATGTGCAGTAAGTCATTTTGTCTGGTATCAAGTTTATATTTTCCATGTGCCCGCAAGTAGGTAACCTTTCTACATAATATCTTCCCCTAAAATGTGACTGACAAATAAGAATACTTACCATGTATTATTTCTATAAAGATTAAATGGAAATCAAGTCAATCAAAAGACATAGCAAACTGCAGGGTTCATTCTAAATGCTGGAACCCAGAATCCTTATGTTCAAGACCTGAGTATTCAGAGTTTTTATCAAATGAAAGAGCCTACTCAAATCCCGGGAACATTAAATTTAATGTTATCCTTTAAAGTTGAACCAGATGAAATTTCTTCCACTTGGAAATACTATTTGATTCTCAAATTCCCAAGTTTTTATTTTTATCACTGAGACATGGACTTTATTTCATCTCTTTTGCAAAGTTATTATCTCCAGATGTGGTACAGATTTAGGATGGTATGGGAACAGAGAAGGTTAAATTATTTCCTTAATTTAAAAAAAATACAGTTTAATATTGATAGTTTTTAAAAATTTAAATATATAAAAAAGACTCAATCTGAATTTTTTTTTTCTTTAATGATTCCATCTACTGAAAATCTCATTTTAAATTAAACATCCAAAAAGGTAGAAATTTCGAAAAGGTGAAAGTTCCCAAAGGAAGAATATCACAGGATATCATTCAGTAAACTGTCTCAAAATCAGTATGTGTAGGGCTGGCATTGTGGTGCAGTAGGCTAAACCACTGTCTGACTCTGGCATCCCATATGAGCACAAATTCCAGTCCTGGCTGCTCCACTTTTCATGCAGCTCCCTAGTAACACACCCTACATCATTTCTTCCTCCTAACTATATACAGGATGCCTGAATATGGTGAACTATGTGTCCTATGATTAGGTCACATTGTACAGCTACAATAAAAGAATCATAAGAAGTAATTAAGTCCCCTAATCAGTTGACTTGGAGTTAATTATAAAGTAGGTAACCTAGATGGGTACACTGAGTCTGCTGAGCCTTTTATAAAGAGTTCACAGAGGCAAGAGCCAAGAAGCAACAGGAGATGTTCTGCAGGCTTTTCTAAGAGCAATGTGTCAGGGAATGGCAGGTAGCCTCTAAAAATAGATGATGTATTTTTTATAACCCCTGGGTTCTGAGACCTACCTTGTGAATCTGTAAGAATATAAAAGAAATTGTAGTGTAGGAAACATTTGTTTCTATGTGTGACAATGAGCAGATGGAATAGTGGATCTGTGTCTTGAATTCTGACCAATGTAAATCTATGAAATAACAAATGTGCAATTTCTTAAGCCACTATTTTTTGTAGAATTATTTATTTATTTGAGAGGTAGAGTTACAGACAGTGAGAGGAAGAGACAGAGAGAAAAGTTTTCCTTCCATTGATTCACCTCCCAAATGGCCTCAATGGCCAGAGCTACACTGATCCAAACAGGAGCCAGGAGCTTCTTTCCTGTCTCCCATGTGGGTGCAGGGGCCCAAGCATTTGAGCCATCCTCTACTGCTTTTCCAGGCCATAGCAGAGAGCTAGATTTGAAGAGGAGCAGGCAGGACTAGAACCGGTGCCCATATGGGATATTGGCGCCACAGGTGTAGAATCAACCTTGTGCACCAGGGCGCCAGCCCCATGCCACTGTTTTTAATGATTTTTTTTTTTTTTTACAATGCTGAAGACTTAGAATCAATCTTACCATTGAGCCATATGAGAGATATGGCTGAGATCCTTCCCTTCTCTGAAATGCCTTGACAAAAGCCTTTGATTCTATAATCAATTTAAATATTATTTCCAAAATTCTGTACCTATCACCATGTACATTTAAACCTCAACATTTGGAGGGAATAGTCCTAGAAAAGAGGAGTATAAAAATACACACAGACTCATGTTTGCAAGTTGGAATACTTAATATTGCAAAAATGATTATACTACACAGTGTACTGTAAAGACTCAATGCAATTTCTATCAGACTCCTAAAGGAAGCTTTAGCAAAAGTATAAAAATAAACTAAAATTCATATTTAATCTCAAAAGACCTCAGATAACAAAAAAAAAATTGAAGGAAAAAGATAACATTGCAGGCCTGACATTTTCTCATTTCAAAACATATTAGAAATCAGCATTAATGAAGACAGTATAAAATTTGCACAAAATGAGGTAATGATATAGACCAGTGTAGTAGAATAGTCCAGAAATAAAGCTAGATAATGATGATTTTCAACAAAGGTGCAAAGAGTATTCAAAACAGCTTTTTTTTTTTTTTTAGCAAATGTTGGGAAAACTGGATACAAATATGCAATATAATGAAGCTGGTGCCTTGACTTTGTATCATTAGAGAAAAAAAATAGAAAATGTATTAACAACCTAAATCAAAGAGCTGCAAAACTTTTAGAAAAAATCTAGAGGGAATGCTTCAGGGCATTGGATTTGGTGATGATTTCTGAATATGTCATTAAAGCACATGCAATCAAAGCAAAGAAATGGGGTTACAACAACTAAAAACTTGTATGCATCAAAGTGAACAATCAACAGAATAAAAGGCAACTTTGAGAATTCAAGAAAATATGTGCAATTTTGATATCTGATAAGGGTTCAATAACCATGATATGTAAGAAAATTGTATTACTCAACAATGACAATAACAGAGACAGGCATTTAGCTTAGCAGGTGAGACACTGATTAAGACAATGGTAGACTGTGTCAGAGTATGTGGGTTTGATTACCAGCTCAGACTTCTTATTCCAACTTCCTACTAATGCAGACCCTGGGAGGCAACAGTGGCAAGTAATTGAGTCACTGCCACCAGTGCATGGGACCTACATAGACTTCCTGACCTGACTACCAGGGTAAGCCCTGGTCATTGTAGGCATTTGGGGAGTTAAACCAGTAGGATCTCCCTCTCCCTCTCCCTCTCTCCCTCTCTGTGTGTGTGCATGTATGTGTATACACATGCATGCTCTCAAAGTAATTTTTGCGCAACACTGGTTGAAATAAAAAAAAATGTGCAGTCATTAAAGAAAATAAGAGTATGTTCAAAAGCATTTAAGTGGAATTATATATATATATATATATATATATATATATATATATGCCATTATATATCCAGGAGAATTCACAGCACGGTTCTGGCAGTGCAACACAACAAGTTAAGCTGCCACTTGGGACTTTCACATGCCATATCAGAGTGCAGGCTTGAGTCCCAGCTACTGTGCTTCTAATTCAGTTTCCTCTAACATGCCTGAGAACCAGCAGATTACAGCTCTAGTACCTGGATCCCTGCCACCCATGTGGAGACAGATGGAGTTCCTGGTTCCTAGCATTGTTCTGGTCCAGGTGTGACTGTTGCAGGAATTTGGAGTGTGAGTCAGTGGGTGGAAGATTTCTCTCTTTCTGAATATCCCTCTCTGTCACTCTGCCTTTTAAGTAAATAAATCTTTTAAAATAACTCAAAGCAGGATCTGGAAGAAATTTACACACCTATATTCACTGCAGCATTATTCACAAATGCCAAGAGGTGGAAGTAACCCAAATGTCCATCAATAAAAGAATGGATAAAGAAAATGTTATACTGACATACATATACGTGCATACACAATGGAATATTGTTCAGCATTTAAAAATGAAATTATTATTTTCATGTTACAACAAGGATAAGCATAGAAATAAGTCAAATCACAAAAAGAAAAATACTGAAAGATCCACTCACAGGAAGCAGCTAAAGTAGTCAAAAATCAAAGAAATAGCAGAAATGTGGTTGACAAGGGATGGAGGGAGAGAAAATGGGAATTGGTGTTTAGTAGGTATACATTTTCAGTTTTGCAAATTTAAAAAGTTCTTGACATTTGTTGCAAACAATGCAAATTTACTTAACACTTCTATTTTTAAAAATGATCAAGATTTTACACTGAATGTTATGATTTTAACACAATAAAAAAGGTCAAAACAATAAAGTTGAGATCTGTTCGAAATAAATCCAGAGATATCTAGAACAGATTAAAAATATATGCAGCAAATCAGTGCTTTGAATATTATATTTAGCTGAATTTAAGCTACTGCTGACTCAAAACAGTCAATGCAAAGAAAAAGATAAGAAAACGATAATATGCATTTTAGAAAACTGACACAGTTCATTTGGACAAAAAGTTTTCAGATACTTTTTAAATTATGTTTTCTGCATTTATTTTTAAATATATCTTAATGGGAAGTAAATACATTTTCAGAATACAATTATTATTTATTTGCTATTCTTTAGATGATCAACTCTGGGTCAAACAGAAGAATGTAAAGTTCTTAGGTCGCTTGCATGTCACACATTTTTTTCCTTTATGTACCAAAAAAGCCATCATTCACTGGACTGCTCTACATTTCCACAACTTCCTATATATGATAATGTGGAAAGCAAATAGCCTGAAACTACATAAGACCAGTAATAATCAAATCTAGAGGAGATGTCCAACTACTTGTAGGGAAGCTCTTGGCCAGGCTAGGTTTTCTGTAGTTTCCAAAGCACTATATTAAGGTTTTGTTGAATCTATTTAGTATGTCCAAATGATATCTGTGCTTATAAACTGACTTTGAGTCACTTTTAGCTTTACTTGCCAATAAGAATAATTATGAGAGATAAATAAGATAATACATGGGAAAAGCACTTTACAAACCAAAGGATTACAAGGAAATATAAGAAGCCATTACATTTTATAACTGGCCATCATTCTCCTTGGCACTAGCTCCTAGTAAAGCCTGATTATTTTCTATACATGATTTTTCTTTAACCCTCATAAATGCTTTTGAGATAATTAAAAAACATACAGTTGAATTACCCAAAATGAGAAATCTTCATGTATTTGGGAAGAACTTCTAAAAATTGTTTCCTGTGGATTTTGAATATTCTACTAAAAATAAAACCATCTTTTTTGTAAGTTATCTAATTAATCATCTTAATTAGCCATCATGCAATATGAAAAAATTCTGATTCAAACATTTTATAAACATTTACTTTTATAATTATTTTTAGTTGACAAATAAGACAACTATGCAAGGATTTTGAAAAAAAAGTGTACCCAAATAAACATTTTTAATTTTATGTGTCCATGACTTTTTGAAACATCTGCATATATATATCATATATACCATGGTCTTTTGAAATGTATGCATATTGTGGAATGACTCAATAGAGTTAATTAAGATGTAGATTAATTCACATAGTGATTTTTTTGTCCTGGGAACCCTTAAATCCACTCTCAGTGACATCTGATTTTTGGAGAATGCAATACATTGTTAACTATACTCATCATGTTTACCATAGGGATCTTAAACTCACTCTTCTTTTCAATGGAAATTTTGAATGCTTTAACCAATATTTCCCCACTCAACAACTCACCCCTGATAATGGCTGTTCTACTCGACTCTGTGAGTTCAACATTTTAGAGTCAATGTACAAGTGAGATCCTGTGGTAATTTTCTTTCTCTTCTGGCTGTGGGTGTGTATGTGCATGTACACACCCACACAAAAATGCACACAAAATTCCTCCTCCCAAATGCTGTGAACATATTGCCCTAGCATTGCCTCCATGGAAGACACAATTCTCATCCAGCGCAGCAAAACTATCCTTAGAAGCATGTAATTAATCCTCCTAGAAGGCCTGCTTGGTTTCATCCCCCACAACCACCACCCTTATTTAATCTATGTGCTCCTCGAAGCTGGCTGTTTATATCTTCTCCATCATTAAATGTTCAACATCTGGCACTGTAACTGGTACAGAATACACAGAGAAAGTATTGTTGAATAAAGTCTATGTCTCCAATGTGAAACTGAAAATCATCAATAAAAGCAAACTAGCAAGAAGAAATAAAAAGGCGGCAAGAAGAAAGTTAATTTTGTTGCTGCTGTTGTTGTAACATGTTATGGAGAATTATACCAAGCAGGTCCACTATTTATGCAATGGTTTCCTGAACCTAATATAAGCATTCATATGCCATATTCTGGTCACAGATCATGCTGCTCTGTAACCAAATTATAGGACTTAGGCAAAAACCCTGCTCACTGAAACAAGTCAGAGAATATAAAATCATTCTTTGGATTGAGCCTGTTTTTCCCAGAGTGTCCAAATACATCTTGTAACATTGTGCTCAGGCAGGTCAGACCATTATGAAAAGGAAAGCTGCAAAAAGCCAGTCTGAGTCAGATTTTTTAAATTTCTTTTTGAGGGAGAGTGGGAGGGAGGTAGAGAGATAGGGAGAATGAGAGAGATTTCATCTACCGATTCACATCACAATTTTTTGCAACAGGCAGGGCTGAGTTGATGTTAAAATCAGGAGCCAGTAACTTAGGCCATGTCTCCCATATGGGTGGCAGGAACCCAGATATTTGAGCTATCATTGCTGGTTCTCAGGGTCTGCATGAGTAGGATCCAGAGGCAGGTATAGAACACAGGAATGCTGATGTGGGATACTGTCTTAAACATTAGGTGAAACACCCACCTCCAAGCCAGATTTTTGAACATCAACTATAAAAATACACATTGCAAGTAGGAGAGCCCTTCCCACTAACATTTGCTACATCGTGTAGGCTTCCCTGGCTGTTGATATAAAAGCTCTACCAATCTTCAGTTTCTTTAGGGAACTACACCTTCCCACTGTTTCTTTTATGTGTTACAAATAAATAAACTTTGCTATGAGTGCTACCTCTTGAGGCTGATAATTTGGCAACACTCCAAACAAAAGTGTCTGTTAACACTTATTTTACCATTATTTCCTGGTTTTAGTGTCTCACATGGTTTAATGAACTCATGCATCCTAGTTGTATAAGTGCTTTGTCTAATTGCCAGTTTTATTGACTGTTTATATTAATTGATTCAAAAAATATGTATTGAAAGCTTAATTTATGCTTGAGAGTTACACAGAGGCAAACTCCTTCCTCTTATAAAATTTTCTAGTATAGACAGAGACAAGAAATAAAAATAAACACAAGATATATCATTTTGTATATGATTAATGAAGAGTGATTAGGAAGGGGGAGTGGGTATATGCAAAACAGTAAGGAAATCCCTCTCTGATGAGATGATATCTAAGATGGTATCTGAAGTGAGGAGAACAGCCATGGAGTTCTCTTGGGAACACTGTTCTGCTCAGTGACAAAGTCTGAGTTAGGCAGGACATGTTCATTGTGATCAGATGTTATCCAGAATATCCGTGAATCCAGAGCTGAATGAGAAAGGAACAGAAGAGTACAGGATTAAGTCACAGAGCTCCTGGGTAACCAACGCATATTCCATCTTAAAGGTTATGGTAGATTTTTAATTTCATGAATAGAGAAAATAGCCAATGACAGTCTTTGAGTGAGTAATAAATTTGATATTAATTAATTTTCAGAGGAACTCTGGATTCCCTGTGTAGAAACTTACACAGAGAAAGACAAATGAGAGAACCAAGTGGACACTGCAAATACTGCAGGGAAGGGAGAACAGTGCTATGACCTGGAAGACAGCATGGAATTATCTTAGAAATCTGAATGTAGACCTACCACAGGACCCATCCATCCCACTTCTGGGAATTCACCCAACTGAAAAGAAACCAGCATTTGAAAGATATCTGTACCCCCATGTTCACTGCAGCTCAATTTGCAATATCTAAGGTTTGGAATTAACCCAGATGTCCATATACTGATGATTGGATAAAGAAATTGATATATATATATATTTTTATATATATATATTACTATGGAGTACTACTCAGCTATAAAAAATGAAATCTTGTCATTTGTAACAAAAAGACACAACTAGAAACCATTATTAGTGAAATAAGCCAGTCCCACAGGCAGATATTATATGTTTTCCCTGATCTGGGTAACTATTAGAGTACCTAAAATGTAATGTACTGGAGTAAAATGAACATTTTAAGATTCAATGATTGTTTACAGCTCTTGTCTCTTCTGTAGATGGACAATTTTTTTCCATATTATTTGTTTAACTCTTTACTTAGTGTAGGGTTATCTTTGCAGTATAAAGTAAACTGAAAATAGATATTTATAAAATTAAGAGTAGGAACAGGAGAGGGAGGAGGAAGAAGGGTTGGAGTGGGCAGGAGGGAAGATAGAGTGGGAAGTATCACTATGTTCTTAAATCTGTATATATGAAATACATGAAACGTATAACTTAAATAAAATTTTTGAAAAAGAGACTTTAAGGACCAATCAGAAAAAAAATGATTATCAAACTGGTCCACCAGGATCACTCATATCATTTCATAGTCACAGACGTGAGACTGTTGGAGGCAGGCAGAGCTGATGTGTTCCAGAGTTAAGCAGAGTTAGGAGACCCAGGAAGCCATGGTTGCTTCCACCTCAACTTTCCATAAACAACCAAGGACACTGTGAATGCACATCAAAAGCTGCAGCAGGGCCAGCGCCGAGGCTAATCCTCCACCTGCGGTGCCGGCACACCGGGTTCTAGTCCTGGTCGGGGCACTGGATTCTGTCCCGGTTGCCCCTCTTCCAGGCCAGCTCTCTGCTGTGGCCAGGGAGTACAGTGGAGGATGGCCCAGGTCCTTGGGCCCTGCACCCGCATGGGAGACCAGGAGAAGCACCTGGCTCCTGGCTTCGGATCAGCGTGGTGTGCCAACCGCAGCGGCCATTGGAGGGTGAACCAACGGAAAAGGAAGACCTTTCTCTCTGTCTCTCTCTCACTGTCCACTCTTCCTATCAAAAATAAAATAAAAAAAAAAAAGCTGTGGCAGAAAAATCACCATCTCACCAAATTCCTCAACATCAGCACAGCTAAAACAGCAGGAAGAAAGAACTCCACCTTTCTCCTGTCTCCCATCAATCTGATAAATTAAATGAGAAGCTTTCATATAGAACTTTCACAAATGAGTATGTGAGAAATGGAATTTAGAAGAATTCATTAATTATTTAACAAAGAGACAGTATAAGAGGAGGAAAGGTGGGAAGGAGAGGGAGAAAGAGGGGGGATGGAATGAATACCATCCATCTGCTAGTTCAGTCCTCAAATGGCTACAATAGCCAGGTCTGGATCAGGCTAAGATGAGGAGCCCAAAACTGCACCCAGGTCTACCATATGAGTGGCAGGGGCCCAAGTACTTAGGCCAGCCTTCTCTTCCTTCACAGATGCATTAGTATGGAACTGAGCAGAAGCAGAGCAGCCATGACTTGAATGGTGCTGTGTTGCAAGAGGCAGCTTAACCCATTGCCCATTGCACCTCCAAGCTGCCCCAGGTGTTTTGTTTTGTTTTGATTTTGTTGGCTTTTTGTTAATCATGCCAATTCTTTAGGAAACAAAGTCCCTTCAGAAATAGATTAGAACCAAGGCGGAGCAGCAATGCACCAGGCATATTACTACCCTTGTTTCTGGCTTACAACATGCGTGCTAACCTTCTACACGTATTTAAGCTTTCAAAAAATCTGCTTTCATGTAACATAACTCTGTCATGCAAGCAATAATATACTTGTATTCTCCCCTAAAGGGATTCCCTCATTTGGTATGGCTATTATCTCTAGATTATATAAAGCCTCAACTAATTTATTAGCAATCCACTTTAACAAAATACCTTTCATGAAATAGTAAAGAGTAGTGAATAATAAAAAGATAAATGAAAATTGATTCACACAAATTCAAGCAACAGAGTATCATATCTGCAACTATATATTGGGTGCTGTTGTCATTGTAACTATGTCTTGCACTTACTCCATGTTTCCTATTTTCTCAGTAAGTACCTTAGTAATTCGGGCTCTTAACATGGTAGGAAATTCAAAATTTTCATTATTTTTGTTATTATTCCTGAGGCTTTGCATTCTCTGGTAGTTTTGATATGTGGTTACTATTGTTTTCCCTGAACTTTTCCCACTTGGGAGGCATCCAAGAAGATCTTTCAGACTCCAAATATTCTCCATCTTTGTTTTGATTTATTTTGAGCAGCTTGATTTTCCCTTGATAATAAAATCAAATACAACAGCCAAAACATTCATTTCAGCTTTAATACAATCAAATAGAACATTTACTTCAGATTGTCTTACTGTTGCAGTAACAAACTATCAATTGAAGATTCAATGTTAGTTGCCTATTTTGTACAATGAAAGCATTGTTGACTATCCTGGTGAATGTATATCCCTTTTAAGGAGAAAAAGGGGCTCTAAACAATACATTTTAGGGGCCGGCACCGTGGCTCAATAGGCTAATCCTCCACCTAGTGGCGCCGGCACACCGGATTCTGTCCTGGTTGTCCCCCTTCCAGGCCAGCTCTCTGTTATGGCCCGGGAGTGCAGTGGAGGATGGCCCAAATGCTTGGGCCCTGCACCCCATGGGAGACCAGGAGAAGCACCTGGCTCCTGTATTCGCACCAGCACGGTGCGCCGGCCGCAGCGCGCCAGTCGCAGCGGCCATTGGAGGGTGAACCAACGGCAAAGGAAGACCTTTCTCTCTGTCTCTCTCTCTCACTGTCCACTCTGCCTGTCAAAACAAAAACAAAAACAAACTATAAACAATACATTTTAGGGATAATATCTAATAAAATTATCAAAAATACTGACAAAGCAACTGGATTATAAGAAACCTATTCATTAGGTTGAGGAACGCAGGAGAGTGGATAGTGAAGAAGCCTGCGTCTTCAGACAACTGTGTTAGTGACCTGAAGAGTTTCAAAAGGTTCTTAGAAATTCATATACTACAAAGAGTTTACTCTTGGTTTTGAAAACTGCAACGAAATAGATCTATATTTTAATTTGTTCACATTTTGACGCACTCTTTTTTAATTTTTTTATTTTTGATAGGAAGAGTGGACAGTGAGAGAGAGAGACAAGAGAAAGGTCTTCCTTTTCCATTGGTTCACCCTCCAATGGCCGCTGTGGCTGGCGCACCACGCTGATCCGATGGCAGGAGCCAGGTGCTTCTCCTGTCTCCCATGTGGGTGCAGGGCCCAAGGACCTGGGCCATCCTCTACTGTACTCCTGTGCCATAGCAGAGGGCTGGCCTGGAAGAGGGGGAACCGGGACAGAATCCGGTGCCCCGACCAGGACTAGAACCCTGTGTGCCGGCGCTGCAAGGCGGAGGATTCCTATTGAGCCACGGCGCCAGCCGCACTCTTATATTTCAGTTGTGATCAAAGAAGTCCATTTCTTTAGGGTTTACATTGTGCATATAAATTATATATGCCTCTTGAATATACTTATTATGTAATAAAACATATTTATAAACAATGCAATGTGTATATTTAAACTATATAATATACATGTATGTATATTATATACATGCTAGGTATTTCATGTGACAGTGATACACATTCCATAATTCAACATATATAACATAATCATGTACAGATGTAATAGATGTGTAATTTATAATATACATTTTAGTCACTATATCCACATTTAATGAAATACAATTTTTTTAGTAACGGTATTTTACATGTAAGAAATAAAATATTTATTGAATGTTTCAAATTTTTACTCTTAAATGCTATGTCAAAATCTTGTTTTAAGTTGATTTGCAAAACTGAGCATCTACATTTATCCCAAAAGATTAGACACCTTAAATGAAATG
Source organism: Oryctolagus cuniculus (assembly GCF_964237555.1). Taxonomy (NCBI): domain Eukaryota; kingdom Metazoa; phylum Chordata; class Mammalia; order Lagomorpha; family Leporidae; genus Oryctolagus; species Oryctolagus cuniculus. Next base: position 120,238,592 of record NC_091433.1, on the reverse strand, counting down.
AATGAGCCAGTATTGAGGCACATCAAGTTAAGTTGCAGCCTGCAATGCTAGTATCCCATGTTGAAATTCTATTTCAATATACTTCTCTGACTCTCCCCCTGTTGCTCTATCTTTCAAATAAATAAACAAATCTTTAAAAAATGAAATATAATATCAAATATATGAAAGGTATTTTAGGGGTGAAAAAACAGAATTTAATTTAATGAAATTTCTTACCACTGGACAAGCAGTATACCATCTGACACTTCAATCTTCAGCCATTGTTTAATTTCATTAATTTTTCAATGATGATATTGAATAGAATTCATACACAGCTTTAAGGTTTAAAATGTTACCAAATTTAATTTTATAATTATTAAAATATAGTCCTTTCTGTTCATTTGAAAATTCCTGTAACTTGGCCATTTATGGACACACTTATAGAAAAATATAATGAACTGTAATGGGCTTTAAATGGATCATAAGGAGGAAAAGGGGGTAGAACTGTGGTGCAGTGGGTAAAGCTGTCACCTGTGACACTGGCATCCCACATGGGCACCAGCTCTCATCCTGGTTGCTCCACTTCCAATCCACCTCCCTGATAATGTGCCTGGGAAAAACAGTGGAAGATGGATGGCCCAAGTGCTTGGGCTCTGTCATCCATGTGGGAGACATCGAAGACGCTCCTGGCTCCTGGCTCCAACCTGGCCCAGCCTAGGCTGTTGCAGACACCTGGGGATTCAGCAGATAGATCTCTTTTCCCTCTCACCCTCTTTCTCCCTCTCTCCCTCTCACTATCTCTTCTCCCTTCTATCCCTCTCACTCTGTTTAACTTGTGACTTTCAAATTTAAAAAAAAATCTTTTAAAATTGTACCATAAGGTAGTATTTTTTTAGTAAATATGATCTTAACCTAGCACTACATTTTGTAAAATATGTGTAAATGCAATCCTGATGTGAAAGTTTTTGTCTGCAAGAATGCACAACATTTTTTCTTTCTTGAAAAATGAAAGGTATGTGTCTTCTGAAAATGCCATGTCTACAAACTGAAAGTTGTGCCCCAGGGCTACATGTACCAGTTCTCTTGATTTTGTTTTCACAGTTAATGATTTATTCATCAGATTTGGTTTTGCAGAGGAAGAGGGAATGGGCAGCTTTCAATTCTCAATTTTTCAGTCAACTGAACTTGGAGAATCTATGTAGTGGGCCAGTTACTATGATATGTCCAGGAAATGGGAAGATGAACAAGACAGAGCGCTCTTCTTTGAAACTCCATACTGTGTGGGGCCGGTGCTGTGGCATAGCGGGTAAAGCCACTGCCAGCAGTGTTGGCATCCCGTGTGGGCATCGTTTCAAGCCCTGGCTGCTCCATTTTTGATCCAGCTCTCTACTATAGTCTGGGAAAGCAGTAGAAAATGGCGCAAGTCCTTGGGCCCCTGCATAGGAGACGGGAAGAAGCTCCTGGCTTCGTATCAGCACAGTTCCGGCCATTGCAGCCAATTGGGGAGTGAACCAGTGGATGGAAGACCTCTCTCTCTCTCTGCCTCTCCTTTTCTCTCTGTGTAACTCGGATTTTCAAATAAATAAATAAATCTTAAAAAATATTAAAAAAAACTTCATATTGTGATAATAATAATATTTGTGATGTGCTTGTAATATGTTAGGTAATGCTATAATTATATTCATATAATGACTCATTTCAACTTCTAAGTAATTTTGGAATCTGACCTTATTTAAGTCAAAAACTGAATCCAGGGGGCTATGCAATTTTTCCAAGGACCAGGAGTTTAGAAGTTTGAATCCAAACAGTCTAGCTTGGGTATTTATTGTTGACTGTCTTGGGGAGAAGCAAATATGCTTTAAGTAATAATAACAATAACAACAGTATTAGTAATAGTTGACACTGAAATAGTTGGAAAGTCATTACTGATCAGATGGGAGAGGTACCTGTATAGTAAAGGAAGTAGAAGTGTGGAAATATACACTGAGACACCATTGAGTATTCAATGGCAGCATATCGGACAACAAAGGCACAATAGGCTAATTCCTTTAGCGACACAATTGGACAAAAATCACATAAGGAAAAATAACCATTTTGAATAGATTTATATCTAGTAATAAAATTGAATCAATACTTAATAATCTTCCCAAAAGGAAGCACAAGGCTCAGATGAATTCAATGGTAATTTCTACCTTATATTTAACAGACACAGCATGTTTATTTTGTACAATCTTTCAGAAAACAGAAATAGAATGCACACTTATGATGAAGCTGGGATTATCCAGATACCAAAACCAGAGAACACTACAAAAAGAGGAAAGAAAACAGCAAACCAATTTCTCCCATGAGCACACACACACACACACAAAAGCTCAGTAAAACATTAGCAAATTAAACCCAACAAAATATTTAAAAATTAGATACCATGACATGACCAAATGTAATTTTTTTCAGGTATAGAGGCAAGCTAAACATTTGAAAATCAATTAATGTAATTCATCACATAAAGAAAATCACTTGATTTTATCAACAGATGCAGAAAATGTACTTGACAAAATCCAGAATTTTTCATGATAAAACTCTCAAAAAAACAAAACAGAAGACAGCCTCAACTAGTTTAGGAACATCTACAAAAACCTACTGTTAGCAGAGAACTCAATTTTTAGAATGAGAAGCTTTCCCACTAAGGTCAGGGACTCAGCAAAGTGTCCCAACTCAGTACTTCCATTCAGCATTATCTTGGAAATCTTGGCTAATGAAATATGGCAATAAAAGGAAGAGCAGAACGTATACAGATTGAGGAACAAGAAATAAAACTATTTTTTCACATTTAGCATGATCATAATTATCAAAAAGTCTGTAGGAGCTGACAAAAAACAACCTAGAGATACACAAATAATTAGGAGTCTGATAATTATAAAATTAATATGCAAAACCAATCACTTTATCAGACATCAGAAATGTACTTGAATTTAAATGGAATTTGAATTTAAAAACATACTACCATTTACATTAGCAACCCTCTAAAATAAAATATGTATATATGCATAAAACACATGCAAAATTTATATAAGAAAAACTTCAAAACTCTGGTGAAAGAAATCAATGAACTACATCTATCAATATGCTCCTTATAAGGAACTTCATCTCTAAGGACACACATATAGGTTGAAAGTAAAAGGATGGAATAAGATATCCCCTGCCAATGAAACCCAAAGGAAAGCAGAAGTAGCCGTACTTACAGACAATAGATTTTAAATCAAAAGCAGTAAGAGGAAAGTCTTCTAGGTCACCTGAAATAGCCTGCTGTTTAATGCAGCGGCTCTGGATTATCGGTTTTATTTTCCTTTTTCTTTCTTTTCTTTGTTGTTTTTATCCATTTACTCAGAGAACTGTGATGTGTTAGGTTTTAATGCTAGGGTAACACTGACAGAATGAGTTGTGAAGTTTTTCCTTCTCTCTTAATTTTTGGAAAAGTTTGAAAAGAATTGGTATTGATTCTTTGTCAAATCCTTGATAGAATTCAACACCCAGAACTTTCGGAGCTCAGTTTTTCGATGTTAGTATTTTATTTTTATTTTTCTAAATACATTCTATTAACTTGTACATATTTATTTATAATTCCTATTTCTTTTCTATTTTATTTATATGTATTTATTTGAACAAAGTAACAGAGAAAAAAAGCTCTTCTATCTGATGTTTCACTACCCAAATGTGCAGAGCAGCCAGGGCAGGGCCAGGTTAAAGCCAGGAACCAGCAACTCCATCAGAGTCTCACATGGGTGGTAGGGATCCAAGTGCTTGCACTATCAGCTGGTGATTCCCTTGGTGTGCATTAGCAGGAAGGTGGATTGGAAGCAGAGGTATGACTGAGTATGTGATATGGGATGTGGGCGTCTCAGCATCCTAACATGTTGCACCAAAATGTTCACCACCTATTTTTTCTTGTGTTGGTTTTGGTAATTATGTCTTTCTAGGAATTTATCAGTTTCAGTTAGTTAATCTAATTTATCGACAATTTCTCATAGTGTTCCCTTATAGTTATTTTTATTTCTATGATGTCAATAGTAAAAAATCTTTAATTATTCCTAAGGTTAGTATTTTCATTATATTTAAAAATTTCTCTTGATAATTTAGGTAGGATTTTTGTCAATTTTGTTGCTTCTTTTGTGATTTTGTGTTTTCTTTCATTTTATATTCCCTATTAAATGTGATTGTATTTAATCATTGCGTTTTCCATCTACTTAGCATGGGTTAAATGTATAATTTTTTTGAAATCATATATATATATATATACATTCATGTGTTGCACTTTTTTCTCTTTGAACTATGTGTCAAGTATTCAATACACACACCTGACCACCAGCAACAGTATTGAAAGGCAATTTTGTAGCTTCAAGTTTCACATTGAATCCTTAATACCTTCATTTCAATAATCAATTTTGTCACTGTTCCTCCATATCCCTGTTAGCTATTTTCACGAAGATACACTCTCCGACAGGAGAGAAAGACAGAGACAAACAGGCACTCAGTAACTAACTGATAAAAATAGAGGGGCTGGCAATGTGGGGCAGTGGCTTAAGCCTCTGCTTGCAAAGCTGTTATCCCATGTGGGATTGCTGGATAAGTCAAAGCTGATGTGTTTCTGATCCAGCTTCCTGTTAATGTGCCTGGGAAGGCAGCATATGGTGACCCAAGTACTTATACCCATGCCACCCATGTGGGAAAGAGCTAGATGCACTTCCTGGATCCCAGCTTTAGCCTGGCTTAGATTTGGCAGTTGCAGCATGTGGAGAGGGAACCAGTGGTACAAGATCTCTCTTCCTCCTTGTCTCACTCTTTCTTTTGCTCTGCCTTTCAAATAAAGCATTAAAACAAACTTTTTTAAAAAAAGAATAAATGGAATTTTTCAAGTACTCTTATTTCTTTACCAATTTTTTTCTTCTGCTGAAATTATAGGACAAGCTTGGAGCAAAACCAGCACCAATTTTCGCTCCTTGAATCCTGCCAGAAATCTTATGTCGAGCTGCCAAGAATGGACTGACTGGGACTGCCAGTCCTAGTACTTATCCACTTATCTCATTATCCATGTGCAAAGGTTCCCATCAATTTTTCAAAGTATTCTGAAAAATGCTTCAAGGGAAGGGAAGGGACGCACATAACTTTTAGCTTTTTTTTTTTTTTCCGTGATCACAATGGGTGTGTCATTTAAGTAAATTCTCAATTTGAAATTTGCCTCATCTCATAGAATTCAGAGACACTAAGGTTCTCCTCAACCTAGCAGTTTCTTCTTTATCATTAGCATCATTAATTTTCCAGTCCAGTTTTTTTTTTGTCTTTTTTTAGGATGTATCATTTAGGAAAGCTTTGCTATTTTGAAGGAAGCTCTATAAAAGATGCTGATGCTATTTTGGGGTCATAGTTCACAGACAGAAAACTGAAGAGATGAATATAATATTTCCCCAAAATTACAAAGTCATACATAGAATAATTGTGTCTGGTAATACAAAGTTTTCTAGCCTAGCTGCCTAGGATTGTCAGCGATCTACAAAATCAGCATCATCTGGAGCTGTGGAGAAAACCAAGCCTCAAATGCACCAAATCAGAATCTATATATTAACAAGATCTCCAGGCGGTATACATGCAGATTAAATTGTGAAACTCTGGTTTAGGACATGGAGAGTAATTATAGTCATTAGAATCACCTGGAGAGATTTTACTACTCCCACTGCTCCTGTTAAGTACCACAATGCACCAAATCAAATACTCTGAAATGAAACCCACGTGTTATTATTTGTTAAGGTCCTGTTGATTCTAAAATGATTCAATTTTAGAAACCACTCTCCAGAGAATGGTCTTTAAACACAGAAACATGGTTCTTTTACTGCTTGGTTTCCTGTATAAACTGGTTTTCCAGGTTGATAAATCATTAAAATGTCAAGCAATTCTAATATTAAGTGAATCAAAGACCACACTTGAAGAAACAGTATTATCCTGTTTTGTTCCTTGCATTGGATGTGCGGGAATCCTCAAGAAAGGACTAGAAAAGAAATTAAAACATATATAGAGCAGTCTTCTCACATTGAAATCTGAGTTTTATACAAATTGTGCAGCAGTTTGAGTGGAGAGCAACCATTATAATACCCCTTAACTTTGCAGGATATGTTACAATACTCCCAGAGAATGCCTGGAGCCACCAAACCTTACAGCCATTATGTTTTCTTCTACATATACCTACATATTGTAAATTTATAAATTAGGAACAGTAAGAGACCCAATAACTCATAATAAATTATAACACATATTAAATACAGTAATATGTTATGTGAATGTTGTCTTTAATATCTTATTGTACTGTACTCACCCTTCTTTGATGATGCGGGATGAACATACTGACATGGTGAGGTGATGTGAGCAAAAGCTATTGTTATATACCATTAGGCTACTGGTAACCTTCTTGTTATTTGTCAGGACGATCACAGTCACTGAGTCAAGACAAGACAATGCAAGCTGACCGCAGGGGCTATTGAACCAGAACATTGTACTCAGAGGCTATGCGAGAAGCTAACACTAGATTATTTTACTCAGTGCAGTAAAATGTCCTAGATATTATCCTTTCCTGACATTTTATGCCCTACTTATGTACACATATGTTAGCTTTTTAACCATATCATTTATCCAATAGATCAGATATTTTATTCAAGAGCTGCATAAGAAGTATTGATTAGAAATAGAACTAAATATTGATTAGAAATAGTACTAAATATTGATTAGTAATGATCTGAAATTATATCTATATATCCCATTTTTAGTGATTATTGGCTCCTGTTGGTGAATATGATATTCCTACTCACCTAAAGTGTAGCATCTTCCAAGCTTTTTAATTGTTGGATCAAAGAAATCTTTAAATTTTCCCTCCGAAATGCTACAGGAACAATGCAGATATGAAGCTGTAGGAAACAGTCTACCTTGCAACAACAAGAAAGCTGGCACTTACCTGTAGACTAGTAAATGCCAGCTTCTTTACGTGCATTATCTTTTGTCCTAGCATACTTAGTGCCGACTGCTAGTAAGAGGCTAAGCTGGGTATTTGAATCCCAAGCTACACAATTTGAAATCTCGTGCAATTTAAATTAGTCTCACACCCACCAGATGTTCTAATATTGCCTTTGATTAGGAGACTATACTCGGAGACTCTGATGCTTAAACCTAAAACATCTCAGCTGAGAGGAAGCTCAGAGGTAATTGTTAGTGGATCTGATGAGGGTTAACTAGAGAGGGAACCAGCCAAGATCCCCTATTGTGGGTGGGGAACTTCTGGTACGTGAGCAAGGCTGGCAAAATCGTTTGCTCTGGCCCCACCAATGGGTCTTGAAATTCAATAAATCTATAGCAGGTTGATTTTTAATTTGATAATTTTACATGCCCTGTGAATAATTTATAAATACCCAAATGGATTTTGTCAGGAAAAAAACTCTCCACCCTTGCTGGCTAAACTCATTTTCAGGCGCTTCACTAATTACTTGGCTAGACAGGAACCAGCTGGGGAATTTATGGCTTCACCCTCACATCCAGGTGCCTATCCTTGCTGAATAATTATTATGACTGATAGGGAGTTGCTGGTGGGAGGGCAAAACAGAAAGTTACTGAAGACAAGTTTTGCTTTTCCCAAGTTATTATTAAAGTTTTCAAACATACTGAAAATTTAAAGTAACTTAATAATGAACACCTACAAACTTATTACTAAGATTAATATTTTATTATCCTTTTCTATAATATACTTATCCATTTTTCTACATAGTCATTAATCTATTTTGAGACATTTCAAAATAAGTATTTGCAACATAACTGAAAAAGCCTATCACTAATTAATTAGTAGTAGGTTCCTCTAATGTAAAATTTACACACAATGAAATCTACAAGTTACAAATGTATATTCAGTGAGTCTAGAGAAACACAAGCACCTACGTAACCCCAGACTCGACAGAGATGCAGATCTTTATCATCATTCAGAAATCTACTTATGTACTTTCCCATCGCTTCTCGCTTGTGTCACTGAGAAGTAAGTATCTGTCCTCTGACTTTTTCTACATAGAATCATTCTGCCTATTTTGGAAATTTTATAAACAAAATCATACATTATGTATTTTTGGACTTTGTAAATAAGTGCCTTTGAGATCCATCAATGTTGTTATGAATATATTCATGTGTTTTATTTTTATTTACTTTTATTTATTTGAGGCAGAGAGACAGAAAAAGCTCTCATTCATTTACTGGTTCTCTCCCCAAATTCCCCACAATGTCAGGGAGGAGGCCAGAACAAAGCCAGGAATTCAACCAAGTCTCCCAAATGGGTGACAGAGACTTGTCTACTTCAGCCATCAACTGTTGCCTCGCAGGGTGCATGTTAGCAGAAAGCTGGAATTGGGAGTGGAGCTGGGGCTTGATCAGGGTACTTCACCCTGTGAGCATCCAGGAAGTGTCTTCACCTACCCCAAATGCCTGTCCATGAGTATATTTCTTTTCAAAACCTTTTTGTGTTGTGTTTTATCGAATGAGTACACTTCGTATTAATTGGCACATGGGCTATATACAGTTAGGGTTATTATGAATGAAGTTATTTTATGAACATTTTTGTACTTAATTTTTATTTTATTTCTCATGGTCAATTCCATAACAGGAGAATGGCTAGGTCATAGAAGTGAGTATATGTTTTATTTTATAAAAAACGGCATGAAGTTTTTCAAAGTAGCTGTAACATTTTACCTTACCAGTGTATTTTCCAGTCTCACCAATTCCTAATATTTGATGCTCTTCCTCTCTCCATCTTTCTCTAACATTTTTTTTTAAGATTTATTTTATTTATTTGAAAGACAGAGTTACAGACAGAGGTAGAGACAGAGAGAGGTCTTCATTCACTGGTTCACTCCCCAGATGGCCACAACGGCCAGAGCTGCTCTGACCGGAAGCCAGGAGCCAGGAGCTTCTTCCGTGTCTCCCACCGGGGTGCAGGGGCCCAAGGACTTGGGCCATCTTCCACTGCTTTCCCAGGCCATAAGAGAGAGCTGGATCAGAAGAGGAGCAGCCGGGACTAGAACCGGCACCATATGGGATGCCGGCGCCTCAGGCCTGGCTGTTAACCCGCTGCGCCAGCCCCATCTCTAACTTTTATGTTCGCTGTTTGGTGAACATAGTGGTTTCTTGCATGGCTTTATTTTATTTCTCTAATTTTTAATCATGTTAAGCATCGCAATCCCTTTCTAGCCATCCACATTTCTTGTCATAGAAATGACATGCAATGTATACCATGTTTTTCAAATGCATGTTTTGTGGATATATTCTCCAAATCTGTGGTTTATCCACTGCATAATTGTGCCTTTTGATAAAAAAGTTTTAATTTTGATGAAGCCTAAATATCCAATTTTAACAGTTTTTGCCTGGGCCGGTGCCGTGGCTAACTTGGCTAATATTCTGCCTGCAGCACCGGTACCCAGGTTCTAGTCCCGGTTGGGGAACCGGATTCTGTCCCGGTTGCTCCTCTTCCAGGCCAGCTCTCTGCTGTGGCCCAGGAGTGCAGTGGAGGATGGTCCAAGTACTTGGGCCCTGCACCCCATGGGAGACCAGGAGGAAGCACCTGGCTCCTGGCTTCAGATCGGCGTAGCTCTGGCCGTAGCATCCATTTGGGGGGTGAACCAACAGAAGGAAGACCTTACTCTCTCTCTCTCTCTCTCTCTCTCACTGTCTAACTGCCTGTCAAAAAAAAAAAGTTTTTGCCATATATGATCTAATGAAACATGGCTTAACCATGAAATAATGAATATTTTTTCATAGCTTTCCACTCAGATGTTTCTTATTTTGGATTTTATGTTTAGATGTAAGTCTAGAAAGTATATATTAATGTTCATGTAAGTTGTGAAGTAAAGTCATGGTTTCACTCTGTTATCTAAATATCCATTAACATTTATTAAATATTTCATTTTAAAATATTGTCCATTAGTTTTCTTTGGAACCTTTGCAGAAAAAGTGTAATCCCAAAAATATGAATCTGTTTATGGAAAATTTTTTTCTGTTGGTTTATACATTGGCTCTTATGTCAAGAACATACTATGATGAAATCAGAGAGTTTTCACAAATCTATTTTTATTTGTAAACATTAAATTTTTTATTAGATATTCTATATCCTTTGCTGGTCCCTGTAAGTTCTAGCTTCAGCTTATTGTTTACTATTGAGGAAAAACTTGCTTTGATTGTAATAGGACTATATTCATTTCAAACAAGACAGTTGATATATTAAAAACATAGGCTATATAATGCATGAAGAATATATATTCACTCACTTACATTTCTTTTCTAATTTTCTTCATCAATATTTTATAATTACCACTGTAGGAGTCTTAAAAGACTTTGGTTAAAAATATGCCTAAATATATAAATTTTTGAATAAATGAAATTTACTGCTTCTGATTCTTCATTACTAGTATATGAAATAGCTTTTAATAATATTAGCTAATATGATTGTAATAATGTTAAATATCATTGAATAATCTTAAACAATTCAGTTTGTGGTCTGAGAGTGTTTTTCCTTTATGGTTTCTGCAGTCAGTTGTCATACTTACATATTATTTTTCCTTTTTTTCCTTATATCTTATTCATTTATTTTTATTTAGTTAAAAAGTTGGGCACTGAAAAAAAAATCTCCCATCCTCTAGTTAACTTCCCAAATACCTGTAAGCAAGATCAGAAATACAGGCAGGACTCAATTCCAGGCATTCTCATCTACTATACAGGCTTCCCAAATAATAATTTAACCCATTGCACCACAATGGCCACCCCTCTGCTTTTATCTTAATGCACTAAGTGCTCCCCCAAAATTGACTATGTATCGTGAAAGTAGATACATAGATGAGTGTCTTTTATATTTACCAAGATAATCGAGTTTAATGTTTATATTCTTGTGGAAAAACATTATATTTTTATTAGAACATTTTCTTCAGTTTTTTAGATTTTTTAAAAATTTATTTGAAAGCAGTGAAATGGAGGGAGGTGAGACAAAGAGATAGAAATCTTGCATACAGTGGTTCACTCTGCAAATGACCAGAAGGAGCCAGAAATTCCACTCAGGCTTCCCATGTAAGTGACAGAGATCCAGCGCTTGACCACCTTCTGCTGCTTTCCCAGGTACATCAGCAGGGAGCTGGACAGAAGCGGAGCAGCTGTGCCTGCAACCTGCACTCCAATACCGGATGCCAGCGTCACAGGCAGTGGCTTAACCCACTGAGCAGGACAGGGGACCTTCTTTGGCATTTCATATTGGATAATCTGTTCACTACATTCTTTTGTCTGATAGTGTATTATCCCTTAATTCTCAAAGGATATTTTTTTCTGTATTTCAAATTGTCTTGACGATTTTTCCTCACTGTGTCAGTGAATCCACTTCTTGTATCTTTTGATTTCCACAGCACCCCCACAATGACATCATCCCTTTCCTTTAGCTATTTTAAATATTTTGTGTTCATATTCCATTTTCAGCAGTTTTAATCACGTGTATATAAATTAATCTGCTTTGATTTATTCTGCATTGATTTGCTGAGCAGCTTAAATTTACATATTTTTGCATTTCACCAATTTTAGGAATTTCACTCATTATGTCCTTAATTTAGTATTCTTCCCTATTTTGTCCCACCTTTCATATAGAAATATCAAATAATATCTGCAATATACTATTGCATAAATCACTAGAAATATGTTTGTTTTTCTTCCAATAGCGGTTCCTAAATTTCATGGACACTAGAAGTTAGCAAAGATGAAATTACCACACATGAAGCTAAACATAAAAGATCTGTGAATATCAGATTAAAATTCATGAAAATCGTGGAATATCTGTATCCTATCTATAATATTGTTTGGATTTACATTTGTTTTTAGTTTAGTGTTTTTTGTTACAATGTACTAACATGTTGACATTTTTGGCACACTTTAAGGAAAGCAGACACTGGCAATATTTTACTGGGGAGCAGGGAGTATTTCAAGCACAGCATTTTAATTTTCTGCATTTTCATGTGGCTTTATCCACATTATGCATAAAACATTTTAAATGTTATAATTCATATCATCTAGGGAAAAGTTACATCAATTAAAGTAGATTCTTCTCAATAATCTAACGTTATTCTGCCAGAAAAATCATGCCATTAGACTTCCCATCCACTTACACACAGGATGCTGTAACTGCTATCACTCCAGTCAAAACAATTTTTCAAATAGCTCTTAGAGCATTTTATTTTTCTGAAAAGGAATTAGTTTTTATTTATTTGAAAGACAGAGTTACAGAGAGAGGAAAAGGAAAAAGGAGGGGGAGAAAGAAAGAGAAATAGAGAGAGATCTTCCACCCTCTGGTTCACTCCCCAAATGGCCACAATGTCCAGGGCTGGGCCAGGTTGAAGCCAGGAGCCAGGAGTTTCTTCCCGGTCTCCTGAGTGAGTGCAGGGGCCCAAGTACTTGGGCCATCTTCTGCTGCTTTCTCAGATGCAATAGCAGTGAGCTGGATCAGAAGTGGAGCAGCCAGTTCTTCAATGGTGCCCATATGGAATGCCAGTGTCGGTGTCACAAGCAGAGGTTTAACTTGCTATGCCACAATGCACTCCTTCCACTACCTTAGGATATGTGAAAGATATTATATTCAAACCATATTTTCACCAAGGCCTTTTAGCTTCTGCAAGGGCTGAGAGCAAGCTTTTTCATTTAAAAATATACTCTGCATGAACCAAACTACTTAATGGAATGCTGTCATCATAAGTAGACTGCTAGCATGAACAAGTGTTTGCTCTATTTCAGGGGAAAATATCATGTTCAATTGGTAGAAGTGTACACAGCTGTGTTTGGGTTCATCAAACATCTCACAGTAAACATCTGAGGTTTGCTAAATTTCAAAATGTGTTTTGCCACATGCATTTCCCTCCCTTTTTAAAGCATAGAGAGAATTTCAAAAGTTGCCATTTCATCTGTTTATCAAAATAGAAGCACAAATAGGCTTCGCTGTCAATAAATTATGTTGAATGGGTTTATGGCTTGTTTTTCTCTTTCATATAACAAGATAGTTCAGAAATAAACAATCCAAAGCCTGAGGAACCAGACATCATTGCCAGGATTTTCATATATCCTGGAATGTGTGCTTCAACATGTTAAATGTTGGCAACTTTGCTTGGGCACCAAATCAAATCACTCTCCTAGTTATATCATATGGCTGCAGCTCTTCAATGTTTAAATTAGTTAAGACTTGTTTTTGTAACCATAATTTCCAGACAGAAAATAGATTATATCTAGAAGGCTATCTTCTAAAACATTAAATTGAACTTTCATGGGTCACTGATACAATGCTTTACCTATGTTTCAACTATGACCCTAATTGCTCCCACTTATAATGGAAGAATGTGTGACTTTAGAAACATTACATATTCTCTGATTAAGCTTTCATCATTTTCCTAATTTCCTGCAACTACTGACTAATATGCTAATTACTCAGAAGTTGCTTTTTTTGTTGTTGAGTTTGCTTCAATTTAAATGCCTTTCTAGGTTTCAGGATGCTGTACTATGACTTGCCTAGCTTCTGAAGTTAGACACTTAAGATTTAAAATCTGTTTTTGTCTTCTCTCTTAGTTCCTCACCTATAAATGGGGAATAAATAGGTATCCTTCAGGAATATTATAAAACTGAATGAACTACTCAATATAAAATGCAGTAAAGTTGATGTGAATTAAAAATGAGATAGAAGATAACACTAGTCTCTGTAAGTGTTTCCTGCAACTTAAATTGAAAAGGAAAGTGGTAGGCATTGTGGTGCCACTCAGTTGCCGGCTTCCTATATTACAGTGATTTCGATCAAATTCTATCTCTTTTTCTGATCCAGCTTCCTGCTGGTGGCATGGGAGGTGACAGATGATGGTTCAACTTCTTCGGTTTATGCCACCAATGAGGAGAGATCTGGATAGAGTTCATGGCTCCTGGCTTTGGTCTGACTCAGATATGGATGTTGCAGCTCTTTGAGGAGTGAACAACAGATAAAAGATCTCTCTCTCTCTCTCCCTTCTTTTTCTCTTTCTCTTCTCTCTGTCACTCTGTCTTTTAAATAAATATGTAATAAAACAAAAACAGGTAAATTGAATAGAAAAATCATTTTAAATGAAAGAAAATGAACAAGAATGAGGATGCCGAAAAGGTCATAAGACATACCAAATTAGAATTGTAGAAGTACAGGGACTGGCGTTGTGGCATTGCAGGTAAAGCCATTGCATGCAGTGCTGGAATCCCATACGGGTGCTGGTTCAAGTCCCATCTGCTGCACTTTCGATCCCGCTCTCTTGTGGCCCGGGAAAGCAGTGAAGATGGCCCAAGTCCTTGGACCCCTGCCTCTACATGGGAGACGGGAAGGTGCTCCTGGCTCCTGGTTGTGGCCATCTGGGGAGTGAGCCAACAGATGGAATCATCTGGGGAGTGAACCAGCGGAAGGAAGACGTTTCTCTCTGTCTCTCCCTCTCTCTGTCACTCTACCTCTCCAATAAATAAATAAAATCTTTTAAAAAATACAAGTAAATATACTTTCATAGAAAATTAGTAGAAATAAAATTTCTGAGGGAAAAAAAGAATTAGAAAAGTTATTAAACTTTTTTCTTCCCTGAAAAGTATCTAGCAAAGTTATCTTCAGACCCAAGTACTTTCAAACCTTAGATAAAATGATGATTACTAAGTATTTAAACTTGCATAAGTGTAGAAAGAAAAATGCCTGGCTTTCTATCATCTTTCATTTATTTACTTATTTTTAAAGATTCTCATTTATTTAAAAGCCAGAGTTACAAAGACAGAGGAGGCAGAAAGAGAGAGAGAGAGAGAGAGCGAGAAAGAGTGTGTGAGAGAGAGAGAGAGGAGATCTTCCATCCACTGTTCACTACCCCAGTCTCCACAAATGGCTTCAGTGACTGCAGTGGCTGGGGCTGGCCCAGGCCTAAGACAGGAGCCAGGAAGCAGATGACAGCCCAAGTGCTTGGGCCCCTGCAGCTGCTGCAGCTACATGAGAGACCGGGATGAAGTTTCTGGCTCTCTGTAACACTCCTGATTCCAGCTTTCTGTTAAGGCAGATCCAGGGAGGCAGCTCAAGTATTTGGGTCCCTGCCACCTGTGTGGGAGGCCTGGATTGAATGCCCAGCCCCTGATTCAGTCTGGCTGAGCCAGGTCCATCATAGGAATTTGCAGAGTCAGTGAATAGGAGCACTCTTTATGTTTGTGTCTCTTTCTCTTTCTATCTGTTTCATAATAAAATGAATGAATGAATAAGAAAAAAAAGAAAGAAAGAAACTGGCCTGTACTTTTCAAAAACTATGATCAAATGAAAAAATCTGAGGATCCAACTTAGGTTTAAGGATGTTAAGGTGACATGAGAACTGAATAGAATGCATGACCCAGGATAGACTGTGGCCCAGAAAAAATGAAGAAAAAAAAGTAATGAAATAAAAACAAAGGAGGGCCCAGTGTTGTGCCATACATAGTAGGTTCTTCTGCTACATGTGGTGCTAACATCCCATATGAGCATGCCAGTTTGAGTCCCAGCTGCTCCACTTTCAATCCAGCTCTCTGTTAATGCACTTGGAAGACAAACAGAAAATGGCCCATGTGCTTGGGCCCCTGTACCCATGTGGGAGACCCGGAAGAAGCTTCTGGCTCCTGGCTTCAGCCTGTCCTAGCACCAGCTGTTGTGGACATTTGTGAAGTGAACCAGAGGATGGAGATTCTCTCTCTCTCTTTCTCTCTCTCTTTCTCTTTCTGTCTCTGGGTGTGTGTGTTTGTGTGTGTGTGTGTGTGTCTGACTCTGCTTTTCAAGTAAATTAAGTAAATCTTAAAAACAAAAAGAAGAAATCAGTTCAATTTCCTTTGATATATCTTGGTTGAACATTACTACTCTTCCTGTTTGTGATACATGTTTTTCAATATTTATTTCTACACTTTTGCATTTACCTTTTATTGTGTTGGAAGTTTTCTTCATTGTACTTTCAACTTATTTCCCTGCATACAGAAAAATTACAGTATGTCAGATAGGTGTTTTCTTAAAAATTTGATCACAGTTGGATCCCTTTCATGATTTAAGTAGTTTATGGTTGGTTTATTAGGTTTTCTAATCTAAGGTGACATATAACATAGTCAGATATTACCTTTTAAAAATTATAGATTGTATTCATTTAATTGCATTGGATAGGATTTTTAAGCTAATATTAAATGATTATTGAAACTTTTCTCTTGCAACCCACTAAACAGAAATTGTAGCAGCAAGGAATCAAATCTGCGCCCATATGGGATTGCAGGCATTATAGGCAGCGGCTTAACCTGCTCAACCCACAATGTGAACCCCAGAATAGATAAAAATAAAAATGAATAGTTTATGGGCCATTTTACATGTAATTTTACATTTAATGTGTTCCTTGTTTTATTTTTAACACAATGTAGCTTAATGAGTTATATACAATAAATTTAGCTAGAAACTGCTTAACCAAAACTTTCAATCATGTATGTTATTTTAGCTCTTATTTTTATAAACAAGAAATATATGACAAGAAAGTGATCCTCCATATTAACTGACATCTTTTTGAAAATGTAGTGCAAGATTTGCCCCAGATAGAAAAATACCGCATCCTTAACTTTGTTTTTATGCTAATCAATAAATGTAAGTCCCTCCATCATTTACATTGATTTTGGAACTACTTGTCATGTAACACACTGGTGGATTCTTATACTATTATAGACACCATCATTATGATGTTAAAAAAAAAAAGGGGGACTGAAAGAAAGGAGGAAGGGAGGGGGAAGGAGGAAATAGGATAAACGGAGTAGAATATGTATACACCAACACACCATGGATAAAGTTTTATGAAATATTTTTCAGATTGAATATGTGCATTTTAAGTTGTGATATACAATATTTTCCTACATTATTTTTAGTCAAACAAGTTCATACTAGCATCTAAAACATCATATTCCCTAGTTAACCATACAATCAGCCAGAGGGTTGCATCACTTGATTGCCTTTTTTTTTTTTTTAGAAGAAACTTTTTTTTTAAATCTAATAGGTAAGAGTTGGGCTTAGGTGATTTACTAAGAAAAATGTGTGATGCTTGCAGTCTCTAAATTCATACCAGTTACACAACCACTACCTTTTTTCCACCTTCAAAGCCCCTTTCACCTCTTCCTCATTCCATAATTTCTGCAATGTCATTTTAAATATTCACAATAGTGAAGAAAAGAGTTTAGATTCGAAGAGAGATATTTCCTCAGGCAAACATCTCAGAGCTGACCATTAATCCACAAACAGGGGCATAATCTTCAAGCATTTTATAGTTGGTATATTATAATGCTTCTATAAAATAAATAATAACATATCTCAATTACCAACCCTAAAAATATCTTAATGAATCAGGAGCAACAACAATAAAAATGCTTTGCAGTGCTTCAAAGCCCTGTTTCATCATCGTGTAAATCA
Organism: Oryctolagus cuniculus; assembly: GCF_964237555.1. Taxonomy (NCBI): domain Eukaryota; kingdom Metazoa; phylum Chordata; class Mammalia; order Lagomorpha; family Leporidae; genus Oryctolagus; species Oryctolagus cuniculus. Next base: position 120,221,095 of record NC_091433.1, on the reverse strand, counting down.
CTTACATTGCTATTGGTCTGTCTTGATATTGATTCCTATTGACATTTCTGTTTAAAGAAAATCACACTGCCTTTTGATAAAACTTGCATTTTTATAAATAATCCAATGAGTTAGATAATATCCATTAGATACTATCAAAATAAAATAACTTTTCCATATCAGACAAAACTACCTGTATTAGATTGACCTGAGAGTACAAAGCATACTGCATCTAAAACAAATAGTGAAAAGCAGCACAAAGCACACTTACTGAATTTTAGTTATTTATAAGTTGTTAAAATTATTATAATTTCTGTGTTTCTCTACATACTACAGGAAATAAAAGAATAAATAAGTAATTTGTTTCTTCAAGCCATTTGGAGTGTTTCAGCTCTATAGACTTCCATTTCTACCAATATGGTGACTTAGATCAATTCTTGAAGGTGACTTGAACTCCATGAGATGGGAGAATTCACTGAGGAACACATTTAAAGGTAGTATTTTGAGACAACATAGAACTGAAGGAGACTAATGAAAAAACTGATGAATGAGACTGAAGAAATGTAAAGAGGCACAAGAATTACAAGCAGGAAAAACGAATTGAAATCACTATCACTGTGATAATGAAAAACTCTGAAGACAGAGCATAGATTGTATGAGCTGCCAGAAATCAAAGTTTATATTAAAAAGGGTAACAACTGACGCATGACTTATCTTCTGTCACAATGGATGTCAGGACAAAGAAATATGACAATGTCAATATGCTGTGAAAGCAATAACTGTCAGCCTTGGTCATTATAACTGGTGAAAGTGCCTTTCAAAGTGAAAATAATGTCAAAACATTTCTGACAAAAATTGGCATGACACGCCACCTGCAAATACTCTCTAAGGAAATTCCTAAATATCACTTTAATGGAGGATTTGCGTATCAAGGAAAAAATGAAAACCACACAGTGTATTTTATGCATAGGTAACATGTGTCAATCACAGAAAAGAGTAAAAGTGGAATTTGGCGTTTAAGAAAGAAAATGATTAAGCTAAACGCAAATTAGCATTTGATGTTTATGTGGAACAATGGCATTAAAGTGCTCTAAATTTTTTTGTATTTTTGGATGAAATACACCGATTGAATTTAGAGCTTTTACAATGTAAGAGTTAATAATACAGGCCAGAAACAAAGAAAATATATAATTTCAAGACCAGTAGAGGGATTAAAAAAACAGTAAGTATAAAGAACAAATACAATGGAAGCAAAAACTTAAAAGAAGAAAAAACACAAGATATATAGAATGTTAAGTAAAAACAGTTCCACATACAACACTAGTTTTTATAACTAAAATTGATGAAATGATTCAGCAAAAATTAATGGTGTATGTGGATTCTTAATGGAATCTAAACTATATTTTTATAGGAGACATGATCACATAAAGTATCAAAATGACTGATTGTAAAAGATGAGAAGAGTCTTTTAAGAAAACCAAGACAAAAAAAGCCAGTATACCTATATTAATAATAGATAAATTAGAATTTAAGGCAAATATGATTACTGGATAAAAATTTCATCACTGTGATGATAAAAAGTTCAGATCACCATGATTACATAAATGTTCTAAAAGTTCATTTTCTTTATTTTTTTTTATTTTTTTTATTTTTTTATTTTTGACAGGCAGAGTGGACAGTGAGAGAGAGAGACAGAGAGAGAAAGGTCTTCCTTTGCCGTTGGTTCACCCTCCAATGGCCGCCGCTGCAGCCGGCGCACCGCGCTGATCCGATGGCAGGAGCCAGGATCCAGGTGCTTTTCCTGGTCTCCCATGGGGTGCAGGGCCCAAGCACCTGGGCCATCCTCCACTGCACTCCCTGGCCATAGCAGAGAGCTGGCCTGGAAGAGGGGCAACCGGGACAGAATCCGGCGCCCCAACCGGGACTAGAACCCGGTGTGCCGGCGCCGCAAGGTGGAGGATTAGCCAATTGAGCCACGGCGCCGGCTCTAAAAGTTCATTTTCTTAACAATTAACTTTCAAAATATAGAAATACAAATTAACAGAGATTTTTGTCAGGCACCATATTTTAACAGCCTTTCTTAGTTGTTGGTAGAAGCCCTTGAGTAATATAAGATTAGAACAACATGTTTAAATATATTACTATTATATATTGCTGAGATAGATGGATAGATAGATTGATCACTGGACTCAGAAATTGTAGAATTTTAACCTTTCCAAACACAGAGAAATTTATGATATGATTTCTCTGATATGTGGTAGTTAATACAGAACACAAAAACTATATAAGAATGAAAATGACATCTTACAGTATGATTATTGTTTATAGTCCTTGTCTAGATTCCCATGGAACAGTGGTATTTCTATTTTTTATTTGTTGAACATCATGGTTAGTGGTGCAATAAACCTGATTAAAAAGTAAATTGAAACTATGTTATTGTGCCTGGTGCCACGGCTCAATAGGCTAATCCTCCGCCTGCGTCGCCCGCATACCCGGTTCTAGTCCCGGTCGCTGCAACTGTCCCAGTTGCTCCTCTTCCAGTCCAGCTCTCTGTTGTAGCCCAGGAGTGCAGAGGAGGATGGCCCAAGTCCTTGGGCCCTGCACCTACGTGGGAGATCAGGAGAAGCACCTGGCTCCGGGCTTAGATTGGCGCAGTGCGCCGGCCGCAGCACGCTGGCCACAGCGGCCATTGGGGGGTGAACCAACGGAAAAAGGAAGGCCTTTCTCTCTGTCTCTCTCTCACTGTCCACTCTGCCTATCAAAAAAATTATGTTATTGCAAAATTTAAAGGAAAAAATGAAGAAATGGAAGGAGAGGGGTTGAGGGAGGGATGATGGAAGGGAGGAAGTATGGTTATCTTCTTCAAATTATTTCTATAAAATATGTGAAATCTATTTTCTTTATATTAATAAGATTTAGAAAGCAAAGCAAAAAAGGAAAATATGTATGCAGCCTTCAACATATACATTGATAATCTGAGTTCTGATCACAGTGCACTAAACTAGAAATGAGAAGTTACAAAATCTCCATGTATTTGAAAATTTATAAGCTTATTACTAAAATGGGTAGAAGTAGAGATAGGTGTTTGGTCTAGCAGTTAATATCCCACTTGGGATGAACCATTTCCATATGTGAGCGCCTGGGTTTTTGTCCCAACTCTACTCTGGATTGCAGGTTCCTGCTGATGCACACCCCAAGAGACAGCAGGTAATGACTCAAGTAGTTGGTTCCCTGACACCCACATGGGAGACCCAGTTTGAGTTTCAGCTCCCAGCTCCAGCCTTGCTCAGGCCCCACTGCTGTGAGCATTTGGAGAATGAAACAGTGATGGGATGGGATATCTCTCTCTCTTATCTTTCTCTCTCTCTCTCTCCTTCTCCCCTCATTTCACCATCAAATAAAAATAATTAAATAAATTAAGCAGAATTAAAAACAAAAATATAAATTAGAAAGGCTGTAATTGGATGTCCATTTACTTATCGCAGATGTCAAGGACTGAGAAACCTAAAGTAGTACTAAAAAAAAAAAGGTATGCAGAACTTTAAACAAATGTGTCTTAAAAGGAAATAAAGATGATGAAACTAATGAGATAATTAGGACCAAGTGAATTAAAAAAATATGTAATACAAAGAAGGAGAGCATGATAAAGAAATAAATTTAAAAAAAATAGTATATCAACTTGGATGAGAAAAGAGAGAAGAAATAACATTAATGGTGGATTTGTAAAGGCTGATACAATTAAGCCTCTTATTATAAAACGAAGGAACCATAGAAGGTAAGGAAGGGAAGGCATGTACCCCCACACCTACACTCCAGAAGTGAGGTGCCTCATAAAATTGCATGAACTTAGGAAAATTTCAGAGATAACTCAGGCCAAAAATTGAACTTTGAAAACTGATTTCAGAATAAAACCCGTCAATTATTTATTGTTAATATTCTGAATAAATAGCCAAAATCTTTTAAGATAATTTCCAACCTAGTTCACTTCATTTATCAAGTGTTAACAAATATTCAAGGAACAACAGTCCCATACTTGCACATTGCTTTTCAAAGCAGTTGTGTGAGTAGAACTCCACAGCTCACCTTAAGAGGATAACACAGACTCACTATCAAAATTGGCAAAGACAGACGGACAGTTGGCTTAGCAGTTAAGACACCTGCATCTTGTATTAAAGTGCGTGGGTTTGAGCACCGGCTCCTTCGTCTGACTCCAGCTTCCTAATGCAGACACTAGGAGGGAGCTGTAATTTGGTTTCTGGATCCATATGGAAGACCTGGGTTGAATTCCAGGCTCCCAGCTTCAGCCTCAGTCCCGCCCTGGGCACTGTGGGAATTTGGGGAATCAGCCAGTAGATGGAAGATCTGTCTTTGCTTCTTAAATAAATGAATAATGTTTTCTATTTTTAAGTTGGCAAAGTAAAAGCCAAGAAAATAACAGACCAAATAAGAATGAATAGTCCAACAAAGTTAGGAAGTCCAAGCACCCATCAGGAAAAAATACATCAATATATGAAGAGGATAATAGATCATATTCTAAATTATTGTATACTCTTATGATGCATTTTTATTTGAATTTTTCAATAAAACTCATAGAAAAATCTACAAAATTATATACTATTCAAAAACCATTTTATAAAATACATGTAATAAGCATTATGAACAAAACAAAAAATATTACAAACACAGCAGATACTCCCTTATTGCTTTCTCTAATAACTATGTCTGCTACAAAAGTCACTATTTTCATGACTTTTGACATCATAGATGAAGTTTGCCTACCTGTAACATTATATAAATGAAACCAAAGTTTATGCACTCAGTTATCTCTGGCTTTGCTCATTATGTTTGCAAGATTTATGTATTTTGTTGCATATAGATTTATATTACACACTGTCATTTCTGCAGACTATTCCTGTATGTGGCTACACACAAAACATTTGTGCATTCTTTTTTTTTTTTTTTTAGATTTTTATTTACTTATTTGAGAGGTAGAGTTACAGACAGTGAGAGAGACAGAGAGAAAGGTCTTCCTTCCGTTGGTTCACCCCCCAAATGGCCACTATAGCTGGCGCTGCACTAATCTGAAGCCAGGAGCCAGATGCTTCTCCTGGTCTCCCATGCGGGTGCAGGGACCCAAGCATGTGGGCCATCCTCCACTGCCCTCCCGGGCCACAGCAGAGAGCTGGACTGGAAGAGAACCCGGTGCCCATATGGGATGCTGGCGCTGCAGGCAGAGGATTAACCGAGTGCACCACTGTACCAGCCGCACATTTGTGCATTCTATAGTGGTTAACATTTTGGTTTATTGCCTTCTCTTTTTTTTGCAAATGAGAATGGTATTAATATTATCAAACTTGTATGTATCTCTTGATTACATACTATTACACATGGGTTGATAAAGTACATAATATATTTTCAGGGGCTGGCACTGTGGTTTAGCGGGTAAAGCCACTGCCTGTAGTGCTACGGTCTGGGAAGGCAGTATAAGATGTCCCAAGTCCTTGGGCCCTTGGACCTGTGTGGGAGACCCAGAAGATGCTCCTGGCTCCTGACTTCAGATAGGCCAAACTCTGGTTGGCCGTTGTGGCCATTTAGGGACTGAACCAGCGAATGGAAGAACCCACACCCCCTCTCTACCTCGCTGTAACTCTGCCTGCCTGCCTGCCTTCTTTTCTTTTTCTCTCTCTCTCCCTCCTTCCCTCCTTTCTTCCCTCCCTCTCTCTCCCTCTCTCCCTCCTTACTCTCCTGCCTCTCTCCCTCCTTTCTTCCCTCCCTCTCTCCCTCTCTCCCTCCTTTCTTCCCTCCCTCTCTCCCTCTCTCCCTCTCTCTCTCTTTCTTTCTCTCTCTTTCTTTCTCTTTCTTTCTCTCTCTTTCTCTCTCTTTCTCTCTCTCTCTCTTTCTCTCTCTTTCTCTCTCTCTTTCTTTCTCTCTTTCTCTCTCTCTTTCTCTCTCTCTTTCTTTCTTTTTTCCCTTCCTTCCTTCCTTCCTTCCTTCCTTCCTTCCTTCCTTCCTTCCTTCCTTCCTTCCTTCCTTTTTAAAGATTTATTTCTTTATTTTTAAAAGGTAGTTACACAGAGAGAGAAGGAGAGGCAGAGAAAGAGAGAGAGGTCTTCCATCCACTGGTTCACTCCCCAGTTGGCTTCTATGGCCGGAACTGTGCCAATCTGGAGCCAGGAGCCAGGAGACTCCTCCAGGTTTCTCACACAGGTGCAGGGGCCCAAGGACTTGGGCCATCTTCCACTGCTTTTCCAAGCCATAACAGAGAGGTGGATCAGAAATACAGCAGCCAGGACTCGAACCAGCACCCATATGGGATGCTGGAACTGCTGGTGGTGGCTTTACCAGTTACGCCACAGCGCCGGACCCCTGCCTTTCAAATAAATAAATAAATAAATATTTAAAATATATATATATATACACACATATATATACACATATCTTTAACGAATGTTATAGAACTTGCCGAAGGCTTTTTTTCTGCCAATTTACACCTCAACAATCAATATATTTCAATTTGTATTATTTCACGTACTCAGTTCCATTTGATAGTGCCTGTTTTTGGTTTTGTTTTACTATTCATTTTAGTCATTCTCACTATGTATTCATACTGTATTATAGTTTGCTTATCCCTAATAAGCTATGATGTTGAGATTATTTTCATATGCTGATGGAATCAGTGTATGTGTGTCTGTGTGTATGAAATGCTCTAATAAATCTTTGGTTCATATTTCTTCTGAGCTATATCTGTTATCTTATAATTCTGTTGTTTCTTATTAAATAGTAATATTTATCATTTGTAATAGGTAGATATCTTCTAATGCTGTTTCTTGCTATTTTATAGAATTCATGTTGACTTTAAATAAAGCATTCTAAATTTTAACATAGTCTGTTATTGCTGTTTTCCATTAATATATAATTCTATAATCCATTTTTATTAACCTATTTAAGAAATGTTTGTGCATTCTAAGTTCCTTAAGGTAATCACCTCAATGCTTAATAATTTTAATTTTACATTTACAGTTTTAACTTTTTACATCACTGTATATAACAAATCTGGAGTTTACTGTTGTACGCACCGTGATAGAGATGAGCAAGATCAAAATATGTTTTTATTGTTGTACACACCGTGATAGAGATGAGCAAGATCAAAATATGTTTCCAATTGGAACAGTACCCGTTCCTGAATTCACTAACTTTGCCAAACAGCTCACATTCATTATAAATTAGATTATTGTTTTTAATCAGCTTTTTCTCTATTTTTCTTTCTATTAATTTCCCATTTAAGAGTTCCTTGCACCAAATACATTCTACTTTCCAAAATTTCTATGGCTAGTTTTGGGTCTTTGCATTGCCATAAAACTATCGATGTAGTTGTTATTCTTTTCAGACATACATATAATCATGCACCTGCATGCTTGCACATTGATACACACACACACACACACACACATCCCTTTACGCCGAGATTTTATTGGAATTGATTGACTACATAGAAAATTGGATAAAATGGACATCTTCATAAATCGTTTCCTGGCATATGAATGTGGAATGTTTCTTTTGAGATTTTTAAAATATTTTATTTAATGAATTAGTGTAGCAGAAATAAACAAATTATTAAAATCTGGGAGAATTTATACAGAATAATCATTATTTTCTAGCTACAAAAATCTTCACACAAATATTCACCCATGTCAAAATATTAAACCAAGAAGCACAACACTAAAACATACAGCCTTAGAGAAATATTGTTTTTGGTTTAAAGCATACAGAGTGTGGAGGAGCTGAAATGTTTTTTAGGCAAATATGAGATAGCTGAAGAACTTCCAGAAATAGAGAAACAAGACAAGCCAATTTTTCATTTCTTTTTCACAAACTCAATGCCACCCATAAAAAAAAAATTTCAAGAGGCCAAAAAGTTAATATAAAAATCAAACAGAAGTTTATTTAACAAGTAAATGGAACAAGAAAAGTAAAATAGATCCATAAAAACTATTGTTAAAGGATGAGAAATGCAAATAAAACATTTCTGTTGTGAACATATTTCCAAAAATCCAAATGAGAAGCTAAAGAAAATATAGAGAGTAATAATGCTAACTGAATGTAGTATCCTAAGACATTACTAAGGGACATTTTTTAAATAAATGAAAATTAGTTTAAACAAAAAGTTTGAAAAGAAATACACAAAAAAATGAAGAAATGAGATATGATTGAACTCAGGAAGAAAAACTAGAAGAAAAGCATTAAAACGTTTTATAAATAAGGAATTATTTGTAGCTGTCTAGAGAGGAAAAGTTCTAGTAAAGATTACTAAACATCACTGAAGATAACAATTAAAGAACAAGATAACAATTAAGAACATTTAAAAATCACTAAACAATGAAGTAAAAATACAAATAAGTTGCTGAAATGTGAGCCTTTTAAGGATAAAATTTTAAAATATGTAGGAAGAATCTAAAATTTAAAATTTCAAACTACTAACATTTCATTACTAACAAAAGACCTAACCTTCCTATTGTGAGAGTATCTGAGTTTCATTCCAACTTCCTGCTAATGCAGACCCCACAGGGACAGAGGTGTTAGCTCAAGCACTTGAGTTCTGTCACTTGTGTGAGACAATTAGTTAAGTTCTGGGCTCCTAACTTTGGTCTGGCCCAGTCATAGCTGTTTTACACACCTGGGAGTAGCAAATAGGAATTCTCTCTCTTTCCCCTCTCTCTCCTTTTCCAATGCTCATATTCACTCTCACTATGTCACTGAGCTTCTCAAATAAATAGATTTTCATATATTACATTGCCAGCATTTCATTCTTAGAAAACCATAAGACAAATTGATGGAAAATTTCCAAGGATCTGACAATCTGAACAAATATATCAATTAAATTGACATAGCTGACACTTTTGGAAATTCTACCGAACAAAGTCTGAATACACACTCTTTTCAAGTGCACAAGAAACACTTAACAAGGTGGAACTTATTGTAGGCCATTGTCAAATATCAATGAAAGCAAAATGATTGAAAGACTACAAAACTTGTTACAAAAACTGAATAAAATTGAAACCAATTCCAAAATAATCTATTTTTAAAAATCATTATAGTTCCAAATTAACAACACTTTTTGATTACAGAGCAAAATAGAGAGAAATTAAGTAGTATTTTAATTGGAAGAATATTAAAACATAACACATTAAAATTTATCATAAGTAGATAAAAGAATGTTTTGAGGAAACAATATCATCAAATACTTATGCTACACATGTAGTCTCAATCAGTGATCTAAACCTCCATATTAAGAAACAATAAAGAACAAATCATGCCAGAAACAAGCAGAAGAAAGGAAATATTAAAATATGTAAAGAAATCAATGTAATTTAAATCAGACTCACAATATAGAAGAATTGATTTCCTCCAAGCTCTTTTAGGGGCCAGCACTGTGGCTTTGCAGGTAAAGCCACCGCCTGCAGTGCAGGCATCCCATTTGGGCACTGGTTTAATTCCTGGCTGATCTACTTCCAATCCAGCATGAAAGCAGAAGATGGCCCAAGTCCTTGGGCCCCTGCACCCATGTGGGAGACCTGGAAGCTCCTGGCTCCTGGCTCTGGATTAGCACAGCTCCTGACATTGAGGCCATCTGGGGAGTGAACCAGCAGGTGGAAGACCTTTCTCTCTCTCTCTGCCTCTGACTTTCAAATAAATAAATAAATCTTAGAAAAAAAAAGCTTTTTTAAATTTTGAATACCATGGATGAACTGTAGCCAGACTAGTGAATAAAAAAGAAACATATCAAATGTATCCTTATCAAAACAGAACATATAAAAGCATGTTTCAGATATTAAAAATAAAACAAGGAGATACTGAGTAACCTATTTAAACTGGACAAATGTTTTCTTGGAATGATATAAATTTCCAAATTGCATTCAAAAGGCATTGTGTAGCATGAGTAGTAGATACCTACTACAGAAAGTGTATTTGTAGTTCAGGACTTTAAAACAAAGTAAACGTCAGACCTTTAAAACTAAATAAACTCCAGACCAGATAGCTTTACTAGACAGGTCTACCAAACATTTAAGGAATAAACAATATCAAGTTTATACAACTTTCAAAAATCCCCAAACCATAAAAGTAATTAACATATTACTAAGGGAAAATATGTTGATACATTATGAATAGTATTTAATAAGAGGAATGATATAGATATAGTTACAAAAGTATCTGTAAAGGGACTAATAAAGTTTTAATCTGCCTGAGGTTGCTACAGAATGGCATGTACTAATTTAATTTTATTTTTAACAAAGATTTATTTATTGAACAGCAGAGGTACATAGAGAGAGGGAAAAGAGAGAGAGGGAGAGAAAGTGAGACAGAGAGAGAGAGATTGAGATTTTGTATCTGATGGTACATTGCTGAAATGAGTGCAATGACTGAGGCTCCATCAAGGTCTCCCATATGGGGGACAGGGGTCCAAGCACTTGGGCCATCTTCTGCTGCTTTCCCTGGCCATATCTGAGAGCTGGATCTGAAGTGGAACAGCCAGGACTGGAACCAATTCTCATATGGGACGTCAGCATTGCAGGTGGCAGTTTGATGCCCTGCAACACAATGGTGTTCCTATGTATTAATTTTAAACTACATGTATGTGTGTATTCTGAGTCTATGAGTAAAAATAAAGTTGTGGCGAGGGAGGGATGGAGAGGAAAAGAATGAGAGAGAGAGAGAAAATGTTTTCTTATATTCCAGTGAACGAAATTAGTCAGGAATGCTACAAAGAGTATTTTCACATCCAGTGGAGTAAATCTGACAAACTGGCTAAGATTATAAATGAAATATATGGCCAAATTTACCTTGAAAAAGAAATAATGAATTGAATTCACTTTTACATACTTGGGTAGAGGGTCCTAAAAATGTTTCTAGATATCCACTTTTTTGTCCATGCTCTCATTCCACTGCACAGGGTAGATTCTATCTTTTAAAAAATGATTTATTTATTTTTAAAATCAGAGTTACACAGAGAGAGAAGGAGAGGGAGAGAGGTATTCCATCCACTGGTTCACTGCCCAATTGGCCACAAAGGCCAGAGCTGCGCCCATCTGAAACCAGGAACCAGGAGCTTCTTTTGGGTCTCCCACATAGGTGCAGGGGCTCAAGGACTTGGGCCATCTTCTACTGCTTTCCAGGCCACAGCAGAGAGCTGGATCAGAAGTGGGGCAGCTGAGACTCAAACCGGTGCCCATATGGGATGCTAGCACTGCAGGTGGCAGCTTTACTGGCTATGCCACAGCGCTGGCCCAGGATGGATTCTCAAACTGACTCTGTCTTGGCTGAAATGGCATCATTATCTCCAAGTTTATCTCCTACTTATTTAGATAGTTCACCAGAAAGTCAGAGGTTCTTTCCCGCTTAAGAAAGAGTTCCATCCGGCACCACGGCTCAATAGGTTAATCTTCCGCCTGCGGTGCCGGCACCCCAGGTTCTAGTGTCCCGGTCGGGATGCCGGATTCTGTCCCGGTTGCCCCTCTTCCAGGCCAGCTCTCTCCTGTGGCCCAGGAGTGCAGTGGAGGATGGCCCAGGTCCTTGGGCCCTGCACCCCATGGGAGACCAGGAGAAGCACCTGGCTCCTGGCTTCGGACCAGCGCGATGCGCCGGCCCCAGCGCACTGGCCGCAGTGGCCATTGGAGGGTGAACCAATGGCAAAAGGAAGACCTTTCTCTCTGTCTCTCTCTCACTGTCCACTCTGCCTGTCAAAAAAAAAAAAAAAAAAAAAAAAAAAAAAAAAAAAAGGAAGGGAGGAAGAGTTCCACACTTAATTTTCATTCATCTAAATTGAGTCATTAAGCCATTAAAGCAAATTAGGTCCTAGACGAGTTTTGAAGCAAGTGAGAGTGGTAAGGCTGTTCTCCAAGTCGTGTGAAGTACAGCATGAGCCCTGCAGAGAGAGCACATCCTTTAGTTCTACACTAGGTGCCTCCCACCCTTAAGTAATGACTCTAAATTGACCAAGAATAGGTCACATGTGCCAATATCTAAGATACTTTTACGCCTTTAGAATGTAGGAGTGATTCCTACAGAAAAACCAGCCTCTTGCTACTAAAGGATGGAGGAATATATTATCCAGTGATGTCTATTATCCAGCGATGTCTGAGTGCTAGAAGGATTCAACTTCTATGTTAATACCTAGCACAAGTCTGATAGATGTTCAAGTCTCTTATCTGACAATTGATTATTACATCTAACTTGTTTTTCTTAGAGATATCTTCTTTTATTACTAAACAGATAAGGGTCATGATACCAGTTTCCATAATGGACAACTGTACCAAACTTGATAAAAACTTCAACTATACTAAACTTAAATTTGAATCAATTTTATTTCTGCAGAGTAAATGAATCCGTAGCTTCTCAAGGTAACTTTTCCAAAATGAAACATCCCAAAAGATCTATTACAATATTTTAAAAAATAAGTGGGGTAAAAATGTGATCCACAGGCAAGATTAAAAGGACTTAAAAAGTTACTTGAATTTTAACAAATGATTATTTAGATATATAAATAATTAACTAATCTGATTTTAGGTGGCACAGCCTTATGTAAAAATGGTATATGTTTTAAGTAGAGTAATTGTGTGGTATGATATTAATGAATAATCAAGAAAGTGATTTAGGTAAACATCTTGGTCCATTAATAAGTGGACTGATAGACTCCACTACTGTGATATGGATTTCTGTTTATTTTACCAGAAAGTTGGACTAAAATAGCAGTAACAGTGATGATAATAATGGATATTTAGATGCTTGTAATTAGGTCAGAAGCCACTAACCACATCATATTATTAATTTTAATCCTCATAAGAATTCATGAGTCATATGACTTTTTCATAAAAGATTTAATTAATTAATTTATTTGAGAGGCAGACTTACAGAGAGAGAGAGAGATCTTCCATCTTCTGGTGCAGGGTCTCCCATGTGGTTGAAGGGGCCCAAGTGCTTAGGCCATGTCCCACTGCTTTCCCAGTCCATTAGCAGTGTGCTGGATCAGAAGGGACTCAAACTGGCATGCACATGGGATATTGGTGCTGCAGGAGGCAGCTTAACTTACTAAATGACAGGGCTGGCCTCTAGTCATATAACTTTTTTTTAAAGATGAGTTTATTTATTTGAAAGGCAGAGTTACAGCAAGGCAGATGCAGAGGCAGAGAGAGAGGTCTTCCTCAGATGGCGGCAATGGCCGAAACTGGGCCGATCTGAAGCCAGGAGACGGGTATCCACACGGGTTCAGGGGCCCAAGAATTTTGGTCATTTGCTGCTTTCCCAGGCATATTAGAAAGGAGCTGGATCAGAAGTAGAGCTGCGGGGACGAGAACCAGTGCCCATATGGGATGCTGGGACTGCAGGTAGCAGCTATACTTCCTATGCCACAGTGCCGGCCCTGAGTCATATGACTTTAACAGAAAAAGAATTTCGATCTAAAAAGGTTCAGGTCACATAGTAAATAAGAGATGAAAAATGAATTCAGTGGCTGATCTGTCAGAGTCAAAAGGTTCTAGCTGCTCTTTGAATTACTTACATCTGTGCATATGAGGAAGGTGAGTGAGATTGTTATTAACCTGGATAAGAAGCATCCAGAAGGAAATGGGCAGACTGAAATAGTGGACTAATTCATGAAAGTTTAATGGGAAAAATGAGTCTAGTATGTTTTGGCAATTGTATGATATTAAAATACTTAAGACACCATCATAAGTCAAAGGTGCATCAAGTTTCACTATCTGGAAATATAATTTGACTAAATAGCATCATGTGGCATTTCCAGAGTCTGATATAGTCACAGGCTGCCAGAAGCGAAATAGACAGGCACACGTTTCAGAATGATATTTTTCCTGTGATACGCACATGTACTATTGAACTTGGTCCTGGGAATCACATTTTTAACAGTGATACTGACAGAGTGGAATGTGCCGGGGTGGGTGTGGAGAAATAAGCACAGAAAAGAAATCAGACCATACATATGACAAAAACGCATTCATTAAAGAAGATTCAGGGGGAAACATATTTTTACATCATCTATGTTCTATTATTTGGAAGAAATATTAAACGTCATCTAAATGGTCCTAGAGGTTTTGATCTAAAAGTTTTAAGATAAAATAAAGGAAATGGCAATTTATTATAACAAAGAAATAGCTAATAACCAAGTTTCCCAAAGTAACACACCCTTGGATACCCGGATGTTCTTTCCCTGAGGTTGAAAGCAGAGGAAAGAAACTTCTGTTTGGGGAACTTGTATACAGGTTTGAACGCTGCAGAGACTTCCAACTCTGTTTTTGTAAGCTTGCATTTTTAAGACTTACAAATGAACCATAATTATGATATACAACACTCTTGAAACAAACAAAAGGCACCCTAATTTCTCACTATTCTATTTTTCAAAAAGCCAGTAAATCCAAGATAATGTAATTGAAAATTTTATTATCTGCTTCGTCTTCTAGAAAAATTTAAAGTTACTTAATGCAAATCAAAATAAGTGGTATGTGGACAAATACACTAGGTTAATCAAGATTACTCTGTGCCTCCTTTACTTTTCATCCAATATTGTACCTATTGCCAAGGGGAAGGTTTTATTCTCCATTCTTGTCTTCTTGAGTGAAACAGCTCAATCCAAAGATGTGCAGTGAGTAGCATAACAGGTAGAGGTGTTGCCTGCCACATGGGCTTCCCTAGAGGTGCCTGATCCAGGTTCCATATGCACTACTTCTGATCCAGCTCCCTGCTAATGGCCTGGGAAAAGCACGAGGAAATGGCGCTTCCACCCACGTGGGCGACTGGGATGAAGCTCCTGGTCCCTAGCTTCTGACTCTCAGCTTAGACCTGCCTCTGCTGTTGTGGCCATCTGCGGGGTGAATCAGTGGACAGAAGATTCTCTCTCTCTCTCTCTCTCTCTCTCTTTCTCTCTCTCTCTCTTTCTCTGTCTCTAACTTTCAAATAAATAAATAAATCTTTAAAAAAAAGAGTCTTGCAGTAGCCAGAGACAAGAAAACCAGTATACTCAAGGCAGAAGTACTCCTAAGGCTTTTGAGTGGGATATCCTGAGCACATAGTAGCACCAGGTATGTTTTCTTTTTTCTCCCCTAATTGTTCCTCCCTCTATGCATGTCATTTGATTGGCAGACTGGGATTTACTATCTTTGGTCCCTGTATGCATGCATCCAAATTCTACCTTGTGTTCCATTTTCCAAGAGTACCCAAGTAAAACCCAGGGGGAGTGGGGAGCAGGGATCTAAACCACAAAGCTAATCATAAGATTTGGGTTCCCTCATGTTCAGGATGCCCTTCTTGTGGGTATGTTCTTAGCCTCGTTATCTTGGGAAACCTTCCCAAGGCCTTTTCTTCCTCTTTAAGTAGGATGTAGCTAACCATGAATCTGGCCTTTTGGTGGCAAAATGCTTGTTCCTGGGCAGTGTTGGGTTGGTCCTGACTTCTTGTAATGTCACTCTACATCTCTGGAATCTAAATACCGTGTATGTTAACAAATGTGATTACCTTAGGAATGCCAACCTGCCAATGACGCATCACTGACTGATGCAGCACTTCTACATCTGGGTGAATGCCTATAAAAGGCAACTTTAAAGACTCATTTTGGGGCCGGCGCTGTGGCACAGTGGGTTAAAGCCCTGGCCTGAAGCGCCAGCTCTGACTCTCAAGTAAAAAAAAAAAAAAAAAAAAAAAAAAAAAAAAGACTCAAGTTCGTATTAAAAGAATAATTAAAATTTAAAGCTGACAATAATTAATTGGTTAATTCTAAGAGAAAATCTTCTATTCATTAATCAGTTCTTGAAATCTATTCTGACCTCCTGACACATATGTTTCAGATGCCTACTACCAAATGATGTTCCCTTCAATTGTGTACAGGAAAAAGAAAAGTGCCATTTTGTTTCATACTCAATACCTCTTTATGTGTCATTTTTTTTTTCCAGCAGGCAGAGTTAGACAGAGAGAGAGAGACAAAGAAAAAGGTCTTTCCTCCCTTGGTTCACCCCCAAAATGGCTACTACAGCCGGTGTGCGCTGCGCCAATCCAAAGCCAGGAGCCAGGTGCTTCCTCCTGGTGTCCCATGTGGGTGCAGAGCCCAAACAATTGGGCCATCCTCCACTGCCTTCCCAGGCCACAGTAGAGAGCGGGACTGAAGAGGAGCAACCGGGACAGAATCCGGCGCCCCAACCGGGACTAGAACCTGGGGTGCTGGCGCCGCAGGCAGAGGATTAGCCTAGTGAGCCATGGCGCCAGCCATTTATGTGTCATTTTTATTGTACCTAAGAAGCCGCAAGTGCCAAGTAAACCAAAGGCCATATTCCTTATCACAACCAAATGCTTGGCTACAAAACCAATCATCACTTAACAGCTAAGAACCTTCCTCTAATCTGTTTAATCAAGATATTTTATTTACAAAGATCATTTGACTTTTTGAATCAGAGGTTTTTTCTTTCCTCATAGCCTGCAACACTCCCAATATTCCTGCCCTAAATTAGACAGAGTTAACAATAGAGAACTATTGGAAGCAGAACTAAAGGGATAGAGGAGAGATTTATCTCTCATTCCTATAAACCTGAGAAAGGCAATATCTTCAGATTTCTAGGAGCCTAATCTTTGAATGCTCAGCTAGAAATACCAGCTTCTTGTCTTCTTTGAAATCGGAGGTCTGTTTTAGCAGAGTGACCCTGTCAGTGTAAGAACTTTAATTAGTATTGAACACAGCCTGGCAGAATCCTAACTGTCTGTGAGGCTACATTAGTTCTGTGATTCCTGTGCTCCAATGACTATGAATTAAGGACAATATCAGCTTCAAGGTTCTTCTTTCCATTTCTAACTTTTCAAGACAGCCATTAGCTAGATTAATATTTTTTCTTAACTGCCATTTCTTTTTCCCTCGAATCATATCTCTCTGATGACATGTCTTTTATCTTTTGATAAATAGGAAAAA
Organism: Oryctolagus cuniculus; assembly: GCF_964237555.1. NCBI lineage: Eukaryota > Metazoa > Chordata > Mammalia > Lagomorpha > Leporidae > Oryctolagus > Oryctolagus cuniculus. The sequence continues at coordinate 120,204,159 of NC_091433.1, read as the reverse complement.
AAAATAAGCTTCTGTTTCAAAAATGGTTATTATTTGTGTAAAACTGATTTAATTTACTTTTAACATGTAGTCCTTCATAGCCTTTATTAGCACTACAGTGTAACTATTTCATGATTATATTAGTGTTTTTTAATGAGGCTTTCAACTTAGCAAAAGATCTTTTTGCATACACAGAGGACAGAGCACAATGCATTAAACAAATTTAATATTAATATCGCTGGAGAGCTACTCTACAACCAAACAGCATTTAATCCTCATCATAATGTTTATGGGAATGATTTACAATAATGTACAAGATATAATTCTTAAACAATGGTCCAATAAAAAGGATATCATTATATGGTTGCACAAATGTCTTTCCTCTCAATAAAATCTTTATTTATGTGAACACTATGTCTTTCAGAATGCCTGAAGAATAAAAAATTTCTACCTTAACTTATATATTAAAATAAGGTGCCATGGTATGTGCGTGCTGGGGGGTGTAAAGTCTATTTTTCAATGTATGAAACAGCCACCTAATGACTTGTTTATTTGGCCGTCAATCTTTGTAGCTGCCAGACCTTTTCTCTTCCCTTCAGATGAACTGGCGCAATGCTGACTTGGCTCCTATGTAGACACAAATGTCCCCTGTCCTGGGGAATGATTGCTATTAGCATTTACAGCCTTTTGAAGAGTTCCTCTTGTCATAAAGGCAGCTCTTTTTTTTTTTTTTTTTCTCAACAAAAAAACACTTTTCTCCCCTGCTCCTTCCTGCCCCATCTGAGGAATGATGAAAAGGAAAGAAAATACCTTTTAGGAAAATGGAGCCTACAACGGGTAATCAAAGATAAAATAAACAAATGGGATTACCTCAAATTGAAGAGTTTCTTAACAGCAAAGGAAACAGGAAAGCGAAGAGGCAACCAACAGAATGGGAGACGTTATTTGCAAACCACACAACAGATGAAGGATTAACAACTAGAATCTACACAATGATCAAAAACACCACAGAATCAAAACAAACAACCCAATAAAAAATGGGCCAAGGACCTTAACAGACATTTTTCAAAAGAGGAAATCCAAATGGCCAACAGACACATGAAAAAATGCTCAGGAACCCTAGCCATCAGGGAAATGCAGATCAAAACCACAATGAGATACCACCTCACCCCGGTTAGATTGGCTTACATACGGAAATCAACCAACAACAGACGCTGGGGAGGATGTGGAGAAAAAGGGACACTAGTCTACTGTTGGTGGGAATGCAAACTGGTAAAGCCACTATGGAAGACAGTCTGGAGAATCCTCAGAAACCTGAATACAGCACTACCACAGGACCCAGCCATCCCACTCCTTGGAATATACCCAAATGGAATTAAAGAGGTGAAAAAAGCCATTTGCACCTCAATATTTGTTGCAGCTCAATTCACAATAGCTAAGACATGGAATCAACCTAAATTTCCATCAAGGATGACTGGATAAAGAAACTATGGGATATGTACTCTATGGAACACTATACAGCAGTAAAAAAAAAAAAAAAAAAAAAAAAAAAAAAAAAAAAAACAATGAAATCCGGGCATTTACAACAAAATGGAGGAAGCTGGAAAACATCATGCTGAGTGAAATAAGCCAGTCCAAAAGGGACAAATATCACATGTTCTCCCTGATCGATGGCAACTAAATGAGCACCTAAATGATACCCATTGAAGTGAAATCGACACTATGAGAAACAATGACATGAGCAGCCCTTGTCTAGACTGTTGAAGAACAACTTACTATTTTGTTCCTTTAGTATTTTTGTTGTTGTTGTTGCTTGGTTTGCTCTACACAAGACCACTGGTTGAACTCTGCAATCAATGCACAACCATTCTTAAGCGTTTAAAAATTAACAGAAAATTGATCTCTGTGAAACACAGGAGTGGGAATAAGAGAGGGAGGAGATATATAGGACGGCACATACTCACTCAGACCTACCTCCAATGGTGGAACTAGAAATGTGCCACGGGATTTCAACTCAACCTTACCAAGGAGGCAAGTACCAATGCCAGCACACTTGGTAAAGTGATAAGTATAAATACACAACTGATCAAAAAGATAGGGTAAGTGTCAAAGAGATTACACAAATAAGACCAGTGTAAGCAAATAATGAAAGATAGAATCAAAAGGGAGAGAATGATCCTGTGGGGGAAGCAGGACACACAGCAGACTCATAGAATGGCGAACGCCCAAAACAGCACTCCTGCCTCAGAATCAACCCTTGGGACATTCGGATCTGACTAAAAGGTCCATGAGAGTCTCACAGGCATGGAAAGCCATGACACGGTGGCAAAAAAAACAATCTAAATGAAGGATCCTGGTGAACAAGACCCCAGCAGAAGGATCAGGCCATCAAGGAGAGAGGCGCCTTTCTCTAAAGGGAGGAAGGAACCTCCACTGTAATATAGCCTTGACTAAACAAATTCAGAGTTGGTGAACTCAAGGGGCTTCCATAGCCTAGACAGCTCATAGCAAGAGTCTCGGGTGATTGCTGACATCATAAATAAGAGTGCCAATTGTTAAATCAACAACGGGAGTCACTGGGTTCATGCTCCCCACGCAGGATCTCTGTCCTTAATGTGTTTAACTATGAAACTCAAAAACAACACTACTAGTTGAACAATACTCTATACCTGGTTCGGGTGTGTGAGTGCAGCCTGTTGAAATCCCTGCTTAGTATATACTAAGTTGATCTTCAGTATATGAAGGTAATTGAAAATGAAACTCAATGAAGGGCGGGATGGGGGAGGGAGTGGGAGAGGGGAGGGCCACGGGAGGGAGGGAGGTTGTGGGGGGGTAAGCCACAACAATGCAAAAGATGCATTTTATATTCTACTTAAAACTATTGGTTGAACTCTGTAATTAATACACAATTACTCTTAGGTGTTTAATTAATGCTATAACTAGTACTCAAATAGTATTTTACTCTGTGTGGGAGCAAAATGTGGAAATCTTTACTTAATATACGCTAAATTGATCGTCTGTATATAAAGATAATTGAAAATTAATCTTGATGTGAAGGGAAGGGGTGAGGGAGTGGGAGAGGGGAGCGTTGTGGGTGGGAGGGAAGTTATGGGGGGGGGGAGCTACTGTAATCCAAAAGCTGTACTTTGGAAATTTATGCTCATTAAAAAAAAAAAAAAAAGAAATGGAGCCTACAAAAATGTTCCTCTGGTTCAATGAAAAAAGGACACCTTGGACTCTAAAGAAGGGACAATTTTAAGCAATTTTTTATGGTGAGGTTTCTTTTTGTGGTGTGCATTGACTCAGGAACCTCCTCCTGCCTCGTGGGATCTTTAGCAGCAGAACCATCTTTCCCCTCTCAACCCCAGCGTTTTCATAGATTTATTTATAAATAAACTCCATTGTCACCACCATCTTCATCACAGCAAAGTTTTGTTTTGCTATAATTTCTCTTAAGGTGCATTTCATTTTGTCCAAGCTATGGGAAAAAATGCCCAGAGTTTATTTTACTTATCTTTTAAAATTCTAAAGTCCATCCAGAAAGTGGAGATGCAAAGACTAACATAAATCCTGTCTTCAAGGGAATTACCATCAAGTAGTTAACATCTCCTGGACAAATAAAGGTGAGTCTTTAACACAAAGCATTATTCATCTTTAATGGTGCTCTGCCTCTAACTCTGACATTTACAAACTGTTATTTGTGCAGTCATTAAAATCTAGCTCTTCACTCTGTACAATAGACCTAATGCTAGTATATTCTGTTGTTGTGAAACCGAAAATACATATGTCTATCCTTGAAAAGTGTTTTGCATAGTGCTTTGCAAATGATTATCAGTAAATAAAGTGATTCATGTGGGAAAAAAGTGAAACACAAGATAAGATTTGAGTGATATAGGCAAAAATGACAGAAGTACATATTTCTAATACTCATAGGGACAGCTATTTTTTTTTTCTACGGGGATACTTATGAAACAATTATCTGCTCACAGGTCCCTGAACTGCTCTTGTCTGCATTGCAAGGATATAAACACTACTGTGCTATTGGCTGCTCCCCAGCATTTGTTGACATCTGTTTTCTTCCCTACCTTTTTAGAATGATCAGTTACACGAAGGTAGGAGCCACATCATAGACAAGTATCTTCACTTACATGACCTTGATGATTGTATGAACCAATCATGCCATGTCAACTTCCTCATATCTCTTAGAAGGGTGTGTGGGCATGTAACACTCATTCCAGATATTCCCAATAAAACAATATCAGTATCTAGAGTATTGACTATTTTGCAAATCGGTCCTGACTTCTAACAGAGAGGAATAAGTGGATGTGAGAGTCATGAAATATTGATGATGAACATGTATTGTCACTTGTTTTTTGTGAATCCCAGCAAATGGTAAAAACCTTAAGGATTCAGTTTCCATAAGAATTCCATGAAAAAGCCAACATTTGTCTATTTTAGTGACTGTGTAAAAAATATACATGATAATGTTGGAAAACATGAAAGTGATTGAGATTTTTTTGTTATGCTTTTCTTATAGTGCTATCATAAATATTCCATTTTCAAATTGATATTTTCCTTTGATTATCTAAATTTAGATCCTGTTCCTTGCAGTGTATGCTATTCTTAGGAAAGAGGCTGTTAACCTCAGAGCCATTTCATAGACCTCAAGTACTCATTCTACAAAAAGTGGGTCAAAATATTCCAGTGTTTCTTTCAGATTATGAAATGTTGAAGTATTAAAAGTTTAATTTTATGAAATCTAAACATTTTTTTTTATTTCCAGTGCCATTGGACACTGTCAGAGGGCATTGTGGATTTTTAGTTATTATTTAAAGAATTAACTAAGTGTTCAGTTCCATTGTCTGCTGTCTAAAAAATCCTCACTTTGGAAAAATTACTCTAAGAAACAACAAAATATACTCATCTCAGGTACCATTTTCTTATCCTGTGATCCCACAAATCTTTTTTTTAAAGATTTACTTATTTACTTGAAAGTCAGAGTTACACAGAAAGAGAAGGAGAGGCAGAAAGAGAGAGAGGGGGTTCACTAACCGATTGGCCACAATGGTCGGAGCTGAGTTGATCTGAAGCCAGGAGCCAGAAGCTTCTTCCACGTCTCCCACGCGGGTGCAGGGGCCTAAGGACTTGGGCCATGTTGTACTGCTTTCCCAGGCCATAGCAGAGAACTGGATGGGAAGTGGAGCAGCTGGGTCTCGAACTGGCACCCACATGGGATGACGGCACTGAAGGCGGCAGCTTTACTTGCTACGCCACCGTGTCAGCCCCTCCACAAATCATTTTAAAATCGTTACTTAAAATTGTTAGTACTTATGAATTTACTTGTAATTAAAACAAAAGAACCTTTGTCAATGAGGGAGGTAATGAATTACATATCTGACTCTTTTTCACGAATTTTTTTTTTAAATAAAAATTGAAGTTTGGGGCCAGTTTTGTGTTGTGGTGGTTTAAGCTCCCTGCTGATTCCAATCTTGGCTGCTCCACTTTCAATGTATTTCCCTGCTAATGCACTTCGGAAAGCAACGGGATCAGCAGCCCTTCCTTCCTCTTGAAGTCAGGTTGCACACACTCATGAATGTGTACTGTCCCTTTCAATAAATTTTGCTTTCCTGTGCACTTTTACATATCCTTCTTGAATTCTTTTCTTATGTAGAGACAAGAGCTTAGAACACGCCCAGGTAGAAGTTGAGCTCCACAACACCTCCAATAAGGATACCAATTGAACAATAATATTCATAGAAAAGAGTCAATGGAAATCCTGTGCTAAAAGAGGTTGGTTGCAAATATGTACATATATACATATTCTTTCCAGTGAATCCTATAACTCCTCTGAAGTCTTATTTTTCCATCATTTTTAAATACGGATAACTTTTTAAGTCATTTCTTACTTTACTACTAATGTTATCAGGATTAAATAATAAAATATATTTGTTAATTCTCCATAGACTGAAGACATATACATATTCTTATGAATTTCATATTAATTGTTTCCCTCACTGATTGAAAATGACATTATAATTACAATGTAATTGGAGTCTCTTTTTTTCTAGTTATTTATGCATGCAGTTACTTTGCAAAAACTGAAATGCTCTTAATTTGCTCCTAGTCAGCAATAGGATTGTCCTGATTTGAAAATTATGTTTGAGTTTCCTTCTACCTTGAAGGTATGATTGCTTTTCCTTTAGTTAGGGATTCCCTAACATATATTGATAGTTTGGTATTTCTGACATTCTTGTGCACAACCTTGTTGTTTAACATTAATTGTTGTTTTTAATATATGTAACAAGAGGCAGGTGTCTTACTGAGTGAGGAGACATACCAAGCCTAGGTTTAACACAATCATTACCTCAGGCTGGGGAGCTAATGTTTCTGTCTTCCATGTTTATTTCTCTGTCCTCTTCCCTTGTGGAGTTCTGACCCCTTGATGAGAAGCGTTACCCAACTCCTCATGATTTGCAGTTCCACAGATCAGCATTACTTCCCAGGATAACTGCTAGTGTAGTACACTATCATTACATGTGACATTTGGCTGATTGTCATTCAGGATGGAAAGACAAAGATGTTGATTCTGAGAGCCAGAGTGGGCCTTTTCAGAGCTAGCTAGTTGATAGGATTCCCTTCCTTCCCAGGAACCTCCTATTTAGCATCTTTAAGTAATCTACAAAAGCACTTCCCAGTATTAGAATGCATAGCGCAGTCACTCCCACTTAGTCTGATCTCTAGATCATAATATGTTTATCACTTGGTTGGAAGCATTAAAACCCTATCAGCCTCCTTTTCTAATCAATGTTAATTATTTCCAACAGATTTCAATGGATAATTCAATTACAAGACCTCTAAAGACCTGCCACTTTTAGGGTTAATATAAATGAATAATTGGAAAAAAATCTAAAAAACATAAATAATAAAAAACCTTTGGAGAGTCAGAAGGAAAGTGAGACTGTGAAGGCTAAGACTGACAATTTTTCATATCAGTTCACATGGGAATTTGAAAGAATTAGTGCTTATGTTAACCTACCAGGAGCTTTGTCTATTGATTATCCTCAGAATTTAGCACCACAACTTGCTTCTTTGTACCATCAGTAAAGAACCATATCATACTGAAAATCACTTCAAACTGAAAACTTAAATTTAAATTTAGATTCAATAAATATGTGAAAGTTATGAGCAGGGACTGAATAAGTTAATAATACTTAGTGAAAATGAATATTTAAGCCTGTTTATTTCTGTTCCCAGTATCCCCAGGTCTTAATTGCAAACCCTTAAGGTAAAGGTTATGGCATAACATATAAAAAACACAATATTTTATCCACCAGAAGTCAATGCAGCCAGAGGAATGTTTTAATTATCTGCACTGCATTATATATTAAGACAAACATTGTTTCTCAGTACAACATTAGTGGCCATGCAGTTTCTGTGGGTTGGGAAGTCTGGCATGGTTTATCAGAGTTGTCAGGCTCGGGGTTTCTCACAAAATCACACTCAAAGTGGCAGCTGGGACTGCGATTTCATCTAAAGCTCCATGTGTGGGAGATATCCACTTTCAAATTTGCTTACATGTGATTTTTCCCCCATGTTCTATCAGTGGGCCAGCTCTGTGGTGCAGTAGGTTGGGCTCTACCTGTATCACTAGAATCCCATATGGGATCCAGTTCAAGTTCCAGCTGCTCCACTTCTGAACCAGCTGCCTGATGATGGCCTGGGAAAGCAGTAGATAATGGCCCCGGAGTTTAGGCTCCTGCACCCATCTGGGAGACCTGGAAGAAGCCTCTGGCTCCTGACTTAAGATCAGCTCAGCTCCAGCCATGGTGGCCATTTGGGGAGTGAACCAGCATGTGAAGACCTGTCTCTGTGTCTCTCCCTCTCTTTGTCTTTAATTCTAGCTCTCAAATAAATAATAAAAGTCTTTTTAAAAATTAAGGCTTCAATTCTTTGATGACTTTTATTCAGAGACCGCTCTCATTTTTTGTACTATGTGGCCACTCTGCTAGACAGCTCACAGCATGGAAGCTTGCTTCATCAGAGCCAACAAGCATAAATGTAAGAAGAGAGAGAATCAGAGTATCAGATGGGATGGCAAGAGATGACAGAGAAAAAAGAAGGAAGTCAGGTCGTTTGCTAATATATTGTCAAATGCAACATCCTATAACTTCTCTCGTATTCTGTGATGGGAATTCAAGTGGTTCGTGTAATCATGCAATTAAAAATAAATATACTTTAGTGTAATTTTCTTTTTAAATTCATGCATAATAAACATTTTCCATGAGCTATTTGAAGACCGATAGTATTTATTAGAAGTGAATCACTAGATTTGATCCACACTTAAATGGTAAGAATAGCACAATACTGGAGTCCTGGGTTTATATGCCACAATGAGCAACTAGGGTTTTGTTTTCCCTTAGCCTCTGAGATAGGAGACTTTTTAATACTTAAATTGAGGCTCCTACCATGAACCATATTTCTTGTGACTGAGTTTTCATGTATTTTATAAAAACATATATATGTGTGATGTTTATGCGTATGTAAATGTGTATATATATATGTACATTTGAAAATAACAATGGAATTGTCTGATGATGTTATGAGTTACTGGACAAATTCACTCCTAGGGAGAAATATGCAACAAAGACAAGGTGTAGGATTTGTGCTGACTTTTTTTTTTTTTTTCCTTTTCCTTTACTGAAAATATCAATGAGCAAGATTAAGATGCATGGATGTTCGGCTCACTAGGCTAATCCTCTGCCTGCAGAGCTGGCACCCCGGGTTCTAATCCTGGTTGGGGAGCCAGTTCTGTCCCGGTTGCTCCTCTTCCACTCCAGCTCTCTGCTGTGGCCCGAGAGTGCCGTGGAGGATGGCCCAGGTCCTTGGGCCCTGTACCCACATGGGAGACCAAGAGGAAGCACCTGGCTCCTGGTTTCGGATCAGCGCAGTGCACTGTCCGGAGCAGCCATTTCGGGGGTGAACCAACAGAAGGAAGACCTTTCTCTCTGTCTCTCTCTCTCTCTCACTGTCTACCTCTGCTTGTCAAAAAAAAAAAAAAAAAAAAAGATATGAGTTCAACAATGCATTTTAAAAGTCTTCAAGCACTTCAGCAAAGCATGCACTTAGAAAGATACCATAACTATATAAAATAAGTGTTCAAATAATAGGAGAAAAAGGCCTTTTAAAATGAATCACTGAGTAATAAATCTACTTTAAATTTCTCTATATTTTCATGGAAATTAAAACATCACATTTCTCAGATTTCATGCTACAATGTAGATTAGAGCCAGTTTTTCACTCTATACATTCCCTTAATTGCTGGATCTTGAACAATAGTTCTTAGACTGTTATTGTTTGGAGATGGACATGGACTGCTGTACTTATGTCCACTATCAAGACAATTTTCTGTTAGCCACGCTCCTGGGCTATACATCAGTCTATCTTTAAGAAAGTCAAGTTGAGAAGTTGATTATCTGGATTTAGCATCATTCACCATAGATACAGAATTTTCCTCTAAACCACATTCATTAGATAGACAATTCGCTAAACTGTTGGATGCACACTGTAATATATAAATCAATGAATAAAAGGAAGGATATTCATAGTGATCCCATTCCGTCACTAGAAAAATTCTATAGATTGGTGTGTTACTTGTTAATAGCCATTTCAGCCCTGTGAAGAATTATTTGCTACATGTTACTTACAGAAGAAGCTAGGATTGAATATGTTAAGCAACTTGTTAAAGTTTATGGAAACTACACCAGTTGATTTAGTATGGTAACCAAGTTCTTTTGATCTGCAAAATCAATGCCCTACCCATTGTCTGCACTTAGTTGACAGGTGCTGATTATGGAGCAAAAAATAATTAAGAGACAAAGGAAAATAATCTAACATAGAAAATAATTATACTACTATTTGAAAGAACAAGGGATAAAACTAATAACAAGAAATACTTCAACAATGAGAATCTTTAAGTAGAATTGTTTGAAACTATATTAAATTTTTTTGTTTGCTTTTTGTTCATTTGTTCATTTTGTTTTATTTATTTCTTGGAGTAGTCAGCTACAGCCTGGACAAACCCATGACAGCAATAGTCTTCCATGTCTTTTGTTAGCTGTTTTTTTTTTTTTTTTTATAATATAATTCTGTTACTAAAAAATCACAGGAGCCAATATTTCACTATAGCATTTAATTAAATGGAACAAGATCCACCAATGGACAAATTCTGCATTTTGATTTTTCATTATTTTTTGGTTTAAATAAAAGCTATTTTATTTATTGCCAGGTGCCAAGTTATTATTTAAAAATTGAAGTAAATTGAAATAGCAAGTAGTACTACAAGCACTACAAATACTAAATTTTTTTGAAACACTGTGATAGAAAGGCCTTTGAATCTATACTACTTTTTAAAAAAAGTCAAATTAGAAGGGAAAAATGCAATGTCCTTCAAAACAAACATATGAATTCTATAATTTTTATAATGTTATTTATATATTCATATAATTTATTATATTTATATAATTGAAAGACAAAGTGAGAGAGAAAAAAAGAAAGAGAGAGAGAGAAGCCATCCATCCTCTGGTTCACTTTCCACATGCCCACAACAGCCAGTAGCAGGCCAGGCCAAAGCCAGGAGCCAGGAACTCCATCTGGTTCTGTTCTGTTGGGGCAGGGTTCCAAACACTTGAGTCACCATCTGCTGCCTCCCACAATGCATTTTTGGGGAGCTGGATCAGAAATGGAGGAGCTGGGACTCAAACTGGCACTACAATATGGGATGCAGGTGTTGCAAACCATGATATAAATGTGCCACAAAGCTCACCCCTCCCTGACTGTTTATCATAGATGACTGAAACCAAGCTACTGCAGTTAACAAAGTCAACATTTGCTTTTCTGCCAACTAGAACAACATAACTTTTAGATATCTTTTTGAGAAAATGGTACTTTCACTATATAATTATAATTAAAATGTTAAGTCACAATTGCATAATAAACATTTATGCATATCCCAACTCCAAGAAATCAGTTTTTACTATAATGAAAATGTATATTACTCTTAAATATGAAATTATTTTATTTGTGATAAAAATAATACAGAACAAATACAAAACACATTCAATTATTCAATGTAGAGAATTTGAATAAACCACATGGCCAATGCACTGTAAGAATATAAAAATGCTGTCAATCACAGCTTTATTTCCAATGCTACCTATGAAAACTAAGTTTGCTAGGCTCTCCCTCACTCAGTCTGACAAACACCAATTGTCATAGTGAGTTTACCTACAGAGAGAATTGAAGAGGCTAAGAACCTCAAATCAGCAAATCCTAAGGAACTGAATTCTGCTGGAAGCCACAGGAATGAAGTGGAAAGTGAACTAACCCCCACCTGTCTCTTCGGGGGCATCAAGCATCCCAACTGACACCATGACTGAAAATTTGTCAGAGACATAATTCACATGGCCCAGCTAAGGAGTGCCTGGATTCTTGAACCACAGACACTAGGGGATGTTTATTCTGGGGGTAATTTGTGAGGCAGCAATAGATAAGGAAGATAAATCGCAATGTTTACTAACTTAGTTAAGACTTAGTGGTCATGGCAATTATAGATATACAATTTTGTAATTCTTGAGGGGGATAAATTGAAGAATGTACTAATAAAGCTTTAGCAAAGAGCTCATCACAATCACTTTATACAACTAATACTATATTTTGATTTTGTGATTTAAGCACATTATTTTGACATCTAAAATTTGGTAAATGGTGTAAGAATTTTTTTTAGTTTATAATTCTCATGCTTTGGATAATTTTAGTTTCGATGTTACAGAAGTTTTTTCTATAAATTTTGTTGAAAAACAATTTTCCATGTTCATCTGCAAAGAGTCTGGAAGAATTGTAACCATATTATAGGTCACAAATTATTTTTACACAAAAAATTTTTCACTTAAATTTTTATTTTAAAAGGCATAATTCTATTATTAACTCTACCCATGATTAACAATTTCTAGAAAGTTGCTGAATGTGTTTTGCAATATTATAGCAACTTTTGGAGTGAATAGCTATTATAAAACTTTATACTATATATTTTTGTTTGTGTATTTTTAATTTTTTAGCTCCCATATTTAAGGGAGAACATGTTGTATTTGTCTTTTTTGTCCTATTTCAATAAACATTATGTCCTCCAGTTGCATCCATTTTGAGGCAACTGGTCAAATATCATTTTGTTAAGTGCTCAAAAATGTTACATAAATATATATATATATATATTTATATGTATGTATGTATCTCACATTTTCTTTAACCATTCATCTGGTGATAGACACCTTGGTTGACCAAATGAATGGTCAAGAAATGATATCAAAGCAATCATTAAGAATAATATAATTTTAATTATCTATGATTACTTTAAATTTTACTGTATATGAGAGAGAATTGGTCACGTTTGAGTATTGTTTATAGTCCTTGTCTCCCACTGAACTAGTGTCTTTTTACTTTTTGAACTCTTAAGCATTTGACTATAATGTAAATGAAAATGTGTTATCTCAAAAGCTAAGAAAGAGAGAGAGAGAGAGAGAGAGAGAAAGGAAGGGAGGGAGGGAGGGAGGGAGGGAAAGAGGGAGGAAGAGAGGGAGGGAGGGAGGGAAAGAGGGAGGAAGAGAAGCATCATTATATTCCTGTAATTGTATCTACAAATTACATTGGATTTGTTTTTTGTATTATATCACATTAACATGAAAATTTGTGGAGAACTGTATTTTACTAGTAATCATGCATTCATTGTGATCCTGAGAATCCAATGTGCTATGGCTGCAACTGCAAGCCATTATGCTTAATAAAATAAGCCAATCTCCACATGGCCCAGCTACCTGAGCCAGGCTCCACCCCATCCTAATGGGATTCGCTGCTCCTGCTTCCCTGCGCACCCTCAGGCAAAGTTTTAAAAGGGCCTGTTCCTGAACACTTGCTCTCTTGCCCCTTCTCTCCTGCTCTCTCTCTCTGGGTTCCTCTCTCCAGTCTCCTCCTCTGGTCTCTTGGCTCCGCTCTCCTCTCTCCTCTTCTCTGCTTTATCTTCTCTCCTTGCTAGCTCTTCTCCTCTCTGTCTCTCTCTCTTACAGTCTCCCTCCTTTTATTCCTTCACCGCCCCTTCACGCCAGTCTGTAGGTTGTTCCCCAATAAACCCTTTCCCTTAAAAATAAATAAATAAATAAAATAAAATAAGCCAATCTCAAAAAGACTAATATCATGTGTTTTCTCTGATACGTGGCAGATAATACAGAATACAAAAAATGTAATAGAACTAAACGGACATTTTGTGATATGATTGTCATATTCAGAACTTGTTTATACTCCTGTGGAACTTTGGTCTTCCTACTTTTTACTTGTTGAATATCATGGTTAGTGATGAATTAAGCCTATGAATATAGAGTGATTAAAATTATGTCTTTGCAAAATATTGATGAAAGGGAGAGAGGGGAGAGAGGGAGGACTTTTCTTCTTGGAACTGCAGTTATGGAATGCATGAAATCTTTTCTCAATATCAATATTTTCTAAATTTTAACGTAAATACAAAATTATGGATTTGAATTAAAATATTTTATGGTGTAGTCCTCTGAGTTTTTCATCACATACATAGAATAATAACAGAAAACAAAATCCCAAAAAGTGTACTGTATGTTTCTAAGTCATGCAGTATATGGACCCATGTAGTAGGGGGATTTAAAGAGATACAGAGGTTATTTAGTTATAGCACAGACTATATCTGCAGACTCCACATCTGCAGATTCAATTAAAAATAGATTGAAAAAATTTGGAAAAAAATTCTAGGAGGTTCCAGAAAGTAAAACTAGAATTTCCTAAATAACATAAGAACTGCTCAAATAGTATTTACATTATTATATGTATGATAAGTAATCTGGAGATGATCCAAAGAACCCAGGAGGATGTGTATAGGTAATATGAAAATTTTATGTTGTTTTACATAAGGACTTGAGCACCCTTGGATTTTGTTATCTGTGTGTCCTGGAACTAGACTCCTCTGGATCCTAGGGAAACTGTAAATCAAATAGATTTCTGTTGTATGGAAAATTTAATCCATTTTTTTTTTCATATCTGTAGTGATGTGCTAAGAAAGACTAACCTTCTACCTCCTCAAAATTCAAAAGTAAAACAATAACTTAGTTGTGTTTGTAATTGCAGAGGGACATGATTAGGGCTACTTGTGCCATACAAATGCCAATGCTGTTTCTGTTTCCTCTACCTTGCTATGTTAGAATTACTAATCTAAAATCTTCTTCCTTGATTCACTAAACCAAATTCTGCTCACTGTTAAAATAAAGCTTTACTTTTCATCTTTCCATTGGCTTCTTAAAATATATTTAAAGTGTAATTTTTAAACCTTTCCAAATTCTTATTCTAAGGACACACACTGGGACAAGTGTTAATTCTAGCAGTTAAGACTCTGTTAAGATGTAACAGAGTGCCCGCGTCCAATTCCCTACTTCATCTTCTTGCTGATGCAAAGTCCAGAATGCAACAGTGATGGCTCCTTGATTTGTATTAACTACATGGAAAACATGGACTGCATTTTCTGTTCCTGGGTTCAATTGATGCAATCCCAGGCATTTGGGAGATAAACAGTAGATGGACTCTTTCTCTGGTCCTCAGCCTCTCATATAAATAAATTTTTTAAAATTAAACTAATTACCTACATTTTCTGTAAACTTTTCTTTTTGACAAATTTCTTTTTTTAGATATTTATTTATTTGAGAGAGTTACAGATAGAGAGAGGGAAAGACAGAGAGAGGTCTTCCATCTGCAGGTTTACTCCCCAAATAACTGCAATGGCTGGAGCTGGGCCAATTTGAGGCCAGGAGCCAGAGGCTCCTTCCAGGTATAGATTTAATCTTAAAAGTTGTGAAATAGGTATGTTATAATTTTGTTTGCTTTTTACAGGTAAAGAAAGTGACTTTTTGAGAAATTAACTTGCCAAAGCTTAAATAGATAACGAAAAGGCAGGAACTTGTCAAAAAAGTAGATTTTCTGAATTCAAGTCCAATTTTATCAAACCATCATTACTTTTGTATTATCTTTGCTACTTTGTTCATGATCTTTGTTATACCCCTTTCTGAGCTCACCTTATGTGGGGAGCAACCCGGACTGGACTGAGTTACTGGAATTAAGACTTATTCTATGCATCTGCTCTCCCACAATATGGCGCTGAGAAGGGAGAAGCAGCTTCTACACAGCTGCCTCCAGTTCAACCAATAAACTGTAGGACCTGCTCCTGATTGGAGGAGAGCAGCGTACTCGGCGTGTGGGTAGCAGAGTTGGGATTGGTGGAAGAGGACTGTAAAGGAGGAGAGAGACAACATGCACCAGGAACATCTACCTGAAGGAACACCTGTGCAGCCCCCGAGAGAGCCGGCCAGCGGTGTGCCGCTCCCCCGCGGAAGTGGGGAATGTGGCAGGGGGAACCGCCCTTCCACGGAGGTGGAAGGGTCGGTAGCCAACCCGAGAAGAACCAGCAGCAAACCCGGGAAGGGCTGAGCAGACAAAAGAACAGTGCAGGGTCCTGTGTCGTTCCTCCACGAAGACGGGGAACGACATAATGGTGCCGTGACTCGGATATGAAGCCTAGGCAGGGTTTAGTGTCGTTCCTCCATGAAGAGGGGGAGCGACAACCTTACCTGATTAGGATCTTCTTATACAAGTGATTGGTTCAGGACTACCTAAGACCTTAAATCCTCTCAATCTTTTTGGCTATCCTGTTGCAACAGCTAAAATGCTTACTCCTACACTTGATGTTGACAGGGCTGTGTGAAGGACTTACAAGAATTACCTCATGGCAGAGCTATTGATGAATCCTTCCACAATCGCAAAGCCTTTATGGAGGAAGACAGTATAATGACACATAAAGAGGATTAAAAATTGATACTTTGAAGGGATTACCGATTTTCAAGGCTATTTACAATGCAGTGTGTATCAAATTATATCTTATGGAGCCATGCTTTGTAAACAGTAAGATTCGATCCATTGCTGGCTCATGAAATCACATTGTTGGGTCACAATTGGTATTTTAAAAATGAAGTTATAAAATAGAATTAAGATAGAAAATACAAATATATATCATGCAATGTTAATGTGTGCATTCTTCTGTCATTTTATTCTTTTAAATTATCAGTGTGTCTTTTGAGTGTATGTGAGAGAGTTACTATTGATATATAAGACAAATTATATTTTGGGGGGCCGGTGCCATGGCTCACTTGGTTAATCCTCCTCCTGCAGTTCCAGCATCCCACATGGGTATCGGGTTCTAGTCCAGTTGCTTCTCTTCCAGTCCAGCTCTCTATTGTGGCCCGGGAGGGCAGTGGAGGATGGCCCAAGTGCTTGGGCCCAGCACACACATGGGAGACCAGGAAGAAGCACCTGGCTCCTGGCTTAGGATTGGGGCAGTGCTGGCCGTTGGCAGCCATTTGGGGAGTGAACAAATGGAAGGAAGACCTTTCTCTCTGTCTCTCTCTCTCTCTCACTGTCTATAACTCTACCTGTCAAATAAATTTTTAAAAATGATAAAATATATTTCTTTTGAGATTCTGAATAAAAGACTGACTTCATATTCATTAACCATAGTTTTTCTGTCAAAATCACTGGAATATTTAGGGAACAATTTAAATATTAATTTTTTTATATTTTATGGTTGTTAACCATGCAGAATTTTATACATATGAACATTATTGATCTTCAAAACAAAACTGAAAGCTAGTAATTATTAGTAGAGAATCTGAAGACATAGTGGTCTTCAGAAATTGAGTAGAAATCCAGATTTGTGTGTTCAAACATTTTTTTTGCTCTACACTACTCAGCATCAGAGTTACAAGATGAGAAACGAGGCTATATTTCTTTCCAGTAGGATACATTGTCATATAATCTGGGGGATAATTCACTAATTACACTTTCTTAATACTAGTATTTTTCAAATGGAGTTGCTGAGTCAGTCTCCATAAGACTTCGAGAAAGTTATCTTAGTGAGTTGGCTATACATTTGTAACTGATAAACATGAGTTGTTTATAATATAACATGGTATTCATCACAAAAAATAATTTGTTCTTTCCTTTATATCTCCCAAATACTTTGTCAGTCATGCTTGAGAATTATGGAAAATGTGTGTTCTAGATCTAGGGGTTATAATTAGATAAAAATATTTCACTTTGTCAAACATTCAATTCAGCCAATGCATCAGACTTGGTCCTATTCCTTGCAAGCACTGAAGATCAGATTCAGTTGATTCAGTTCCAACATATTCATCAGAGGAAAATAGCCTATTTTTAAAATTACAGACAAGATAACACTTTCTCAGAGGCATATAACATTTATTAAATAATTTATACTGCCTAATTATTTATACTTCTGAATTTTTTATTGATTGTTTCTGGAACTTCAACTCTTGCTTCCTAAAAAGACCTTAAACTTTTCAAGACATTCACTTCATGTCTGTTATTGCATTGCCCACATAGCTTCTCATAGAGCTCTGAACTTTTACCTATATCCAGGTGTATTACAGAAAATGATGAGAGTCAGCTATTTCTTTAGGTAAAGCTCTGGAGTTGTTATAAATTAAAAATTATCACAAATTTATGGTTATTTGCCGTCACTATTTTCTAGCTCTTGGAATTTTGCTATTATTTTGTAGCTTAGTATATAATGTTCAATGGCAGTCAATTTAGAACAATTACATATAAGTAGCTCTTATCTACTTCACACATAAATACTCTGTGGTGTTCAGTAACTGCCAGTATTAGGCAATGACTTGCACCTGAACAAGTGATATCCATGGCTGTGATTTTGGTAACTGATGAGTATGCAGTGCCTGCCATTTGTAGAAACATAAAATCAGCTAACTTATCAACGATGCACTAAGCTTAATTTTGCTTTCTTATATTATAAAAATGATGAAAATGAAAACATTGATACTAATAAAAACAATTCAGTTGAGTTCCATCTATGAAGGATTTACTCTGTACCAGATATTACAGCAAATGTAATTTATAGTTTATCTCTAAATTTTTTTCATATAACATAACTGTGAAAGATCCTTTTTTCTGTTTTGAAGGTAAGCAAAACATAGTTTACGAAATCACACAGCTAACAAGCATAAGAACTGAATTATTATTTCTCTTAGTCATAGCTTAATGTTCCTACACATTCAGCTAACACATTAAAACTTGAGAAGTTATTTTCATTTTTTCCACTTTTCTATGACAGATTCTTTTTTTGCAGTTGATAATTATTATTTCAAAACACTCAAATCCCTGATTATCTATGACTCAAAAAGTCCAATCATTCTTACAATAAGATGTCTAATATGGAAATATAAGACTGGAGGTAGAGAAAAAGAGAATAAAAGAGAGCACATTTGGAAGGTATTTCTCCATGTGGTCACACCAGCAGACATGAGAAAGCAATTTATATTTTCATTTGTACTATCATTGCTTCTCAGGATAATACTCTCCATAGATATACATTAAAAGGGCACTGGAACCTTTTATATTTACCTTGAAATGATCTCTTTCAATTTTTGAGGCTGAAGTGCTCTAGTTTGAGTGCCCTGGGATATGGAAAAACATTTATTTTTCCTAAGTACCTGGTTCTGTTCTGATTTTTACAGATTTAGATTGTAATGCTTTTCCTTTTCCTATTTCTAGAGTGAAGGAAATCATTGTTTTATGTCTTCTATATTAACTGAGCTTATAATTATTCTGACTCTCTGGCCATACTATAAAACTGCAGAAATCAGTGGACACTACAGATTTGAAATGTGATCAGAGTCTGTGAAACCCAAAACAAAACAAAGGACTATATCAAGTGAGAGCTGTAATAGTCTTTGATGCTTCCTATAACTATGTGCCTCTTAGATAATCATGTCTCCTTCCTGTGGCAATGGATTCACAACTACATAATATGTTCAGATAAAAGATACTCGCTTCTTTCTAGTTCCAACTTTGGTTTTGCACTACTTATTCTAAATATCAAAGATTAACTCTTATGTTTGTATTCCACTAAGCTGCTTATTTCTCTATAATAAATAAGTATGCAATCATCCTTCAATTGTATTCCTGACTTGCATTTTCATAACCAATTTAATGAAATATGTGTCAGAAAATTATTTCAGATGAGTTTGCTTAGTTCAATGATAAGAGATGACATGATTTGGCAAAATAAACAGACAAGAGCTGGACGAGCAACATAACTGGGGAGGGCAGAGTAAGAGAAGTAATGAAACTACAAAACACAAATAGAAATGAGAGTCCCAAGAGGAAGTATATGATAAGTAAACTACTATGTTTCAGGGCTCTCCAAGTCTGCTGTGTTTGTAACAAATATTGATGCAACCATATCTCTAATAAGACAAAGTATTATAGTTGATATCAAGAGTACAGTTAGAACTCACCTATTGATAATATGCCTGACATTATGATAAATGCATCATACATCCTTGTTTACTCAAGCAACAAACTGAGTAATAGTTATTGGTTTCATTGTATAGATGAAGGATGTGAAATGTATAGAGGTTCAGAAATCTATAAAAAAATCACATAACTATTAAATTGCAAATTTGAATTTGAATTCAGTTTTATTTTTTACATGATAATTTGTTGCTCAACTATGCATAATAGAACAAATAGGCAACTGGTAATGGAGTTACTTTACATATGTGCTATGGCCATTTGTGAATAATATAATCAACAGTTGTCAGAAACTTGTCCTGACCCATATACAAAGAAACCCATCTTTAAAAATTTCTACTTAGCTTTTTGCAGGATTAATCAACACTCTCCCATTCAGCTGTGGAATGACTTACTGCTTCTCAAAGCTTGATAAATGCATGCAGCTGGTAGTTACACTCGGAGAAGCTGATGAATATTTGTTTCTACAAGCTGGATGTTATGTTCATCAATATTGATTTTGTTTTTTCAAGGCTGTTCATTCCAGGTATATCAGTTATTGTTTTTACAAAATTTAATTATTCTATCAATCTAATTCTAATTGTCAAAAAGAGTTGTTTCCCTAAATTTAGTTAAATTGTTTCAAATACAAGCAAAAGAAATTACAATTTTTTTTTGCTAATTGAGGGCTAGCCAAATAAAAAAGACTGTGAATATAACAGCCAATAGAAGCATTTTGCACAAAAACAACTTTGAAAATATCTTCAATTTCTATTCTCAATTTGAATCTGAGTAAAACCCTACAGAATTCATTTTGTGATAAGCTTTATTCAATAAGAAGACAGAGACTCCCAATTTAGTGGACATGTACTGAAACCAAAATTTGACTTTGTATTAAAAAATGTCAATTAATATGCATGTGCTTCTGTGTGTGTTTGCATCTGCATATATTTGTGTTTGAAAAAGAATATATTTTATTATTTCATAGAATATTTGGAAATATTTGTATTTTTCTTATAAAAATATAAAAACAAAAGCAAAATTTTTCTTTCTACAATTAATTACATGGTTTAAAACCCACATTTGAGCTGGAAGTCACTATAGAAAGGATTGTTTTAGAAATATAAGACGTTCATTTCAAAGGTTTGACTTCGTTCATCTTTAAGGATGGGCTGATTCATGATTTTCCTGTTCTAATTTGTGAGGTTAGGGCATCAGCACATAATACTGAGATAAAGCTGTTCCCTTAGCATTTTGGTTGCTATTAAATTGTCTGGTGCTTGTATCAAAACAGCTTTAATCTTTTTATTCCAGATGGATGTACTTTTTTTTAAAAAGATGTATTTATTTTTAATTGAAAGGTTACAGAAACTAAGTCTGTGATCTTAAATATTAACTCCATTTCTTGAGTTGATACCTTTATTCATAGTTGTAATGAGAAATATGCAATAATCACTAGTCTGCAACAGCAGTCACACACACACACCACACACACACACACACATTTCCCTATAAAACCAAGTAATATGGGAATCCAGTATGATAATGAAATGTTACCTGTAAAGCTAAAATTAGAAAGCATAGTCAGAGAATGTCTCTCCTGGGAGACAGCATGGAGTTTTCAACACACTATGAGATGGAACAAGACAAAAGCCAGCCTTTCAGTGAATATTCCAAGCAGGGAAACCATAAGGCAACAGGCTCTGGTGCTGAAATAGTTTCTGTTTATTTAAGGAATGAAAAGAAAGCCAGGATAACTGGAGTGTGGGGAACAATGAACAGAATGTTGAGTGATGAAGGAAGATGAATGGGCTTTGTGTTGAGATAATGGAATGAACATAGATCACTGGGGCAACAAAGCATCACAATTATTTTGCTAAGCATATCAGGAAGTTCCATGCAACAAGTGAAAATAATAAGCAGATACCTGTCAATTTAGCCAGAAACAAGCCTAGAGTTAATCTTTTCTTGCTGTGAAGAAGGCCTTTGCTACTTGGTAGATAGGTTCTCCAGCAGAATTCTTTGCAAGTAAAGATTGTCAGTATCTGTAAATACAGTCCCCAATGAGAAAGATCGTCCATTTGCTATATGCTTTCCCACATTGAATCTACGTGTTGTTGTTTTTGTTTTGGCTTGTGAAAATACGAGGCTCATCCTAAGCAAACAAAATTCCCTAAATTCATTTGCCAAATACAGTGAGGGTGGGAATTTCCCAACATTCCAGTTGTAATGCTTAACAAGTCCAAATATCATTATAGCTAAACAAAATAATCAAAGCACTATTTGTCATGCACTTGTCATTCTTGGAGAAAATGTTTTTTGTTTACTATATATTCAAGAAGGGGAAAATGTATGACATTTTAAAAATCCAAGTTATAGGCACATATTTCTCAAAGTCTTGCAAAAAGGAAATATCTTATGATTATGACCAACTTTTCAGAAAACAACAGAAATGTGTTACTCAATAAGAATGCACATATATTACTTCCTGGCAGGTGATGAGGGCTTATTGGATATAGGGTTAATAGAAACTAACGATCACATGAATGATGTAAGTGAGAAACCATGACCAAATGGTAGTCTGTAACTATATTTTCATTCACACTTTCCAAAAAATATTATGCTTTCCTGATTTGATTGTAAAAAGCTCTGAATGTTGTTAAGGGAATTTTCATCTTATTTTCTGGAAGACATACTTCAATCAATCTAAACCAAAATTTTTTCAATCATCAAGAAAATTTATACATACAAACACTAGCTTAAACCCTAATCTTTGTGTCTCAATCAATGAACATTTGTAATGACTCTACTATAGGTAAATCACTATGGGACATATAGAGGTGAATATGAAGTGGATTCTGATCTCAGCTTCTGTATAAATTGTCATGAGGACCATAAAAACTACATCTTGCTTTAGGAAGTTGGTTATTGATGCTGTACCTGTGAGTCCATTTGAACTTGTTTTATATATATATATTTTATTACTATCATTAGAGCCCTGTAACAGGGAGCTAGGAAGTTTGTTTTCAAAATATAAATATTTAAATGTCATGTAAGCCACACATTCAGTATAGATTTTTATTTTTAAAATCTCCTTGATGTCCTTTTATGGTTTAATTCTTCCCCATCCAATTCCTGTGATGCAGCTCTGTCCTATCCTAAACAAGGAGTAAATATAAAACTAAGGTTATAGGAGTCAGTCTTCCTTTTCTGTAATATGCGTCATAAAACGATGATTAAAGACACCTAATCATTTGTAACCCATTCTGTTCTTGAAATGAAATCCCCATGAAGTCTGTTCTTGCTGTATGCCTATATTTGTTCCAAGCACATCTGAACTGTATTGATAGCTGTTGATTTCCAAGTCTGACTTGTATCTTTTAAATGTCTCCGCAACATTCCTTTTCTGTTTATGTTAACTAGATTCAGGCCATCGTGACTACATCCAAAAGATTCTAAATGATAAAATCAATCCAGATGGTTAGATTACTCAAAAGATCCACAAAAAACATTTATTTGCCTGATTCTGAAATCTCATATCATGACATCATTTTGAGTTCCGGCTGCTTCACTTGCAATCCAGCTTTCTGCTAATGCGCCTAGGAAGCCAGTGGAGGCTTGTTCAAGTAACTTGGGCCCCTACCACCCTTGTGGAAGACCTGGATGGAATTCCTGACTCCTGGCTTCAGCTGGGTTCACCTCCTTCTGTTGGCGCCTTTGGGAAGTGACATAGTAGGTGGAAGATCTTTTTCTTTTTCTGCATCTCCCTTTCTCTCTGTCATTCTGCCTTTCAAACAGATACAATAAATCTTTTTTATAAAAAAAGAAAAAAGAGAAGGAAGACTTGACAGAATGAATGTGGGCTAAAGAAAAGGTGGTATCTGTGTGGGATTTAAGTATTTTTCTAGTTACCTACATTAAATTTTTTGAAGGGAAAAAAAAAAAGCCTTTACCCATTTCTTATCTCTCTTTTTTCCTGGCAGAAAAGTTGCTACATTTCACAGAATTAAATAGATGCTGTTTTATCGCTCATTTCTTTATTATTTATATTTTTAAACATTGGGAGAACATGGCTGGGTTGCAAAATAGGGCTGATCGCAAGTCTAGCACTGTTTTCAATTGTGTACGATTCTCATTAATTTCTCTAAGTAATATGAATCCATTCCTCATCTGTAAACGTAACTGGGAACACTCTTACCTCATCAGTCTGGAGGAGACTGAGATAAATTAAGGCATTTGAATCACACAGCTAAACTACATTATGGAAGCACAAGCAGTCTTATTTAAATACTGATAATTTCCTTGTTTTTGCCTGTCTCTTTGTTTTCTTTATTTTAAAGTTGATTTATTTATTTGAAAGACAGAATTACAAGGAGACAGGAGAGAAACAAAGAGAAAGGGAGATCTTGCATCCACTGTTATACTCTCCAATGGATGCAACAGCCAAAAATGAGCCAGGCCAAAGTGAGGGGCCGGGAGATCATCCAAGTCTCCCACACGTGTAGCAGAGGCCAAAGAACTTGTGCCATATTCTGCTATTTTCCCAGGCCATTAGCAAGGAGTTGGATTGAAGTGGAGCAGGTGGAACTTGGACTGCAGAGATGTCTCAGTTGAGATCCAGGTGTCTCAGGTGGCAGCTTAATGGATGCTGCCCATCTCTTTGTTAATTAAAACTGGAACCAATCCTTGTAAGATCATGATTGCCATTCCCAGTCTTGAGCATCTGCTATAATTTTCTCTATGCCATCACTGACAAATTTTTCCCAGTGTCCTTTGTTTTTGTGTAAAATTTGCATATAATGACATTACTTAATAAATGTATTGATTTACTTAATAATAGGATGTTAATTATGGGCTTGATGTCTTATTTTAACAGCAATATTGTGATTAAAAATAAAACCAAAGCAAGAATCAAAACATGAGTTTGGTACAATTATTTAGCTGTTGACCACCAATTAAACACAAGGGCTTCAAAAGTTCATGAACAATAGATTTAAAAGATAAATTTATTTTTGTGTAAACTAATTTAGGAATGGATGCATATTCTTCATAACATGCATTTTTCATGAAATTTCTGAAAACCCTCAGGAGCTTGGATTTAAAATATTTTTGCACCAAATAAATTTGCCATTCAATTTTCCACAAATGTTGAGGTAGCCTCATATGTACATATGACTTATTTCACATATACATTAATATCTATCAAAATGTAAAATATCCAAAATTGTCTTGAAAATATTTAATATCCATGTTAATTTTTTTACTATGTTACATTCCAGTTTTATCTTAATTTTCAGTAGGACATACCTGGTTATGTTTATGATGTGTAGCCAAAATATTCTAAATATCTATGTGTAACTTACATTTTCTCTTGAAATTGCTCCGAGTAGCATGGCTTGACTATCATTGAAATAATCTTTGATGCTGATTTTGGGATAAGTTTGCTAACTGAGCTGAAGACCACAAACCACAAGGCCTTGCCCCATGTAATTCTATCCTGTTTGTCAGAACACCTCTTTCCCCAACATGCCTTATTTTCATGGGGACTTAGGGAAGGGTTGCCAGGTAAACAGATATTAAACTCCACCTGGAATTCTATGGAGGTGTCACACACTTCCCAGGTGACCACATTAACTCAACAAAGGAGGTGCTGCAAACTGCTCACACTCTCCCATCAGAAACAAGACAAGAAAAGGGGCTGACCCTGCCCCCCTCTCTGCTTCCATTTTCCCACCCCCTTTTCTCTCTGGCCTACTCCACTCTTCAACCACGCTCATGGGTGGTGTATGTGTGTATGTGTGTGTGTGTGTGTGTGTGTGTGCATGTGCGTTTTCTTACCTCATAAATAAACTTTATCACTTTGTGGACTGAATATATGCCTCTATTTCTAGATTTATAAAATTAGATCCCACTTTTCCCAACCAAGTTCAATTCCATTTCAGGGATCTTCAGAAACTCTAACATATTCAAGTAAACTATACATTCTATAGTTTCATTTAATCTTGTAACTGAACTTAATAAATAAAGCTTATGATTATAAAATAAACTGTATACTGTTGTAAAAATTAAGAGAAAGAATAACAAAGGAAGGAGGGGCAGGTTGGGAGGATGGGCTGGAGGGGGCGTATGTAGGAAGGGAAGTATCACTACACTCCTAAATCCGTGTCTATGAAATATGTGAAATTTGTTTGCCTTATATAATTTTAAAAATTGGAAAACAAAAGAAAACAATGACAGCAGTGGGAAAAAATAAATGTTAGTGCGGGTGTTTGGTACAGCAGTTGAAGATGCCACTTGGAACATTCATATCCTCTATTGGAATGCCTGTTGATTTCAAATCCCTACTTTACTCCTTTACATTTAAAAATTTATTTGAAAGTGAGAGTCACAGAGAGACAGAGAGAGAGAGAGAGGGTGGGGCAGAAAGAGAGTTCTTCAATTCACCGGTTCAATCCCCCAATGGCTGCAGTGGCCAGTGCTGCACGAAGCCAAAGCCTTCATCAGGGTCTCCCACATGGGAGGCAAGGGCCCAAACACTTGGGCCATCTTCTGCTGCTTTTGCCAGGCCATTATCCAGATTAGAAGTGATTAGAAGTGGAGTGGTGGGGACCTGACACCATGCCCATATGGGATGCTGGTGTCACAGACAGCAGTTTACCCACTGTGCCACTACATTGACCTTCCTGCTCCACTGATACCAACTTCCAGATAATGTTCTGGGAGACAGCAGGTATTTGTTCAAGTAGTTGAATCCCCAACAAGCATTTGGAAGAGGACTTTAGCCCAGCCTAGCTCCATCTTTTTGCAGGCATTTGGAGAGTGACCTGTGAACGGGGGATTTATCTTTTTCTCTCTCTCTCTCTACATTTTGAGCAAATACAAATACATTAGTAATAATTTGGAAAAAAAAAGCCAACTAGGCAAACATACTTTAAAGTGAAGTATTGGGAAAGTTAATTGATGGGTACTAGGTTATAGCTAGATAAGAATAAAAAGTTCTGAAATTCTATTCATAGTGTGGTAAACACAGAAAAATTTAACTGTATATTTCCCTATAAAATAAAACTAGAAGATAGCATTGTTTAATGACTCACTCTAAAGAATGTTAAATGCTTGAAAGGATAAATATTTTTACTCTGAGTGGACATTATACATTATATAGATGTAATAAAATATCACATATTTGTCGCTCCCCCATTCGCGGAGGAACAACACTAGACCCTGCGCTGTTCTCTTGCCTGGCCTTTCCTGGGTTTGCTGCCGGTCCTTCCCGGGTTTGCTGCTGTTCCCTCACTTGCGGAGGAACGACGCCATCCCGGGTTAGCTGCCGACCCCTCCACCTCCGTGGAGGGGCGGCACCCCCGCCGCTTTCCCCGCTTCCGTGGAGGAGCGGCACACCGCTGGCTGGCTCTCTCAGGGGCTGCTCAGATGTTCCTCAGGTGTTCCTTCAGATGTTCCTGGTGCATGTTGTCTCTCTCCTCCTTTATAGTCCTCTTCCACCAATCCCAACTCTGCTACCCACACGCCGAGCATGCTGCTCTCCTCCAATCAGGAGCAGTATCAGCTCCTGCAGTTTATCAGTCAAGTTGGCGAGAGGCAGCTGCGTAGAAGTTTACTGTAAACTTGGCTTTGTTCATAATTCATTGATTTTCAAATGTTGAATTAAGTTCTCAGTGGGACAGCTATTAATATGAATCACATATTATCTGAACCCTTTTCTTTGGTGCAACATTTTTTTTTGGTATTCCTAGTAGTCATTCCTGATCATATCATTTGCCTCAAGGATGAACCAATTACTATGGCTGAGAATTTTTTTTTCTAATTTAATGCATTTAAGTATAAAAAGAATTTTTTTTAAATCTAAGCAAGAAAAGAACTGTTTTAAATGGAAAGACTATGCTCGCTTATGATCTGAAGTGACTTAGTAGATGGAGGTTGAAATTATTTCCCTCTGACCTTAAAAACAAAGCTATTGAGCATACCCAAGTAAGTGTGTGTGTGTCTTTGTGTGTTTGTGTGTATGTGTTTTGTTTGTTCAACTACCCAGAATATACTAGAAAACAATGATGAAAAATCTCACAATTCACCCTGATGTCAGTATGGGGTAGATGAGGGCAATTAGGAAATTTTGCCTCATTGTTAAGATTTCCACAGTTGTGAGGCAAATTAATAAACAGGATATAAAGGGCTGAAATAAAAGGAAATAATAAGTGGTTTTCTGGGTTAGATAATGAGAGGTGCTATTGTATTGGGACATGGGAAACAGTGTGATCATTTTCATTTGCAAATTGCAACTAATGACTTTACTATTGGTGAAAGAGAAATCTTAAGATCTAATTAAAAATAATTGATACATTAATGCTAATAAATGCGGTTGCCAACTAGCAAATAGACTTATAATAGGAGGGCATGTTCTGTGCTCACAGCAGCCAAGATGAGGCTACAATTTAAAGATCACTGTTCAAAAAGATGTCAAAAACCTATGAAAAGCTAAAAGAAAGACAGTTAGGCTTTGCTAAAATGAAGGCCAAATTCCCCTTTTGAGTTCACAGGTAAGTTAACAGGAGATTCAGGATATGATTAAAGGTTCAATTTGTTTGAAAAAACCCTTGCTGTTATTTGAGTAGCACAGGTAACATTGGCTCAGGAGTGGAGAACAGAACGTGAGTGGCAAAATTCATACCTACCGGCATCTATAAAGTCTTTCTTAAAATTGAGAACTTTACACATGCAAGAAGAGCCATTAGGCAAGAAAAAGAAATTAAAGGGATACAAATTGGGAAGGAAGAAGTCAAACTATCCCTCTTTGCAGATGATATGATTCTTTATTTAGGGGATCCAAAGAACTCTAAGAGACGATTGGAACTCATAGAAGAGTTTGGCAAAGTAGCAGGATATAAAATAAATGCACAAAAATCAACAGCCTTTGTATACACAGGCAATGCCATGGCTGAGAAAGAACTTCTAAGATCAATCCCATTCACAATAGCTACAAAAATAATCAAATACCTTGGAATAAACTTAACCAAGGATGTCAAAGATCTCTACAATGAGAATTACAAAACATTAAAGAAAGAAATAGAAGAGGATACCAAGAAATGGAAAAATCTTCCATGCTCATGGATTGGAAGAATCAATATCATCAAAATGTCTATTCTCCCAAAAGCAATTTATAGATTCAATACAACACCAGCACCATTTGTTTAATAGATGGTCCTTGCTCCAGGAATTGGTTTTGGATCCTTGATCAAATATAAGTTGGCTGTAGATGTTTGGGTTGATTTCTGGTGTTTCTGTTGTGTTCTATTGGTCTATCCATCTGTTTCTGTACCAGTACCATGCTGTTTTGATTATAACTGCCCTGTAGTATGTCTTGAAATCTGGTATTGTGATGTCTCCACCTTTTGTTGTTGTTGTTGTTGTACAAAATTGCTTTAGCTATTCGAGGTCTCCTGTGCCTCCCTATGAATTTCAGCCTCATTTTTTCCAGATCTGAGAAGAATGTCTTTGGTATTTTGATTGAAAAATTGTTCAGGATCACTAGCCATCAGGAAAATGCAAAGCAAAACCACAATGAGGTTTCACCTCACCCCGGTTAGAATGGCTCACATTCAGAAATCTACCAACAATAGATGCTGGCGAGGCTGTGGGGAAAAAGGGACACTAACTCACTGTTGGTGGGAATGCGAACTGGTAAAGCCACATTGGAAGACAGTTTGAAGATTGCTCAGAACCTGAATATAGCCCTACCACATGACCTAGCCATCCCACTCCTTGGAATTTACGCAAAGGAAATTAAACTCGCAAATAAAAGAGCTGTCTGCACCTCAATGTTTATTGCAGCTCTATTCACAACAGCTAAGACATGGAATCATCCTAAATACCCCTCAACAGTAAACTGGATAAAGAAATTATGGGACATGTACTCTATAGAATACTATACAGCAGTAAAAAAAATGAAATCCGGTCATTTGCAACAAAATGGAGGAATCTGGAAAACATCATGCTGAGTGAAATAAGCCAGTCCCAAAGGGACAAATATCATATGTTCTCCCTGATCGGTGGCAACTAACCGAGCACCAAAAAGGAAACCTTTTGAAGTGAAATGGACACTATGAGAAACAGTGACTTGATCAGCCCTTGCCCTGACTGTTGATGAACAACTTAATACGTTATCCCTCTTAGTAATTTTTTTTGTTCTACTTAATACTACTGGTTGAACTCTTTAATTAGCACACAATTATTCTTAGGTGTTTAAATTTAACTGAAAAGTTATCCCTGTTGAATATAAGAGTGGGATAAGAGAGGGAGGAGATGTACAGTTTGGGACATGCTCAATCTGACTTGCCCCAAAGTTAATTTAATCCCATCACGGTGGCATGTACCAATGCCATCTCACTAGTCAAAGTGATCAGTTTCTGTTCACAATTGATCATAATGATAGGATTAAGAGTCAAAGGAATCACATAAACAAGACTAGTGTCTGCTAATACTAACTGATAGAATTAAAAAGGAGAGAATGACCCAATATGGGAAGTGGGATACAAAACAGACTCAGAATGGCAGATGTCCTAAACAGCACTCTGGCTTCAGAATCAGCCCTTAAGGCATTCAGATCTGGCCAAAAAGCCCATGAGAGCTTTGCAGGCATTGAAAGCCAAGACACTGTGGCAAAAGAAAAAAACAAACAAACAAACAAACAAAAAAACAAAACCAAAACCCATACATGAAAGATCTCTGTGAGTGAGACACCAGCAGAAAGAATGGACCATAAAAGGAGGTACCTTTCTCTGAAGGGAGGAGAGAATGCCCATTTTGATTATGGCCTTGTCTAAATAAGATCAGAGTTTGTGAACTCAAGTGGCTTCCATAGCCTTGGCAGCTAATGACAAGAGCCTAGGGAGATTAATGACGCCATAAACAAGAGTGTCAATTTGTTAAGTCAACAACAGGAGTCACCATACACTTGCTCCACATGTAGGATCTCTGTCCTTAATGTGTCATACCATGTGAATTAACGGTAAAACTACTACTCAAACAGTACTTTATACTTTGTGTATCTGTGTGGGTGCAGTCTGTTGAAATCTTTACTTAGTATATATCAAGTTGATCTGTATATAAAACTAATTGAATATGAATCTTGATGAAGAATGGGATGCGAGAGGGAGTGAGAGATGGGATGGTAGTGGATGGGAGGAAGGTTATGGGGGGGGGGAGCTGCTATAATCCAAAAGTTGTACTTTCAAAATTTATATTTATTAAATAAAAGTTTAAAAAAAACAATGAGAAGGAATAGAACTACCACAATAATTAAAGGCACAGAAAAAATATGGTGTTTAAGAAATAGTGGGCAGTGTCTGGTAGGTAAAGCCACCATCTACAGTGTTGACATCCCATATGGGTGCCAGTTCAATTCCTAGGTTTTCTACTTCTGATCCAGCTCTCGGCTAATGCACCTGGAAAAGCAGCCTAAAATGGCCTAAGTACCTGGGCCCCGGCACCCACATGAGTGGGTGCAGAAGTTCCTGGCTCCTAGCTTTGGCCTGGCTCAGCCCTTCGGCTTGGCCATTTAGGGAGTGAACCAGTGAATGGAAAATTGCTCTCTCTGTCTCTCTCTCTCTTTCTCTCCTCTCTCTCTCTCTCTCTCTCTCTATATATATATATATATATATATAAAGTAAACTTTTCATATATATATATATATATGCATATATACCTGTCTTTTCCTCTCTGTACCTCTGCCTTTCAAATAAATAAATAAATAAATCTTAAAATGGAAAAGAAATAGTGGCCAATAGCTTTCACAGCAATATTGTATAGATTTATTATGTAATATCAGGAACTGCTAGAGTTAGGAGGTTGGCTATGTGTAATGTCTCAGAGATGGGGGAAACCTTTAATATTGGGAAAAGAAGTTTGTAGAATGCAAACTTGCATTTACAAGCCATAGCTACAGTGGAATGGACTTTGAAATTCTTATTTCACTGCACACATGATATTCTTTCATGAACTGATGCAGATAAAACCTTCTTAAAAATGATTTGATGAAAATAGTCCCAGTTAACAATGTTGTTTAGCAAATTTTTTCAAATCACCTCACAGATAACTATATGCGTCTTGTCTTTGGCACCTGAATCTACTCTTAATTTTGCTTTAGTGCTCGAATATGTTTCTGAGAACTTTTGTGAGGTTTAGACAGTTATTCTGATGGTATGTATTGCTTTCTTACCTCAGTGCTGATGACGTTATAAGCACTACTTTCAACACTGTTTAGCATGCAAATACTGATCCTGCTAGTCAGTTAACAGCAATTCCAGTAGATAGGTTATTGGAGTAGTCCAAAAAAGTAGTAATCAGCATGTGACAAAGGTAGCATTGATTGATACCAGATTAAGAGTCATAGCAGATTTAATGGCCTTACTTAGCCAATTGAATGTATTTGGGGATGGAGAAAAAAAAAATAAGAGAATAATGAGTTAAAAATGCCTCAAAGTTACCAACATTCTGTTTCCAAAGTCAACATCTGATATTTTCTAGTTTCTAATATTTATTCATTTCTACATATAAGATACCTCATTTTTAACATTGCTTCTTGGAAATTTACGTGGAAAATGCCATCCAGCAAAATATAATCAGGCAGAGCAGCCCTACTTCGTCAGCGCTAAGATGCAGAACTACCAAAGCAGTTATTTCTCTCTTTTCTTCTGAGATTTGTAACAGATCCTAGATTACACGGCTGGTTATATGTGTGAGGGTACCTAAAACAGTTTGTAGAAGGTTAAATTAACAAATAAGTTTATCGGGACTAGTGTTGTGTTGCAGCAAGTTAAACTGTGGCTTGAGATGCTGGCATCTCATATTAGAGTGCTGGTGTGACTCCACATTGTTCCACTTCCTATCCAGTTTCCTGCTAATGTGCCCAGGAAGGCAGCAGGAGATGACTCAAGTATTTGGGATCCTGCTACTCATATGGGAGGCCAGGTTGAGTTTCCTGGCTCCTGCCTCTAGTCTAACCCAAACATGATTGTTGCAGCCATTTGGGGAGCGAACCAGCAGAAATGATATGGAACCAGTAGTCAGTGAGGAAATGACAGAATCCTATTGTGCTGCACCCCTGTAACACCTAAAACACTACCACCTCCTTAGAAAATACAGCATGACTGTAGGCTTGGCACACTCATTCCCCATCATGCACTTGAGCCTCTCTTCCCATCTTGCATGACACATCATGATGAGAGTGTTTATGTTGCTGTTCCATGTGGAAACACTATGAACCTTCCTAGGGATCGCCATGTGTGCTGAAGCCCCACCCAAAGTCCACCACATTGAGGTTCAGTTAGGTACCACCCTTTACCCTATAAAGGACAATCCCAATTTTGATCGGCACAACAACTGTCCTTTCCTCACGGACAGAGATTGCCTGTATTCACACCTGAATGTGTCTACTCGTTTTAAACAAGTCTTCCCCTTCTGCACATGTATCCATGTCTCTGCTTTTGAATTAAATATAACAGTAAATATTATACTGTGGAAATAGTAACAGGTACATGAAATACTGATTGTTTACTGGCAAAACTGAATCTAAGTATTGCTCTTGAATTGCTTTCCCAGTATCAGTGGGACATATATTAGGCAATAATGACAGAATGACTGTGTTTGAAGCAATTACCTTCACTTGTATTTCTCGTATGTAAATGTCGGACACACAAAATATAATTTCATGACAAGTAGAAGCAGAAAGATCTGAGTTTTTGTGGTTATGCTTTGTAAATCTGGACAATTCAGTATATCTGAATTAATAAAGAAACATATCTGTCCTATACTGTGGAGTCATTAAAATGAAATGAAATTACTTAGACAAATACTTGGAAAAGTTACATGCATTTGAAAATATAAGAATATATAGAGACTGGGGCCAGACTGAGGCCAGGAAACAGGAACTCCATCCAGGTCGCCCATGTTTATGGCAGGGACCCAAGTATTTGAGCCATCACCTGCTGCCTCCCAGGTGCCTTAGCAGGAAGCTAGGTGGGAAGGGGAGAGGGGACTTGATATCATGCATTCCCATATGCAAGGTGGATGACCCAAGCGGTGACTTCATCCACTGCACCACAACACGTACCACAGGAAATAATTATAACTAGGAGAAAATGTTAATGAATGTTTGCTGCTACATACCTCATTATATTAACAAAATTTTTAGGGCTCTTACACATTTACTTTTGGAAAACCTATTATACTAAACGGTTTTTCTCCCCCCTCCCCCACCTCATTATATGGCGTCCAGGAATTCCACACTTACTTGTAATCTCCATAGTATCCATATACAACTTTATACCTGAGTGTTCTGCACAGACTATTTCTTTAATAAGTGACAGAGGAGCAATTTAAGAAGGTTGCTTTGTACTCATTATTGTACATAAGAACTTATTCTGTGTGTTTTATGTTGACAATATAATCAACAAAAGTTTTTAAAGTTTTTTACATGTGTATGACTCTAATGGGTCCACTCAGATATTAATAGACAAAATACTGTACTTTTTTCCTGGCATACACTGGAGAAGCCATAAGAAATTCACTTTCAAAAGAATACTGGGTATTTTTTAATGAGAATGACTGTTAAGCAAAAGAAAAGGATTTTGGCATTGTTTCTAATTAATAGTATTTAATAACTAGCTGACATTTTAAACATTTTAATGAGCATTATTTTTCAAGGCTGGAAAAATTTGAAGCTCCACTTTTAATGGGAAAATTTATTTTTATAGTTGTTTAAACTTTTGGTTAGGTGATCTGTTGTGATTTAACTCAATGTGGTTTAATTTTTTTTTTCATAGATCCAAATAATTCTCTTAAAATTTGCCCAAGAAGGAATTGAAATTCTTAAATGATGTAAGAAGTTTTCCAACTTGTCCTTGATTTTCTCTTCCCTCAGACTTACTTCCTATTTCCTCTTCCTCTTATATAACTACTCCCCAGCCCTATTTTGTCCAATATCTGTTTGTTTACTCATTTTTTACCCCAGAGAACCATGGACATTCCTGTTTGTATGGTTTTTCTTTTACCTCTCCAAATATATTCATCTATTTTTTAAATTTATATACAGAATATGTACAGATTTGTCAGTCATTGTTCTGCACACTTAGGTTATGCCAATGAACAAAGCAAGTGGAAGTGGTAAGAACTGGTCACATTTTAGATATTTTAATGGTCTGGAGTTTTAAAGAAGCGGTCATAGATGACTTGAAGAGCAGCTGGTAGAGTGGATGTGCCATCCATTAAGCTAAGAGACTAAGTGAAACCAGCACACATGGGAAGGATTCAGAGAGGTGTTGCAGATTGTCGAAGTTATACCTGATTAATTAAGTTGTATATATCTATTGCACAAAAAGGTGGAGGTACATTTAGACTATGAGACCAAGTAAAATCACTAGTGTGTATTAGTGCTGAACTGAAAAGAACTAAAACCTGGGCCCTAAGTTACTGCAATAATGGGAGATCAGTTAGAAGAGGGGTTTGCAGCAAAAGAAGGGAAGCAATATTCAATAGTAGGAGGAAAATCGAAGTCCACAGCTATAAGGCACGTAAATTAGCAGTGAGAGATTTTCTTCTGTGAGTTTTTAGTGTAGAACAAGATTATGTGTTTTGCTCTCTATAAATTATTAATTATTTATTAGATTAAATGAAGTTTTTTCCCTGCTGCTCATTTTTATTCTTCTTTGAATTTGTATCAGTTAAAATTATACAAGAAATTCTTCTCTAATCATCTATTTATATCCCTTGTATATAACCATGTATATGACTGTTAATTAAATTCATGTAAGTCCTTGTAGGCAAATATATACTTCAAAGTGTACATTCTCATTTTAACATTGGGGTTCTCTTATCTGTATGATTCTTTGAGGCATTCAATCCATTTGACTATATTCCATTTGCTAATTTTACCTCCAGGTAAGATCTACCACATTTAACAACATCATATATAGGTATATGTATAATTCAGAATGTTCATGGAGGGAGTGGGCAGTTGGGGTAGCAGTCAAGATGTCCACCTCCTTTACTGGTGGCCTGGATTCAAGTTGTAGCTCTGCTTTTGATTCCAGCTCTGGCTAAGGCACACCCTGAGCAGTAGTGATGATAGAGGCCCATATGGGAGACCCAGATTCAGTTCTCAACTTCTAACTACAGCCTGGCTCAGCTCTGACATACACCTATATACTCATATGATATACATATATACTTATATACTTGTGTGTACTCCATAAGGATAAATATATATAAAGTTTATGTATATATGTGTGTGTGTGTATAAACCATTTTGTGTGCATTTATGTTTGTGTATATGTGTGTATGTGTGTATTTATACTGTTTCTCAAGTCTCTGTGTGTATTTATAGTGGTGAAAAACAATCCATTAATGTTTGATAATTCTGTGTTTGTTTTCTTTCATATAGCAGGATATTTTGTAGATTTGTCTTGTTGTTTTTTATATCCGTATATTTCTTCTTCTCATTGTTGATTCATAGTCATTTGTTTTGTGGTACTTCTTTGTTTAACATAACCCTTTTAAATTCCATGTTATTTAATCTACTTTTAAAAAATACACAATTTATCAAATGGTAGTGTCCTCATGGAAGTTCATCTGAATGTTTGACAATCCTCAGTCATGTTCGTTTGCTTCTCTCTTTAACTTTGGCATACACACATTCTTTCACTTCTTCCTTTCTTTCTTGCCCTTTCTTATTCTTTGAGAATTATCTTTCCAAAACAATTTTCTCCAGATTGGCCATGTATTTTTTTGATCCTAATACTGTAGTTGGCCATTTATATATCTAAGTTCTCTTTAAGGTATTTTTGTCTTTATAGTATACTCAACTTAGTCTATATGGTAAAAAGTGTATTTTCAGAAAATTGTGGCTTGCTTTTTTTATGATCATGTTATCAATTTCAAAAACAAATATATTAACTATTTCTTTGTTGGTAATTTTAGCATTTCAAAAATCACATTATTTTAATTTTTAAAGTATATAAAAATATAACTGTAGCTTGTCCTGCAAAGCCACACTGTCTGGGAGGGCACGGCGACAGTGTCCTTCCCACAAGGAGCACCGGAGACAAGTTTCGGTGAACATGTCTGAATTTATTCACAGCAACCTATGCTTTTTAAAGGGCAGGGAGAAGGGGCACAATTAACACAGGGGAACACTATCTATAGGGCAGAACTGACACTGGCACTGATATGCCTCTCCAATCAGCTTGAAGGTAGCTTTCCAGGTGAGCCTGGGCCACACCCTGGAGCAGTTTACCTGACTGGCAGAAGGTAATGTAGGGAGAAATGTGCCTGGGCTCAGGCTACCTGCTGGGATTGCCCACATATAACCCTAAGAGATAGTTAATATCCAGAGAAACTTAATTCCTTTTACTATACCTTTTTAGCTTCTCAATCAGCTCTTAAAAAAGAACCACATTGATTGATTTCCCATTTATTTTTCCTTTTAATTTTTGAATACTTAAACTTACTAATATATGCACATAATTTTATGTGTGTGGTACATGTGTCTAAAGGTCTAATTGTGTACATGTATAATTTGATGTCTCATGTTGGCAGGATACATAGTTAGGTGATAAAGACAAATCACATTTTAAACATATTAATAAGTGACAACATGAAAGCACACTGTGTTTTGTAGTAGAAAGAAATTCCTATCTGAATAGCATTTCATGAGGTCAGACTAAATTGCTCATATTAAACAAATCTAGCATAAATAGATTTACAGAGCATGGCTCACTTCAATATGTTACATGTCATATATCTCTTGAAATATAAAATAGAAATGCACAATAAAGTGAAGAGCTTCCTTTGTTCATGCAATCACTTTATACACTTAAAATCTTATATGTAAATTCTGGTCCTGAATGTTTCTAAAGCAGTACAAATGAATGTGAAAACAAGTTGCTGTCCTAATTTTCCCTTTCTTTGACATGGTTTACATATATCCTTGTATATTACTCATATTCTTGACATGATTTGCAAAGCTTGATATTGGGATGAACTTAGATTATGTTAAGTATGATTTTACAACAAGTCCTTTTGTGTTATATATCTATGAGTGTATCTGTGCATATTTTCCCTTGTTTTTTTTTTTTTTTTTCGATTTTAAATACAGCCTGAAAGTAATTATTCCTCAGTGCATAGTGTTATTATTTTCTTTTGGACAACTGTCCAATAGTTTCACTGGTTTCCTGAGTAGTCTCTACAGTTTATTACGCCAAAATTTGATTATAAATAGTTTTTCACTTAGAAATATTGCTCATGTGTATTTATTTTCAAGTTTTATACTAGGATGTGTACTATTAGGGTTAATTCCAAAAAGTAGGATTCCATACTCAAATGGTTAATTGACTTTACTACATTTTGGCCAAAAGGAAGTGTATAGTTTTACATTTCAATGAGAAAGAGAGAGAGAGAGAAGGAGGGAAGGAGAAGAAAGAGATACCTATTTCTCATTCAGCTCTTCTAACAGAGTCAAGCTTTAAATAAATAAAAAAAAAAGACCTAGACAGAGGAAGAGAGAGAGAGAAAGTGCTTCCATCCATTGGTTCATTTTCTCAAATGCCAATGTTTTATGTTTTATGTTTTGGAGTGGGCCAGGACAAATCCTGGAGCAGGGAAGGCAATTGGGGTCTCCCACATGGGTGACTAAAACGGGTAATTTGAGTTATGTCACAGCTACCTACCATAGTTTGCATTCACTAGAGTCAGGAGCTAGAATGCAGTATCCAATCCATATGTGGGCTTCTTAAACACCATCTTAGCTGCTAGGTTAAATGCCAACCTCAGACTTTCCAGCTTTTAATATTTTACTATATAGCTGATGAACAAAATGCTCTCAGTAGTTTTCTGTTTCACTTATGTTTGAGATGTAGTTTTTAATATATATAAAAGCCATTCTATGATTTTATTTTTAATTTTCTCTTATTTTTCTATTGCTTTTTGTTGATTCCCATTGTAAAGATTTATGAACTATTTATTGGAAAGGCAGAGTGACAAAGAGGAGGGGGTGAGTGAAAGAATGAGAGAAAGAGAGGAAGAGAGAAAATATCTTCCTTTTACTGGTTCACCCCTCAAATGGTAAAAACAATCAGATCAAAGCCAATTCAAAGCCAGGAACCAGGGGCTCCATCCTGGTCTCTCAGGTGGGTGACAAGAGCCCATGTCCTCGGGCCATCTTATGCTGTCTTTCTAGGCACATTGGTAGGAAGTTGGAGCAGAAGCAAAGTAGCTGGGACTCTAACTGTAATTCCAATAGAGGATGACAGTGTTGCAAGTAGTGGCTCAACTTGCTGTGCCACAGCAGCCCTCTTGATTCCCATTTTAGAAAAAATATTTTTATTTATCCTTCATCTAGAATATACATAGCAATTTTTGTCTAGTTGTGGACCGTCTTTAAATTCTGATTGTATGTTTCTTACCTCACAATTAAATATACATTTACAGTCAGATAATAGTAAAAATACTTAAGTTGAATTTTGAGGTATAGTAAGTTCAGCATTTCTTACATTAAAAAAAATGGTTGAGATGCAGAGAGAGAGCCATGGGATGAGAATGGAATCCATTGTCTCTCATGTGGGAGGAAGGAACCTAACTAGTTAAGCAGCACTATTGTCTGCCTGCTTCTGCATTAATGAGAAGTTGGAGTCAGCAGCCAGATCTGGGTATCATACTTAGGCACTCCAATGTGGAAAGTAGTTACCTAAACTGCTAGGTTAAATCTGTGCTCCTTCACATATAGTTTAAGGGAAATTCATTCATGTTTTATTTGAGTTCTTGTATGGTTTCATTTTATATTTAGATCTAATTCTATAAAATAGACTATATAAAATTTTGTTTTATATTTTTTCAAATAGGCTATCCAGTTTTTTTTTTTTAAAATCAATCTTTGCTCCAGGGATTTTCAGATCCCACATTACAATGTACTACATACTCATATATCCTTGGTACTCTTTATGGACTTTCTATTCTATGGTAGTATTTTGTTTCTAAACTAATGCCAGAGGGTTTAAGTATAAGTGTGTATTAATTTCTTAGAAAAACCATTACTATTATCAACTGGGAGTTTTTAGCAATAGATATTTGTTGCTTTATAATTGTCAGGGCTGCAGACCCATGTGGAATCTTCTGTCTGAGGGGGTCTGTGGAAGATCTCTCCTCATCTCTTCTAGCTTCTGATGGTTGCTGACAATCACTGGTCTTCCGTGCTTTGAAGGTGCATCACTCCCATCGTCCTCAGTCACATCATGACTTTCTTCCTGTATCTCTTCTTTGTGTGCCTTCCTCTGATTCCTCTGATCATTTTTTGAGATTTTTGAATCTCTTTGAATTACAGCCCTAGTTATGACCTTGTCTTAATTCACCTTCACAGACACTGATGCTTAGGACATGAGCTTATTTTTTGGAGGACGCAGTTTAACTGTATCAAAATGATTTATAGAATATCTCAATTCCCAAGGCAGTATTTACTTCTTATTATGCTTCTTTTCCATTCTTTTCATCTCTACATTTCTTTCCTGTGAACTTTAGTATCAAATATACCAATTCTACAGAAAGCTTATTGGGACTTTTATTGAAAACTCATTAAATCCATATAACAAATTAAGGATAATTGACATATTTAGGACATTGAAACTTTCTGCTCAAAAATGGGGGCTTTCTAAATGCCCATTATACATTTGTATATTCTGGGAGAGTTTTAAGATTTTCTTTATTTAGGGTTTCCTTATTTGTTTATAACTCTTTCCAAGAATATTTTATATGTTAGCTACTATTTTCAATGGGATTGGTTTTTCTACGTATCTTCTGATTTATTTTGAGATTTTAAATTTTGTTAAGGATTACAATGGTTTTATGCCTTAGTACCTTACTTAGAGAATTCTTTTGTTATAGGAGTTTTATCATTGAAGATTTTAGATTTCCTTAAGTTCTTTAATCATTTGCAAAGATATGCTTTTCTTCTTTGCTTATAATTCTCATTTTCTTACTTGCTTTATCATTCATAATTGCTTTGATTCATACTTCCAAATTGATGTTAATGTAAATTCTATATGAAGTAGTAGGCATGAAGCAGTAGCTCAAATAGCTCCATTTTCCTTAACAAATATCAACTACTGACTTTGCACTACTCAGACTTACATTTAATCTTACAGATTAAATAATGTTCACTTGAGAATTTCAGAAAGTAGCCTTAAGAAAGCCAGCTGAAAATGCAAAATAATGTGTCCTATCGCAGTAGTCTGACCAGAGGAATGGATTTGTGCCTGTAGGCTGATAACTTCTGTGACTTTGGTCCCTTACCACCTGGCCTGCGGCCAACAGGACTGCTTTTGTTCCTTTGTTCCTGACTCCCCTTTACCTCCACCTTTCTGTTCTATTCAAAAGCTATCTTGCTAACTTGAGAATTTGAGATGATCTTCAGCGTAGTTTTGCCTGTCATCTTCCAAGACATGCGGCATCCTGAATAAGCCTGATTTCCTTGTGTCAGCTCTTATCTCTTGAGTACTGGTTTTCAAGTGGCAGCAGCCTGATCTTGTTTTTAGTAACAGAAATGCTCTCATTGACTTCTATATTATTAAGATTGTCTGTAGGGCCGGCGCCGCGGCTCACTAGGCTACTCCTCCGCCTAGAGGCGCCGGCACACCGGGTTCTAGTCCCGGTCGGGGCTCCGGATTCTGTCCCGGTTGCCCCTCTTCCAGGCCAGCTCTCTGCTGTGGCCCAGGAGTGCAGTGGAGGATGGCCCAAGTGCTTGGGCCCTGCACCCACATGGGAGACCAGGAGAAGCACCTGGCTCCTGCCATCGGATCAGCACGGTGGGCCGGCTGCAGCGCGCCGGCCACGACGGCCATTGGAGGGTGAACCAATGACAAAAGGAAGACCTTTCTCTCTCTCTCTCTCTCTCTCTCATTGTCCACTCTGCCTGTCAAAAAATTTAAAAAAAAAGATAGTCTGTAACATTTCCCATATAGGTTTAATATATATATATTTAATTATCACTTTCAGGAAAGTATTCCTCAAAATCTGTTTTATTTAATATAGTGTTTTCTCAATGGCTTTTTAAGCATTAACAACATAGATAACACAAGTTTTCTGTGCAAACCAATTAATATGGTAAATTTCATAATGCATTTCCTAATATTTACAAAATTATGTGTTCATAAAGTATGTCCCATTCGTAAATAACATTTTTGTAATGTAATCATGCATTGTTTTGCTAATGTTCCATTTAGAATTGTGTATCTATTTTGCATGTGATATTTGCATAACTTTGCATTTGTGAGATATCTTTCTACTTTCTGCACAGATAAAACAAGAGCTTGGGCCAGCGCCATGGCTCAATAGGCTAATCCTCTGCCTGCGGCGCCGGCACCCCGGGTTCTAGTCCCGTTCGGGGTGCCGGATTCTGTCCCAGTTGCTCCTCTTCCAGTCAAGCTCTATGCTGTGGCCCGGGAGTGCAGTGGAGGATGGCCCAGGTCCTTGGGCCCTGCACCCGCATGGGAGACCAGGAG
This sequence comes from Oryctolagus cuniculus, assembly GCF_964237555.1. Classification (NCBI taxonomy): domain Eukaryota; kingdom Metazoa; phylum Chordata; class Mammalia; order Lagomorpha; family Leporidae; genus Oryctolagus; species Oryctolagus cuniculus. The sequence continues at coordinate 120,162,181 of NC_091433.1, read as the reverse complement.
AAGCACCTGGCTCCTGTCTTTGGATCAGCGTGGTGTGCCGGCCACAGCGATCATTGTGGGTGAATCAACGGAAAAGGAAGACCTTTCTCTCTGTCTCCCTCTCTCTCTCACTAACTCTGCCTGTCAAACAAACAAACAAACAAACAAACAAAAAACCAAGAGCTTGTCGCTTCTTGTTAGGTATTCTATCTTATACTCTGAGGACTGTCCTTCCCTTTCCCATCTACTATTTCCAAAGGTATATAGTTCTATATTCACTGTGTGAATAAACCTTTTCTCTTTTCCTGAGCATAAAATAATTCTCATTTTTCTCTGTCAAGTAAGATGCCCAATAAATACAATAGCCATATTTCAAACTATACATTTGCTAAAGTCTTAGAGTACAATTCCAAGATGGCAGAATGTTAAATTAAACAAAGTTTCACATTATATTTTAGGTTAGAACTTGCCAGGAATATTTTTATTTTTTGACATTTATTTTATTTATTGGAAATGCAAAGTTACAAACAGAGAGAGAGAGACAGAGAGAGCAACAGTGCATGTGAGAAAGAGATTTTCCATTTCCTGGTTCATTCCCTAAATGTCTCAAGCTAGACCAGGCCAAAGTCAGGAGCCCGGAGCTTCATCCATGTCTCTCATGTGAGTTCGGGGTCCCAGGCACTTGGCCCATCTTCTGCTACTTTTCCCAGGTGCATTAGCAGGGACTTGGATTGGAAGTGGAGAAGCCAGGACACAAATTTGTGCCAGTATATGATAGTGGCATGCTAGGTGGTGATTTAACCTGCTATGCCAAAATGCTGGATTTGGATTTTAACTGATGTTTGGGAATGGTAGAAAAATTGGGTTCTATTTCAAATAGAAGACCAAAGCAGGCATTTTACTTAATTAGATTTGTCAGCAAAACATAAATTAATAAATGGTATAACCAAATATAAGATTTAACAAATTCATGTTAAGTATACCTAAAGTCATAAAATGTAGGAATATATTTATTGTTATTTTTAAAATAAAATTTACTGTATATATTTAAGTTTATAAAATAATGTTATGGGAGACACATAGGTAATACAATGTTAAAATAGTGAAACAGATAAACATAGTTATGATCTTAGGCAGTTTTTTGTGGTAAGAGCTGCTAAAATGTAAAATCTACATATTTAACAAAATCTCTCATGCAATTATTATTTTTATTCATTGTAGTCTTCAAGTAGTACAGTAAATCTCATGACATTCATTTGATACTTCTGCTCCTTTCGGGTTTTACCTGCATCTCCCTATTGCTTCTCTCTTTCCACCTCTGATAACCACAATTTTATTCTCTAGCTCAGCATATCTGGCATTTTCTTTTCTTTCCTCCTCTTTTGCTTTTTCTTTGGTAAAGAAACATTTAATGAGGATTGAAGGTGGAAGAGGAATCTGTTGTGGCCTGACAGCCAGCGCTCAGCCCCAGACGCCTCACGTGTACAGGGCTCCGTGGAGGTACTCTAGTCGATGCTGCTGCTGCTGCTGCTGCTGCATTTGAGCCTTATCTCTTCTCTGCTCCTCCTAATGTCATCATCAGGGGGCAGCTCCTGGAGGAACATGGGGCAGGAAACTTTCCTGCTCAGCCAGGGCAGAATGCAGTTGGCGTGGAAGAGGTGGTGGCAAGGCATCTCAATGACAGTCTCTTCCTCCTCAAATTCCAGAAGGCACACGGGGCACTTGAGCTCTTTAGGAGGGAGCGCTGATCAGAAGAGCTGCCCGCAGGTCCCCCGCCCAGCTCCCACTCCTGAAGGGCGCCCTGGCCCTGGCCCTGGCCTGGCCACTGACGGCCAGACCCGAGTCCGGCTGGAGGAAGGGGGAGCATCTGTCACCTTGCCCCCGACAACAAGAGGAATGAGTGGCCTCACCAGCCTGAGAGCCCCTGATGACTGTCCTGGGGAGGTTCTCGACCACAGCCTTGGCGGCTGGTGGAGGCAGGTGGTGATCCCAATCTACTACCAACCCCAAGTCTTCAAAGTCCATCCGATTGAAAAGTGACCTTTCAAGCTCCAAAAACATGTTGGTGTGGGTTTCCTGTTCTGGGTCCAACACCTTGCAGTTGAATTCATCAAAACAGGACACTATGACTGTTTTGCTGTCTGACATTTTCTTGAAGATTCTACCTATAAGTAAGTTCATAAAATATTGTGCTTTCTATGTCTAGTTTATTTCAATGTTCCCCCCTAATCTTTTGGACATTGTACTCTCATGCATTCATCTGGTGAGAAAGATCAAGTAAAGAAGTCATATGTATTTAATAGCCTTTTTGCCACTTTTCTTTTGTGTTCCATTGGCATAATCCCACCACATGAAGCAAACAAATGGCGTCTACAACTGGCCACTGCTTCTCACAGGAAGCTCCACTATGGAAGGCTTAATAAATGTTGGTAGTCAACTATCTGTTTCAAACATTGCATCCTACAAATGGGTGATGAAGTACTGTCTATTCCATTAGTATGGCAGTTGCTCCTATAATGACAACTTCCACCTGTGATAAAGACTTTTGGCCACAAGAGTGCATTGAGCAGAGTGAAAAGGGGAAGTGAGCCTTGGGGTTCACTTTCCTTCCCATAATGATGCTAAAATATCCCATGTAACCCAGTAGGGAAGTTAATGCCTCTTGGAAAATTTCATAGGGAAATTATAAGACTGTTGTTATTGGATCACTAAATTTTTATCAAAACATTTTCAACATTTGGTTTCAAACTCTGTTTAGTAATTAAAAATCATTGCCTAAAACTTCATCTTTTTATGAAAATTTCATTGTTTTAGTGCCATGTTTATAGGATGAGAATAATTAAAGATCTGGAAAAAAATGTTTATAAACCCAAACAGGCATCCTTTGTATGCAGTATGAACATAAACACTCCAATCCATATTTTTGAAAGGTTTAACAAAATACATGATTTTCTTTTAGAAAGTGTGTGTTGATATTTTCTTATGTAACAGAAAACCTATTTTTATTTCCTGTCTTAGTAACGATTACTACTACAAACAAAATTACTTCAGTGAGATAGAATGTTTTGAAAACATGTTTCAAAGAAACATAGGAGAAAAATTTTCTGTTTTCAAATGCATACATATACTACATTGGAATATTCAGACATAATTATTTCCCAAAAGGCTTAATAAAAGAGTTGTAAAAATATGTAAGATTGCCACTTTAGAAATTTTCAGTGCTATGTTGAATAACCATTTCCATAATCCACCCTGCTCAGCAATCTATTTTCAGACAGGGAAGAGAAAAGCAGTTTTAATATAGTTACTTCTTTACCAGACTCAAGGGCAGAGAAAAAAAAGGATAATATATTTCTCTAGAAAATATCGTTTTCCTCTCAATTTGTATGCAAGTCCCTGCTATCTGTCTCTCGTTTAAATGCATTGATATTAGTTGATTGAATATTCAATGTAATAACTTTTTCAGCACAACTTACAAAATAAGATTTTGAGATTTAGAACATGAATCATTCAGAAAAGGGAATAAAAGTTATCCTGTCATTTATTTTCAATAAATGTGATACTTACCATACTCCATGTGTGTGGGAGTGTGTGTGTGTGTGAAATAGTGTGAGAAGATGGGTGAGAGAGAGCAAGTAATATAGCAGGGGCAATATTTGGCTTCACAATGGCCTTCTACCTATATAAATCTATACCAAAACTGAAAATTGTTACAGTTGCCAAAATCTCAAATATTTATCAATGAAAGCTTTTGTCTCCTTGATATACTGTATGCTGAAAAGCTATCATTCATGTTAAAGATTTTGGCCTTAAATTCTTATGTTCCCGTTCCAAATATTTTTTTTCCAACTGCACTGCATTAAGTTCCTTCCAGCTGCCTATTGCTTGACTGACACACTCATAGTCAAAATTTTATGGCAATTATGGTAATTTAAATGTTCCTTTCTATAGAGTGATACAATTTTTTGTCAAATAATTTGTTTACTTTTTGCCGTGTTAGAACGGTAAAATATCATTGATATTTTTAAGCTTTCGCCATACCACCTACTGTATTCAATAAACCAAAATAAATCTAATACTTCACCTTAATGGTTAAGCTTGAAAATCTTAATTTTCATTTAGTAATACAGATAATGGTTATGCAACAAAAACTTTAAAATATTTTATTATATTTCTGTACTTTTGTTGATATTTTAATTATCATGTAGATTACTTTACTACATGTAAAATATTTTATTTGACCTCTAATAGATTTTTAAGGACATTGCTTATCTTCTGTTTTAATATCAAATTTTTGAGGCTGGTGCTGTGGCTCACTAGGCTACTCCTCCGCCTAGCGGCGCCGGCACACCGGGTTCTAGTCCCGGTTGGGGCGCCGGATTCTGTCCCGGTTGCCCCTCTTCCAGGCCAGCTCTCTGCTGTGGCCAGGGAGTGCAGTGAAGGATGACCCAAGTGCTTGGGCCCTGCACCCCATGGGAGACCAGGAGAAGCACTTGGCTCCTGGCTTTGGATCAGCGCGATGCGCTGGCCTCAGCGGCCACTGGAGGGTGAACCAACGGCAAAAGGAAGACCTTTCTCTCTCTCTGTCTCTCTCTCACTGTCCACCCTGCCTGTCAAAAAAAAAATTTGGTTTTATATTTATATTTATTATATCTACTTGAGAAATAGAAGGAAGAAACAGAGAGAGAGAGAGAGAGAGAAAAGAATAGACTCCAGTTAGCACAAGATGTGTCCCCAAATGCCCACACTTCCAGGGCTTTTGACATTCTCAACAATATTAATATTGCTCAACACCTAAGTATTTAGTGATATCTTACAGTGTTGGTAGTGGGGAGAAGAGGCACTTGAACAATGTAGCTTACCAAGAAGTTCTCTGTTATAGAGTATGAATCTGTTAATATGTACCTTTACTGAAAATGAAAAGAAAAAGGAATATTTTAGTAGTATGCTAGATGGAATATGATAGAACTTGATCCAGCTCATTTACTTGAGGAAATGTATGAGTAAGAAAATGTATTTTATTTATTTATTTTTTTGACAGGCATAGTTAGACAGTGAGTGAGAGAGACAGAGAAAGGTCTTCCTTTTTCCATTTGTTCACCCCCTAAGTGGCCATCATGGTCAGCGCATTGTGGCCAGCGCGCTGTGCCTATCTGAAGTCTGGAGCCAGGTGCTCCCTCCTGGTCTCCCATGCAGTTGCAGTGCCCAAGGACCTGTGCCATCCTCCACTGCACTCCTGGGCCACAGCAGAGAGCTGGAATGGAAGAGGAGCAACCGGGACAGAACCTGGAGCCCCAAATGAGACTAGAACCGAGGGTGCCGGCGCCGCAGGCAGAGAATTAGCCTAGAGAGCCGAGGTGCCAGCCAGTAAGAAAATTTAATAAGATATAATTTTGGGATTCCTGGTATATTTTAAGGTAAAATAAAACAGAGCTCAGATCTCAAGTCGAGTGGCAAAGAGCAAACGTATCTACAACTTTGTACATATGTAAGCATCTAAGGTATATTGCAGATAGACTTAGAGGACAGAGTATTTTCAGAAAACAAACAATAGATATCCAGCAAAGCAGAAAAATGAACATGTTTGTATTGCAAATTAAGAAACTATGAGATATGTGTGAGTCATATCTGGCACAACTCATGACAACCCTTCCACATACTAATGGAACAGAAGAGAGAGACTCAAAATATTTTTTACATATTCTACAAACTGATCTTTTATAAGAGTATCATAAAAACAAAATAGAAAATGAATAGTTTCTTCAATAAATGGTGTTGGAAAACTGTATAACAATGTACAGAAGATGAAATTAACACTTACCTCTACCACTTGCAAAAATCACTCAAAATTTCAGAAAAGAAATAAGGGAAAGACATGGCATTGTTCTGGGCAATGATTTTCTGTATATTATTTCAACAGCATAGGCAATAAAAGCAAAAGTAGAAAAATAAGATGATATAAAATTAAAAAGCTTCTGTACAGCAAACACAAAATAAACCAAATGAGTGCAATCTATGAGAGACAATAGTTTTGAAACATACATTTAATAATGGGTTGAAATCCTAAATATAAAAAGAAAAAAATAATAATGACAAGAAAACAAATAATCCAATTTAAAAATGGCAATGGGCATGTACAGGAACTTTTCAAAAGAAGACAAATATCCAACAAATACACAAAAAATGCTCAGCATCACTAACCATGAGGGAAATGTATATGAAAACCACAATGAGATATCACCTTATACCTGTTAGACTCACCACAAAGACAAGGATAAAAAGTGTGGAGATGTAGACAAAAGGAAACTCTTGCATGAAGTTAGCATGCTTGTAAATTGGCATATTTATTATGAAAAACAGTATAGAGTTTCTCAAAATATAAAAAGGGACAGATATATTCTAGTAGTCCTACTACTGCATATTTATTTATGAATATAAATGTGCATTCTCTTGTTTCTTATAGTATTTTTTAGAAAAGCCACGGTATGGAATTTACTTGAGTGTCTATTGATGGATTATTGGATGAAGAAAATGTAACCACTATCTATACACACAAACCCATATATGTATATATTTAATATGCTTATATTTTATATGTATAGAATCCTTATAGATATATTATACAGACTAGAATACTTATACAATGATATAATTATTCAGCCTCTAACATAGATGAGCCTGGAGGGTATTATGCTAAATGAAACAGGTCAGGTACATTACAACAAATACTGCACTATCCCATTTAAATGTGCAATCTAAAAAAATTGAATGGATCAAAATGGTAGAATAGTGGGTGCTAGGGGTTTGGAGAAATTGGAAGATAGTTCTCCACAAATACAAAGTTTTAGTCATATAGGATGAATATGTTCTGGAGATATAATGTGCAGCATAGTGATAATAGTTTATAACACTGAATTGTACACTTGAAATTTACTAATAATGTATCTTAAATGTTGTTAACTATGCAAAGTGGTAGATGTTGTAATCAGCTTGATTGTAGTAATTATTTTACAATATTTATGTATATCAGAGCAGCATGCTTTTTTACATTACAAACATACAATTTATATTTGTCAATTATACTTCAATAAAGCTGTAAAATAATATAGTTAGCTTGTTCAAGATTAGTTTGAAGCAAATCTGAGAATTTAGGTTCTTTTAATGTTTTTTATAATTTATATTTATTTTTATCTACATATAAGTATACCTATTAATCAAGTACAGAATCATAATTTGACATATGTATACAATCTGGATGAATGTTTAGGTTCTCATTAGATAATATAAGCTTCTCTATATATGATGCTTTGTATGTAATACTATGCTATGTCCTTTCTACCTCATTGTAGAATCAGCAGTCTTTCTTTATATTTTATTTACTTTTTGTTTATTTGAAGACAGGAAAAGAAAAAGAGAGAGATAAATAGGCAGATGGACAGAGTTTTAATACACTGGTTCACTCCCTAATTGCCACAATGGCAGGGTGCTGAATGCTGGAGTCAGAATTTCAACCCAAGTCACCCACTTGAGTGGCAGAGAGCCAACTATTTGAACCATCTGCTACTTCACTAAGTTTGCATTGGCTGGTAGCTGAAGTCAGAAGATAAAGCAAGCACCACCTCCCTATCAAATACAAAGTCTTAACTATTATCTTAACCACAGGCCAAACACTTGCCCCACCCACATGCCTCCTATTTTAAATGTGTCACCTGTCAGAGCCAGAAAAAGATTTGGTATTAGCTTTTTCTTTTTGTCAACATCAAATTTGTGTTTGCTAATTCATTTATATTTTATTTTGAACCGAAGCCCAAATTGAACTGAGCCAAATTATTTTAAAAGAAAATGAAATGTAAAATTGGGTCCAGCACTGTGGCATAGCGGGTAAATCCACCGCCTGCCAGCCATGCTGGTGTCCCATATGGCTGCTGGTTCAAGTCCCAGCTGCTCCACTTCCAATCCAGCTCTCTGCTATGGCCTGGGAAAGCAGTTGGAGATGGCCCAAGTGCTTGGGCCCTTACACCCACATGGGAGACCGGAAGAAGCTCCTGGCTCCTGGCTTTGGATTGGTGCAGCTGCAGGCAATTGGGCCAATTGGGCCAACTGGGGAGTGAACCAGCAGATGGAAGACCTCTCTCTCTCTCTCTTTCTCTGCCTCTCTTTTTCTCTGTAACTCTGAGTTTCAAGTAAATAAATAAATATTTTAAAAATGCAAATATATTTCTATTCTTGAAAAATACCTGTTATAGAAAATGTGTAAACATGTAATTTTTATTTATTTACTTTTTTATTCATTATTACCATCTATGCATTCTAGACAATAACTCCTTAACTGTAAAATGTACTGGTTGTGTGGAGAAGACAGGTGTGTGGTATTATTGGTAACACTAATTAATTAATTAAATATTTATTGAGCTTTTTGTATGGCTTTGCTGTGTTAGTCACTGAGTAAACAAAGTAGGGAAAACATGGAGCTAATACATATAATGACAAGTATTTGTGCATTGGTAGAGGATGGTAGTGTTTACTTTTAGAATGATTTCTGCTGTTTCCAAAATTATACATTTTAAGGCACCCATTTTCTTTTTTATATATTCTATCACTTTTCAGATGTTTTATAAATTACATAAAAATCCTTTTAGTGATATTATAAGTAACTGAACGATGCTTATGTTTTCAATTACAACTTAATTTTCCTCTATTTTTCTCTTTATACCTACAAAAACAATGATGCTATAATTTTATCAATCCATATGAAGTATTTTATATATATATATATGGTAAAATTATTTTTAAAGTTTTATGTATTTATTAAGTTATTTGAAAGGTACAGCATGGGGGAAAGAGAGAGAGAGAGGGGGACCTTCCATCCACTGGTTCACTCCCAAAATGACTACAATAACCATATCTGGGACAGGCCAAAGTCAGCAGCCAAGAACCCCACGTGATTTCCCACATTGGTTGCAGGAGCATAAGTACTTTGTTAGCCATTCTGTGCCCTTCCAGTCACATTAGTAGGGAGCTGAATTGTAAGCAGAGGAGTCAGCTCTAGAAGTGGCATACATATAAACAGATTCCTAGAACAACCAAAAGAGAAAGAACAGAATAAATAGTTGAAAGATAATTACTAAATTTCTTGAAATTCACAAAAATATCAAGTCATAAGTAGGACAACGAAAGTAAGAAAAGAAATGAAAAGAAAAGGAAAAAGAAAAGAAAGAAATACAAACTCAGAGGAGAGGCATGAATGCTTGTCCAAGTGGTTAAGTTGGAATGGAAGTGTCCCACATTACAGTGCCTGGTTTCAATAGCCAGCTATGCTCTTGACTCCAACTTCCCACTAACGCAGACCCTGGGAGGCAGTGTGGTAGCTCAAGTGACTGGATTCCTGCCACCCACACGGGGAGACTTCGATTGAGTTCCTGGCTCTTAGATTCAGTCCCAGCCAGCGGCCATTGCATACATTTGGAGAGTGAACCACTGGATAAGAATTGCCTCTCAGTTCATATTCTCTCTCTCTCTCTCTCTCTCTCTCTCTGTCAATTCCTCTCCTTTGATTATTGATTGTTGATTGAATTCATTGAGTGGTACTCAGTTTGGGGTAGACCAGCCTGAAGAGTCATAGACTGACTTCATTCACACACTTTTGCTTTGGCGTAAAGCAAGAAATTATGTGTTCATATGGGTTTTTCTTATCTTGTGTGAAACTCCAGTGTCTCTCCACGCATTTTCTTCAGCAAGATAGGGTATTTGCATGGTACTTTTGGGCTCATTGGATAATGGTTCCAGGTAATATAATGTTAAAGTTACAAGTTTAAGGTCATGTATCAAGAATGTCAGAATGTTATTTTTGTTTTGTTCTGATGGTCAAAGACTACAGAACATGCCTGAATTGAAGCAATAAGAAACAGACCTCATGTCTCAGTGGTAGGATAGTCAAGAAAATATGGGCCGGTGCCACGGCTCACTAGGCTAATCTTCCGCCTGTGGCGCCGGCACCCCGGGTTCTAGTTCCGGTTGGGGTGCCAGATTCTGTCCCGGTTTCTCCTTTTCCAAGCCAGCTCTCTGCTGTGGCCAGGGAGTGCAGTGGAGGATGGCCCAAGAGCTTGGGCCCTGCACCCGCATGGGAGACCAGGATAAGTACCTGGCTCCTGCCTTCGGATCAGTGCGGTGCACTGGCCGCAGCGTGCTGGCCGCAGCGTGCTGGCCACAGCAGCCATTAGAGGGTGAACCAACAGAAAAAGGAAGACCTTTCTCTCTGTCTTCCTCTCTCTCTCACTGTCCACTCTGCCAGCCAAAAGAAAGAAAGAAAGAAAGAGAGAGAGAGAGAGAGAGAGAGAGAGAAAGAAAGAAAGAAAGAAAGAAAGAAAGAAAGAAAGAAAGAAAGAGAAAGAAAGAAAGAAAGAAAGAAAATATGTACATGTCTAAGGACATTCACAGCCTTAAAATTTACTGTCTCCAAAAGTATGTTCTAAAGATTGATTATCTTCGAATTATTTATCAAGTGTTGGTGAAAGCTTTGTATTTAACTTGTAAAAATGCATTGACTAGTACAGATAAGCACATTCTTTTTCAGTAACTACAGATCAATAAATTGTAACAAATTTCTATAAACATTGGCCTAAATCAACAAAAATTCATTATCTTACAGTGTCAAAGGTTATAATTCTGGTGTGTTTCACTGGATTGAAATCCAGACATCTGAAGATCTATGTTACGTTTGAAAGCTCTAAGGGCAGATCTGTTTTTTTTTTTTTTTCCTTTTCCACTTTTAGAGGATATTCACTTTCCTAGGTTCATGGCTTCTTTGCATATTCAGGCCAGCAATTGTCAGTTGAATTTTCCTCACAACACATCACTTTGGCACTTTGTTTTTTTCTGACTACTGCTTCTATTTTTAAGGCTTTTGTGGTTATATTAGACCACCCAGATAATTTAGTATAATCTCTCTAGTCCAAGGTCATCTGATTAGCAACCTTAATTCCTTTTCCACTTAACACAATATAATGATTTGTAACTTCTGAGGATTAGGATGTAGAGATTTTGGGGGATTAGATGTGTACCTTTTTCTCCCTATCACATGAAGGAATAAATGAAAAGCTTTGCACTGTAGATAAGCAATATGGGATTGATGATATTGACAAGAAATTCTTCTTTAGGTTGCATAATATATAAGTGGGTTGCATTATGTTCAAGAGAGAACAAATGAAGTGAATTGCATAAAATAACTATAGTCAGTCCTTTTGAAGAATTTTATGAAAGTTAACAGGGCATGAGGTGGGATTTGAAGAAAAATATGGGTTCCAGATAGGAAGGTTTTGAGAAAGGAGATAAATTGAGGGGATTATGAACTGATAAGAGGAACCATTGCAGAATTATTGCAATTCAGGGAAAATAAAAAAAAAAATCACATGGATGAAATCCTTGCATAGAGGAATGATGAAGAAATTTGGTTTAAATTAAAAAAAAAAAGTTGTAGTAGCTAAACGCTTCTCTGAGGCTGATGTTATAATGAGTTAAGCCACTGTTTGGATGCCAACCTGTTAGAGTCGACCGCCCGAAAAACGTCACCAAGAGACATCTCTTATGCAAACAGCAAGGGGAAGCTTTATTGATTATCCAGCATGCTGGGGCTGTCTGATCATCATGAGCAGAGCAGCCCTGAATAACCAAAGGTTAGGTTTTATAAAGGCAAAAACCGCAAAACCAGGAAGGGGAAGAGAATACACGGTTGTTAAGCGGTTGCTAAAGTCTTACAGTCAGCAATTATGATCTTAAGACATAGACAAATCACATCTTTATTATTAGCTCAGGTAACCCAGGTGTAACCTTTTTACTTTTAAGCTTGAGCAATCATGCTAGGGGGTTTTTGTGTGTTGCCAAGGGTGATGTAGTGCACTGCTATTGTCCGACTATTTGAGATCATAGTTTTAGACCAGAGTCTCACGGTGGGGGGTTGCTTTCCCAGAATGCAGTCTCAAGTGCTCCAAAATGGAGTCCCTACTGTCAAGGTGCTACTTCACTGTTTTATTTTTACAGCTGCACCAGGAAGGTTAACTTTTTACACCCGCACATATACAATTTTAACTCTTCAAACCTACTATATCAGGGTACATGGTAGGAGTTCTGTCTATTCCATGCTTCTGATCCAGTTTCCTGTTAAAGCACATGGTACACAGAAGATGATGATCCAGGCATTTGGGTTCCTGCCACCGATGGGGGACTCCCAAATGGACAGCTTTTGCAGGCATTTGGGGAGTGAAACAGCAGACAGATCATTGTCTCTTCCCATCTCTCTCTCTCTCTCTCAGGGTCACTCTGCCTTTCAAGAAAACAAATAAATACTTAAAAAGACCTTCATTCCTAGGAAAGGAAAGGAAGGCATAGTACAAAGGTAATGTTTCAGATAGGTTAGTTTATTTGGCTGATTCATTCCCGATGACTACAAAAATCTGGGTTGGGATTGGCTAGGCTGAAGCCAGAAGCCTGGAATCGGAGCTTCATCTAGGTCTCCTATGTGGATGGTAGGAGCCCAAATACATGAGCCATTTTCTACTGCGTTTCCAGGCCATTGAAAGAGAGTTGAATAAGAAGTGGAGCAGTCAGGACAGGAACCAGCACCCAATGGATTGCTTTACCAGCTTCACCTCAATGCTGGTCCCTACGCAAAGATTCTTACACTCGTATGTCTTTTGAAGAGATCTTTCAGTTCTAAGTTCTACATCAAAATTGCCATTTTACTTCCAATGTTTACTCTAATTTCACCTGATTACAATTTTTATTTATTTGGTGGCAATTGATACACCACCTACTTTGGAAATTTTTTTTTTAATTTATTTTATTTATTTGACAGGCAGAGTTATAGAGAGAGGCAGAGAGAGAGAGAGGTCTTCCATACATGGGTTCACTCCCTAGATAGCCGCAACAGCCGGAGCTGCGCCGATCCAAAGCCAGGAGCCAGGAGTTTCCTCCAAGACTTCCATGTGGGTGCAGGCACCCAAGGACTTGGGCAATCCTCTACTGTGATCCCAGGCCATAGCAAAGAGCTGGATCACAAGAGGAGCAGCCGGGACAAGAACCAGTGCCCATATGGGATGACGGCACTTCAGGCCAGGGTGTTAACCTGCTGAGCCACAGCGCCGGCCCCTGGAAATGTTTTTAAAATATAATTAATGAAAATTTCATGAATATGTAAAAATGTTTTCAAGTTTTGCTAGTTTGTAATGCATATTTAGAGTTAATCATTACTTCAGTCCATTTTCCTATATTTTCCTTTCCTCTGTTTCTTTATTTCTATTTGTTCCTCAAAATATTAAGTGTATGTAATGTTGATAGAAAATTTTGAATTTAATTGCCCAGTTGATTTTTTTTTTATTTGACAGGCAGAGTTAGTGAGAGAGAGAGACTGAGAACAAGGTCTTCCTTTCGTTGGTTCACTCCCCAAATTGCTGCTACAGCCGGAGCTACGCCGATCTGAAGCCAGGAGCTAAGTGCTTCCTCCTGGTCTCCCATGTGGGTGCAGGTGCCCAAGCACCTGGGCCATCCTCCATTGCCTTCCTGGGCCACAGCAGAAAACTGGACTAGAAGAGGAGCAACCAGGACTAGAACCGGTGCCCATATGGGATGCCGGCGCCGCAGGCAGAGGATTAGCCAAGTGAGCCATGGCGCTGGCCCCTGCCCAGTTGAATTTAATTTCTGCTCCCAGCCAATCAATAGTGATTTATTTATTTGGTTTGGTACCCATGGATTATCAAGTTCTTTTTTTTTAAAGATTTATTTGACAGGTCGAGTCACAGAGAGAGGGAGCAACATAGAAAGAAATGTTCCAGGGCCGGCGCCGCGGCTCACTAGGCTAATCCTCCGCCTAGCGGCGCCGGCACACCAGGTTCTAGTCCCGGTCGGGGCGCCGGATTCTGTCCCGGTTGCCCCTCTTCCAGGCCAGCCCTCTGCTGTGGCCAGGGAGTGTAGTGGAGGATGGCCCAGGTGCTTGGGCCCTGCACCCCATGGGAGACCAGGAAAAGCACCTGGCTCCTGGCTCCTGCCATCGGATCAGCGAGGTGCGCCGGCCGCAGCGCGCCAGCCGCGGCGGCCATTGGAGGGTGAACCAACGGCAAAGGAAGACCTTTCTCTCTGTCTCTCTCTCTCACTGTCCACTCTGCCTGTCAAAAAAAAAAAAAAAAAAAAAAAAAAAAGAAAGAAATGTTCCATCCACTGGTTCATTCCCCATCATACTTTTGTTATTTTATTGTAAAAATTAGTGTTTGCTCTAAAAAGCTAAGTTGTTATGTAAAAGTCATTAAAATTACTTGAAAATTAAAATTGGAAAAAAGGATAACTTGATTTTGCACTTTCATGTGCCAGACTAAGTTTGAAGGCATGCCTTTGTGTGCTCATGACATTCTAGACCGTAGACACCAAATCAAGCAGGGAGTTATTTGCTGCAATATCCAGAAATATAGTACCTCCTCCTAAGATGAGAGGGGACATTTAGAACACTGCTGATATAAAATTGGTTTTCCATTCATTAACCATCTCCCAACACCTCCCAGACTGTTAAACTGCTTTTTAATTTACATTTTACAAAAGAAAGATCTTCAAAAAGCTCATAAAACGCATATCATTAAAAATACATAGGGTTCAATTTTTTTCATTAAAATATATTTCCAATAACTTGTTATAACATGTCTGAAATGGCTCTAGTTTGAGATACCAAGAAATACGAGATACCAATTTAAACAAAGCCCCTATAAGAGCAGCATGAATTCTGCTATTATTAGAGCAAGAACAAATGTCCAGTTGATTATGTACCTCAGGTGGAAGAAGGGTGAAATCATTCATGTTTTTTGAAAAGTTTATGGGGGCAATGCCACAAATAAATTAGCGGTTACAAATGAAAGCTAGTTTTAATTAAAGATGAGAGGATGTTGAATACAAAGGAATCATGTCCATCAACTTACAAGGAAAAAAAAGTTGTTTGTGCCTTAATTGAAGAGGACCTATAACTAACAGCAGAGATGATAATCAACACAATAGTCATCTCAACTGATGCAGCTTACACAATTATAGTTGAAAAGTGAGGGTGGAACAAGCTTTCAGCTTGACATGTTCCAAAACTGTTTAACCGGATTGTTGCAGCTTTCAGTGGCAATTTTAAAAATGTGGGATCAAGATCCTGAAGCAAATTTTCCAAGAACTCTAACAAAAGAGACATGGTTTTTTCCAGTATCATCCTGACGACAAAGCAAAATCCAAGCAATGATCACAAAGAGGTAGAAATGGCCAAGTAAAAACAAAAGTCACTGCAACAATTTTGTTGAGATAATCAAGATTTTGTTGGGGCCAGCGCTGTGGTGTAGCAGGTAAACTGCCGCCTGCAGTGCTGGCATCCTGTATGGATGCCGGTTCAAGTCCTGGTTGGTCCACTTCCTATCTAGCTTTCTGCTATGGTCTGGGAAAGCAGTAGAAGATAGCCCAAGCCATTGGGCTTGGGTCCCTGCACCCACTTGGGAAGAAACTGCTGGCTCCTGGCTTCAGATCAGCACAGCTCCAGCCGTTGTGGCTATTTGCGGAGTGAACCAGAGGATGGAAGACTTCTTTCTCTCTCTTTCTCTGACTCTCCTTTGCCTCTCTATAGCTCTTTCAAGTGAAATAAATAAATAAATCTTTAAAAAAGATTTTGCTTGTTGACTTTGTGGAAGGTCAAAAAACCATAATATTTCTGTATAAGGAGAGCGTTTCGAGAAAGTAGTCAAAGCTTTAGCAGAAAAACACCCAGGAATTCTTCTCCAGATAGTTGTTCTACACTTTAACAATATCCTTATTCATTTCTCTCATCAAACAATGGCAATTTGAAAGAGTTTTGATGACAAATCATTAGACATTCATCTTACTGTCCACTTTGGTTCTTTCTGACTGCATTTTTGGTTTGCTAATCTTAAAATCTCTTAAAAAAAGTACACATTTTTCTTCACTTAGTAATGTATAAAAAACTGCATTTATATGGTTAAATTCCCAGAACCCTCAGTTCCTTATGGATTGGCTAAATGATTGCTTTTGAACTCGCAGGAGCTTCTACTAAGACATTAATTTTATATTTTTAATTTTTATATTTGGTTCCATTTTCCATGAACTTTTTGTTGTCCCATCATACATTCCAAGTGTCTTTCTCTACTTGTATCACATCATTAAGTCACAGAATTATGCTTGATGCCATTTAATTTTCACCTCCCATTCATTTTAATTGACATAGGATTAGTACTGCAGGTTTGCTACTAGGTACATGTTTGTGCCAAATTGTTAACCTTTCCTTGCCCTAATCTCTTCTTAATGATGTGCTCCTATTGACATAATTGGCATGTAGCATTAAAAACCATGAGATTTCACAAATATGAAAAATGGTATCAAAAGCTGCTTATTTTGGTGTAAAACTTTGAAATGTATGTATACTTTTTTTTATACTGTGCAATTCCAGGAAATTTTGGAAAACTCCTCATGCTGCAAATTACTTTGATGTGTTCTGCCTTGTAGTAAGCATTTAATAAATGCAAGGACTTACATGATTAATTGTGAGGAGGCAGGATGCTTTCCACAGCTTGTGCATCTCTTATTTCTATTTCCTTTCCACTGTGTTCCTGGCTTAATCAGAGAGCACTGTTTAGTCAGCTGCATCACAGCCTTACATTAGCATACATGTGGCCTCTTTTCAGACACTATTGTTTTCTTGTCATTGCTCAGATAACACCTTAACAAATTCATTATTTTCCTGATACCAGACTTAATGGAGTCACCCTCTCCATTATATTAAAAATATGTAATAGGGAAATACATTTACATATTTTATATATACAAAATAAAAGTTGCCAAGAATCTAGGTTATACACATGGGACCTTTCTAAAATATTTGGAGAGTATTTCATGAACTAACCAGAGAAAAAACAGGGAAACTTGAAAGAAGAATCCTGTCAGAAGTGTGAGGACTCCCCAGTGTCTTTCAAATTCCCTCAACGGAAAATAATTTTAGAAAAGACACCAGCTTCACTTGTGAGCAGCCCCCAATTTCCACATTTTTTTTTTTCTGTTAGTATCCAAAAGACTGCTTACCATAGGACAGGAGACAGACTATCACGTACTCAATAGCCATATCTTTATAGTAATTTTACAAAGATTTTGTTTTTTTCCCTCAGAGTTCTGAGAAGCTATACTACTCTCAAAATTAATATAAACCTTATTTAACGAGCTCTTTTCATAAAGTTTAAAATTGGCATTAATACTTGATGTGTGTATAGAGTCATCATTTCTAATTGCTAGAGAGTTCTCATTCTCAACTTCCAATATGCATGGTGACATTGTTTTTACTGCTATTTTTCTGGTCAAGTGGGGCTATATACTTCATTCTGGTCAACAAGCTGTGTACAAACAATGATACTTCTGGGCTCGAATAATCTAGTAATGGTACAAAATACTTCAAAGCTTTTTATTCATCTGGAATGAAGATTGAACAACTATGCTGTGATCTCTCTCTCTCTCTCTCTCCCCTGCTCCTCACTCTTTCTCTGACTTTATTTCTATGTGGTGACAATGAGCAGGGTACAACTTCTAACTCAAAATAAGCATGTGGTGTGAATGAGGAATACATTTGTTTCAAGCCACTGAAACACTGGAGCTGTGTCTTACTCTAGCAGACTTTTCCTCTGTAACCTGATGATATCTGGGTTTAATTTCTCCTTTTGCCCGTACCTCGGACTGCAGATCCAATCACGGTTTACATAATATCCAAAAGGTATTTTTCACCTATGTTATCCCTGGATTCTATGACTGACATGACAACAAATGCACAAGGGAATTACAAAAAGTCTGTAGAAAAAAGAAAGTAAACACAAGTTCATTCTGGCACAAAAATATTCTGAAATCTATGCACAGAGGGCTCTTTAAAAACATTTATGGGAATACATAGCATCACAATGTTATACTAAGAATTTAAATTATTTTAAACTAAAAATACATGTATTTTCATTCCGTTTTCCCATTATAGTCTCTTTTTCTCATGAGATGTGAGCCATAATCAAGATTGCCAATAAACTGGGTCAAAATTGAAATTTTTAGATTTCAGTTATCATTTTCATACAGCATCTTTCACTTAAGCTTTTCAGCATCCTAAGATATTTCTTTATTCTGGATTCAACGTTTTTCCAACCAGTATTCACAGCAGCCAGTTTCTGCTGTCTTGGACAATTGCAGCCTTATGTGGAGGACCTGAAGATGCCTGTGTTGTTTCACTAAGTCATCTGAAGGATCCATCTAATGTGTTGGCTGTGTCAGAGATGTTTTTAGATAAGTAGACAATGTGTAAAATTAATGTTTTCCCACCAAATGGGTTACCAGAAATATTTTATTAATGACTGAGACCAAAATTATGACATTTACAGGATTTCCAGACTTAATTATGATTAATTTTTCACATTGTTATTTAAATTTCTGGATACTGAATTCTACATATTAATTTTTCTTTCATGTCCTTCAAGTAAATAAAATATATATGTCTACAAGATATTCTTTGTGATTAGGACTGAAATCCAAGAAAATTAACAGGAAATATTGGTAGCCTTTAATTCAGCTCTTTCCTTATCCAATTCACTGTAACATTTTCTACTCATCACCTTGATTTAGTCAAAACCTTAAGAACTTTGAGTTAAATAAACATGACCTTGAACCTAAATTTTCAAACACCAGAAATTGTGTCTGATATTCCAATGTAAAACTTATTGCCCGGAGTCGAATTTAGTGTGAGAAATCTTGGTCCAGCCCCCTTACCAAACATTCCGAAGTTCATATTTATTTAAAAAAATAAACATTAGGTGATCTTTTTACAAGAAAGCACTTTTGTATATTAATGTATAAAAGATAATATGTGATTAAATGTTATTGACAATATCAGTAATACTTGAATAGGAAGGGGTTTGGGAAAGTCTAATATTCCTATGTGATATGATGATTCAATCATTTGGAAGATCATGGATTAGAGTTTCTATTTTATGGGTCTAGATTTCAAATCAATAAAAAATTATAGAATATGGTCTTATCTGTTAGCAATGAGAATGACACCTTTTATGCTTTCTCTAAAATCCTACCAGCTTTGCACTTTTCTTTCTCTTCAAGTAGGGTTATTGCTTTAGTATAAAAAAATCTACAATCAGTGATTTCCAGTCTACCTGGTCTGATAATTGACACTTTTTGTATTCACTTGAAGACTATCACAACATTGTGATTTCTAGGTGCAATTCCAAACTTACTGAATCTCATGCAGAGGACTAAAACTATAAATACAAGTTGGTGAGAATTTCAAAAAAGTTAATGGAAAAATGAAATTAAAATATAACTTTATTTTAGTGGATAAAGATAAAAGATTTGATGGTAAGGACAGAATGTGCTACCCTGAGAATCCTTGGGCACCTATTGTTAGTTAGTATGTGCAGAAAGTCCATGAATGTTATTATACATGCCATATCAGACAGTTTCCATGTTTTGGAAGTGCATATGTGTATAAGTGTACATGTTTGTCCATTTTTTTTTACAGAGCTTATAGCGATTCTTATCCTGACAATTCATGGCACATTGTTTAGGGCCAATTTTTGAGGCATTGCCTTTAAGTTCTTATCCTTATGCTTTGTAAAAATTCAGTTGATAGAAAAAGCCCCCTCCATAAGATTAAAGTATCAGCTAATTTTTTTTCTTTAGACATATGGTTTAAGAGACAATGCATAAAAGCAAATAAGTCACTGTTTCTACCTCTCCTTATTTCTCATGACAAATTCTTGCACAACACACGCAGTCTCTGAACACTAATTTTTTACATTCTTCATTCTTCTGTACTTTATATGCTTTCAACATTTTCCCAAACATTTATTCTCATCTATTGGAAGAAACACAAAAGGAGGATGGATAAGTGGATTTCACTCCCATCTTTAACATTATGTGGCTTTTGTCCAGAGACCCCATCTGTTTTAAAAGCTACATATGGTATCTCCTAAACTCCTTCTTATATTCCTGATATTCACAATAATATTGTCAGATCACATACAGAATTTTGTTTCCCAAACAAATGACTTCTCTATGACAAAACTGTTGCACTTTCCTAATATTATATGAGGTTCCATATATATATATATATATATATGTATTTCATTACCACCTTATTCCCTCCCCCATCCCTGAAGGAAATGATGTAGCCCATTAGGCAAAATTTTTGCTACTAGAACATTGCAAATATGTCATAGATAGTCATAGTCAGGAATTCTCTGCCAATTTATCATTCTCACTTGAAAAATGTGTAGGTTTGTTAGCTTTCCTCCACAGTGCTTTGAAATTAGTAATTGATGTTAAGGAAAGCAGAAGGGAGGGTCAATTTTATGTTTGAGCTTGGCCTGACGCTCAGGGATTAAAGACCCTTAGGTCTGCAAAAGCAAGGGAAGGTTTCCTGCACCCCGCCGTGCTGCCATATCTGTCAGTGCCTCACTTTCTTTAGCCTCAGTCCTTTCTAATGCAATGCAGACATGTCATGGGCTGTGTGTTTTGGTAAAGATTGACTTCAGCTGCTAGCTAGCTGTTGGCTAGCTTCAGAGAATACTAAAACGGAATTTATGCACCAACACAGGTTTCACAGATGAATCTCTTTATACTTTTCTCTTCCTTTCCAGTTTATGTGGTTAGATAATTTATTGAGAAGAGGCCTCCAAGTAAGATTTTTATAGCACCCAGTTGGAAACTTGCCACTAATCTCCTTGGCATGATAAGTCCGTGCCAGTCTCTTTGGTTTTCCATCTTCCGACTCTCCTCTATTTTTCCCTCTACTAAATTGATCCTCACTAAATAAAAGAACAAAACATGTTGATGAATCAAAAATGGGTTTAACTTTAATAATTTACTATGTAATTTCATGGCAAGCCTTTTAATGATGCTTAATTTTCTTAATGCTCTTAATCTTCTGCAAGAAAAATGTTGATAACACTGCACATTATTATATTTGAGGGAGGAATGTGTTCCTGCAAGTAATTGCTTAATTACTTTAGTGGATTGTGTACTGCCGGCTTGATGTGTCTCTCCATCTGTTTTCTTTAATTTATTGAACTGATGCCATTTGACAAAAGAGCAAATGTAAGTCGCATGAGATGGGGAGCAGAATAGGTCATAAGCCTAAGGCTTTTGGGAATATATACTGGGTTAGAAACTTAAGTCAGCCAGCAGAAGCATAAAATCCTGGACTTCAATGTTGAACTGCTATGTGTGAATACAGCTTCCTGTCATTCACATTTCAAGCAACTCAAGAAAAGCTGTTTCCTCATGGATGGAATGGGAAACATAATTTATTTAACTGGCATACACGGAATAATTCAAACATGCAAACACTGAGTAGATGAAGATTATTTAGAAGCCAAGCAATTCACAATCTTACTGCCTGTTTCTTAACAGAGCTAAGTACCAAAAGACACAGATATAGGCAAATTCATTTGACATGCTGATTAGAGCTCTTAATGATGCCCTTACTCTTGACCCACATTCTGGTCTATTATTCTACCTTATGCTGAATCTAATCCTACTTTCTATTTTGCACAGTGGAAAATGCTTTTCAAATATTGCTCTGATCTACTATGCTAATGAAAAAGGATTAGAACTGGTTTGAATTCTCAGTATTCCCTTGTGGGTGCGGAGGCCCAAGCATACAAATTCTCCATTTGTATTTTCAATCTCAGGGAACCTTAAACTGAAATTATTCTCTTCTCTAAAACTAGTATCCTGATGGGTTGCATTTGGTTTGTTCCATCAATGTCCCTCTGAAAATAGACTTTATTCAGGTCTGATTAGGGTGATTGCATCTGACTCAGTACAAAGTCTTTCTAGTTTCTGTTTCACTAAAACTTAAGAACAAGTATGTTAGATTCAGACTCAACTTAGGTCAAATATTGGATCTGCCAACTGTGTACTAAAAATCTGAACATGATGCTTAAGGGTCTCAGTTACCAACTCTGTAAATGTGGAATAATAGCAGCTATCACAACAGGCTGTCATGTAGGATAAAGAAATTAAGGTGCATAAAATGATTATAATGTTTGATGCCCTAATTAGGGCTTCAAAAATGATAGCTTATATAAATAGGTAACTAAACCTGAATATACTGAAGTTGCATATTAACTTGTGAATTCATATTCTGTTGCTCCATCCTCCAAGGATTAATGATTTCAAATTGTATTTCTATCCTGCTGTTAAATTTAGTAATCCAGTGTTTTATAATAACTACAGAATGGTTCCTAGTCATATTCCATGGATTTCCACAGAATAAACCAATGGGGGTATTTCAGAGATTTTACAGAAAGCCTATAATGAGGCTTACAAGTACATTTGTATAAGAATAAGTAAACTTTACACAGAAAGGACCAGTAGTAAAGGCTAACAAATGGCTCTCTATCATCAGAGAGAGAGAGAGGGAGAGAATTCTTGAAGGGGTTGGGAGCAAGAAGAATAGAGAAAAGTAAGGAAAGGGAAGGGGCGGGGAGGGGAAGGATGGGATGGGAAGAAGAAACACCCACACCCAAGCAACTTTGCATCATTTGCCTATTTCCATTACACAAGTACCACTGATGATTTCCAGTCACTAACATTAGTTGATTCACACAGTTTTGAAAAGGTAAGCAACAGGGGCCTGTGTTGTGGTGTAGCCGGCAAAGCTGCCTTTGCCATTCCATATGGGAGTCGGTTCAAGTCCTGATTGTGCCACATTTGACCCAGCTCCCTGCTAATGTGCCTGGGAAAGCAGTAGAGAATGGCCCAAATGCTTAGGCTGCTGCACCGACCCACAAGGGAGACCCACATGACACTCTAGGATCCTGGCTTCTGTTAGGCCAAGCCTTGGCTGTTTTGGCTGTTTGGGGAGTGAATCAGTGGATGGAAGATCTCTCTCTCCTTCTCTCTCTAACTCTGCCTTTCAAATAAACTTTTTCAAAAAGCAATCACTGACATTTTCAAGAAAGAATTAGTCATTTCTACTCTACATTGGATGAGTGAGAGTAATTTAAAAAGTTTATGTGAAAAGGGAATAAAAGGTGAGTTTATTCTGGTATAAACATTTTCAAAATCTGTGACTATATTTTTCGTCATAATACACATTTTCAATGAACTATTTAAAGATCCTTCCTCGCTATGACTGAGGAAATGTAAAGAACTACTAGCTTTTAATATTAAACATAAAAACAATCACCCAACATGGAATCTACTTTAAAACACCTTAAAGCTTTTTTTTTCTTTTGACCTTTCACTGTTCTCCTTCTTATACTAAATGCATAGACTTTGAAATTTTCTACAATTATACCTTATCTTATTTTAATTACTGTGACTACTCTGTCTTCTTTACTTGTGTTAATCTAAAATGTAAGTAATATAAATAATCTTCAGTTCTCCTGAACTCTCATCCATTCTGAGATGGCCACTTTAGCAAACCTTCACTCCCTTTCTGACTGTAGACAAAATCATTTACCATTGTCTCATCAAGTTACTATTGTTTTATCATTTCCTACTTTACCAATTATTTTGCACATCACTACTTTTGATGTCATGTCTCTTCAAGGAGAGCTTAAGTGCTTGCAGTCTACGCTATTTATTTTAATAACTGGTTGGCACACACATTTATTAACTTACTCATTTGCAAACAGTATAAACAACTATGTTCAGCAAGGACATTTTTGTTTGTGGCAGCAACTTGTTTCTTCATTTTCTTTTTAATATTATGGAACTCTTTCCTATCCTACCTATTTAATGTTAGAGCAATACTAATTAAAAATAGTCCTTTCTGTAAGTTCCTTTGATGTTCATCTATACTGTTTGATCACGTTTGAGTCCATCTGAATAACTGTGTATTTTCTTGTATCAGAATATATTTTTTGATAAATGCCCTCAATGTCACTAGCAGTCTAGATTTGTATGCTGCTTCTAAAGTATAAATAAAGGATATCAGGGCTTCTCTTCAGTTATGGAATTTTGAGTATGAGGAATTTTTGTTTGCTTAAATGTAAAAGGTATCTTAGTATAATTTATATTAGATCAAAATAATTTGTCTTTCAGCAATGATAAATTTGGGTGTTTCCAAAAGTTCTGGGAATAAATATGTACTCTGAATAGTAACTATTCCAACTTGTAATGACAATAATTTTTTTAACTTTTATTTAATGAATATAAATTTCCAAAGTACAGCTTATGGATTACAATGGCTTCCCCCCCCCATAACTCCCCTCCCACCCACAACCCTCCCCTTTCCCACTCCCTCTCCCCTTCCATTCACATCAAGATTCATTTTCAATTCTCTTTATATACAGATCAGTTTAGCATATATTAAGTAAAGATTTCAAAAGTTTGCTCCCACACAGAAACACAAAGTGAAAAATACTGTTGGAGTACTAGTTATAGCATTAAATCACAATGTACAGCACATTAAGGACAGAGATCCTACATGAGGAGTAAGTGCACAGTGACTCCTGTTGTTGACTTACCAATCTGACACTCTTGTTTATGGCATCAGTAATCACCCTAGGCTCTTGTCATGAGCTGCCAAGGCTATGGAAGCCACTTGAGTTCACCGACTCTGATCATATTTAGACAAGGTCATAGTCAAAGTGGAGGTTCTCTCCTCCCTTCAGAGAAAGGTACCGCCTTCTTTGATGACCTGTTCTTTCCACTGGAATCGCACTCCCGGAGATCTTTCATTTAGGTCATTTTTTTTTTTCTTTGCCAGAGTGTCTTGGCTTTGCATGCCTGAAATACTCTCACGGGCTTTTCAGCCAGATCCGCATGCCTTAAGGGCTGATTCTGAGGCCAGAGTGCTGTTTAGGACATCTGCCATTCTATGGGTTTGCTGTGTATCTCACTTCCCATATTGGATCATTCTATCCCTTTTTTATTCTATCAGCTAGTATTTGCAGACACTGTTCTTGTTTATGTGATCCCTTTGCTTCTTAGTCCTATCATTATGATCAATTGTGAACAGAAATTGATCACTGGGACTAGTGAGATGGCATTGGTACATGCCACCTTGATGGGATTGAATTGGAATCCCCTGGTAGGTTTCTAACTCTACCGTTTGAGGTAAGTCAGCTTGAGCATGTCCCGAATTGCACATCTCTTCCCTCTCTTATTCCCACTCTTATATTTAACAGTGATTACTTTTCAGTTAAGTTTCAACACTTAAGAATAACTGTGTATTGATTACAGTATTCAACCAAAAGTATTAAGTAGAACAAACAAACAAAAAAAATACTAAGAGAGATTACGTATTAAGTTGTTCATCAGGCCGGCTCCGTGGCTCAATAGGCTAATCCTCCACCTAGCGGCGCCGGCACACTGGGTTCTAGTCCCGGTCGGGGCGCCGGATTCTGTCCTGGTTGCCCCTCTTCCAGGCCAGCTCTCTGCTGTGGCCCGGGAAGGCAGTGGAGGATGGCCCAAGTGCTTGGGCCCTGTACCTCATGGGAGACCAGGAGAAGCACCTGGCTCCTGCCTTCGGATCAGCACGGTGTGCCAGCTGCAGCACGCCAGCCATGGCGGCCATTGGAGGGTGAACCAACAGCAAAGGAAGACCTTTCTCTCTGTCTCTCTCTCTCACTATCCACTCCGCCTGTCCAAAAAAAAAAAAAAAAAAAAAAAAAAAAAAAAAAAAAAAAAAAAAAAAAAGGTTGTTCATCAACAGTCAGGGCAAGGGATGATCAAGTCACCATTTCTCATAGTGTTCATTTCACTTTAACAGGTTTCCTTTTTGGTACTCGGTTAGTTGTCACCGATCAGGGAGAACATATGATATTTGTCCCTTTGGGACTGGCTTATTTCACTCAGCATAATGACAATTTATTAAAAAAAGGGAATTGTTGGAAGGCTTTCTTACTTTTTTAAAATTTATTTTTATGTTACTCTTACATCTTGAATTCTCTCAAGACTTATACAAAAAAGTCATTCATGAGCATTTGGCTACAGACATCCAATTTTTTTAAAATGTCACTTACAATAATAATAAGTATACTGTCTAGAAATGTCAACATAAAAATTATCAACACATATTATGTAAACTGCAAAAATCAGTTGATACATGGAAGAAAGGTGAACAAAACAGATAATAGGCTGGATTTCTGGAGAAGACTAAATGATGCAATGTTATCACTTCTTTAATTAATCAAAAATTTTTCAAAGAATTCTTCTTAGGGTCTTACAAAATTCCCTTTTAAAAAGTAATAATTAGATAAGCATATAAAAGAATTTTCTGTAAGAACAGAATGGTCTGCAAAGCTAGACTTATCTTTTATTTATTATAAAATAACAGAAATTGTAGTAGTTTAAAAGCAAGAATAATAATAAGTACATTTTCATACTATTGAGAGTTTCTCTATGTTATGACTGAATACTATAAAGGAAAGGAAAAATGTATACTAATATCCCAATGCCTCTACTAGTACATGATTTGAAGATTAGAACAAAGTAGAAATATAAAATAGATACTTGACTGGACAGTTTGTTCATAATGAGAATAAATTTTGTCTTTATTTGGACATACATCTGAATGTTTAAAATAATATCGAAATTCTACTTGGACTTAAAATTTAAACATTATGTTTAATAAGAAAATAACCAGCATAGTGTGGTAAGTAGACTCTTAATTCAAGAAATTACAAGAATTATATTAAAAACTTCATTAAAACATGATTGAAGATACAATAATAATAATTATACTAACAAACATCAGTGATAAAATGTGACACAAACAAATGTCCCAAATTGATAACTATAGCGAAAGTCAGTGGTCATAATAGAAATAAATAAGTAAAGTTTCTTAGTTGTTACCAAAGGAAAATTAAACAAATAATACATATACATTTATTTATTTAATTTTTTTTTAAAATTTTATTTGAAAGTATAAAGAGATAGATGCAGAGAGATCTTCCATCTGGTGGTTCACTCTCCAAAAGCCCACAACAGCCATGGCTGGATCACACCCAAGAAAGAAACCCAGAAAACAATTCAGGTCTCCCATGCTGGGGGAAGTGACACAGATATTTGATCCATCCCCTGCTGCCTACAAGGATGAGTATTAGCAGGAAACTGGATAGATGCAGAGCAATTTGAACTCCAACCAAGCACTCTAATATGAGATACAGGCATCCCAAGTGATGAGTTAACCACTTCACAAAACACGTGCCCCCAAACAAATATATTGTTAGAATTAAATACAAAATTGTGTATAATCAAATTTGGTGAAGAAGTGAAAATTAGAAGAGATTTTAGATAGAAATATACAAAACTCATAGTGAAGAGAATACTTTTCTAGAAAAATGACATGTAGTAAAAATAATATATAAAATCTACTTTGATAAATTGGAAGTATACAGTATGAAAAGCACAGGAACTTTATTTTAAATTCCATTTTAAAGCAGCAGAGAATAAGACAGTGTGATTTAGCATAAAAACCAAAAAGTATGAATGAAACAGGACAAGAGGTCTGAA
Organism: Oryctolagus cuniculus; assembly: GCF_964237555.1. NCBI lineage: Eukaryota > Metazoa > Chordata > Mammalia > Lagomorpha > Leporidae > Oryctolagus > Oryctolagus cuniculus. The sequence continues at coordinate 120,134,680 of NC_091433.1, read as the reverse complement.
AAAAGATTGCCATGAATATAGTCAACTGACTTTATCCAAGATACACAGGCAATTTAATGGTGATTGGAATGTCATTTCTACAAATGGTTTTAAACCAGCTGGCTATTCATTTGCAAAGACATGAATCGTAATCTATACCTTGTACCACATGAAAAATTAAACTAAATAGATCATTTACCTAAACATAAAATATTACACTTATGGAAAAAATAAGAAAAAAACTTTATAATTTTGAATTAGGCAAAACTTTTTAAATTTGACATTAATGGGGGATATGGGAGTGAGGGGCAAGATCGGGCTTAATTGGACTTAAAAATTTACCTTCAAACATATTATTAGAAGAACAAAATGGCAAGTTACAGACTGAAAGAAACATCTGCAAATCACATTTTTGAAAGAACGTACATTCAGAATACATAAATAACTCAAAGCTCAATAATAAAACAATTCACTTTAAAATGAGCAAAATTTTAAATAGACACTTTATCCAAGAATATACACAGATGTTAAATGATCACTGAGAAAAATGTTCTTAAATTACTTGGGAAATTCAAATTAAAACAGTCATGAGATTCCGCTATGAACATATTAGAGTGCTTTCCATGAAAAGCATAACATTATCATATATCAGGAATAATGGAGGCTTTTGTCACAGCAGGTAGAGCCATAAAATGGTATAGCCAATTTGAAAACCAGTTAGGCCTTTTCTTGAGAACTACACATATGCCTATAACATAATCCAGTCATTTTTAGACATTTATGCCAGACAAATTATGTGTAAGACAATAGAATGTACACAAATGTTCTTGGCAATTTTATGTGCAATAAATAATAGTGAGAACAATTCAAATGTACATAAACCAACTATAGTGTAGCCTTACAAAGGATAAAACTCAGCTATTAACAGGGATGCATCTATACTAGTGACCAAATGGACATAATTGATACCTACAGAACATTTCATCCCACATTTGCAGAATACACATTCTTTTCATTAGGGCATGGAACTTTCTCTAGGATGGACCCTATCCCAGGTCATGAAACAAATGCTCAACAAGTTAAAAAAAAAAAAAAAAAAAAAAAAAAAAAAAAAAAAAAAAAAAAAAAAAAAACTTAAATTGCACCATATATCTTTTCTGAAAACAATGGAATAAAGTTGGAAATTAAGAAATAAGAAACCCTAGAAAATGTGCACATACGTAGAGTCATCAAAACATGCTCTTTAATGAACAGTGGATCATGAAGGAAATCAAAAGAGAAATTATAGTTCCTAGAAATGAATGAAGATGACAACACAACATATCAAAATGACTGTGGCATACCAAAAGCAGTGTTAAGAGGAAAGTTTATAGCAATTAGTTACTACATCAGGAAATTGGAAAGACATCAAAAAAAAGACCTAATAATGCAACTCAAAGACCTAAACAAACAAAAACAAACCAAACTCAAACTTGGTAGAAGGAAAAAATAATAAAGCTATGTGGAAAAATAAGCAAAATTGAAATTAAAAAATTACACAAAAAATCAATTAAACAAAGACCATTATTTGAAAAAATACAAAATTGATAAACCATTGGAGAAACTAACCAAAAAAAGGGAAATGACCCAAAATAATAAAATCAGGTTGAAAAATGCGATATTACAACAGATATAACAGGGAGAAAGGTATCATCAGGAATTACCACAAACAGCAATATGTCAACAAATTGGGAAATCTATGAGAAAAGATTTCTAGACACAAACAATTTACTACAATGAGGCACAACGACACAGAAAACCTAAATAGACCAATAACCAAGACAGAGATTGATTTTATATCCCGCAACTTTGTGAAACATCCTGATTGAGTTATGGTATTCTTTTAGTAGAATCTTTTGGATCCTGTATATAGAGGGTCATGTCATCTGCAAAGAGGAATAATCTTACCTCCTCCTTTCCAATTTGTGTCACTTTGATTTCTTTTTCTTGCCTAGTGGTTCTGGCTAAAACTTCCAGAGCTATATTGAACAATGCCATGGCTTAAGAGAACATGTATGATCAGTGCCATTCATGATAACCAAAAAATTCAAATTCCTTGGGATAAATTTAACCAGAAATGTGAAAGATCTCTACAATGAAATTAACAAAATAGTAATGAAAGAAATAGAATAAGACAGAAAAAATGAAAAAAATCTTCAATGTTCTTGTACTAGAAGAATGAATATCCTTAAAATATCCATACTACCTAAAGCAATTTGCAGATTCATTGCTATTGCAATCTAAATACCAACAATATTCTTTTTGACTATAGAAAATAAATTACCCTAGGCTCCTATTTTGACATCTAATCCCCACAGTGAGGTAGCAAAAGAGGAGAAATTTAATCTGACTGTGAGGCTTCAAGACGGGGCTTTGGGGAGGTGATTAGGATTAATATCTTCAGGCTGGAGCACCAAGAAGTGAACATGGATGGCTTTCTAAGAAGAGGGAGAGAGAGCAGAAGGAGCAGTTCTGCAGGTTGCCCCATCTCTTGCCATGTGAGACTCTCCACCACCTCAGGACTCTGCCAGCAGCAAGGCCATCACCAGTTACAGTCCCTCAGCCTTGGACCTCCACAACCATGGTCAAAATAAACCTCTTTTCTTTAAAAAAAAAGAAAATAAATTACCCTAAATTTCATGTGGAATCTTAAGAGACCCCCAAACATTAAAACAATCTAACATAATAAAAACAAAACTAGCTGCATTACAATACCAGATTTCAAGACATTTAATAAAATAGTCATAATCAAAGTAGTCTGACACTGGCACAAAAATAGACATGTAGGCCAACAGAAACCCGAGAAACGAATCTACACAGCTACAACCAACTAATCTTTGACAAATAAGAATAGATCATTCCCTGGAGAAAGGACAGTCTCTTCAACAAATGATGTTGGGAGAATTTGATCTCCACATACAGAAGTATGAAACAAGACACCTGTCTTACACCCTGTAAAAAAAAAAAAAAATCAACCCTCAACGCATCAAGAGTCGAAATTCAAGACCTGAAACCATCAAATTACTAAGGGAAAACCCAGAGGGAGCACTGAAAGATATTGGCATAGATAAGAACTTCTTGGATAAATCCCGGAAGCACCAATACACAAAAATAGACAAATGGATTGTATCAAACTAAAAGAAGTTTCTGAATAGCAAAGAAAGCATTCAACAAAGTGAAGAGGCAACTGACAGAAGGGGAGAAACATTTGCAGATTATGCACCTGATAAAGGATCTATATCCAAAATATATAGAGTGTGAGAAACTCAACAATGAAACAAATGTTCCAGTTCAGAAATGGGTAGGGGATGGTGCTGTGGTGCAGTGAGTTAAAACCACTGCCTGTAATGCCAGCATCCCTTATGGCTGCTGATTTCAGTTTTGGCTGTTCTTCCCATCCAGGTCCCTGCTGATGTGTTTGGAAAAACAGTGGAGGATGTCCCAAGTCTTTCAGCTACTGCACCTGCATGGGAGACCCAGGAAAAGCTTCTGGCTCCTGATTTTGTCCTGGCCTTGATAGTTCTGCCCATCTGGGGAGTGAATCAGAAGATGGAAGATCTCTCTATGTCTCTCATTCTTTCCTTGTAACTCTGCCTTTCAAATAAATAAATTGATTAAAAAACAAACAAACAAACAAAAAGAAATGGGCAAAGAACACCAACAGGGTGTTTTCAAAGGATTGAAATACAAATGGTCAATAGAAAAAAGGCACAGGTTCACTAGCCAACAAGGGTATGCTCATAAAAACAACACTGACTTTTCACCTTACCCTAGTTAGAATGACTATCAATCAAAAATCAACAAATAAGAAATACTGGTTAAGACATGGAGAAAAAGGAACCCTAATATTCTTTTGGTGGGACTATAAACTAGCATAATTATTATGGATTACCACACAGAAATTCCTCAGAAATCTGAAAAGATACCTCCCATACAACCCAACCATCTCACTCCTGGGAGTTTACCCAGAGGAAATTAAATCAGCTATGAAAGTTACCTGTATCTCTATGTTTATAGAAGCTCCATTCATAATTGCTAAGATACAGACTCAACAAAGATGTCCATCAACTGAAGACTATATATATACATATATATATATATACCATGTACTATATATATAACACTGTTATATATGTATATACATATATGTATATATAATGGAATACACACTATGGAATATATATAATTATATTATATATATTATATATGTATATATAATGGAATATATGTTATATACGTGTTATATATTATATATAATTATATGACACTGTTATATATGTATATACATATATATATAATGGAATACACACTATGGAATATATATATATGTGTGTGTACACACACACACACACACACACACACTATGCAATAGTACTCAGCCACAAAATAAGAATGAAATCCTTTCTTTTGCAACAAAATGGATGGAATTGGAGATCATTTGCTTAATGAAATAGCTCAGATCCAAAAAGAAAAAAATATCATGTTTTCTCTGACTTGTGTTAGTCATTATATAGAGTACAAAAAAGTAACATTTATGAGTGGAATTGACATCTTGAGATTTAATTATTGTTTATAGCCCTTTTGTATACTCCTGAAGAATAGTGGTAATTCTGCTTTCTATTTGTTGAATAGTTCTTTGTTCAGTGGAGCCTGTGGTAATAAAGTAAACTGAAAGGTATGTTATTGAAAAAATTCAAAGAAAAAAAAAGAAAGGAAGCATAAAGCTATCATTATGACCTCAAAATTGTATATATGAAACACATGAAAGTTGTTCTTTTTATTTAAATAAAAATTAAAGTACTTTAAAATGCATGCAATACCATAGGTGATTCTCAAAAAAAAAAAAAAAGCATATTGAGCTAAAACATGCAGGTTAAAAATAAATATATACTTTACGATTTTTATTTATAAAATTTTTATAAAATACAAACTAATTCATACCGAAAAAAAAGACTAATGATTGTCTAAATCAGGGTAGTGGATGACAAAGAAAGAAGTTATTATAAAGGGATACATGAAAATTTGTGGGGATGTTATGTTCCTATAGTCATCATTTTTATTTTGGAAAACTATATATATATGTGTGTGTGTGTGTGTGTGTGTGTATTCTTCTTTGTTAAAAGTCATTAGAAAAAATAATATTAAAATTAAATATACCTAATAAAAATATCTTAATATCTTCCTGAAAAGGAAAAAGATATGGATAGCTCAAAATATATTTTTCTTAATATACTTTGAAAATTTTAATTGACATTTAGCTGTATAAATTATTGTATAAAGTGTGATATTTTGACAGAAAGAAATGATGATGGGAGAAGGGGAAGTATCATTATGTTCATATCTATGAACTATATGGAATCTGGTTTCATTTTACTAAGATCACTTTAACATGAGAATTGTGTTGTAGTATTTATCACACATTTGCTGTGATCCTGAGAATCCAATGTATTAATAAAGTCCTTAAAAATATATAGATGGGGCCAGCGCTGTGGCATAGTGGGTAAAGCTGCTGCCTGCAGTGCCAGCATCCCATACGCAAGCTGTTGGAGTCTCGGCTGCTCCACTTCCAATCCAGCTCTCTGCTATGGCCTGGAAAAGCAGAAGAAGATGGCCCAAGTCCTTGGGCCCCTACAACCACATGGGAGACCCAGAAGAAGCTCCTAGCTCCTGGCTTCGGATTGGTGCAGCTCCGGCTGTTGTGGCCAATTAGGAAGTGAACCAGCGAATGGAAGACCTCTCTCTCTCTCTCTCTTTCTATCTCTATCTCTGCCTCTCCTTCTCTCTCTGTGTATCTCTGACTTTCAATAAATCTTTAAAAAAAACCATATAGACAACATATAATGATCAGATAAGGGTACTTAGCCTACCCATGATCTGAAACATTGATAATTCCTTTGTGTTATGAACATTCAAAATACTCTCTCCTATCAATTCTGAAATATGCAATTAACCATCTGGTTGTAGTTGAACGATTTTCTTACAGCTGTCTTTGCTATATAGAATATTAGAGGTTATTTACCTATCCAAGTGCACTCACATACCCATTTCTCCATTCTTCCATGCCTGCACATCATCATTTCTCCATTCTTCAATGTCTTTTATCCATCCACTATTTTACTCTCTACATGGAGGAAATCAACATTTTTAGAGTTTACATAAAGATACGGACATTTGTTATTTGTCTTTCTGCGCCAGACTTGTTTTAGTTAACATAGTGTTCTACAGGTCCATCCATGTCCTCACAATGACAGAATTTCATTCTTTATTTTAATGGATGAGTATTATTCCATTATGTAGAGATACCATATTGTCTTTGTCCACATATCTATCAAAGAATAAGAAGGTTAATTCCTTTTCTTGACCATGGCAAATAGTGCTAAAATCCATGATCATGGGAATGCAAATAGTTATTTGATTCAGTCACTCCCTTTCTTTTTGATATTATAAAAATGTATTTTAACATTCTTCATGTTTAGTACCAGCCAAGAAGCAATGAAGTCCCTTAAATAAGAAAGTGTTATAATGACATAAAAATAAATAATATCATGGTAAAAGTTAATAATTAGAATGAGAAAAATAGCAAAACAAAAACCAGCAAATCTAAATACATGTGGAGTAATGATTCACTTTGGATTTTGTAAGTTCTAGAGACACTCTCATATGGGATACTAGCATTGCAAGCTGCAGCTTAAGTGACTATGCTACAGTGTGGGCCCTGATTTTTTTCAAGCTTTTGCTTATCTTAATTCTGCTGCTTCATCTCTGTTGCTCCTCCCTCACTGCACACTGTTTGAATGTTTTTAAGTTTTCACTAAGTTTATCTTTAGGGAGTTTTGCACTGCTGCCTGGACTCCTTATGCACTCCCACCAATCCCATGGCTGAATTTTATTAACTATGTCTTCAGACACTGTACAGCGTGTCTGCTGTATCTTTCTATTTTGATTACCAGTGGGAGGCAGGCACAGTATCAACCTTCCTTGTTTATGTGTGTTTGCAGGCACATGTTCTGTTCCCCTACATTCCCTATTTACTGAAGAAAGCAATCACAACATTGGCGATGCTCTTAGTTCTAGCTCACTGCCTTCTGCAGGCCCGAGACACTTTCTCCTCAGTAAGGGCTCTATGTGATTCTTCTATATCCTAAGTCTCCTGAGGCCCTAGCTCGTGAACATGCTGCTCTAGATTTCAATTCCTCTTTTATTTCAGTGTTTAAACATAGCTCTGCCTTCCCTTTTTTGGCGGAGCAATTAGGTTTTCTGATCATTTTTTCCCTCTATACTACATGTTGTACAAAGTATGAAAATTGTATTAAATAAAACTACTTAAACTCTCATCAATAAGTGGACAATAAACTGTGTTTTAGTCACACAGTAAAGTATTTTCTTTTGACAGGCAGAGTGGACAGTGAGAGAGAGAGAGACAGAGAGAAAGGTCTTCCTTTGCCGTTGGTTCACCCTCCAATGGCCGCTGCGGCCGGCGCACCGCGGCCAGCGCACTGCGCTGATCCGATGGCAGGAGCCAGGAGCCAGGTGCTTTTCCTGGTCTCCCATGGGGTGCAGGGCCCAAGCACCTGGGCCATCCTCCACTGCACTCCCTGGCCACAGCAGAGAGCTGGCCTGGAAGAGGGGCAACCGGGACAGAATCCGGCGCCCCGACCGGGACTAGAACCTGGTGTGCCGGCTCCGCTAGGCGGAGGATTAGCCTAGTGAGCCACGGCGCCGGCCCACAGTAAAGTTTTTTACCTCAATTAAGATTATTTCCTACTGGTGCTGTGGCTCACTGGGTTAATCCTCCGCCTGCGGCACCGGCACCCCATATGGGTGCCGGGTTCTAGTCTCCATTGCTCCTCTTCCAGTCCAGCTCTCTGCTGTGGCCCAGGAAGGCAGTGGAGGATGGCCCAGGTGCTTGGGCAGGTAACAATATAATATAATTTAGACATGTGTTGAATGGCGAGAGAGGCGTGAGTCCTGTGTGTGAGAAATTAAAATTGGGAAGTTCCTGTGTTTAAATGAGGGAAGGGACAAAGATGTCTTAGAAGTGTGCCTTGAAAGCAACCTACCTTTGCACAGCAAAAAAGTGTCCTAATCCATTGTTGGTGGGATGTAAACTGGTACAGTCACTGTGGAAGACAGTATGGAGATACCTCAGAAATCTGAATAAAGACCTACCACATGATCCAGCCATCCCACTCTTGGGAATTCATCTCAAGGAAATCAAATCAGCATATGAAAGATTGATCTATGCCCCCATATTTATTGCAGCTCAATTCACAATAGCTAAGATATAGAATAACCCAGATGTCTATCAACCAATGACTGGATAAAGAAATTATGATATATATATACATATATACATGTACATATATACACTAAGGAATACTACTAAGTGGTAAAAAAACATGAAATCCTGTCATTTGCAATAAAATGGATGCAGCTGGAAACAATTATATGTAGTGAAATAAGCCAGTCCCAGAAAGACAAATATCATGTTTTTTCCTGTTCTGTGGGACCTAACATAGTACCTATAAAAGGTAATATTTAGGAGTAAAATTGTCATTTTGAGCTCCCATGATGTTTACAGCAGTGTTTTTTTCTTCATCTTATTTGATGAACTCTTTACTTAGTGTAGAGTTAATCTTATGAGTTTAAAATTAATTGAAAATAGATCTTTGTAAAAATTAAGAGTTGGGTCTGCTGAGTATCTCACTTTCCATGTTGGATCATTCTCACCCTTTTTGATTCTATCAGCTAGTGTTTGCAGACACTATTCTTGTATTCTTGTATTCTTTGCAGACCCATAGAATGGCAAATGTCCTAACAGCACTCTGGCCTCAGAATCCGCCCTTAAGGCATGCAGATCCGGCTGAAATGCCCATGAGAGTATTTCAGGCATGGAAAGCCAAGACACTCTGGGGAAAAAAAAAAAAAAAAAAAACCTAAATGAAAGATCTCCACAAGTGAGATCCCAGTGGAAAGAATGGGTCATCAAAGAAGGAGGTTCCTTTCTCTGAAGGGAGGAGAGAACTTCCACTTTGACCATGGCCTTGTCTAAATATGATCAGAGTCGGTGAACTCAGGGGGCTTCCATAGCCTTGGCAGCTCATGACAAGAGCCTAGGGAGATTACTGATGCCATAAACAGGAGTGTCAATTTGTTAAGTCAACAACAGGAGTCACTGTGCACTTACTCCTCAAGTAGGATCTTTGTCCTTAGTGTGCTGTACATTGAGATTTAATGCTATAACTAGTACTCAAACAGTATTTTTCACTTTATGTTTCTGTGCGGGAGCAAACTGTTGAAATTTTTACTTAATGTATGCTCCACTGATCTTCTGTATATAAAGAGAATCGAAAATGAATCTTGATGTGAATGGAAGGGGAGAGGGAGTGGATAAGGGGAGGGTTGCGGGTGGGAGGGATGTTATGGGGGGGAAGCCATTGTAATCCATATTCTGTACTTTGGAAATTTATATTCCTATTCTGTCTTTGCTACTTGCAAATAAAGATGTCAAAAAATCTCAAGAAAAAATTAAGAGTTGGAATAGGAGAGGGAGGAGGAAGAAGGCTGGGAGTGTGGGTGGGAGTGAGGGTAGGTTGGGAAGTATCACTATGTCCCTGGATCTATATATAAGAAATACATGAGGGGCCAGCACTGTGGCTTAGTGGGGGAAGCAGCTGCCTGAAATGCTGGCACCCCATATGGGCACTCGTTCGAGTCCTGGCTGCTTCACTTCTGATTCAGCTCTCAGCTGTGCTCTGGGAAGGCAGTGGAAGATGGCCCAAGTCCTTGGGCCCCTGCACCTGCATGGGAGACATGGAAGAAGATCCTGGCTCCTGGCTCCTGGCTTCAGATCAATACAGCTCCAGCTGTTGCAGCCAACTGGGGAGTGAACCAGCAGATGGAAGACCTCTTTCTCTCTCCCTGCCTCTCCTCTCTCTGTGGAACTCTGACTTTTAAATAAATAAACTTAAAAAAGAATACATGCAATTTATACATGTTAAATACATTTTAAAAAGGAAAATACAAAAAATAGAAGGAAGAGAAAAATGATTAAATTATTGTGATGTATATCAAGTAAACATGAATAACTGGATTCTTCATAGTTTTAGCCATCTTTACACTACCTGAAATATTAAGGTCATGTTATTCTAAATAAAATACGAAATACTAAAAGAAGAAGTCCAACCCTACCATCTTGTAGGGGAGGTCTCGTTTTCAGGAATCTGCCTGCTCCTGCCCCATGACATTGTATCTGAAATCACCCATCCAGGGGAGGTGGATCTCATCCCACAGAGGATGTCCCAGGGCACTGTCCCCGGCCCCAGGGAGCTTTCTGTGTGAGAACAGCACCAGGGCAGGCTCTCACACCCACGAAGCCTTCCACCTAGCATTATTCTGGAATTGGGAGAAGGAGTATGGAGTGGGGGATGGCCTGAAAAACTTCACCCTGTATCCACAAAAGTTTCAACCTATGCAAAGACAGGGCACTCTGTTTTCTGCCAAGTTACCTACCCTGTCTGCCAGTTGTACGCTCCTTGTTAAACCCACTAACTTGCCTACCACCAAAATCTGTCTCTCATTTGTATTCTTTTCCTCCGAGACACCAGGACCAGTCATCATCCCTGCCTTCCAGTACCACTCTCAGTCATACAGGTAACATGATTTTTGGCAGAGATAAGCAGAAGTACTCAAGAGCAGTTCCAAGTCTAAGTGACCTTACTGGAGTGCATGAGCAACGCCCCATATCTAGTTTATTTCTATCATTCCCTTCACTTGGTCTTGCTCAGTGTGAGCCACAGTCTCTTTTTACCACACGCAAGTGGACGCAGGTGGAGCAGTTAAATATCATGTGAGTGCTCACTGCAGAAAGATTCCCCTGACAGCATAAGCTGGGCATGGAACAGCAAAATGTGCACTAGGCACTCTGCAGCCTCAAGACAGCACCCGTGCCCCATAGGCACACGGAAAAGCATCCAACTGTGGGGGCCAGTGCGAATGTGTAGTGCATGACGCCACTGCCTGTGGTGCCAGAATCCCATAGGGTCGCTGGTCTGAGACCCAGCTACACTTCCCATTCAGCTCCCTGCTAATGCTCCTGGGAAAACAGAAAAGGATGGCACAAGTGCTTGGGCCCCTGCACCCATACAGGAGACACAGAAGAAGCTCCTGGCTCCTGACCGGTCCAGCTCCGGCCATTGCGGCCATGGCAGCCATTCGGGAAGCAAACCAGTCATGGAAGACCACTCTCTCACTGTCTCTCCCTCTCTGTACCTCTGTCTTTCCTGCCTTTCAAATAAATAAATAAATCTTTAAAAACAAGCAGAAAAAGCACCCAAGTGTCCACTCTCCACAGGCAGACCTGTCAAAAATACCTTACGAAAAACTGAGGCTTACTTGATGTGGGATAAGCAGGCGGGAAGTGAGTTTCCGGAAGCTGAAACTCCTGTGAACTGGCGTACTGATACTGTCTCTTTAACTGTGGGCTCCCTACCCCCACCTTCCCAGTATGCACTGTCTCTTCTGGGTCCTCAGGGTAAGAGTATGGACTTCAGCATCTTTGCCCCATGAAACATACATGAAACCCACTGGAGTAGGATGCCCTGGTCAAAGAGCAGGGATATGCCAAGACAATTTGAAGATGATGTTAGCGAGAAGAGATAGCATGCCTCTCTAAGGCATTACCATGGGAAATTATAAAAGGCTTACATGATTCCTGTCATTTTGGGAGGGACAAACTTAACTTTGTGGTAAGTTGTTTTATGGAAAGGACCTGGCAAGCTATCCAATAAATCTGCCAAAATTCTACTCCATGTACTACAAATAATCCTCAGAGTTTCTGATCTGCACCCTTGAACCCACACAGAGAAAGGGAGCTTACCCTGGAGAAGATTAGTGTATAGATTTTACACAAATACCACTCTGTCAAGATTCTAAGTATCTGAATATCTGACAGTTCTCACAGATACCTTTGCTGGATGGATAGAAGCTTTCCTAAACAGGACTCAGGATGTCCCAGACACACAGAAAGTGTCAAAATACTCATTAAAAGGGTTCACATCGCCTTTCACCTCCCAAGATCTCTACCGAGTGACAACAGGGCCTCTTTCATTTGCCAGATTGCACAAGAGATTTGTAAATCCTTAGGAATACCTGGTATCTTCATTTTGTTTAGATACCTTAGTCCTTTAGTAAAGTAGGAAACACAAACCAGATCCTACAGAAAAATTTTGGAAAGTTTTGCCAGAAAACAAACAAGAACAAAAACCAAAACCCTGGTTTTTAGTCATCTCAATTTCAAAAGACAAACTAATATCTTGTGTCTCAAATAGGCCAGGATGGCAACCCATTTCACTTATATTCACCCAGAACCAAGGTTCTACTTAAACCTTGGAAGGGCATCTCCCTCAGATCACAGCTCACTCTTTTATGTAATATACACCCTGCCATGCTTTTCCCACCTACAGAAATAAAGGTTCCTGGCATCCCAGCTAGATGAAATATACCAGGATGAAGCCATACTGCTCTGAACACCAAGTACACTCCAAGTCAGGTGGTTTTGTCAACAGATCCCTGAATAACTTGTGTCTACTCTATAAAACGAGCCTAGATAAGAAAAAATACTCTTCCATAATCCCCTTTCCTTTATATGCTAATATGCTTTCACTGGTACGCCAAGCTAATGTCTGTTCCTGAATCAGGTCAATTCAGTCTGCAGTTAATTTACTAGCCAACACTTGCTATGACCCTTTCTGATGGATTTGTTTAGATGCAGAGGGCTCTTTTGGAGAGGCATGACCAACATCTCTATGGGATGTTGTATTTATGTATTATTTATTTATGTATTATTTATGTATTATTCAACTTCTTCCAGGCATTAATGCTTGCATGTATTAGTCATGAAAGACAGCAATTTACATCCTGCTACGGGGGCTATTTATACACAGTTTACCTGAAGGCTATAACCCCTCTAGGACTCCAATCACCTGAGTTTTCCCAGGGATATTCTCTGGTTTCCTAAATAACTCTTCCCATATCTACATGGTCAACTACTTACTATTGATTGGTCACTCACCTTCAAACCCCCCTTGTTCACCTCTCATCTCTTATCTCCACCAAGCATATCTGTGACACATTGACTAAATTATGCTGTTTTTTTTTTTTTTTTTTTTTTTTTTTTTTTTGTCAGGGAAGGCCTCTGTCATGTGGACACCTAGCTCTAATAGCCAACTCCTAGTGAGGCTGCTAAGGGAGAGGCAGTTCCTCCCTCATCCATGAAGATGACAAAACAACTCAGATTTTATTGACACCTCCTGGGAAGACCTGAGAGTGTCTCCCACAGCACCACTCCTTGTTTTGGTACACTAACCACAGTGTCCTTTGCTGCCACAAATTTCTTGAAATAATTAGCTAGAGGCCAGCACCTCAGCTCACTTGGCTAATCCTCCGCCTTGCGGCACCGGCACACCGGGTTCTAGTCCCGGTCGGGGTGCCGGATTCTGTCCTGGTTGCCCCTCTTCCAGGCCAGCTCTCTGCTGTGGCCCGGGAAGGCAGTGGAGGATGGCCCAAGTGCTTGGGCCCTGCACCCCATGGGAGACCAGGAGGAAGCACCTGGCTCCTGGCTTTGGATTGGCCACAGCACGCCGGCTGTGGTGGCCATTTGGGGGGTGAACCAATGGAAAAAGGAAGACGTTTCTCTCTGTCTCTCTCTCAAAGTCTAACTTTGCCTGTCAAAAAAAAAAAAAAAAAAAAGATATTAGCTGGAAAACCAATTTAGTATCCATCACCTGCTAGGATGTCTCCTTCCTACAATAGCATATAGGGGCATGTAATTTATGGAATTTCTGCCTACCAATGCTTACTACTAACTAGACGGGGTTCTTCACTCTAGTCTGTGCCTTATCTACTACACCTCTTGCCTCAACTCCAGTCTTTATTCTCTTTCTACTTACTGGGTCTCTAGAAGAGTTGGCCCATAGTGCCCCATCCTAACAGGATTAACACTCTGTTCAGGCTAGCACAAGTCATCCCAGAAACAATTGGGACATTTTCAGTAAACAAGACTTTTGTAAACCTTTTGACTGAATGAATTAGTTGAACTTAAGACCCAAATTGCAGTTTCCCTCTGTACCTTTGAAATTCAACTCATTGCCTGCAGCTGTCCTTCAGAACAGATCTTAGATAAGATAACTGCTGCCTAGGGAGGCATCATTACCATGTGCCAAGAAGAATGTTCTTTGGGGTTCAAATTGGACAGGTACAACACCATATTCAATGGTTCTTGGACAAGGCCAGACAACTTCAGGACAAGGCTTCACATAGTTACAAAATTTATCCTAGCATCTGGTCATGGTAGTCTGGCTATTGCCCCTCCTTGGCCCTATAACTCCCATACTCTTATTATTTCTCAGTGGACTATGCACCTTTTATGTCTTCATCTGTTTTGTCACCAACAGAATACAACCTTTCAGTTCCAGATGGTCATGAGGGAGGGCTTCAGCCTACTGTGTTGGATGATAGAACCAATCTTTAAGACCATGCAGACTAAAATTTTCCCAAACTATCTTCCAATACCATGGGGCAGACAGCAAGAGAATACTTATAACCAACTCTATACTTCGATGCCAGCAGGAGATAGATACAGAACACAGACTTCTACAAATGCTTCTCTAATAAGATATAGGAGTTGCTTCTCTTGAGCAGGGGAAAGTTAGGCAGGCAAACGGACACGAGCCTGTGTGTCTGTGTGTCAGACAGACAGAGAGAGAAGAGCTATTTTTTAAAAGGCAATCCTGTGTGCTATCTTTGTGGCAGGTAGGGGGGATGAGGTTTGAATTTCATGCCTTGGAAGCCTTCCATCTAGCAACATGCCAAAAGAATAGTGGTAGGGAGAAAACGTGACAGGAAAACTTTTCTTTGTACCCATAAAAACTCCATTCTAAGAAATGACAGGTGATTCAGTTTTCTGCCAGGCTGTTCACCTGGTCTCTTAAGTGTACACCTTAATTAAACTTCATTAAATTGCTTACTGCTGTCTCTGTCTCATCTGACTGGTTTTCTTACAGGGAGACAAAGGTCAATTATTGTTTCTTACTGGTAGCACTTCTAGTCATACTGGTAATAGATATATGAACACATAAAGTTGTAAAATCTTTCCAATACATGAAGACATCACTTTCAGAAATTAGATAACTTCTGGAGATAGTAGATGTAGTTTTATGATTATTGCAGTGAATTTTAGCTCTTATACATCAGTCTTAAAATGATAAAAGCTGATATGGAAAGTAATATTTGACAAATCTAGTATATAATACTCACTACTCCAGAGTGCATTGTGCTACTTATTTATCTATTTTAAAATACTTCACACATTTTTCTTGTATTTTTATTTTCTACTTTGTATCCTCAAATTTTTAGGCTTCTATAAATTACAGTTACTATCTTTAAGGAACATGTACATTCCTTGTCCATCTGACAGAAAAAGATGACAAAAATCATCATGTTTATACTATGCTTCACCTGTTCATTCCCTTCTCGAATTCTGTACTTTGTGTTATTTCAAAATGCCATTTTGTTCTGTTTCCCCAAATTTTGGTGGTAATATTAGCGGAGAAATACATTAATGGAGATGGCTGCTTGGAGGTTCTTGTCTTTGCACAAGAGTGAATTCAGAAGTGAGATAGAAAGTAGTGGTAAGCAGACGAGTCAAGAATAATGAAGAAAATAATGAAGAGAAGCACGCCTGGTAGCCCAGCAGCACCTCAATAATGGGCTCAGATTCCAGTCTATGTTCAGACTGCGGTTTTTCATGGACATGAGTATGGTTCCCTTGTTTCTATTCCCCTCCTCCCCCTCTGGGAAATTGCAGGTAGGGCTTTTCTGAATGTGGATTTCCTGAAAATCCAACCAAAACCTTATAAAAACAGTGTCATCATACCTAACAGCCTCCTTGGTTAGAGGGCAGGGAGAGGGCTAAGCCCATCTGACATGAGCAACTAATTTCAGTGTAATTGCTTATCTGCTTTCAGGGCTTGTTTCCTTGTTCCACTGCACATAATTTTTTTTTTCCAATTCTCATTTTTTTCCCAGCCCCTCTTATACACCTAAGCTAATATCTACCTAGCTAATCATCATTAATTATCTTTGTGAGCCACCTGTAATATCAAACATCTCTGTAAACATAAATATTAACAATTTTAACATGTAAGCCTATATTTAAGGATTTCAATATTCCTACAATCAATCTAATTTTAGATTCTTTATTTGTCATTTGCTTGACAAAACTGATTCTCTGATATTTTCCATTAAGTAGATCTCATGGGAGCTGTATTCTTTGGATTGTTAAATATTCAAAAATACTGATCTTTTTTCCTATACAATTCAGTGATGTGATCACTCATGTAAATTAAACCAGAAATATTATTATTATAACTATTATTATTATTAAAAACCTAGCAGGGACTGAACCTGTTTACTATATTTTTTAATTCACTCCTTCATTCCCTGAACAAACATTGAGTTTTTAACATGTGATTGGCTGTGTTTTAGGATGAATATATAGCAAAACAAGATAATACTATGAAAAAGTCTGCATCTGGCATGGTTTTTATATACATTATGCGTTAAAAATATCTTAGTAATTTGCTTATAATTATTTTTCTAAGCAGTAACTGGGCAAAATCATATGTCAAACTGTGTCCTAACAATATGCCTTTATATCATGATTATGATCTGTTATTGATCCTAAGCTTCTTTAAATACTGGAAAATATTATAACTGTATATTTAAAATAATATAACTGATTATTTAGTTGTCTTCTTTTTGGGCACATTTTGAAACTCCTTTAGTTCTGATATCTGAAATATAAGTAGGCAGAAATTAAGACTTGGATGCTGAATTTGGTGTTTGGCCCAGCTGATAAGATACCAGCCTCTTTGTCTAGGTTTTCTTGGATTTGACTTCAAGATCTTGCTCCTGATTCCATCTACTTCCAATGCAGACCATGGGAGGCAGTGATGATGCAAGTAGATGGGTCCCTGCTATGTATGTGGGATAACTGGATTGAATCTCAGGCTCCCAGCATCCACCTGGTCCAGTGTTGGTGATATGGGACATTTGGGGAGTGAGCCTGAGCCTGCAGATTTTTTTTTTCTCCTTCTTAAAAAAAAAAAAAAAAAGAGTAGGATAGGGATACTGGGACTTAGCAATTTCTCTCATTGCATATTGTAGAAAATTTAAAGAAAAATGCCTTAATATTTTATGAATTTATATAGTCTCTTAAAATATAACAAAAATACAGTTTCTCTGAATTACCTGAGTGTCCACAAGCTGGTCTCTGATCACTAACAACTTAGCGCTACAAATGTTTTGAACAATAGGATGCATGCACACATTCATTTAAAATAATTAAATAGAATGCATAAAAATACAAAAAAGGGCCATAGAGATTATCTGGAGAAATAGGTTTATGTAAGGATAACTTCAGAAGACATCCTAGTCTTAAATTATCTGTTACCATTTGAGTAGCATAGAAGGGCAACTTAAGGTTTACCCTGTTTCTAATTATTTTTACAACCTTTAACTTCTATTTTCAAATAAGTTATACTAGCTTGTTTGAAAACCTCATTCAGTATATTTTTCTTCTGGTTGTTCTTAAGATAGTATCCATTGTCTACAACTTTTTTCCTCTTAATTACTGTGTGTTCATGCTTATTCTTTCTGTTATCTCTGAGATCTATTTCAGCTTTGAATTTCTCATTTGAATTTTTAAGATGTGTTGATGGAATGTTTAACCATTCTCATTTTTCTTGTCGTAGTTTAGGAATAATTGTTATGAGGACAAGGGGGCAAATATGAATTTCCTGTGCTTTCTCAATGCTAGATGACAACTAAGCTAATTATATTTTCCCAGAATTTAAAATTTTACTGTAATTCTGTTATCTCAATCATAGGAAAATAAAATTAAAAACAAATCCAAAGGAAATCCACACATAATAATTATTTTTTAACTTTTATTTAATGAATATAAATTTCCAAAGTACGACTTATGGATTACAATGGCTTCCCCCCCATACCGTCCCTCCCACCCGCAACCCTCCTCTTTGCCACTCCCTCTCCCCTTCCATTCACATCAAGATTCATTTTCGATTATCTTAATATACAGAAGATCAGCTTAGTATACATTAAGTAAGGATTTCAACAGTTTGCTCCCACACAGAAACATAAAGTGAAAAATAATGGGTGATTTTTTAAATGATGATGAAATCAGATCAGACCTATTGTCATGTTTAATCCCAGTGAGAGTCAAGTTGGGAATTGATCATTTCTTTTTTTTTTTTTTTTTTTTTACAGAAGATCAGTTTAGTATACATTAAGTAAAGATTTCAACAGTTTGCACCCCCATAGAAACACAAAGTGAAATATACTGTTTGAGTACTCGTTATAGCATTAAGCCTCAATGTACAGCACATTAAGGACAGAGATCCTACATGAGCAGTAAGTGCACCGTAACTCCTGTTGTTGACTTTACAAATTGACACTCCTGTTTATGGCATCAGTAATCTCCCTATGCACCAGTCATGAGTTTCCAAGGCTATGGAAGCCCCTTGAGTTCTCCGACTCTTATCTTGTTTAGACAAGGTCATAGTCAAAGTGGAGGTTCTCTCCTCCCTTCAGAGAAAGGTACCTCCTTCTTTGAAGACCTGTTCTTTCCACTGGGATCTCACTCACGGAGATCTTTTTGCCAGAGTGTCTTGGCTTTCCATGCCTGAAATACTCTCATGGGCTTTTCAGCCAGATCCGAATGCCTTTAGGGCTGATTCTGAGGCCAGAGTGCTATTTAGGACATCTGCCATTCTATGAGTCTGCTGAGTATCTCACTTCCCATGTTGGATCACTCTCCCCTTTATTTATTCTATCGATTAGTGTTAGCAAGTACTAGACTTGTTTACACACATAATAATTTAAAAATATTTTTTAGGTATTTCAAAGTTGTTCTTTATAATTTTACTTATCATTTTAAGTGACAAAATCAGAAAAAGTTGAGGACCAAAAATAATCTGTAACTGCCTGGGATGAATTAATTATGAGTTTCAGAATAAAATATAAAAGTAAAAGGAATATATTTGTACTAATTAACAAGAAAAATACTGGCAAATATATATATAAACACATGTAAATATACATATAGACATATGCAGTTGAAAAAGACTATTATTACTTATAATAAAACAGTATAATAAATATTCAAAGTATTGTTTCAGTTAATAAGAAGTTAAGATGCTGCTATTGAGTGACTACTGAAATCAAATCACAGGAGTTATATCTGTTTATTGAGTCGGTCTGGATCTCCAATAGTATCAACCCTGATTGTACAAATGAGGGAACAATCTAGGAGCTGGATGTTTCATTGGCGCCAGTAGAGGGGATAGGCAGTAAGATCAGGTTGGTAACTGTTGTTTTGACTGTAATGACAGTGAAGCACCACCAGAAAACATAAATAACATTCAATTATGGAAAGGAAGGAGTGTGGTCCATCTCGGCAGATGCACAGCCCTAGGACATTTCCAGCCAGGAATCTATCTTTGGTTAAAAAAAGGAAATCAAGGACCCTCTGGAGCTCAGCCACTGGAATCTGCTGGGAGCATTGTGGAGTTCCCGTTTCATCGTGCCATTTTAAAGGCTCATAGCCATGTTATCTACCATGAAATGGATATGGTTTTCACATATTCCAATAAACCAATGAAATTTGTACCATGCGGTTAACTTAAAATTCAAAGAGTCTTTTATATATATATATATACAGATATATATATATATATATATGTATGTGTGTGTGTGTGTTATTTATATTATAACTTCAGTTTCTGTTTTTTTTTTCAATTATAGATGGCAGATTAAAAAATAAGTAAATAAGTCTTCATTGCATGGGATCCTATAGATTATTAGCTATTCTACTTTCACCAATATTCTTGCTTCTTGCTAATCAAAGTTTTGGAAACCAACTGATTTTCTACTCTAAATCTCATTCAATGATGTCATGATGGGATACCTCATTGTAACTTTCATGAGGTAACACTATGCTTATTTTTATTCTCTTTCTAATTTTCTTTTTTTTTTTACATTTTATTTTAGAATAGTTTTAAATTTACAAAAGATAAATTGTGAGGTGGTTATACAAAGAGTTCCCGTATATCCCTCTACCTGTATCCTCTGTTAACATCTCATAAATTAAACTCAACTTCCTATATATTTTTTAATCTGTAAACCTTTTATTCTTCCTATTCTGACCAGCCTCTAGTATTCAACATTCTGCATTCAGATTGTTTTTTTTTTTTTTTTCCCCTTTTAGTTTTAGCTCCCTCGTGTAAAGAATACATGGCTATTTGTCTTTCTGTGTCTGGCTTATTTCACTCAATGCGGTCGCCTCCAGTCTCATCAATTTTGCTGCAAATAACAGGATTTCATTAATTTTTTTAAACCTGAATTCCATTGTGTGTGTGTGTGTATATATATATACATATATATATATATGATTTTCTTTATCCAATAAAAAAATGGACAATGTGGTTTATTCCATATCTTGGATACTGTGAACACTGTTGTTATAAAAGTAGTAGAGCAGGTATCTCTGATGCCTGTTTTTTGGGTGGGTATATTCCCAAAAGTGGATTTCTGGATTGTATGGCAGATCCATTTCCAGTTTTTAAGAAATCCCCATGCAGTTTTCCACAGTGACTGCACTATTTTACAATCTCACCAAAGGATTGTAAGAGTTCCCTTTTTTGCATACCCTCGCTAGTATTTATTTCTCTCTCTCTCTTTGATAATTGCCATTCTGACAGGTGGGGTGATATCTCACTATAGTTTTGATTTACATTTCTCCTTTTGAGAACTGTCGGTTAAGGACCTTTGCCCATTTCTTAAATTCTTTGGTTGTTTTTTGCTGTTGAGTTTTCTTTTTAATATTTATTTTATTTATTTGAAAGACATAATTACAGAGAAAGTGAGAGAGAGAGAGAGAGAGAGAGAGAGCGAGTCTTCCCATCCACTGGCTCACTCCCCAAATGGCCACAACAGCCAGAGCTGGGCCTATCTGAAGCCAGGATCCAGAGGCTTCTTCCAAATCTCCCTTGTTGGTGCAGGGGCACAAGGACTTGAGCCATCCTCCGTTGCATTCCCAGGCACATGCCAGAGTCCGGCTCCAGCAGGTTCAGGGGTTCTGGAAGGTGTGGGAGGCATCGGCGCAGGAGAAAATGAGAGACACACTCACAGCAAGGCTGATGGCATGGCTCTGGCTCTGGCTCTGGAGTACTAGACTGTTTTATATATATATATATATATATATATATATATATATATATCTCATAAGTCACATAATGATTCTTTCTTCTCATAATACCAAGTTGTTCATTTTCACCTAGTTTCAATTTCTTCGATTTTCGAGGGCATATTCAGAGCATAGGTTACAATCACAGGTACGAGACAACAATTTTCAAAGGCATGTTCAGAGCATGGGTTACTATTACAGACAGGTGCAAATTAACAGACTGTCCACACAAGCCAAGCCTGGAGTGCTGTCCAGCTACGCAGAAATTGGCTACAGAAGCTAGGTTACTACCTTCTTAATCTAATCTTTACTAGAAGCCCCACGGCCAAAGCAGGCCCCCTTTTAAATGTATCCCCTCTTATGCAGTCCTTTTTGTAACTCTTTAATTTCTTTATTGTACTTATCTAAAGGTTCATTTAGATCTATTCCACGGTTTTGAAATCCTAACCATTGTTGTATTTGTAGCACATATTGAATTAAAGATTTAATAACATTTGCCTTTGTTTTAGTGAGAAGTATATCCCAGGGAGCCTGTTGCCTTTTAACTCTTTCCCACAAACAGCTTAAGCTTGTGTAAAGCATCACCCCTTCTCCTACACCAGCATTTGACTTGATTAAAATTCTACAAAGCAATGGACACGTTGGGGATTTTGAAACTAAGCTCTCTTCCCTAAAATTAGAAATACAGCAGTCATTAGTGGGACCACCAGGATGCTCCAGCTCTCTTATGCAGAGTGTAGTTCCCAACAAATCTAAAACCACCAAGAGGACCTCAGCTGTCCTTCTCACGCCTTGCTGAGACAGATCTTCCGCTGTGACCTTGTCAGCCAGCCGAAGTTGCCTTGGCCTCGCCAGGCACGTTAGCAGGGAGCTGGATTAGAAGTGGAGCAACCTGGACTTGAACAGGCACCCATATTGGATACTGGTGCTGCAGACCAGGGCTTTAACCTGCTGCACCACAACAGCCACCCAGCTGTTGAGTTTTTTTTTTTTTTTTTTTTTTGAGTTGTTGATATATTTTGGATATTATTCCTCCCTCTCATAATGGCTTGCAAATGGTTTCGCCTGTTGTGTTGGATGTCTCACTCTACTGATTGCATCCACTACTTCATAATAGAGCTTCTTAGTCCAATTTTTCTGATTTTTACTTACTTTTGAGTTACATCCTTAGAGCAACACATTATCAAAACTAATTAGAAATGCATTTTGACTGCTTATCATATCTGAAAGCATATTTGTCTTGTATAGATTTGGTATAGGTTGTTTATGTCAGAGTCACTGAACTAATATTTTCTTATCATATTTATGAACATTCTGCTAGCATCCAAACTTGGATTACTAACACTAGAATTTTTTTCCTCTGATGGTTATTAATTTTTCACATTAATGGTTGTAATCATGTTCTCTCTAGCACTGATACTGTGAAATTTTGGTAGGATAAGCCTCTTATAAATTTTTCTTCACTCTTCTTGACCTATGATGACTCCACTAAAATGAAGATTTCACACCTGGAATTTTTTGCCCTGTATATATTTTATTTATTTTATTTTTCTTTAACTCTAATTGAAGTCATAGAAAACTCTCCTTTTGTTTTTTAAATGTTTCAGTTTAATAAAATTGTTTGATATTTATTAAACTCCATATTTAAGTTGTTCTTTAATTTTATTTAAGCAATTACATTTTTAATTTCAAAGAGCTGTTATTCTTTCTCATTTTTTTTTCTTTTTTGTACCATCCTTACATTGCTCTGTGCAATATACAATTCCTTGCAAATATCTAGAAAAACTAGAAATTTGCTGCTGTATATTTAATCTTTTCCGGAAATTATGTTGATCATTCATCTACTAATTCATTTTTATTGATGACTATGTGATATATACTGTTGTATTTTTATATAGATGGTTGGTTGTCTCTTCAAGTGGAACCATGAAGCTCAGATGAAACCATGAAGTTCTAAGATTCTTCATTTCTACATGCGAACAATATTCTGAGCATTCCCTAGATTCTGCTTCCAAAAGGGAAGGCAGCTGGGAGCCAATGAGCTGGATCATGACAAAGCTTTGCTTTCCAGTGAAGCCCGAGTCCTGGATGATAAAATCCTCCATCAGTGCCAAGAAGTGCAAAATACCTAGTAATTAGGCGTTAAATATTTTATTGAGTGACTTAATAACTACTTCCGTGGAGACCGTGAATGTTACTAAAACTATCCTGAATTTTAGATTATAAAATAATGATTCTATCTTTATGGAACATATCCTGGTTGCACATTTAGTTATTTTATATGAGCAATAAGAAAAATATATAAATACTCTTGGCTGTTTTAAATTATATATGACTTAGATTGCGTATCTCTAATAATGTAGAGATTCAGAATATTCAGCATGCA
The DNA here is from genome assembly GCF_964237555.1 of Oryctolagus cuniculus. Classification (NCBI taxonomy): domain Eukaryota; kingdom Metazoa; phylum Chordata; class Mammalia; order Lagomorpha; family Leporidae; genus Oryctolagus; species Oryctolagus cuniculus. The sequence continues at coordinate 120,110,951 of NC_091433.1, read as the reverse complement.
TGCATAATAAATTTCAAGTAGAATATCAGTCCATCAACATATTTACAAGAAGAACTGTTAAATATATGACTGGAGAAAATTGGGATTTATTGCAATTGATTGTGAATTCTTTAGTTGTAAATTTAATTTACCTTTCACATTTTATGATTAAATTTTGTAAATAATAAAATGAAGTAGAACAGAGAGAAATTCAAAACATCTTCTTTGACAAAGAACAAAATTTACATTGCACCACATTTCGTATTGAAAGCACAAATAAAGGTTCCAAAAGACTTTAAAATATTTACTTTAAAACATTGAATTTATTATTTAACAATAGAAAATGATATTGCTATGCCATAGTATAGTTTTGTAATTTATTTCATAAGAATTAGAAAGTAACTAGAATACAAGTGGCCCCAAACTTTCCTCTCACAGTTCTAAATCTCAGAACTGCTGCTTTAATCCAGGTATGACAGGGTCTAGAGATATCTGACAAAAATAATAATATTTAAGCAAATGTTAGCAATATCAGTGTATAAGATATGTTATAAAGTTCCTAAATTTCGGGCTGGCACCACAGCTCACTAGGCTAATCCTCTGCCTTGCGGCGCCGGCACACCAGGTTCTAGTCCCGGTCGGGGCACCGGATTCTGTTCCGGTTGCCCCTCTTCCAGGCCAGCTCTCTGCTGTGGCCAGGGAGTGCAGTGGAGGATGGCCCAAGTCCTTGGGCCCTGCACCCCATGGGAGACCAGGATAAGTACCTGGCTCCTGCCATCGGATCAGCGTGGCGCGCTGGCAGGGTGAACCAACGGCAAAGGAAGACTTTTCTCTCTGTCTCTCTCTCTCACTGTCCACTCTGCCTGTCAAAAAAAAAAAAGTTCCTAAATTTCAATATCTTTTCAAAAATTTTATTATAGATGTACACTAGTATACAGTGACTATATGATACTATCATTTTAAGCAATATAGAACACAGGTATACATTCAGCAGTCATGTCCCAGAATCCATTTGGTAAGTGATTTGAAAAAAACAAGTGTCATTTAAATTAATTGTCCTTTTCCTACAGAAACTCATGAATTGAAGGTCCTTCATGGGAATATATTTATGAGATAAGTAAATATGGATTTCAATTTTTATACCAAAATAAATTTATCATTTAATTAAATTTCTCATGAACTTAAAGTATCCTTTTATATGGCATTGGTCCCAAATAGACAAATACCATGTTTTTCCTGATCTAAGGTATCAAAGAGAGTACCAAATTATGTATAGGAGTGAAATTGCCACTTTGAGATTGGATGATTGTTTACAGCCCTTGTCTGTACTGTTGAGGAACAGTGTTTTTTTTCTTCTTATTAAACTAAAAGTAGACCATTGTAAAAAGTAAGAGGGAATAAGACAAAAATCACTAATTTGTGGTGATACCCATGTCATTTTAAAAAATATTACTATGTATAATTACAAAGCCAATGAGTGCAAAAGAACATTGAATATCTTATTATGGTTAATACTAGCTTCTCAACCAGAACACACTGGAATTCTCATTCCTTATTTGAAAATAAATGTAAACACTACCAGTCTCCTTTGATTCCCAAAGTTACATGGGGGATATATGCATAATACACCTCACAAAATACATAAGTTGTAAAGAGAGGAATAGCACACAACTTTTGATATCACTTACTAAACTTTTGAGTGATTATTTAACATACATGAACCTTGGTATTTATATCTTTAAAAAGTGATCATATAGCTGCATGTATATATCAGTATAAGTTGAGATATATCTGCTGATACCAAAGCAGTTTTCTACAGTCTACACAAGTTGAAAAATAATGACACATGAAAACATGAAGTTAACATCATATGAAGGAACATCAGAAAGTAATTGGAAGGCAGAATTAAGTGTATGAGATTTTAATGCTGAAATACTTTTTCAAAATATGTAGAAAATGTATATTACAAAAAATATAAATGGATTTCTTATTCTACCTCCAGTATCTTGATATTTTAATTATGATCAACTTAGAAAAAACTATACAGTAGGGCAATACCAAATTATAATCATTCAAGTGTGTTTTGGCCACTCTGCCACTTTCCTATAATTTTTTTGAATTGTGAATTCATTCCATACACATACAAAAACTCATTTACTCTATTACTTCTGTAACGTTGCTAATGTTTTATGGAATTTCATGTTCTTTGGCATGTGTCTGTCTCTATATATCTAACATCTGTCTACCTATCATTTATCATCTACTTTATACTTTCTACTTACACATATGCTGTGGTATATTACACCTGAGTTACTTTTTTTTTTCTTTTTGAGTTGTTTGTCTGATAAATAGAAATATAATTGTTTTCCAACTTATGATCAAAAGCAAAAATTGATATCTCTTATTTCATTGTCTAATATATAGTTCAGATATAGTAATCTACTCTGGGATTTTTCTTTGTAAGATTGTTTCATAGTTGTGGGAAGATTTATGATGCATAATTTACCTGTTCATTTTTGAAAGTGCTACTTTCTTAGGAATTTACCTTTTCTGTCTAACTTTTCAAACTTACTGATGTAAATTTTCTTGTAATACTCTTTGTATTTCAATATTATATTAGGTTTTCAGGTTTGAAGTCATGACACCTTTTGATCATTGCTGTTGAATATCTGCATTTCTTCCCTTTGTTCTCTTTAGTTTTGTCAGTTGGTTGGTTGGATTATCAAAAGAACCAACACCTGCCTTTGTTGCCCTATATGTTACACATTTTCTATTCCATTAGTCCCACAAATATCTTTATGATATTTATTCTTGTCTCCTTTTAGCTTACTTCTATTTACACAAGTTCTTATTTTTTTTTTTTTACTTTTAAAAAATTTTATTTATTTATTTTAAGGAGTGCGGCAGAGAGAGGTCTGCTCTCCACTGGTTCACATCATATCTGCTATTTGCAACAGCTGGCACTGGTTGCGGCTAAAGCCAGGAGCCCATAACTCCACCTTGGCCTCCCACATGGATGGCAGGAATCCAAGACCTTAGATCATCTTCATCTTCCACTGCTTTCTAAAGCACATTAGTACTAACCGATAGAATAAATAAAGGGGAGAGTGATCCAACATGGGAAGCAAGATACTCAGCAGACTCATAGAATGGCAGATGTCCTAAACGGCACTCTGGCCTCAGAATCAGCCCTAAAGGCATTCGGATCTGGCTGAAAAGCCCATGAGAGTATTTCAGGCATGGAAAGCCAAGACACTCTGGCAGGAAAAAACAACAACAACAACAACAACAAACAAACAAACAAAAAAAACACCTAAATGAAAGATCTCTGTGAGTGAGATCCCAGTGGAAAGAACAGGTCTTCAAAGAAGGAGGTACCTTTCTCTGAAGGGAGGAGAGAACCTCCACTTTGACTATGACCTTGTCTAAACAAGATAAGAGTCGGAGAACTCAAGGGGCTTCCATAGCCTTGGAAACTCATGACTGGAGCATAGGGAGATTACTGATGCCATAGACAGGAGTGTCAATTGGTAAAGTCAACAACAGGAGTCACTGTGCACTTACTCCTCATGTAGGATCTCTGTCCTTAATGTGCTGTACATTGAGATTTAATGCTATAACGAGTACTCAAACAGTATATTTCACTTTGTGTTTCTATGGGGGTGCAAACTGTTGAAATCTTTACTTAATGTATACTAAACTGATCTTCTGTAAAAAAAAAAAAAAAAAAAAAAAGAAATGATCAATTCCCAACTTGACTCTCACTGGGATTAAACATGACAATAGGTCTGATCTGATTTCATCATCATTTAAAAAATCATCTATTATTTTTCACTTTATGTTTGTGTGGGAGCAAACTGTGGAAATGTTTACTTAATGTATGCTAAACTGATCTTCTGTATATAAAGAGAATCGAAAATGAATCCTCATGTGAATGGAAGGGGAGAGGGAATGGGAAAGGGGAGGGTTGCGGGTGGGAGGGACGTTATGGGGGGGAAGCCATTTTAATCCATAAGCTGTACTTTGGAAATTTATATTCATTAAATAAAAGTTAAAAAAAAACTGTATATATGAAAATTGTTCCCTTCATATAAATAAAAAAAGAAAAATATTACCTTAAAAAAATAAAGCACATTAGTAAAAAGATAGATCAGAAGCCAAGCAACTGGAACTTGAACTGGTACTCCAAAATGGGATGCAGGCATTGGAGAAGGCGGTTTAGCTATCTTGATGCCACAGTCCCTTTATACAACTTCTTGAGTTAGATTTTTTTTTAATCATTAATTTTCGGTTGTGTTCTTTTGCTTATATAGGCATTTTAGGTAATATTGTGTCAAAACTCATGTAAACATTTCCAAGTTTTGTTTTATAACATTTTGATTACATTTATTATAAAATATTTACTTAATTCCACTGTTATTGTTATTTTTGAAGAATGAGTTACTTAGGTGTTAGATGGATAATTCTTCATTATTGACATTGGTTTTGAAGCACCTAAAATGTATAAATTCATATAAATTTATAAATGTGTACATAAAATGGATAATAAATATATATTGCATCGAATCCTTCCTTTGCTTAATGTTGAAAATGATGTGAAAAAGCAAATTATTTGTGAAATGGGAAAAATCAACTTTTAGGAATAACTGCACTGAGGAACATGCCTAGGGTGACACATATTTACATGTATTTCACACTGAACATAATGAAATGATCATATTTCGATATGAAATCTTCATGTACATAATAATATAGAACATGTACATAATAATATAGAACAAACACAAATAACTATAAATTACTCATATTACACTATTTTATGTTTAACACTGATTTTGCTAGACTTTGCTTAGTCCTTGCAAATGCAAATTGCCTAGGCTAAATATGGTATATCCCAGGATGTCTCAGTTAATTTTGTGTCAGCATGTGTAATTAGTTAACATGTTATCTAAAACTGGGAAACTACCTCATTTCTATTATGATTTTAATGTTTTTCCATAGCATTTATCCTCTGATTTACAGGCATGAGAAATGACATCTTGTTACGTTCATGAAAGAAAGAGAAATGATTACTTTATTTGTTAGCAATAAAAAATTCATTTATTTTCATAATTACAAAACAACTAAATAGTCAAGTTAGGAAATGCATCAAAATCAGCATCTTGTTATTAGCATAAATAAATATTACTACTCTAAAATTTAAAATTTAGAGAGTTTGAAGATTCTTCTGAAAAAGTATCTTTTCTTTTTCTAAAAGAAAATGCTATTTGCTTAATTTGAATGGCAAAGAGACAGAGAGAGAGACAGAAACAGATCTCCCATCCACTGGTTCATTCATCAGATGTCCATGACAGCCGGGCTCTGAATCTGGGTTTTCCACATGGGTGACAGGGACCCAACAACTTGAACCATCACCTAGTTGCTGCCCAAGGAGGACATCTGCAGGAAGCTGGAATTGGGAGCAGAAGCAGTACTCAAACCCAGGGGTACTCATTATTTTTAAGAAGGGTTTCACATTTTTGATAAAAGTTGAGAATATTGTCCAGAAAGATCCCACACTTTGTGCAACAATGTCTTCAATTTATTAACAAAATACAATATTATGGTAAAGTGTATTTTTCCCATCAGTGAACCACTATCCATACATTATTATTAACTAATATCTAAAATTTATAAAGATTTAGCTATAATTTAGTTTATTCTTATGCCCAGGATACCATCAAGGATACCGTGTCACATTTGTTGTCATGTCTTCTTAAGTCTCTCTGTTTTGTGAAATGTATCAGAGTTTTTTTGTTTTTTTTTTTTTTTTAATGATTCTGACAGTTGTAAAGATTTAGAAGATATGTTGAAGGATGTCTGTCTACTAGAATTTGTGTATTTTTTTTCTTTTCATTTTTTTAAAGGATTTGTTTATCTTAGCCAAAGGGCAGAGTTACAGAGAGAAGGGGAGGGGTGACAGATTTGATTGATTGATTGATTGATTGATTGATTTTCCGACTTTGGGTTGTCTCCCAAAAAGGTTGCAGCAGTAGGGGCTGAACCAGGCCAGAGTCAGGAGCTTCATCTATGTCTCCCTCATGGGTCATAGGAACTCAAACACTAGCGCATCCTCTGCTGCTTCCTCAGCAACATAAGCAGGGAGCTGGATTGGAAGAGAAGCAGCTAGCACAGAACCAACACTCCTGTGGGATGCTGGTATTGTGGCAGCAGCTTAGCTCATATCCCACGTGCCAGTCCCTGGTTTTTTTTTTTTTTTTTCTCATGGTTATGTTTGGTCTAGGTACTTTTGAGAGAAAGATCACAGCTTTACCAGTAGTCATTTGATGTTGTTCTATGTTTTTTCATAGCTTGGTAACTGATCTATTTTTACCATCTGAATACACCACAAGAGTTTTTCATTGTAATTCATTAATCTGCTGAAGTTTATCTTGGTTGCTTTCAATTCCGGGGGGAATACAATTAAAACTGTTTAGGATGCATGTGTAGGTTCTATGTGGACATACATTTAAAATTCAGTTAGTTAAATATTTAGGAGTGTGATCGTTAGACCATATTAAGAATATATGGAATTTGCCAACAAACTGTCTTACAAAATGGCAAGCCATTTTGTATGACTACTAAAGGAAAATTATTGTTTCTCTGTATAAAGCATTTTGTAAAGTCTTTTTTTTTTTTGGCATTTTAAACATTCTAATGTTACTGATATATCATTTGTGTTTTAATATGTGAACCTCTAATGACAGATGATGTTGAGCATATTTTCATTTGCATACTTCCCATCTGCAATTCTCCCTTGTTGAAGTGTTTATTCAGATTTCTTTGGTCATCTTGGAGCTTTTGTCTTATTGCCAAGTTTTAAGAGGTTTTTTGATGTAAACTTTTAAATCTGATTATTTTGCAAATAAATCTCCATTTGTTTGCTGTATTCTTCATTTTGTTTATCAGATCTTTTGTAAACTACAACAAACATTTTATTTATTAGATTATATAAATTAAATTTATTAAATTATAATTTGATGGATTATGCTTTTTATGTTGTATCCAAAACTTTTACCCATGACAGAGGTTTTGGCCTAGCAGTTAAGATACGTATATCTCGTATTGGAGTGTCTGAGTGTGAGACCTAGCTCCTTCTGATTCCAGCTTACTGCTAATACAGACACCGACAAGCAATAGTGATGGCTCAACCAATTGGGTTCCTGCCACACGTTGGAGACCCAAATTGAATTCTGACTAACTGTCTGTGGTAGGCATCCAAGACATGAACCAGTGGATAGGAGCTATTTGTCTCTGTCTATCTGTCTCTTTACCTTTCTCTGTGTCTCTGCCTCTCAAATAAATAACTAAACTAAAATAAATAAATAAACTAAAATGATAAGCAACTCAATAAAAATTTACCACTAAAATCACCATTGGTTAGGTTTTCTCCAACGTTGTCTTCTAGGAATTTCATAATTTTCTCATACTTAAGTGTACCATCCATTTTGAGTTAGTTCTTATGAAACGTGTGAGGTCAACATCTAGAGTAATTTTTTTTAATAGGTGCATCTACTTTTGCTATAACTCATTTGGTGAAAAATCTATCCTTTCTCTATTGAACTGCCTTTGCTCCTTTGTCAAAATTATGTTGAGGGGTCAGCACCATGGCTCACTTGGTTAATCCTCCGCCTGTGGCACCGGCATCCCATATGGGTGCTGGGTTCTAGTCACGGTTGCTCCTTTTCCAGTCCAACTCTCTGCTGTCACCTCAGAGGGCAGTGGAGGATGGCCCAGGTGCTTGGGCCCCTGCACCTGCATGGGATACCAGGAAGAAGCACCTGGCTCCTGGCTTCAGATTGGCGTAGTCCAGGCCGTAGCGGCCATTTGGGGAATGAACCACCAGAAGGAAGACCTCTCTCTCTCTCTCTCTCTCTCTCTCTCGCTTTCTATAACTCTACCTGTCAAATAAATTAAAAAAAAAAAGAGTCAAAAAATTATGTTGAGCATATTTGTGAAGTTCTAATTCTGCAATATTTTTTCCAGTATATTGATCTCTATGGCTATTCTTTCACTAATACCATGCTGTCTTGATTGTACTAAGTTTATAGTAATCTTGAATTGCTGTATCATTAATCTTCCAAATTTCTTCTTAATTTTATGTATTTTGTTGACTATTCTATCTTTACTTCCAAATAATTTCTAGAATCGTTTTGCTGATATTTACAAAATAGTTAGCTTGGAATGATACAGATGTTGTTGGCTTTAGAGATCACATTGGGAAGAATAAATGAATCTTCCCAGACTTCAGCTAGAAATATATCTGAATTTATTCTTTTAAAGATTTATGTATCTATTTGAAAGATAGAGTTACAGAGAGTCAGAGAGAGAGGGAAAGACAGAAACAGAGAGTTCTTGCATCTGCTGATTCACTCCCTGTGGGGAGCAGCTCGGACTAGACTGAGTTACTGGAATTAAGACTTATTCTATGCATCTGCTCTCCCACAATATGGCGCTGGGAGAGAAGCAAACAGCTTCTACACAGCTGCCTCCAGTTCAGCCAATAAACTGTAGGACTTGCTCCTAATTGGAGAGCAGCGTACTCGGCGTGTGGGCAGCCGAGTTAGGATTGGTGGAGGAGGACTATAAAGGAGGAGAGAGATGGCATGCACCAGGAACATCTAAGGGGAACATCTAAGGGGAACACCTGTGCAGCCCCCGAGAGAGCCGGCCGGCGGTGTGCCGCTCCCCCGCGGAAGTGGGGAATGTGGCCAGGGGGAACTGCCCTTCCACGGAGGTGGAAGGGATAGTATCCAACCCGGGAAGAACCAGCAGCAAACCCGGGGAGGGCCGAGCAGACGAAAGAACAGCGCAGGGTCCTGTGTCGTTCCTCCACGAAGAGGGGGAGCGACATACTGGTGCCGTGACTCGATATGAAGCCTAGGCAGGGTTTAGTGTCGTTCCTCCACGAAGAGGGGGAGCGACAACTCCCCAGATGTCTGCAATGGCTGGAGTGGACCAATCCTAAGCCAGGAGCCAGGAACGTCTTCTGGATCTCCCCTGTGGGTGCAGGGGTCCAAGGACTTGGGCCATGTTGTACTGCTTTCCCAGGCTATAGTAGAGAGCTGGACTGGAAGTGGAGCCGCCAGGACAGGAACCAGTGCCCATATAGGAGCTGGCACTGCAGGTTGTGGCTTTACCTGCTATGCCTCAGTGCTGGCCCTGAATTTATTTATATAGTTTATTATTTTTGAGAGTTTTCTAGCATTGCACTTGTATACCCTCTATGTATTTTGTATCCAAGTATTTCATTTTATGCTACTTAAATGATATTGTATCATTAATCATACATCCTAAGAATAAAGAAAAACAATTGATGTTTGTATAGTAATGTTTTAGCCGGAAATTTGGCTATAAGTGTATATTAGTTTCAGAATTTTTTTTGTCAATACCTAGGAATTTTGGAGACAGATGGTACTATAATCTGTGAAAAAATTTATTTGCTTCCCTATAACTATCTCTGGTATCCTTCTTAGCTCTTACTGCACTAGCTAGGTGTAACAATATGATGTTGAATAGAAAAGTTCTGAAGTAGCATCCATGCTTTGTTCTTGATGGTAGAGAAAGCTTCACTTTCTTACCTTTATGCATGATGTCAACTATAGGGTTGTTTTGTAGATGCTATTTATAAAATTGTAGAAATGCTCCTTATTCCTAATTTACTGAGAGTTATTGCATTAAATGTGTATTGGATTTTGTTGGATGCTTCAACAATTTATAATATATAGTTTTTTTCTTTAATTGGTGCATATTTTAGTTACAATTTTTGACTTTTGAATCTTAAATTGGGCTCATATAACTTAATTTGATAACATTTCTCCACAGCATGTTGTGTTTATATATTATTTATTTAATTTGCTGATATTTAGTTGGAGATTTTAGACCTAAATTCTTAAGAGATAAGGCTGAGTTTTCTTTCATGTTACAATTTTATGTGGTTTGGTTTTACTGGAGCACTGACTGCATAAAATGAATTAGGAGGTGTTCCCTCTGCTTCTTTGTTTTGGAAGAGATTGTAGAGAAATAGTATATTTCTTCATTTTAGCATTTGATATAATTCAACAGTAAAACCATTTGGATCTGTTACTTTATGTTTGGGGATGATAGTAACAACTATTCCTTCAAGTTCTCTACTTTTACAGGACTTTTCAGAGTATTTTTGTCTCCTGCGAGGCCATTTTTAATTGGGTACTTATCCATTTGCCATTAGGTTGCTTAACTTATGAATTTTAATATTGCATATATTTTGGATTTTAACATTTTATTATATGTAGCATTTGGAAATACTTTTGCTCAGTCCACAGAGTGCCTTTTAAATCTGTTGATTACTGCCTATTTTGTGAAGAAGCTTTTTAGTTTGATGTAATCCCACTTGTCTATATTTGCTTTTATTCCAATGCTTTTGCAGTCATATCCAAAAAATCTTTGCCAAGATTAATATTAAGCTTTCCCCCTGCATACCCTTCTAGAATCATTTTCTCAAGATTTGTTTTATTTGCTATTAAGGCAGGATGACAGAGACAGGGAGAGAGAGGGAAGGAGGGAGGGAATGCAAGAGCCAGGAGTCAGACACTCCATCCAGGTCCCTCATGTGGATGGCAGTAGCTTCTTTTTGAATACCAACTCACTGTGTGCATGGAGTCATTTCTGGGATCTCTAGTCTGTTCCATAGTCTGTGTATCTGTTAAGGCCAATAGTATACTATTTTAATTACTGTAGCATTGTAATAATTTGTTTTAAAAATTATTTATTTGAGAGTTAGGGTTACAGACAGAGAGGAAAGACAGAGAGAAAGGTCTTCCATCTTTTGGTTCAGTCCCCAAATAGGTATAATGGCCGGGGCTGTGCTAATCCACAGGCAGGAACCATTACCTTCCTTTGGTTTCCCCTGTGAGTGCAGGGGCTCAAGCACTTGGGCCATCTTCCACTGCTTTCCGAGGTGAGAGCTGGATCTGAAGATCAGCAGGGATGAGATGGATGTTGGCACCACAGGCAGAGGCTTACCCCACTACGCCAAGTCGCCCACCCCTTGTAATTCTTTCTTAAATCAGGAAGAATTGTATCTCTCTCTAGTGTTTTTGTTGTTGTTCAAGTTTGTGCGCTTATTATATTATATTTTGGTTCCATATGAACTTTAGAGTTGCTTTCTGTATTTATATAAAGGATACTGGTGCCAGAGTCCAGCTCTAGCAGGTCCAGGGGTTCCTGAAGGTGTGGTAGGTGTCGGTGTAGGGAGAAATAAGAGACACGCTCACAGTGAGGCTGACAGCATGGGTCCGATGAGAGAGCACCAGACTTTATTTTTATACCCTAAGTTACATCCGCTGTTCATTTTACACATCCCTTACTGCTCTCATAAATTTTGCAAATGTCCACTCATAAATGATCCTTACAGAGTTAATGATTTTTCCTTACGATAACAAAGTCTGTTTCCCATCCACTTTAAACCATTGACCTTGTACTATGTGTAGCTCCTCCCTAATACCGATTACCATAACCATGTAACAATTTCTTTGATTTTAAAGATTTACTTGATATTTGAGATATAATAGAGAAGAGACTCAAAGTCATGCTAAATTATATAATAATCAATTACAAAAAAACATAATGGTTATTTTGCAAAGAATTGGAACATCTACTTATAACAATTGATTATGAAGATTGGAACATTCACCTTTTAGTTTAACTCTACTACTAACCATTAACAAATTAACCATTAACCTGCTCAAACAAACCCCTTCATTATACACGTCCTTTCCATACCCCTTCACTACTACTAGTTTTAGTAACTGATTTAAGACTCACTCACTGATTTTGGTAATTACTTTATGTTCTTTCCACCAGGCCACACATACTCAGGTACTTACCCCTGTTTGTGTTTCTCTCAGCTACTTAAATTGTTAACTCTCATTTACCAGTCATTAGTCTATAATAAGACAGACTCTCAAGTGGATTATAGCAGGAGACTGAAGACCTTCCCCAAGGACCCTCTCATCCCTAAATCAGGTCTAACTGCGTACCATATGCCCTAGAGTTCGGAGTTCCTTCTAGGCTTTTATTGCAGATAACTGAAGCATCAGAAGGGATTGAATTACTCTAGGAGGATCCAGTCCATCCAAAGCTCAGCTGTCAGTGAGGTCATTTGGAGCAGAGGCTGATTCTCAGAGATTTCCAAGAATGTAGCGATCATCAGTGAGGTCACCAGGAAACTCTGGCTTTCTTGTATCAATAAATCTAAAACCAGCAAGAGGACCGCAGCTTGTTCTGCCCTGCAGAGAGACTCCTGCTGAGACCTTGTCAGACAGAGGAAGTTGCATTGGCCTCTTCATATTGGTCTTCTTCTAGGGATTGCATAGATCAGTTTATGTGGCATTTCCTATTTGTATATCTAATTTTATAATTGATATTTTGTTTTCTTTTTTTTTGAAAGATTTATTTATTTATTTGAAAGTCAGAGTTAATTGTCATATAGAAGTGTTTCACCTGTTTAGTTAATAGTATTACTGAGTATTTTATTATTTTTGTTGCTATTGTGACTGAGTTTGTTGCTATTGTGACTGAGTCCTATTGTGACTGAGCTCTTTTTATTCCCTTAATTCTTTTTATTTTCAATTTTTTTGAAAGAGTTATAGAGAGGGAGAGAGAGGAAGAGAGAGCATGTGAGAGTGCTTCCATCCTCTGTTTCAATCCCCTAATGGCTACAATGGCCAGAACTGGGCCAGGCCCAAACCAGGTGCCAGGGGCTTAATCTGGGATTTCCATGTGGATGTGGTGCCCAAGCACTGGTCTATCTTTTGCTCTTTTCCCAGGCACATTAGCAGGGAGCTGGATCGGAAGTGGAACAGCTGGGAGTTAAACTGGTGCCGGTATGGGATGCCAGTGTTGCAGGCTTTTACCCACTACACCACAGTACTGGCCTCGTCCTTAATTCTTAGTAACCTACTTGGAAGTATTATTTAGAAATGTGTTGTTAATTTCCACATATATTGAGATTTTTCTGACTATATGTCAAATGTTGATTTCAAGTTTAAATCATCATCAATTGATGATAGACTGAATAATTTATATTTCATTAAGGTATATTCTATTCACCAAAATATGGTTTATCTTTTTTAATTATCTATGCAAAATTGAAAAGAATGAACATTCTGCTGTTAGTGGATGAAATATTATATGAATGCTAATTCAATCTTTTTGATTAATGATCCTGTTCATTTCAACTATACTTTCTGAGTTTGAACCTACAGGATCTATAAATTACTGAAATGCAGGTTTGGAAGTCTCCAAATATAATATGATGTCTATTCTTCCTTGTAGTTCTATCAGTTTTTGCCTCATGTATTTTGATGCTCTGATAGAAGCTACAACATACTAAAGAGACTTGTCTTACAGGAAATAACCCCTTTATCATTATTTATATGTCTGATAATTTACCTGGCCTTGAAATATCCTTTGTTTGAAATTAGCGTTGATATTCCAGCTTTGTGTTTTTTTTTTTTTAGATTATTGTTAATGTGCTCTTTCTCTTTTCATCTGTCTGTCCTTATATTTAAATGGGGTTTCTTAGAGACAACATGTAGGAGGATCTTATTTCTAGGTCTCCCTATCCTGTAGTTGTCCATGTCTTTAAGCTGATAGAATAGTCACATTTATAGTGATTATTGGCATCCTTTAATTACTGTCTGTGATTCTTTTCTATTCATTATTATTGTTCCTCTTTTCTATCTTCATCGCATTTCTGCTTTCTCAAGTTTTGTTTATTTTGTAAGTGCATTTTCTTTCTTCTATTTTTAACAAATATACTTCTTTAAAATTATTTGTGGGGATTGCCCTAGAATTTTCAATATGCATTTATAGCTAGTCTAAGTGTACTTTTAAATAACAATATGCTGGGGCCAGCACTGTAGCATAGCGGGTAAAGCTGCTGCCTGCAGTGCCGGCATCCCATATGGGTGCTGGTTCAAGTCCTGACTGCTCCACTTCCAATCCAGCTCTCTGCTATGGCCTGGGAAAGCAGTAGAGGATGGCCCAAGGCTTTGGGCCCCTGCACCCTTGTGGGAGACCTGGAAGAGGCTCCTGGCTCCTGGCTTCGGATCGGCACAGCTCTAGCTGTTGCGGTCAATTGGGGAGTAACTAGAATATGGAAGACTTCTCTCTCTGTGTCTCTGCCTCTCCTTCTCTATGTTAACTCTGACTTTCAAAAAATTAAGTAAATCTTTAAATAAATAAATAAGTAACACTAGGCTATATGCTGGATAGTATAAATGCCACATATCTGGATATTATCAATATTATCCTCTCTGATATCTCTGATAATATAAATGTCATTCATTTCATTTATGTATATCCTAAAATCACCTAATGTTTCTTCTAACATAATTTGAAGAGTTATCATTTAGGTTAGTTAAGGATAGAAGAAATAAAAAAAAATTTTTACTTTCATTTGTTCCTCCTTGACACTGTTAATTTATGTAAATCATTGCTTTATGACCTATACTATTTTTCTTTTCTATGAGTAACTTATTTTATGATAAACCTCCTCTACTTTCTTGTCATATAGTGTCTTTCTAATTTTTGAAGAATAATTTCATTATCCATAAATTTCTAAGTCTGTTTTTCTATCAATAGTTTAAATATTTCACTCCTTGCTTACATGGCTTTTGAAGAGAAATCCAATACATTCCTTCCCCCTCCCCTCCCCTTAAGCTTAGTGTAATCATTTTCTTCCAGTTTATTTCAAGATTTTCACTTTATTTAGGGTTTTCTATAGTTTAATATGATTTGACTTTGTGTAATTTGCAGACCTTTTATCCTGATTGGTGTTCTGTAAGCTTCCTGTATCCATAGTTCAGAATCTGCCGTTAATTTGGGAAAACTTCATCCATTTTCAGTCTTTGGGATGTTTGGTTTGGCATGTCTCAAACTCACTCATATTTTTCACCACTGGACTGAGTGCTGTCTACTGATAAGCCTAAAAGAGGCATTTTTTATTTGTGTACAATGATTTTTATCTCCAGTATTTTCTGTTGATTCTTTGTAAACGTTATCCTGTCTCTCTGCTTAAATTACCTGCTATATTTGCATTTGTAAACATGTTTTCATGTCAGTCCCTAATATTTAGTCATATTTATTACATATTTCTTATCTAATAATTTCCAAAAAAAATCCTATCTAGATATGGTTCTGTTTCTTACTTTATCTTTTTTTTTAAGATTTATTTATTTATTTGAAAGTCAGAGTTACACAGAGAGAGGAAAGAGGGAAAGAGAGAGAGGTCTTCCATCCAATGGTTCACTCCCCAGTTGGTCGCAACTGCGGGAGCTGTGCCGATCTGAAGCCAGGAGCCAGGAACTTCTTCCCTGTCTCCCATATGGGTCCAAGCACTTGGGCCATCTTCTACTGCTTTCCCAGGCCATAAAGAGAGCTGGATGAAAGAGGAGCAGCCTAGTCTCGAACGGTGCCCATATGGCCAGGGCATTAACCCAGTGCACCACAGCACTGGCCCCTCTTACTTTATCTTTTCTCATGGCAGAATAATATTCCATATTTAATATCACAACTTCTATCCAGTCATCAGCTGATGGACATCTGGGTTGATTGCATATCTTAGCTATTTTGAATTTAACTACAATAAACATGGGGGTACAGGTAACTCTTTCATGTGCTTATTTCCCTTAGGTAAATTCTCAAGAGTGGGAATGCTCATCATATAATTTATCTATTTTCATCTTTCTAAGGTATCTCCATTCTTTTGAATTCCTTTTCAGGCATTTCATCAACCTCTTCATCTTCACATTCTGCTATTGATGTATTGTTGTGTTTCTTTGGGGAATCATGCTTTCTTCCTTATTCTGATTTCCTGACTTTCTGTATTTATTTTTAGGTTTTTGTAAAAATTCTTTGTTTTCTCCTCTGATGCATTTCATCTTTAAGCCATTCCTCTGTGGCTTAGTGAAGTGTCTGTTCTTTCAGTGAAAAGGTGTGTGTTGGGTGTGGTCAGGGAACTCTGGTCAGTGCTCCTGGGTAGGATAAGTATCCAGATTGTCACCCAAGATTGTCACCAAGGGCGTGGTAGATCTCCTCTATTGTTAGCATGGAGAAGGATATGATCATCTCTGTTGACATGATCACACCTTCGCCACCTCTCCCAAGGTGATCAATGCCTGGGGTTAGCCCATAGTGGGTGCCTAACTCACCTGTACTGCCACATGAACTACACACAGGATCTATGCAGTCCTCAGTGTGAGCACAGAGCCCTCCGTAATGACCCACCCCAGGCAGTCAGGGAGCTCTGAGCCTCTAGTGCGCTGGACACAGTGATTGACAAGAGAGCCAGCTACACCCTGCACCCTGTTGTGTAATCACTGAGTTGCCAAAGTCTCAGCATGCAGGACTCCCCAGTCACGGAATACAGAGGCTCTGCTCTGCCTCACCAGCTAGAGCAAAACATTCCCAGAACTACTTGCTTATGGGTGCTCCACCTTGGCAATATGAACCCTAGAGCACCTCATAGTCCTGTGGGGGTGTCAACCCTCCCAGCCAGAATTAAACTCAGTGGGAAATGTGGATTTTTCTCTCTGATAAAATCCCCTGATCACATGCTTGCACAAAAGTCGCCACAGCTGCTGCTGGTGTCAAAATCTCAACTTTCTTCCTGCCAATTGCTGGGCACCCTTTTGGGGGGATGAGGAGAAAGAACTTTTTTTTTTTTTTTTTTTGGCTGGGTTGGGCAGGTACCCTACCCTTCACTAAGGTTCCAGACTGCACTCAAAAGACAATGTGGTCCACCTGGCTGTCAGACCCTCAGTGTCAGCACGGCGTGAGCTGCTGCAGTCTGCTCTCACCTCGCTCTCCAAAGCGGGCGTGTCCTCTGGCGCTCAGCCTTGGGGGTCAGGTGTGGTGCTGATTCTCGTTGCTGTGCATCCACAGCTTCCACTGCAGATCCACAGCATCCCTCTTCCTTCTGGAGAATTTCCCCTGCAAATCCATCTCCAAATCTCCCCTGGAAATGCACTTCCCCTGCTATTTTTCTGCTGTTTTCTCATTGTCTGAAGCAGTACATCTTTCCCCTGTTCAGCCATATTGGAATTCCTTATGATTTTATCTTTCGATCAACAGTTCTAAGCCCATATTTTATCCATTTGAAAAGGGATTCTTTATAAGTTGTTTAGACCTGTATTGTAGAGATTGCTTTTTAGAAATTCTGATGCTTTTTGTTAATACCAAGTTAAGAATGTGCACTAGGAAATGTCTATTGCAAGGAAAATTAAGAGAAAATAAGTTTTTTTTAATAAATCTTTTTTTAAGATGTATGTATTTACTTGAGAGGTAGAGTTATATACAGAGACAGGTTCACTCCAAGTGACCTCATGGGCCAGAGCTGAGCTAATACAAAGCCAGGAGCCAGGAGATTCTTCTAGGTCTCCCATGTGGGTGCAGGAGCCCAAGGATTTCGGCCATCCTCTGCTTCTTTCCCAGATACATTAGCAAAAAGCTGGATGGGAATTGGAGCAGCAGGGACTTGAACCAATGCCCATATGGGATGCGAGCACTGTAGGCGGATGTTTAATCTACTAAGCTACAGAGCCAGCCTCAAGGCAGTATTCTTTGATATTCAATATTTATCAATTGCATCATTTTCTTAATAACCTATTTCTCTTAGATTGAATATGAAGTGGTTTTCATAATAAAAATTCTCACTGAAAGAGATAACATGTACCAGAAAACATTCACATCTTCTCAAAATTTCTACCCTGGCATGTCCATGATTTATTTTGTGTATAGCTCCCACTGACAAATAATTTTAAAAATATAAACACATTTGACATAATGAAACTGTAAACCTATACGCTGTAGTCATTTCTGAAGGATTAGCAAAGTACTGTTCTTATTCTATTTTATTCAAACTTCAATTTAGAAAGGTAAGAAAAAGGAAGCAGGAGTTAGAACAGAAACACTTCAGATGAATTTGAATAGCATTGGTCACCTTAGAAATGATTCCTAATTGCGTATCACTTTGAAGTTCAAATAGCATTTTCTGCATCTCATTATTTTCTCCCAGCAAACAAGAGTTGGGCATAAGTAATTGTCCCATTTATTTAATTCTAAGATAGAAATGAAAGTCCTGAGTGGATAAGTCACGTGTACAGGGACCAACACCGAGTTAATGGTGTAGTCAGAATTAAATTCAAGGCCTTCCATCCCCTGAACACCTACCAGATCATGAGCAACAGTAAGGTAATGAAAGGAATGTATCAAGGAAGACAAAAGAGGGACCAGAAGGAAAGCCTGGTGGTCACAGATCTGCCAGAACCCAAGTGTAGTGAAAACGTTCACATTTTGTTGGTTAAGAACATAGGATACAGATGTTAGGGGTATTGCTGGAGAAACAAGTATTGGGCATACTCCTGTGTACCATGCTAAGTGTTTGGACTTTTTTTTCCCCATACAATGAAGAACAATTAATAAAGCAATGGAATGAAAATATATTTCATTTTGTTTTTGACATAGTTGCACACATTTGTGGGGATAATGTGATGTTGTTCCAACCCATGAATAATATTTGCAAGGGTCAAATCAGAGTATTTAGCATACCCATCTTCTTTGTGGTTGAGAACATTAAAAATTCCGTTAATTTTTACATCATTTTGACTTGAATGTAAACAATGCTTAACATAAGGTTAAGCTACAGCTATGCAAAACCAGAAGGATATTATGGTAACAATGAAAGAAATAACTGTGAGGTTGTTACCTCACTAAGTTCATTTTCTGTTGCTGTAATGGGGTAATTTATAAAGACAGGTAAGCATGTGCACACAAGAGACAAAACATGCAGGGTTCCCAGGCTTTACAACAACTTGTAACTAAGCCAGTTTTGCAAGAGCAAGAACTCACCTCTGAGAAGAAACCCAGTCCTTCCAGGACAACATGAATCCTAAATGACCTAATGACCCCTGAAAGTCCTCACTTCCTGATACCATCCAAAAGACAATCAAATTTCAACGTGAGTTACAGAGAAAACAAAGCATACTCAAACAATAACATAGTGAAAAGGAACTAACAAATTGTAAAGGAAAAATGATTTTGAAATGTAGGAAGTTTCTGATTGGATGCTGGAGATGAATCAGACTCTACAAAAAAGATTAATGAATATAAATCATATTTAGGGAAGAATAAGAGTTGCTGGGGAAGAAAGTAAGAAAGTAAGATAAACGAGAAACATCCTAATGAGAACTTTTCGTTTTAGTCCTTTTCAAAAACATGAGCACCTGTCTAGGAATAGTTCCAATACTGCGACAACCTGAGAGTCACATCTGAAGAATGCTTAATGAATTTAAAAGTGATTTATCACAAAAGACAAAAGATCTTTTAGATAGTAAAGTAGCTGTTAGGTTGAATTGAGATATTTTATTTTTCAAATTGGACAAATGAGTAGATATTATAGGTAAAGACTTCTGAATCCAACATAAAGTTTTTAGCTTTATTTACAAATTCATGAACTTACTGATTGTAGAGCTATGGGGAGATACGGTTTTAAGGAAGTAATATCTGCAGTGTGTCCGAGATTAGATTATAATGGTACTTCCACCTTTATAATTCTAGCATTATTGAATTCTACTTACCATAGATGCTTTTGGAGGTGCAATTGGGCCAAAGCAATCCCTCCCCCCAAAAAAAAGAAGAAAAAGAAAGAAAAACAAACGTCCCTTCCCCAACACATATACAACCTTAAGCTGAGGGAAGTTATAGGTATATCTTTAAATCTTGGTTTCCTCCTATGCCAGTTATACAGCTTTCCCTTTATCTGCTATGAATTCCATATGAACTGACAGCAAGAACATTAAAATAATATAAACAATAATGGAGTAAGTTCCCAGCACAATTTTAATTTTGTTTTTTAGGTGTTGCTTCCCTAATCTACTAATTATAGACACAGAAGCACATTTTTCAGCATTATTGGAGTAGAAACCTCTGGACCATTACTTTGCTTGACTTTCCATCAACAAATTATTATTTTTTATCTGAATTCCAATACATAATTACTATTATCTTAGAAGTTCGATTGTTGCATTTTCGTAGGAAGTTTCTGGAGGTGTTAATTCAAAATTTCATCTCTCTTGGTAGAATTTGACTAGTTTATTCAAATATATCAAGGCAAGGAGCGTTTGAGACTACCTTGAACCTCAGCATCTCTCAGTTCCTTTCTAGCTAAACTACTCAGATCCAGATTGTTCTCAGTTTTGGGTTTGTCTGATTCTTTTTGGTCATTTTAGTAGGCCAGAAATTTGAAGGAAACACATATAACCCTAATACTTTCTGGAAGTTATTTCCTGCTTGCCTGCTTGTTCTTGCCCAGAATAAACATTTTTTTTTTTTAATTTTTGAGAAGGAAATGGGAGGGAAAATGTCACTAGGCCTCAGGAGGACGAATAGGTAAGACAACAGATCCAGCTATACTTTGATTTCCCTGATTCCAAGGAATTATTATTGTTGCTAGTGAAGTCAGACAATTCTTTTACATTTTGAAAAACTATCTTTAAAAAAATATAAAAATTATCAAGGAAGGGAAGAAGCTTGCTAGTATTTGACCCACAAGCTTATGTTCTCTGAGAATCATTTCAGCCAGTTGAAATTTAGAATACACTGTGTGCCCCATGATTGATTCTGTGCAGTCTTAGCAAACACCATGCTCCGGTGGTGGTACACTAGGAAAGGGTTCACTAAAATGAAGTGGAGTGAAATAGGATGTCTTAAAAACAATATGTAAGGGGCGGCACTGTGGTATAGGTGGTAAAACAGCCACCTGCAGTGCCGGCATCCCATATGGGCACCGGTTCGAGTCCCGGCGGCTCTGTTTCCGATCCAGCTCTCTGCTATGGCCTGGGATAGCAGTAGAGGATGGCCCAAGTCCTGGAAGAAGCCCCCGGCTCCTGGCTTTGGATAGGCCCAGCTCCGGCTGCTGCGGCCATCTGGGAAGTGAACCAACGGATGGAAGACTTCTCTTTCTCTGTGTGTCTGCCTCTTCTCTGTGTAACTCTGACTTTCAAATAAATAAATAAATCTTAAAAAAAAAACAGTATGGAACTGTGTTTTTTAATTATTTCATTTGACCCTGAATACTTCAGAATTACAAGAATCTTCAACAATGTCCATATTGTCTGTATCAGTGTATATAATAGCATGCTTGAACCCTAAAACAAAACAAAGGACATCGTTTGTTGAAATATCTACCTAGATAATCACAACTTAATTGTGTAACTCTCAAAGGCAAATATCATTTCTGGCTTGCCCTTCGGCTCAGTTTTCTCAGGGTAAGCACTGACGCCATTCAATGCACGAGTATGTGATAAAAATATCAGAAGATCACATGTGTCCATCCTGAACAAGCATTCAATCTTCTGCATGTCTGATTATCTTTGATGGAAAAAATTCTCTAAATATTGCCTCAATGTGTCTCGGTAATGTAGTGTTATTATACCTGGATTAACACTGAAAGCCGTTAGGTGTGAGCAAAAATAGGTCATGAAGATCATGGAGCATGAGGTTACTGAAGCAAAACGTTCAAGGATTTTGCAAAATTAACTCTTTCCTGTTGACCAGTAAACCTTCACCAGAGTTCCCTCTATCTCGTCCTATAAAATGTTGACATCAATAGCTGTGTCGCTTAGCTGTTGCATGATATCAATTACAATATATGCCAACATTTAAAAAGTATTTGACAAATATTAATAATTAATCCCATATAATTATTGTTACTACATTTACTGGTAATGTGTGGCGCAGTAATGCAAGCTATGAGACAAGAGTACCTGACTTCAAATCTGAAAACTGTCAATTACTATCCTGCTTTGTCTTGCCCAAATTAAACAAAATTTTTCTTCCTAGGAAGGGAACTGAAGAGAGACAGCACTGGAACTCACAATGAGGAAGAAGAGGTAAGGAAACATAGTATTATTAAAAATTGATTATTGGTAATTTAAGATTAATTACCAAGAAAATATTTTCAAAGTTGTTTTTTTCCTTGCTCAGAAAAGCTCCTTGAAATTATTGTTTAAGTACATGGAAGCTTTTGTACTCTTTCTCTTAGAGGAAAATATTTATCCATTATTTTTTCAAAGACAATCTTTCATGATCTATCAAAATCATTTTCTCAGAATTGTGCTTGATTGGGTAGTGAGGTGAATAATAATAATGAATCCAAAGTTCTAAATGTGAAGCTATATTGTGTAGCCCAGTGAAAAATAATAATATTAATTCAGAATACAATATACCAAGGGGTAAGAAGAGACTGGTTGCCACTGTGACTAGAACATGATGCCATTTCAATCTGCTCTGCTTATGAGGAAGACAGAAATCGAAGTTACTTCAAAAATATTTGTAAAATAATGTTGCTTGGTTTAGCTTTTATCATCAACCATTAATTTCATGCCTGTGAAATCAATTCAGTAAGAATCCTCTGCAATGAGGGAAAGAGGATTTCTTTCAGTTGGCATATAACTTCTAAGTTTCTTTTAATGGCTAGATCAAGTAAACTATATATATATGTATATGCTTCACTTAAAACCTAAGAAATGTGTACACTCCTCTTCATGGAATCCTATGTACAGATTCATTTCCCCCATGACTCATGGTCTGGATATGCTAATATTTGGCATGATAATTTAAAACCAAAAATTCATTGTTTCAAAATAATTAATAGTTAATCAAGTAGAAGAAATATATACTATAATAAAAATAATAAAAATATACCTTATAAAAAGGGCTAAAACCATCATATAGATGTAGATCTGAGAAATGACATCCGTATCCATTTTTCAAGTCTTACTAATTAAGATAAGCAGAAAGGGATAGCCATTTGACACAATTTCATAGATGCTGTTTGGGATGCCACATCCCATATTAGAGTGTCTGGATTTCACTACCAAATAGGCTCTGATTACAGCTTCCTGCTAATGCACACTCTAGGAGGTAGCAGGTGATAGCTGAAATAGTTGGGTGCCTGTTACCTTTCTGGAAGACCTGTGTTGTGTTCTGGGTTCCTTGCATCAGCCCGGCCCAGCTAAGGCTACTGCAGGCAATTCGGGAGTGAATCAGTGGATGGTAGACTGATTCATTCTCTCTGCTCTCTCTCTCCCTCTCTCTCTCTCTCCTAATCTTTAAAATAAATAAATATTTTTAAATATTTATTTGAAAGTCAGAGATACACAGAGAGAGGAGATGCAGAGAGAGAGAGAAAGAGAGAGTGAGGTCCTTCATCTGATGATTCACTCCCCAGATGACCGCAACGGTTGAAGCTACGCCGATCTGAAGCCAGGAGCAAGGAGCCAGGAGCTTCTTCTGGGTCTCCCGCACAAGTGCAGAAGCCCAAGGACCTGGGCCATCTTCTACTGATGTCCCAGGCCATAGCAGAGAGCTGGATCGGGAGTAAAGCAGCTGGGTCTAGAATAGGCGCCCATATGAGATACCGGCGCTTCAGGCCAGGGCGTTAACCTGCTGTGCCACAGCGCTGGCCCCAAATAAATAAATATTTTTAGAAATAAGGAAAAATAATGAGAGCCAACACCTTCATATTACATCATTTAATACCTACAGCAACCATTTAAAATGGAAACCAGCATTATGAGTTACATCAGTTATCTCTTGCAGTGTAAAAATTTAACCCAAAACCTAGGAGCCTAAATCAACACATATTTGCTATCATAGTTGCCATGAATCAAAACTCTTAGGAAGGCCAAGTTGGGTTCTCTGAGTTTCAAATAGATAGCAATCACGGTATTAACAGGAGTTTGTTCAACTCAAGGTTCAAATAAGATACGATCAGCTTCCAGTTCCACTTAAAATTCTGCATGTGGTGTTTGAACAAGAGGTCTATTTGATTCTATTAGATCCTATTCAAGCTTCAGTTAGCGTAGAATCAGCATCCAAGCTCACTTATGTGATCATGTGCTGAATTCAATTCCTCATACATTGTTGTATCAAGGCCTCACTTCCTCAGGGCCTTTTGGATGGTGATTGGCCTTGGTTCCTTGCTACATGGAGATTAAAAAATCATAGTTTACTTCTTCACAGGAGGTGAGTAAGAGTGAAAGAAAGTCAGCAAGAAAATAAATATCTTTTAGGACCTAATAACAGAAGTGATATCCCATTGTGTTTGTTATAGTCTGTTGGTTAGAAGTAAGAGAGAAGGCGGGCCAGCGCCGCGGCTCAATAGGCTAATCCTCCGCCTAGCGGCGCCGGCACACTGGGTTCTAGTCCCGGTCGGGGCGCCGGATTCTGTCCCGGTTGCCCCTCTTCCAGGCCAGCCCTCTGCTGTGGCCAGGGAGTGCAGTGGAGGATGGCCCAGGTGCTTGGGCCCTGCACCCCATGGGAGACCAGGAAAAGCACCTGGCTCCTGGCTCCTGCCATCGGATCAGCGCGGTGCGGCGGCCATTGGAGGGTGAACCAACGGCAAAGGAAGACCTTTCTCTCTGTCTCTCTCTCTCACTGTCCACTCTGCCTGTCAAAAAAAAAAAAAAAAAAAAAAGTAAGAGAGAAGGCAAGCCTTGTGAAAGGACATGAATAGTGGACATGGGGATCATTTTGAACACTCTCAGAGTCTGCCAGCTCCATCCATGTTTTGAAGATTGGCAAGTTGAAATCTCATTTGGATAATTTCCTTGTCTCTATCACCTAAGTAAGGGCATGGTAAAGTCAGTGTCTGATTTCATCCTGAATCCGTATTCTTAACTGTTACACTGAACTTCTGTGTTAAGAAGCAGACACAAGTGAAAGCCAAATCAAATCTTTATCTCAGAAATTATTTGACAGGATTCAGTTAGCAGGTTTTATCCAGTTCTCTTTGGGAAGAGACCATCATGGTTTTAGTCTAAAGAGAGGCACTATTTTGCAAGTAGTAATTGCAATCATGGAAGGAGTTCTGGATTTTATCTGCACTCCTGAGGAAATGGAATTACATAGAAGGGAAATGTAAATGGAAGAATATAGCCTTTATATACTTGATCAGGTGGTACATTCCAGATCTGAAAATCTTAGTGGTACATGACGTTGTAAGAAGGTTCAGTGTACAAGCAGTAGTTGAGAGCCTTTGAGTGGTATCATGAAAATTTAACCCATAGATTGTCTTTCTGGAGATTAAACATCAAAAATCATCTCATGAAAGACAAGACTAACTCTTAGATAAGTGAGACTCCCAGATAACATGATTTTCTGTGTACACAAGTGTGTTTTTGTGATGGATTTCAACATCCTACAATAAAAACAATGTGAATTTTTAAAAAATAGTCAATTTTATATATCATGATCTCACTGTTATATTAATGTGTTTCACCTTCAACTGCATTCACTCTCATTGTGCTAATGCCATTCTCTAGTATGCTTAATCATAAAATGCAATGCTTATTACTTCCTCCAGAAGTTGAAATTTAGATCAACAATTTGAGGCCAGAAAGTACCATGGTTCTTCCCATTGTCACCTATAAAAGGCTACTTCTAGAAATGTTGTTCTAATTTTCCAAAAGAACAGGTGGTTAACAAAAGAGAAATTTGAAGAAATTCTTTCTGAGAATAAATCTCAAAATGATAACTATAGTCCCCCCCCCCCACTCCTCTCTCCTTTCCTTCCCTTCTTCTCTCAGAACTTTAATCCATTGGTTCATTTCCCAAATGGCAAAAACAACCTGGGAGTGATGGGGGTGAGGTCAGGCCCAAGCCTGGAGCCTGGAACTCCGTTAGGATATACCATGGAAATTGCAGAAGCACAAGCACCCAAGCCATATTGCAAATTTTTCCAGGCGCATTAGCAGGAAGCTAAATAGCAAGTGGAACAGCTGAGACTCAAAATGTTTCTCATATGGCAACATTGCATGTGGCAGCCTAGTATGATGCACTACAACAGCATCCTAGCACCAATTACAGTTTTCAAATTTGGAATGGGTTGTAAGAAGAAATCTTGTTTACTCTGTAGCTATTCACAATATGGTTTCTTCACAAGGTTGTGAATTCTAAAGCTCAAGTTTCATTCATTCACATTGTTTTAATCCCCAGAGAGGTTCATGATCAAATCATTTTCTATTTTATTTGATTCCTTGTCTCAAGTTAGACATACTCCCCTAGGATGATGCAACTGAATAGCCAGTCTGAACTGGCAATTAAAATGAGGTGGATTTTAGTTTCTACTTACCCTATCCCTGGCTGGGCATCTATGTAAGACATCAACTTCATAACCATCTGCAGCTGTTCTCTTTCAAGTTCTAAATGTTTTATCAGGAGACATATTCTGTCTCTGCCTAGTCATGGAGCTAAGCTTTCAACAATCTTCTAAATCCTGGTGTTGAATTTGGTTTATCATGCAGACATCCTGGTTGTTAAAAGTTGAATATTGAAAGGTAGAAGGTTGAAAATTCCCATCCTTTCTTTTGTATCTATGCAAAATTCATCAAATATTTTCCCAAAGTTCAAAATGTAAGATAAAAAGGGCTATGTGATAGAGTCGACATTTTTAGATCAAAATGAGGCTTTTTGTATGTCTAAAAATCTAAAGAAAACTAAATCAGTTACAAAGAGTTTGATTATCCTGGACTTTCATGGAAACAAAAGTCACATCAATCCATCATAAAAATCATCTTAGTACTGTTCAGGTGAAGACAAGTTAAAAAATTGTTTATTTGAAAGAGCAATTGAGAGAGAAAGAGAGAGAATCATCCATCCACTTGCTCACTTCTCAAATGGCCCCAACAGCCCAGTCTGGGCCAGACCAAAACTAGACCTAACAACTCCATCATGATTTCTCGTATGGGAGGCAAGTACCCGAGTACTTCAGCCATTATCTGCTGCCTCTTTAGGAGCATTATCCAGGAACTGGATTGGAAGCCAAACATCCAAGACTCGATCTGGGATTCTGATAGGAGATACACTGGCATCACAAATGGCAGCTTAACCAACTGTGCCAAAATGTCAGCCCCTGAAGACAGGTTTAGTCAATAAACCTTAGGTTATTGTTGTTCCACCTAAAATAGGTGAACCATTAGGCTGAATTTACATGAATCAATTAAATCTTCAGTTCTACATTCCTTGTTTGGGCATCATCTCTATCTTTTATGTGTAAAGTAAATTACTATTTTAGTTGCTGTTAGTGAGGAGAGCTGATCAACTATATTATGATCTGGCAATTGATTTACCTAAAAGTTTACATTTCAAAACAAATGTGGGTTTATAAACAGACTTCTTGGGCTTATTGAAAAACAAAAATTGTTACTTTGTGAGCAAGTAGAATTATGTTTCCAAGTTTCACATCTGAGGGTAATGTTCGAATGTAAATAAAATCATAATAGTAATAAATGGTGTGGCATCTTTTCCCGCTTATTGAAATGTCCCAAAGAGAACACTGTTAGATGCCATCTGTCCTTCTGTTGAGTATGGTGGATTGCCTCTGAGTAGTTATTCTGCAAGTAGATGCTTCTCTATTGCCATGTGACCCAATGATGTATCTTTTAAAAGTTTCTCTTCTATGTATGACATCAACATTATGTCTAATATTTGAAAAGCACTTCACTGTGGATAAGACAACATTCTCACATGTTATCCCACTTAATCTTCTCTGAACAAGATGTGTCATAATTAGCATTTGTGAAAATTTCTTACGTAAAATGGAGTCATCACTATCACATATCAGGACAATGGAGGCAAGGGTCATGGAAAAGAAAGGGAAGGTTTCAGGCCATGAATGCCTGTTCCAGGAACTATCACAGAAAAAAATCCAAAGAAACAGCCTGCTGTGTTTTTACATAGCAGCTGACAATGGAATTATGAACTGTGACCATAAGATAGGTTTTGCTAGTTACTCTTATGGCTCCTCATCCAGAGCTTGCCAGCTTCCACAAGTACCTAAAATATCAATGAAGTTTCCTTCAAAATGCAGATCTTTGACTTCATAAAACTCCCAACCTTTCCCTTGTAATGCAGACATAGCACAAGCCATACACCCTGGTTGGTGCCTGTGTACTCCAGATTGCAATTCTATTCTTGGTTTATTACCCAGCAAAAGGTCTTTTATTAGAAATTCTTCACTATATGTTATCTGATTTTGACAGTATTCTACATAGGCAATCATTTAAACTGTAGATAACTGAACTTCTTGGTTTTGTAAACATGTATATGCTGAGTCCAAGACTGAATCATGAGGGTTATATACCAGAGTTTCTGAAGTCTGAGACCATTTCCATACTAACCCTTTTCCCTCCTCTTCAATGCACAGGTATTGTGATACTTACTCCCCTAGAATTTTTATAAAGATAGAATAATAATCTCAGCACTGTGATGGATGTAACAATGTAATTGGCTCTGCCTCTTATAGGAAATCTTGCCTTTATTGACCTCTTTTTTATTCATAACAAAGAAGAAAGGATGTAACTGTCAAATGAAATTACTTCATAAAGTATTATGAGAACAAATAAGCTTGTTGAGATCACGATTCTTGTCTTCCTGCAGCAACATTTAATCATTCTGAAAACCTGCTGACTTATCTAAAGATAGAATGAATTTTAGACCTATGATTGCTTCAAATGCTGAATAAGTCCATGGTTTTGGAAGAAAAATAAATAAAAATACAAATATATTTCATAATAATGAAATAATTCAACAAACATATAGGGGAACACATTAACCATTGTTTCCCATGATAAACATCTAAGTTCCCAACTTAGTAAGAAGTTGCATGCTCATGACTGAAGTATTTGCATTTCATGTACTTAAATCAATATGTGAATACAGTCATGCAAATTCAGGGTGTTAAGAAATTTGACATTTGATTTTTTTATATAAAACCAACAATTAAAAATACATGATAGGGGCTGGCATTGTGACACAGTTGGTTGTGTCAGTTTGCTGCTCTACTTCTCATCATGCTCCCTGCTAATGCAGCTGGGAAAGAAGTACAAGGGGGGTTGAATGCTTGGCCCCTGCCACCTAGGTGGGAGATCCAGGTGGATTTCAAGGTACCTGGCTTCAAGCTGTACCAAAGCTGTCCCTTGCAGCTATTTGAGTAGTGAACCAGCAGATTGAAGATCTCTGTTTGTCTGTCTCTCTGTCTCTGTAACTCTGACTTCAAGTAAATAAATAAATAATAAATAAATAAATAAAACATTTTAAAAAGCATTTGAGATAAATCATATACTGTTGCTTATCTCTTATCTTAGGAAAACACTGTTCACAATTTTGTAATTTAGTTTATTCAGATGAAACCTTAGCAATTACCTTCAAAGTTTCTATTATCCAATCAAGGCTTCTCCCACTTTTCAGAGTTGCATGATATTGCTAATTTATTATTTTATTGATTTATATGTTTATTTGTTCATTAGAACATATTACTCTCAAGCTTTGTCATGAACTTAGAGAGTGCCTAGCAATAAAGAATATAAATGTTTCTGCTCTAAAGGAGATTACATGACACATTTGATTTTGCAAATCAACTGATATTAAAGAAATTGGGACATAATTCATATTGTGCATAAATACTTCCTATTAACACTTCTATTGTCCTGTTCCTAAGAGGAACCATAAATCATTAGAATTTTCAAACACTAAACACAAATTACGTCATTAAAAAATTATTCTAACACCCATTATAAATTAAACCTGTTTTATTTAAAATGACCAAAACCTCACAGTTGTAGCCACATTTACACACACACACACACACACACACACAGAGTTTATTTGCTTTTCATGTCCTATGTAGCATATATCACTATAGTATGCTACTTCAAATAGTAAATCACAGACTAAAGATACTTTTATCTTATAATTTCACCATGGCAGAATCCATGGGTCTCATTTGTGCAGGCTAAAATGAGAGACTATGGAAAGCATGAAAGTAATTTCTTAACAGTCTTGTAGAGATAGGCATATGATCTTTTGATATTTCTACTGGAAGTCAAGATTGGCCCATTGACCTACTTAGTGCCATAGGGGCTATATAATATGAATCATGTGGATATTTAGAAAGCATAAGTCTTCTGGTCACCATATAGCTATTTGATTCTTTTTATGTCACTCATAATGTAGAAAGACAAGTTGTATAATCAATATGAAGCCAGAAAAATTATATGGAGTCAGTAACATATATGTACATATGTTTCAAAATGTCTGTAGGCTATGAATATAAAAGTTGCTTTAAGAAAATTAAATTCATGCATTATAAGAAGTCTTATAAATTTCAGAAAAAAAGCATGCATTATGGAAAAAAACCACATGAGTTTCAAAATTTGCAATGAAATAGATATAAAATTAGTTGCGTTTACCCATGGTTTCTAAAAGTAGTCTCATATATGATATATGTATCTATAACCATATATGGTAGAAAAATCCTCATATATTTATTTATCTAGACACATACATGCATACTCTAACATTAGAACAGGATAATGGTGGGAGATACTAAGCAGTCAATAATTTAGGGCAATTTGAATATTCTCAGGAAGACATGAGTAAAAGCTTTCAGAGTTTACAATAACTGATAGGAACTTTCTTAATTAGTTTCCATGATCTTGCTTCTACAAGTGGCTTCCTAGACTTTACCTAGTCCCCAAAATGATTTTTTAAATATCTGGGATTTTCCTTTTTCCTGATCAAATTTAGCAATGTCTGAAATTATTGTTGGACCTCATATTCCCTTGAGGGTCTACATAGCCTTCTAAGGATGCTTTATGCTTGTGAGTGAGAAGACACATAGCATTGTTTTAAACAGATTATTTTTTATTTACAGAGAGAAAGAGGGAGAGACAGATCTTCCATCCACTATTTCACTCCCCATATGGGCACAATAGTCAACTGGCTGGGCCAGACTAAAGCCAGGAGCCAGGAACTCCATCCATATCTCTCAGGTTATGCAGGGGCCCAAGTACTTAGGCCATCTTTGGTTTCTTTCCCAGGTGTATTAAGAGGGAGCAAGATTGAATTGGAGCAACTGTGCCACAGAAAAACACCCATGCAGGATATATGCATTGCAGGTGTTGGCTTAATCTGTTGCGCCTCAGTACCAGTCCCAGATACTGTTATGGTTCATCTTTGGCAATATGTGTTACTCAAACTATGTCAATTTTCTTATTTTATATTGAAGTAATAGGTTATAAATATAGATATATTTTAATATATATTAAATATCTAGACATTTTACAAATCTCTATAATTTTTTTGAGTCCTAATTTATCCATCTGTCTCTGTCACCCTTCCTCCCTCCCTCACTCTACATTATTATCACCAATGTTTAATTATATGGGAAACAAGTGAAATGCCAGATATGAAAACTAATTTAATTCCTGAATTATTATGTTGAGCTGGGGTTTTCTTGTGGCAACTATTTATTTTGAAGTTTTTGTTTTTTTAAATTTAAGAATAGACTTAGGAATCTCTACACATGATTATCTAAGTGTGTCCGTTGTTTCCATTTTGCAGCTTTGGCAGCATCATTCTCTCATTTGTGCATGTATTTTTTACTAAACCATTGAAGAGAAGTTGAAGATTCTCTACCATTTCACCATCAAATAGTTTTGATTATAGTTTCTAAGAAAAATATGCACCAGCGCCGCTGCTCACTAGGCTAATCCTCCGCCTGAGGTGCCAGCACCCCTGGTTCTAGTTCTGGTTGGGGTGCCGGATTCTGTCCCGATCGCTCCTCTTCCAGTCCAGCTCTCTACTGTGGCCTGGGAAGGCAGTGGAGGATGGCCCAAGTGCTTGGGCCCTGCACCTGCATGGGAGACGAGGAGTAAGCACCTGTCTCCTGGCTTTGGATCAACGCAGCGCGCCAGCCATAGCAGCCATTTGGGGGGTAAACCAACAGAATGAAGACCTTTCTCTCAGTCTCTCTTTCTCTCACTAACTCTGCCTGTCAAAAAAAAAAGAGAAAAAAGAAAAATATGCCTTTTATCAAGTAATAGACATATGATGATAATGATGGAAGCCAGGAAACTTAATATTCACACAACATTATTATCTAATTCAAAGTTATCTCTTCTAAAATATAGCCATATGAATACTTAAGGTGATAATTCTACCAAAGCACAAGGGTATTCTTTTTTTAAACTTTTATTTAGTAAATATAATTTTCGGAAGTACAGTTTATGGATTACAATGGCTTTTTCCTCCCCATAACTTCCCTCCCCCAGCAACCCTCCCAACTCCCGCTCCCTCTCCCATTCCATTCACATCAAGATTCATTTTCAATTCTCTTTATATACAGAAGATCAGTTTAGTATATATTAAGTAAAGATTTCATCAGTTTGTACCCACACAGTACATAAAGTGTAAAATACTGTTTGAGTACTAGTTATAGCATTATTTACATTGGACAACACATTAAGGACAGAGATCCTACATAAGGAGTAAGTGCACAGTGACTCCTGTTGTTGACTTAACAATTTGACACTCGTTTATGGTGTCAGAAATCTCCCTAGGCTCATGTCATGAGTTGCCAAGGCTATGGAAGCCTCTTGAGTTCGCTGACTTCGATCTTATTTAGACAAGGTCATAGTCAAAGTGGTCTCTCCTCCCTTCAGAGAAAGGTACCTCCTTCTTTGATGGCCCATTCTTTCCACTGGGATTTCACTCGCAGAGACCTTTCATTTAGTGGTTTTTTTTATTTTTATTTTTTTATTTATTTTTTTTTTTTGCCGGTGTCTTGGCTTTCCATGCCTAAAATAATCTCATAGGCTTTTCAGCCAGATCTGAGTGCCTTAAGGGCTGATTCTGAGGCCAGAGTGCTATTTAGGACATCTGCCATTCTACAAGTCTGCTGTGTATCCCACTTCCCATGTTGGATTGTTCTCTCCCTTTTTTTATTCTATCAGTTAGTATTAGCAGATACTATTCTTGTTTATGTGATTCCCTTTGACTCTTAGAGCTACCAGTGTGATCAGTTTTGAATTTAAATTCTTGAATATTTGTAGAAAATTTTGTAGTTATAAGTGATTGTGGATGATTTTTTTTGTTTTTGTTTTTGTTTTTTTTTTGTTTTAGACAGGCAGAATTAGATGGAGAGAGAGAGAGAGAGAGAGAGAGAGAGAGAGAGAGAGAGAGAAAGGTCTTCCTTCTGTTGGTTCACCACCAAAATGGCTGCCTCGGCCAGCACGCTGTGCCAATCTGAAGCCAGGAGCCAGGTGCTTCCTCCTGGTCTTCCATGTGGGTGCAGGGCCCAAGGACCTGGGACATCCTCCACTGCACTCCCAGGCCACAGCTGGACTGGAAGATGAGCGACCAGGACAGAACCGGTGCCCCAACCGGGACTAGAACCTGGAGTGCTGGCACCGCAGGCGGAGGATTAGCCTAGTGAGCCATGGCGCTGGCCATGTGGATGACTTTAAAAAAATTTTTTTAAGATTTCATTTATTTTTATTTGATAGGTAGTTACAGAGTATAAGAGGGAGAGAGAGAGAAAGATCTTCTTTTCATTGGTTCACTCCCTAAATGGCCACAATGGCTGGAGTTGCACCGATCCGAAGCCAGGAGCCAGGTGCCTCCTCCTCCTCGTCTCCCATGGGGGTTCAGGGGCTCAAGGATTTGGGCCATCCTCTACTGCTTTCCCAGGCCACAGCAGAGAGCTGGATGGGAAGAGAAGCAGCTGGGACTAGAACCGGTGCCCATATTGGATGCTGCACCACAGGCGGAGGATTAACCTACTGTGCCATGGTGCTGGCACCTGAAAGTTCTGTATCTAAACATATGTTACTGCATGTACACACAAATATATGTGAAAATTATCAGTATAAAAACTTGGAAAGTACAGAAAAATTAAAAAATAAACTATATAATTTGAGATAAACCTTTATGCCTTTACACACATATACTTCTCAGTGTCAATATAATATATAATCTATTTAGGATATTTTTATTTTATATAAAATTTATTCATGTGGTGAATATTTGATGAGAACAGAATTTTATTTCATATTTTATATTCAACAGGCATATATATATATTCAACAGTGGGGTGGATGACAGAAAGATACACAGAACTCTCATTGGCTGGTTTGTTCTCCAAATGCTTGCAAATTCTGGGGTTGACCTGGGGCCAAAGCCAGAGCCAGGAGCTCGGCCTATGTCTCCCATGTGAGTGGCAATAACTCAGCTACTTGAGTTACACCTGCTACCTCCCAGGATGTGCAGTAGTAGGAAGCCTGAAATGGCAGTAGAACTGAGACTCAAAGCCACCCACACACTGACATGGGATATAAGCACCCAGATAGGCATCTAAACTGCTAGGCTGAATGCCTGATCCTGAAAACAGTATTTTAATATGTTGTAACATGTCATAAAATATTTTACCAGTCCCATACCACACTATCCTACAATTTATGTTTCCAAGTTGAAAAATAATGAAGACATTTATACATAAACATTTTTTCTCAATATTTCCTTGGGTTAATTATTAAAAATAGAATTTTGGGTTCAAAATCATCAGTAGTTTTTAAAGGTTTACAATATATATTGTAAAACTGCACGGAAAAGTACATCCCTTGACATATTCAGCATTGATGATCATTCTTTTTTCCCTTTTCAACTAAAAGTGTATCCTGGAGAAAACTAATAACTTTGTTCATTTACTCATAGAAAAATTAGAGCATTATTAAAATTCTTGGTGTGAAAAGCGATAGGAATTTAGAATGTACTGTATAAAATTGACCTTAAGTAATCAATTATTTCCTGTCTGATATTTGCATTATAATTCATTTGATGGTACTTTTTATATTTCCAAAAATGCAAAAAGATTATTATACAACTCACATGTTTATCTATCACAGTTTTCAACATTTCTAGTATTTATCTTATTATTTTATGATAATATATGATATTTTATCATTTATTTGAAAGCAGAGTTACAGTGAGAAAGAGTTTCCATCCTCTGGTTCATTATCAGAGGGAATACAACAGCTAGGGCTAGCCAGGCTGAAGCTGGGAGCCAGGAGTTCCTTTTGAGTCTCAACTATTTGCGACATCATCTTCTGTCTTCCCAGGTGCATTAGCAGGGAAGGGAGATGGCTCAGAAGTAGAGCAGCCAAGACTTGAACCTATGCCCATATGGGTGCTGGTGCTGCAGGTGACAGTTTAATACAATGTGTCGTAGTTCTGGCTCTCCTTATATATCAAAAATTTTAAAAATATACTGAGAATAATTTTAAGCCCTTCTATACCCCCTTTTCACACTAAAAATAACCACCTTCTTGCACATGGTATATATTTATACTAGGTGTATTTCATACTTCTTACTTCATATGGTGATGCACAATTCAAATATATAGGTTAGTTTCCATGTTTGAATCTTCAAGAAAATAGTTTGTAAAAAAAAAAAAAAGAAAATAGTTTGTTATACTGTAGATATAATAGCCAACTAGGATTATTGAAATATAATTTTGCCAAGTGTTATTCATCTTGAACCAGTCTGCTCTTCGTAGTCACTTAGAGGAAATGTTAAGTATCTCTAGTTTTTGTTATCACTGTTTCTTATTAGGTTACTCTGTGTGTGTGTGTGTGTGTGCACACATGATATTACTTATTTTTGTGGCAATATGTGTTTTTGCATGTGGCAAGTGGTTAGAAGAAAAAAGGGCAAGACTTTGCTGAACATGGTGAGCTCTTTTTTCTTTTCTTTTCTTTTTTTTTTTTTTTTTTTTTTTGGACAGCAGAGTGGACAGTCAGAGAAAGAGACAGAGAGAAAGGTCTTCCTTTGCCTTTGGTTCACCCTCCAATGGCCACAGCGGTTGGCGCGCTGCGGCCGGCGCACCATGCTGATCCGAAGCCTGGAGCCAGGTGCTTCTCCTGGTCTCCCATGTGGGTGCAGGGCCCAAGCACTTGGGCCATCCTCCACTGCACTCCCTGGCCACAGCAGAGAGCTGGCCTGGAAGAGGGGCAACCGGGACAGGATCTGGTGCCCCGACCGGAACTAGAACCCCGTGACCCGGCACAGCTAGGCGGAGGATTAGCCTATTGAGCCGTGGCGCCGGCCTGAGCTCTTTTTATTTTATCCACTTATTCACCAAAGTTACTCCATCATAGTTTCTATTTATTTTCCTCTTCCCTAGTTGGAGGTGAGGTGGGGCTTTTTTGTGTGTGTGTATATTTATTTTTGAACTGTCAGCTGTTCTTTTGTGTGCATTCATTATATATGTTGTATTTTCTTTTGTTTTTATTTTTATTGCACAGTTTCACTTGTTAAAATAGGTGTTCTTAATTTACTTTGAAATACAATTCTTTATTAGTTGCATGTCTGGCAATGTTATCCAGCTGACATATTTGTTTTTATATGGTATCATTTTTGAACCAAATTTCGTGTTGTAGGGTTGTCATGTTTATGAGTACTTTAACGTATTATTGACAGTTTCATTTTTTGCAAAAAAAAGTTTCTTCAGCAAAAAAATGTGTTTATTGACTATACTTCTTTCCCCCTCTGGTATGTAAAGTTTTCTGTGTTAACACAGATATGTTTCTGGCCTACTTGGCCTTTCTATTATTGATTCAAACATCACATATTTTTCTTATTACTAGAAATAGTTACATTGAACTTCATAAGAAGCTTTAGCAGCTGGTAGGATAATTTCATTCAGTCATTCATTTTGAAAATGATCTTGACTGTTCTTGATTCTTTTAATCTTTAAGGATGTTAGGGCATGCTTGAAAAATCAATAGAAAGCACTAGTATTACTTTTATTTGATAAGCATTGAATTTAAAGATAAATTTATAGACAATTGTGGTCTCCAGTGACTTTTCTTAAATTTTGCATTTTACCACTGTTTTGTTTGTATTGTCTTTATGCTGCAGTGGCATCTTTCTTTTAATAAAAACTCATAAAATTCCAATATTCAATAGATTGTGTTAAACTCTATTACTGTTGAGTACCAGAGTAGATTGCGTTACTACCCAATTATTGCTCCTCTGTATCCTGCTGTGTTCTGAGAATATGTATATTAGCAAGAATGAGACAGTTTTTCAGCCAGCCACGTTACTCACTATACTTCATGGAATGTTTGGGATCCTGCATACTGGCTTTTGAGAACTTAACATTCAGAGCTTAGTTTGATATGAGATCAACATATTTGGTTTCCACTTATAAGACTTTACAAATAATCCCCTATCATGTGGGGGACCTGTCTCTACTACAGAGCTCTGAGATTATCTGGAAGGTACAACAAAAATGTCTTTAGTAGACTATGACAATATTTCACACAGCATATTTGAATATCATTTTAATTCTCCTGGTGTTTAAAGCGACCTTCTCAGTCAAACATACGAAGGTACAATTATTATCAAGACTCCAGATTCAGGGAGAATTGGATCACAAGGGCTATGTTTAGTTTCAGAAATGCATATTTTCTCCTTCAGGAAATTGTGTGTTTTTATTATATCCTGCTAGAGTTCATTTAATTTACTTAGTATTTCCTCTCTTAGTACTGGATAATTTCCAACATGATAAGCCAATTCTACACCTACTGGCTTCACACTATTTCCTGAGTCCTCTTGGAAGTCCTGATTTAAATGATTACCAAAAGGAGCATTCTTAGTAATTGGACTACATGAGATTTTGTAGATAAAGGCATTCAGTCCTGTATTTGGGAGCACCACAGTCAAGTTATGTTAAATTTCAGGGTCCTGACTCTTAATGGGAACATTATTATGTTCTTAATTGTGACTGATGTCTACCTCAAAATATATGCATAAAGAATAATAAAGATAAAATAATGCAACTTATTTTTTCACAAAAACTAATTCTAGCTATGATAATAATACTTTATGTGTATATAAATACATATATAATATAATATATGTGATAGCTTTTATTATTAAAGCCAGTAAAACAGAATAAATTTATTTTTTCCAAATTTATAGAATACCTATGCATAAAAAACAGTGAATTATAATTATAGCACTTCTATAACTAGGAAAGAATTAGGACTTAATAGAATTAAGAATTTAAAAATATCTGAGTTTTTAATACTAGGTTTTTATTATAAATTTTGAAAATGTATGATATAAAATACATTATTAAATGAAAAACATGATTAAAGTAGATCAAAAGGGTCAAAAATACTTAAGTTCTACAAAGTATCTTCCTGCTTGCAGGTATGAGTTTTACCAAAAAGTAAGAATTGATTATTTCATTTTGTATTTTTCACATGAAAGCCTATGGTTTCTATTTGTTCTTTGGTTTAATAATAAATTTCTCTATTACATCGTTCATACATCAAAGTTTTTACTGAGATTTTCATTTGCTTCAAACTAAAGTTAACACTTTCTTAATGTTTCATTTATCTCTGAAAACTCACAACCCAAATTTCCTTTTTCTTCCATTCTCCCCAAATTCATATGTGAAATTGCTTCTTTCCCTTTTATTTCCATTAACAATATGATTCAAAGATGAAAGACGAAGTTCAACTGCCTTTTTCTGTGAGGCTGTTTGTTAAGACATAAAGCAGTGTCTGCCATTACACAGCTTGTTTTTGGTGTTAATGTGACCTTATGGTTCTCTGTTTACTTGAACAGAGATTCACTGTTGCAGGAGACTTAAAAATATATTTCCAAATTTTGTTAAGGAGATTTTATTTTTTTAGAACTTACTTATATAAAGGGAACAAATTCCATACATTTCATATATACAGTTTCAAGAATATAATAATACTTCCCACCCTACTGTCCCTCTCTGGCTCCCACCCTCTCTTCTGCTTCATTTCTTATTTTTCTTTTAATATTTATAATGACATATTTTCAGTTTGCTTCATAATCACAAGCTTAATCCTGTACTAAATAAAGAATTCAATAAGTAGTAAGAAAAACCACTATTCCTCAGAAGTATAGACAAGTGCTCTAAACAATACTTAATCTGAAAAAGTCAATTTTATTCATATTTTTGCATTTTTGGTACTCTATTTATTAGTTATCATGAATTATTAGAAAACGTCTATATCTTTTGGACACTGGCTTAATTCCATGAGTGATATGGTCTCCAATTGCATCTATTTTTTTGGCAAAGATAAGAATTCGTTC
This sequence comes from Oryctolagus cuniculus, assembly GCF_964237555.1. Classification (NCBI taxonomy): domain Eukaryota; kingdom Metazoa; phylum Chordata; class Mammalia; order Lagomorpha; family Leporidae; genus Oryctolagus; species Oryctolagus cuniculus. Next base: position 120,071,908 of record NC_091433.1, on the reverse strand, counting down.
TTTTTATGGATGAGTAGTATTCTATCTTCTATCGCACGTATTAGCTCTCCAATAGAAAAAAAAAAAAGAGTAGACATTCCAAAATGGTTTTCTTCTTGGCCTCAAAGTTTGTGTTGTTCACTGGATCATATACTATTGTGTTGTATCATTCCACAAAATAACCAACTTCCAACATAAAAATTCCTGGCTTAAACTAGACTTCACAAGATACACAAACTCTGGTTATAGAATATACATAGCATGGTGATCATAAACAATAAAACTGTATTGCATATTTGAGATTCACTTATTGGCTAGATCTTAGTCTCCTTACCATATAAGAACAGTGAAAGAACAGAACACTTGGTAGTAAAAATAGTAGCATGTGATAGAGATTATTTGGCACCGTGTTTATATATCAACACATCAACATTGTGTAACTTAATTATATCCAAATTTTGTTAATTATATATCAAACTTAAAGAAAACAAAAATAAGTAAATCTGACCTTGTTATTTTCCTTTGAAATCAATACCAAAGCTCTATTGATGTAGAATTACTCTCTCTTGGGAAGGTATGAAGTAATTTGTTGTGTCTTATCCATATGCAGTACTAGTGATCTCTGGAGAGCAAGTACATTAACAAGTTTCAGGAATTCTCTAATTCTCAATTCTTAAATTTACTTATACTGAGTGAAGTGGAAATAAATGCAAATAAATATAAATGAAAATGAAATGGCTGAATTAATTCACATCCTGTTATTCATTAACTCTAAAATACTTTCCTCTGTAATTGAAATTTATTACTTTCAAATCAGTTTTGTAGAGCCATTATCTTTTTCTGTATTGTAAGCTACCTCAAATATCAATGCAAGTTATATTCATGGCAAAGATTTTCTATTACTGTTTGTTAAAGCTCTTAACAAAAGCCAGATGCCAGTTGACATTTTCACTTCACAAAAGTTAACAGCGAGGCGGAGTAGGACAGGGAATAAGAAAATGCTGTGAACATTTGGAACAAAATAATATTTAATTCTCATTGTATTCTACCATAAAGAATTCTAAAAGAGTGGGAGGGAGAACAACTAAACCCTACTCATAGCTGTGTGAATTAGACACATCTACACTTTATGTAAATGGCAATATTCCCCAAAGTTATGGATGATCTAAAGAACTCACACATCAAAAAATTAAACATAAGAAACAGTGCAAACACAGAGGGAATTAAAATTAACTACTAAACCAGACAGCAAATGTTATAGATACTCTGTTTTTCATAGTCTAGGCTATGACAGCCCTGAATAAGTATTATAATGATGTTTCTAAACAGAAGAATCTGTTATCAAAGCAGCTATTTATAATCAGAAGAATAAATTCCATTAAAATGTATAAAAAGTTTCACATTTCTGACAAATCTGAAGTTTTTTTCAGAAACAGAAGAAACAATGTAAAAGCTAGCTTTTTAGGTGATTCTGTTGGTGTTTGTTAGTAATAGCTTTTCTGATATAAAATTCACACATTTAGCATGTATAATTTGATGATTTTTTGTATAATCATATAGTTGTACAATCACCATCACTACCAATTTCAGAATATTTGTATCACTGCATAAAGGAAGAGTCAAACACATTAGCATCTCATCACAAACGTCTCATTCTCTAGCCCAAAACAACCACTAACCTGCAATATCTCTCCATATATTCACTTTGCTGTATATTTCATATAAGTGTAATTATAAAATATGAGTTATTTTGTGTCTGAGTTATTTCCTTTAGCATATTTGCAATGTTTATCTATAACTCAGCATAGATAAGTACTTTAGTCATTAATACAAATAATATTTCATTGTATTAATATATTACATATTTATTCATCAGTGCATTCCATCTTAGTATTATAAATACTGATATGTACATTTATTTACATGACTTTATATGAACATTGATGTATAATATTTACAAGTTCATATTATTTTAAATTTATATTTTTGTTTTACTCTCTGTTAAAGTGTAATATACATACTGTTAGAGTTGTAAGTGTATGGGTCTATAAGTTTTCACAGACTGAGTACACCTGCATAATCACAACCTATGTTGAGAAACAGTTTGTTCAGATCACTCTAGAAGCCTGCTTTTACTCTCTGATAGTCATACTCCCCGCCTCTGACTTTCACAGCATAGTATAGTTTTGGGTATTCCTGTTTTATATTCATGTTTATGAATATGAGTATGCACTCTTTTGTCTCAAGCTTCTTTAATTAGCTGAGAAATGAATGCATATTTTTGCATGTTGGAGTTTGTTCCATTCACTATTGTTTAAGCGGAAGTTCTCAAAGTATTACACAGGGACTCCTCAGATTCTTCGCATCTTTTGAGGGTGTGTACAAGGTCTAAACCATTTTCATAGAAATGCTAAGAAGTTATTTAACTTTTCACTGTCAGTCGTTCATGAGTGTTAGCGAGTTTTCCAGAGACTACATGATGTGAAGCTGCTGATATAACCCTGTTGTTAAATGTCTCAATTTTAATTGTTAAAATGTTAATTTATTGTTAAAATGTCTCAGTTCTAACATGTTAACTATTAACAGATATAGCTCACAGAAATAAAAGCTGCTCATTTGGTCCTATAATAAATTTTAAGAATGTAAAGTAGAAGTATTTATCATAATCTCAAAAACCCATATTTAAAAAAAAAGGTTGGCATTTGTTATTTATTTATTTATTTATCTGTATTTACTTGAAATATAGAGGCATACAAAGAGAATGACTGAGACAGAGACAGCGAGATCTCTGCTAGTTTATTACCCAAATGACAGGGTTAGAGACAGACTGAAACCGTGGGTTGGGAACTCAGTCCTGGTCTCCCATGTGAGTGGCAGGGACCCAATTGCTTTAACTATCACCTGTGTCCTCCCAAAGTGCACATCAACAAGAAGCTGGAATTAGAAACTGAGTCAAGACTCAAGCCTAAGGACTACAACAAAGGATGCGGGCATCCCAAGTACATCTTTATGTTTTTTCTTTTAAAAATATTTATTTATTTATTTATTGGAAAGAGTTACAGAGATAGACAAATATACTCACACACACACATACACACACACATATAGGGTAGAAGAGAGAGAGAGGAGTGGGGAAGGGAGAGAGGGAGGGAGGGGAGGAGGGAAGGAGAGAGAGAGAATCTTCCAATCTTCCATCTGCTTGTTTACTCCCCAAATGGCTACAATGACTAGGAGGTCTGGGCCAGGCTGAAGTCAGGAGCTGGGAGCTTCATCTAGGTGTCACACATGGGTGCAGGGGCCCAACTATTTGGATCATCTTCAGCCATTTTTGCAGATGCATCAGCAAGGAATTGAATGGGTAGTGGAGCAGCTGGGAAGTGAAATGGCACCCAAATGGAATGTTGGCGTAGCGGATGGTGGCTTAACCAGCTAAGCCCCAAAGCCAGCCCGCAAGCATCATTTTAACCACTGCAACAAACATCCACTCCAGAAGACACAATCCTGAATATCATAATCACAAATTTTGAAGTATTGCAAGCTAAAAAGCCCTAAGGGCTAAAATCCATAATGATGAAAATCCCATATATAATAATACTGAAAAATTATGATCAAACTTGAAAGCTAAAATTACAGAAACTAAAATTTCTACCAGGAAAAAGGACTTTTAAAAGAGGAATATAAAGTCGTACTCTGACTAAGGGGTGAATGTATAGATTTTCTGTTGTACAAAGGGTTGTTTCCACCTATTCAGTTGTGCACTATGTCCACTTTACGCATAATATTATGCGCCCATAAAAAAACCACTTTTTGTTAAAGAATCAAAATAATTTGATGAGCTTCATGACTTTTCTGTTCTAAATATACTTGCTGATGTAGAGGTTCCTTCAGTGTTACAAAACACATTAAATAGTGAATTATTCTTTGTTAAGGATTTCACTGCCAAACAAAATTCTTCTATTTACCACATAATCTCACAGAAAAACTAGTGCATATTTTACTTTAAAAAATGAATAACACTTTGACAATTGTCTTCGCTCTGTCTTATCAAATATATAAAATACATGCCCCTTTTTCTATCTAGTAATTTTGTTATTAATGTACCCAATTATGGTTTTTTTTTTTTTTTTTTTTTTGACAGGCAGAGTGGATAGTGAGAGAGAGAAACAGAGAGAAAGGTTTTCCTTTTGCCGTTGGTTCACCCTCCAATGGCCACCACGGCTGGCGCGTGGCAGCCTGCGCACAGCACTGATCAGATGGCAGGAGCCAGGTGCTTCTCCTGGTCTCCCATGGGGTGTAGGGCCCAAGCACTTGGGCCATCCTCCACTGCACCCCCCTGGCCACAGCAGAGAGCTGGCCTGGAAGAGGGGCAACCGGGACAGAATCCGGTGCCCCGACCGGAACTAGAACCTGGTGTGCCGGCGCCGCTAGGTGGAGGAATAGCCTATTGAGCCATGGCGCCGGCCCCCAATTATGTTTTAATAACAGGAAAAAAAAAAACCACTTCATAAATACTTACTTTGAGATTTGCTGGACTTCAAAGAAGAACATAGATTTTAATTTGATCCCCAAATCAGACTGACAAATTTGAAATTGGGAACAATCAAAAATTCTAAAAGTGAATTTCCAGATGTTGCTAATAAAGTTTATTTTTCCCATTCAATGGAATGCATAGCAGAAAATTCATGGATGCAGATGGTCATGTGACATGAAAAGGAAAACTTTGTCTTATAAATGAGTGATTCTGCATTGGTATTCCTTCCAATTCATGAAATTCCAGGAGTTGTTAATCAGTTAAAGCTGCATCATTTGAAGTAGCCAGCAAAGTTATTTGCAGGTTTGAAGGTTCTGGGAATAGTAGGATAAGAAGACATGTAATGAATGTTGTTGCTCTTCTGTCACCAATATTGTTCCTGCCAAATTTGGGGTCAGTGTGTAAGTACATACAGAACGGATTTTGTGGACCCAAAACAATATAGAAATACAGAATAGATGATGAACAAAATTTCAAAATTTATGGAGAATGCTCTTGCGAGTATTTATCAAACAGAATAATTTCATAAAGGAGCAGTTCCATATAGAATGTGAATCTTAATGTATTCTCAGAAGAAAGCCATGCCCTACCAGGACAAGGCAAATGTTCATTGCAATGCAAGAATTCAAATTATGGTTAATGTCCCTGCACATAAGCCTGCTTTTACAGATACTTTGGAACAGATGCCAATACTCTATACAATAAATTTTTCATATATTGACTTTTCTTTAATGTTTTCTTTCCATTTTTTTTTTTCTTTCTTTCACAGTGCTTCAAATTTACAACACTTTTTTTCATGCTTCACTATGTTGAGTATTTCAACTTTGCATCACTTGCAATACTGGAGATAGAAATATGGTAGACTTTTTAGAGAATTCAGGTTTGTTTAATGCATTTTTTCTTCAAATTTAGCTGATTCAGAGTACATTCTCATAATGTGGACTTTGTGTTTAAGGACAGTGTATGCACATGAAAACATTGAAACTTCCTCAATAACTGAAGAGAAATCCTTTCGTTTTTGGGAAAGACAATTTTTCTTGACATCTCTATTCTTTGGGTGACTGCATACATAATCATTTTTTTGTTAATTTGCCTTTTTTATTTGGAAAGAAAAGAGAGAAAGAGGGACAAAGAGAGATGGGGGGAAGAGAGAGAGAAAAAGAGAAAGAGGAAAGAGAAAGAGAGAAGGGAAGGAAAGGTGAGGAGAGGCAAAGGAAGGGAAGGGAACAGGGATCTCCCATCCATTTGTTCATTCTCCAAATGCCCTCGACTGCTTGGACAGGAGCATGCCAAATCCAGGAGCTGGGAACTCAATCTGGGTCTCCAACATGTGTTGTAGGGACCCAACTACTTGAACCATCATCTATTGCATCTAAAAATGCACATTAGCAGGTGGCTTGAATCAGGAGTAGTGCCAGGACCTGAACCCAGGAACTCTAGTAAGATATACAGGCATTGCAAGCTTTTTCTTAATAGCCATGTCAAATGCCCACCCCATCATCATAAGTCTCTAAAGCCTTGGGTTGTCAGTATTTCAGATTACTACTGTAACAAAGCTGGGTACACAAAATTTCCTACCAATATGTCATGCTTTATATATTTCATATTATAGCCATATATATTATAAATTCATATTTATATATAGAGAGATGATTCATTAGTTCATAATCGTTTTACCCATGTGATTGTCATTTGTACACTTGCATGATTATGCATTAGAAAACATGCATTATTGCCTGTTTTATTGTGTAAAGTGGCTTTTGAAGGGTTCTATGTGTTTTTATATGTTCCTTTTAAATAATATTTTGAAAATGAAAACCAATATCTTAAAGAATTAGCTTCTTTTATTCAGAATTATAGTTCTCAGATTTTCATCTTTAGAGACATTCACAGCAACATTTGAGATTATTGTCTTTGGAATTGATGTCTTTTAGAATTATCACCCAAATCATAAACAGGTACAGAGACCACAAGTTTGAAAACCATGTTGCAATTGGTGACTGAAGGACAATTTATTTTTCCATTATATTTCTGTTGACAATTTGGGTTATTTCCAATCTCTGGCTATTCTTTATACTGCTTTGTGAGAATGTCTTTTGTAGGACATAAAGACATTTCTGTTGGGTATATATATCTAGGAAAGAGATTACTGGCATATAAAGTACATATTTAGTTTCTAGTAGCTGAGAACAAGTTTTCTGGGTATCTGCAAAACATTTCAGTTTATATTCCTGCAAACAATTTGTAAGAGTTGCAGATGTTTGGCATTCTTACCAACAGTAGGAATTACTTGTCTTTATTCTCTTAGATGTTTTCTTGGTTGTGCAGTGGAATTACATTCTGCTTTAAATTTGCATATCTGTAGAAAGTGAAATTGAGCATAATCACATTAATATTGATCAAACAATATTTTTTAAATTGTTCACTTATTTTTCTCAGATTAGGTATAATTTGCAAATAAAAAAATCTCTCTAAAATATACAGTGTGAGATTTTGATATATGTATACATTGTAAAATAATCACAATTACAATCACTAACATATTCAGTACCTGACATAGTCACCTTTTGTTTCTTTGTGTTTGAGTGATAAAAATACTTAAAATATATCATCTTGTCCAATTTCAGGTGTACTCATGCTATATTGTTAACTATAGTCAGCATGTTGTGCATCAGATTTCCAGAAATTTTTCATCTTTCTATTTTAAATTTGTACTACTTAACCAGTGAGATTTTGGCTTCTGTGTGAGTAGTTTTGTTTACATTTTTTCATATAACTGAAATAATAATTTCTGACTTATTTCGCTTAGCATAATATCCTCAAGGTTTATCTCTGTTATTGCATATGGTACAATTTCCACATGTTGTTTGATTATTCATTTGTCCGGACATATAGATTTGTTCCATATCTCAAATATTGTTAAATATGCTATAACAAATGAGAGTACAGACACCTCTGCAACATAATGATTTTATTTTCTTCATATGTGCACTGAGAACTAGATCAGTTTACTTTCTCACTGACTTTTCTCAAAACTTTGCTTTTCTCGACATCCTCTGAAACATTTATCTTTGTTCTTTTTCATAATAGCCATTCTAAAAAGTGAGCAGTGATAGTGCATGATATAATTTATAATTTCCAAAGATGAGTGATAGACTGACTTTTCATTCATCTAAGAGCCATTTTAATATCTGCTTTTGATAATTTTTTTTTAATTTGACAGGCAGAGTTAGACAGTGAGAGAGAGAGACAGACACACAGAAAGGTCTTCCTTTTGTTGGTTCACTCCCCAAATGGCCGCTAAGGCCAGCGCACTGCACCAGTCCGAAGGTAGGAGCCAGGTGCTTCCTCCTGGTCTCCCACGCAGGTGCAGGGGCCCAAGCACTTGGGCCATCCTCCACTGCACTCCTGGGCCACAGCAGAGATCTAGACTGGAAGAGGAGCAACTGGGACTAGAACCTGGCGCCCATATGGGATGCTGGCACCGCAGGTGGAGGATTAACCAAGTGAGCCACAGCGCCAGCCCCAATAAATATTTTTCATATATTTTTTATTTAGTTCCTTTTCTGATTTTTATTTGATTATTTCATTTTAGCTATTTTTTTTTTATTTTTTTTTATTTTTGATAGGCAGAGTGGACAGTGAGAGAGAGAGACAGAGAGAAAGGTCTTCCTTTGCCGTTGGTTCACCCTCCAATGGCCGCCGCTGCAGCCGGCGCACCGCGCTGATCCGATGGCAGGAGCCAGGAGCCAGGTGCTTTTCCTGGTCTCCCATGGGGTGCAGGGCCCAAGCACCTGGGCCATCCTCCACTGCACTCCCTGGCCATAGCAGAGAGCTGGCCTGGAAGAGGGGCAACCGGGACAGAATCCGGCGCCCTGACCGGGACTAGAACCCGGTGTGCCGGCGCCGCAAGGTGGAGGATTAGCCTATTGAGCCACGGCGCCGGCCCATTTTAGCTATTTTTTTAAATTACTTTTACTTACTTACTTGTTAGGCACAGAGACAAACACAATATGCTCACAACAGCAAGAGAGGCCAAAGCCAGGACCAAAGAGCCAAAAACCCAATCCAGAAACCCAATCGAAGTTAGTAGCAGAAACCCAATTACTCGAACCATCGTTCTTGTCTTCCAGGTTCATCATTTTGAGAGAGCAGGAATTGGGACCAAAAGCTAGGAATTCAACCTTGTTACTCAGATATGAAAGCAGGAAATAGAAGAAGCAACTTAACTGCCACGTCAAATGCCTGCCATGATTTTTGGCTATTGTTTGAGCCCCTTATATATTTTGGTACTAACAGTTTTTCAGATATATGATTTCCAACTATTTCCTTTTTTGTTTACTTTGTTGATTATTTCCTTTGCTGTGCATAATGCATAGCCTGATGCAATTCTATCTGCATGCTTTCGCTTTTGTTGCTTGTGATAGCCCAAAATCATTGCCCAGAACAAGGTCGAGGAAATTTTTCTCTGTTTTCTTTTCAGTGTTTTGATGGTTTCAGAGCTTATTTTTAAGTCTTTCAGCCATCTTGAGTCAATTGTATGATATGAAGTATATGCATTAAGTGTATATATTCTTCTACATATAGTTACACAGTTTTCCCAACATCATTTGTTGAAGAGACTATCCCATACCCATTGTGTTTCCTTGGCACCGTTGTGAAATATCAATTAACAGTAAATATGTGGATTTATTTCTGAACTCTTTATTCGGTACCATTGGTCTACATGTATAATTTTATTCCAGTATCATACTATCTTGATTATTATGTCTTTTTAATATACCTGGAAACCTGGAAGTTTGCTGCTTCTACCGTTATTTTTCTTACTCAATATTACTTGGAGTACTCAGGTTCTATTTTATATAAATTTGGGGCTTTTTTCTATCTCTGTGAAAAATGCCCCTTGAAATAGATAGGAATTGAGTAATACAGTGATTTTGAAATATTAATTATTCTAATCCATGAACACAGTATGTCTTCCTATTTGCTATTATCTATCTCACCAATACTCATAATTTTCAGTACATAGGCCTCTAATCTCTTTTTTGTTTATTCCTATATATTTATTCATTTGAGCACTACTATGAATGGTTTTCTTAATTTTATATTGTTGTATTTTGTTGCATATACTGATTTTTACATGTTAATTGTACAACAAGATCATGTCTTGTGCAAAGAAATGTAATTTAATTTTTAAGAATTTCTTTCTTGTGAAATTATTGTAGCAGTTCTTTCAGTATTATTTTTTATATAAGCACTGAGATTAGGCACCCTTTTCCTGCGCCAGAACACATAGGAAAAATTTTCAGTTTCTCTTTATTAATAACCACCCTAGCTTTTGTTCATCATAGGTTACCTTCTTGTATTGAGGTGCATTCCTTCCATAAGTAATTTGTTGAGGGAAATTTTTGAATCATAAATGATGAATTTTGACAAACTCTTCTTCTGCATCTTTTGATAACATTACATTATTTTTGTACCTTTATTATGTTAATGTAGTGCATCACAGTCCTTAGATTTCTCTATGTTCACAGATCTTTTGGATAACTCCAACTTGATCATGATGAATAATCCTGGTAATTTGCTATTGAATTTGTTAATATTTTGGTGAGAATGTGTATATCTATATTCATTAAGGATATTGGCCTATTTTCTTGAAATGTTCTTATGTGGATTGCATATCAGACTCACACTAGCCAGATTTTGGCTTTCATAACAATAATCTCACGGGAACTAACTTCAAAGGGCACATCCCAGGACCCAAGACCCTCCCACTAACCTCCATCATCTAAATGTTTACCACCACTGAATATCACCCTGCTGCAGGCCAAATATTTAACACAAGAACCTTTGCGGGATATTCAACCTCCAAAACATAGAACATAGTCACATCTCTCCTGGAGACTGAGGTGCTAACATGTCTGTATGAGCAGTGACTTTATGTATGAAGCATGGTCATAGATGGTTTAGTTCAATAAGCTGGGTCCAGAGCACGAGTACATGTGGAACAACAGTGACTTCAGGGTCCATTTTCAATGTGGTTCACTGTGGAGGTGGTTTACATACTTGAGGCACAGGTGCTCATGTGGAAGCAGAATTGGGGTCCATGACATAGTTGCCTGTATAGTGACCATGACTGTGTGACCTAGAGTAGGTCTCACTTTCACCCACGTTCTAGCTTCAGGGACATAAAGTAGAATACATGTGAGACTGGGAGAATGGCTACCCCAATCAAGGGTGGCACAAAAGTGGCTCTTTCTTGGCATTGGGCACAGCAGCAGCTCCATCTCCTGAAAGATTTTGGCAGCGATGACTCTTCACTTTCAGTGATCTCAGTGGTAAAGTTTCCAGTGTTCTTTGCAAAGCTCAACACCAGAGGTGATGGTGGCATTCACCACATGGCTGATATTGATATCTTCCCCTTCTTTGTTTCTTGGCATCTCCAGATGTCTCAAATATGTTGGTCTATCCATTGTTTCTTTGTCACTTACATTAATTGTTTCTCCACCTTGATGCTACAGATTCTTAAATAAATGCTTGGTCACACTCAAGGCTATTTTAATAGTGCATGCTTGTTTTTTTTTTTTTTTTTTTTTTTTTTTTTTTTTTTTTTTTTCTTTTTGAATGAGGGAAAAGGTTTGGGCATCTATTTTGTCATCCTGTTGATGTCACTGTTAATTGTAACTTCTTCATGGACATTACTTGTCCTAGCTAGTTTGGGTTGCTATAACAAAAATCATAGACTAGGTGACTTAAATATTAGATATTTGTTTCTTACTTTTCTGGAAAGTTGAAACTATAACACAATGTGCCAGCAGATCTAGTATTCGATAGGTCTTTGTTTTGGTTTGAAGATAGCATTCTTTCTGTATCCTTGCAGGGACATTTTTCCTGCATTCTGATAAGGATACAAGTCCTATGTAGTGCTCTACTCTCGTGATCTAATCAGTGAAAGCCTCATATCCTAATAACTTTACATTGGATGCTAATATTTTTCAGTATATAAATTTTGGTGGCAGAACAACAATATTAAGTTTATAACATTACTAATTTTGAAAAGAAACAAGGAAATAAGGAATGGAAAAAAGGGGTGGAACATGTGAAGAAGAAAAGAGGAAGGAAAGGGAACAGATTTAACTATTTCATTCAAATAATTTACAATTCAAGATCACAATATTCATTTAAAAATGTTGTAAAAATCCCCAGTTACTCAAAAAAGTAAGGAAGGGGTACTTTTTTGTCATTCAATGAAAGAGAGGAGATGTGGGAATGGTTAGACATCCAGAAAGTGAATATATCTGCCTGATGAAGTTTATTTGAAGAGTGTGTACACATTGTCTTCTATATCTATCTGTCTGTCTATCTATCTATCTATCTATCTATCAATTGGGGGTCAGATGACATTGAAAAAATTGCAGACAAAGAATCTAGAATTAACACAAAAGAAGCAGAGGGAATAAATCAAAGGAGAATGGTTACAAAAACATGTTGAATGTCTTATTTATGGCCTGTGCATATCCTTGAGGTGCATACAATTAATTGAGAATAATTAAATACTTAATCTTTTGTTAACAAACTCCAGTGTCATGAAAGTTCCTTGAGATCATCTGCAGGCTAGAATAACTTGTGTGAGCTTAATGAGTAAGAACTTAGGCCTGGAGATATGGCAAATAATTATTAATTATAGGTGATGATGAAATTTTCATTTTGAGAGCAGTGTGAATAAAATGGCTGTGGGAGGAAGAGGTGGCATAGTTTGATTTGACACTACTAAGATTTTACTGTGGAAGGCGTTTCTTGTTTTTCTGAGTTTCATTTTTTATTGTGTTAGATTTTTCTTGTATGAAGAGAAATGAGTTTACGGAGTCTCAAAATAAATTGGACATTGTTTTATTCTTTGACAATTCACAGACATTTTCTGAACTACTATATATCATGGCCTGCCAAATATAAATTATTTTCTATCTGCTATATAGAAATTTTATATAAGCATATTTTCCAGTCCTTTCTTATCTTCTCTATCTTATCCCATTTTTCTCATATATATTGATGATTTTGAGTCAGAATGAATATCAAAAGATGTTACTAAGGAATTGGGAACAGGGAAACCTACATTCAGAAAATGGTGAAGACTGATGCTGTGGATATGAACAGAAAGTACAAAATATAAATCAGAAAATATTTATTTGTAGATGAAATTAGAGATGTAAAGTTTCATATGCTGTGAATCCAGACTTACATTTTGTATTCTAACACGTGTAGAATTAATTATTGATCATTCAGTTTATGATATTATCATCATTTTCTAGTTATTCAGTAATTTTCCTAAAATGGTAAAGACACAGATTTTTATATATAGAAAAACCTGCTAAAATAATTTCAGAAATCTAATGTCAAGCTTTTATTTGAGACCCATTAAGATAATAAACTCTAACCAAAAAACAACTCATTTTAAACACATAAAGATGTATCTGAATCAAAAAGGACGAATGAATACCAAAAAATAAGACCTCTCTTCTAATCTATAATCAAATATTCATGAGCTAGTAGAATAAAATATTTTTTATATTTTACATCAGTTTTCCGAATTTTATATTCAAGGCCGGCGCCGCGGCTCACTAGGCTAATCCTCGCCTTGCGGCGCCAGCACACCGGGTTCTAGTCCTGGTCGGGGCGCCAGCTTCTGTCCCGGTGGTCCCTCTTCCAGGCCAACTCTCTGCTGTGGCCAGGGAGTGCAGTGGAGAATGGCCCAAATCCTTGGGCCCTGCACCCCATGGGAGACCAGGAAAAGCACCTGGCTCCTGCCATCGGATCAGCGCGGTGCGCCAGCCGCAGCGCGCTGGCCGTGGCGGCCATTGGAGGGTGAACCAACGGCAAAGGAAGACCTTTCTCTCTGTCTCTCTCTCTCACTATCCACTCTGCCTGTTAAAAAAAAAGAATTCTGAATTTTATATTCAAATGAATAACTTTTTTGATAGAGGAATATGAACCTGAGTTGAACAGACTGAAGAGAGGTGTTAATCTCAATATTAATAATACCCCAAAATTATAGCAACCCATAGTTACTGATGAAGGGCAATTTTCTGTGAGAAAAGGAACATAATAATACTATTTCCATATTAAAATTTTTAATAAAGTTGAAGGCTTGTGGATTTTGTGATGTTACAACCATTTTTGCTGAAATTATGGACATTTTTGTAAACCTTTTGTGATCTTTCTGTGATCTCTCTGGCCTCCCAAAGTTCCAACAATGAAATGTTTTATGTATATTGAAATATACCCAGAAAATATAGGGCCACTGTAAATAAACCTAAATTATTCTACCTATCATCCGCATATTTATTTAAACCTTGAGGTGGCATATGTGTGTGTGTGTGTGTGTGTGTTTACTAATAGGCTATTTTTAGGAACTTCTTGTTTGAGTATAGTTTGCCCCTCCAAAAACTCAATTTGAAGTTTGATCTCCAGTGTTTCATGGCTGAGAGGTGGTCAGGTTTTAGGAGAGGATTAAATTTTTAAGATGGAATAAAACAGCTCTTGAAGGAGAGGAATATTTATACAATGAGGTGGCCCCATTTGTCTTGGCTTTTCTTCATATACTTGTTTGCCTTTCCTTTTTGCAGCATGAGCTGAAGCAGCACAAAAACCCTTATCACATCGTGATCTTGCACGTCTCAGTTTTCAGATCCATGAACCAAACTCACATTCTTCCTTTATAAATTACCCATTCAGTATTCTGTTATAGAAATATAAAATGAGCTAAGACATTGTGTGACACAGTAATAAGGAGCATGACACCATCACAGCGTTTGGTAAAATATCCAATATGAGACAAAAGAAGCATTCATAAAATATTCTCACTTGAAATATGAGGATTTTTAAAACACATATTTGAATAAAAAATTGGTGTGGTACTTTCAGAGCAATGACAAAGGAATCTCCAAGATTCTTACTTAAGGCACTGACCCTGTGAATTAAGGCACTGCATGGAGGCATTCAGAGAAGACTGTGGGATTATCTTCATTTTTTGGGTTATTTTCCATGTAGAATGCTTACCTTTTTATAACACACATTTTCTCAAATAAGATTTTCTCCTAAACTGATAGCATTTCAAAGTATTTTATATTTAATATTTTATTCATTATCATATTACATTGCCTAGTTACAGAGTTCTTGCCCCAGAGAGAATTAGTAAAATATCCAGTGCACATTCATGCCTATAGAGAAAGGACACACATATTCTAATGAAAATTGTTTTTTACAGACAACTAAGTAGTGTGTATTGGTTACCAGATGTTTTCTGATTTCTTTCTAACATTAACATTTAATATTCCTAACAACATAGTGAAATTAGCAATTTTATTGTTCCAATTTCAATTATGTGTTACATAATGGTACAAAGAGGCTAAGTATTTGCAAAACAGCACATAGTAAGTAAGCTACATACAGATAGCCAGAGTTTGAACCCAGGAAACCTGGTTCCCAAGGTCATGGTTTTGACCAGAACAGGTCCTGTCCTTCATGTGTCTACCTCAGAACACTGCCAGGATGCCTTGTTGGAGCCTACTGACTCTGCAGCTTTGCATGTTGACCAAGGAAAAGCATCTACCTATAGCAATTTCAATGAATACACAACGAGAACAGTATTGCAATCTGCTGTGACTCATGCCTAGACAATGAAATACCTGAAGTAATTTTTGAAAATATAATAGTAATACTATCTATGATATACTAAATATTCTAATTTTATTTTTCTTATTTTCATGATTTTATTTAATAGTTCCTTAATCCTTCCAAAAGTGCTTGAGTTTCACATTTCTGCTTCATCACAGCCTTCTAAACTGACACCAGTCTTGAAAATGTCCCTCTTTTCAGTAAGGCTTTACATGTTTTTTGTTTTTTGGTTTTTTTTTTTTTTTTTTTTTTTTTTTTGTCAAAAGTAGTCATCATCACCACTAAATTTTCCATTCTGTGCCTCTAATTATTTCATGCAGGTTTTTCTTCCTTTCAAATACTTTAAGGTGGTATTTCCTTTTGTCTAGATCACATTTGTTGATCTATGGCTATAAACAGAAATAGACACTAATAATAAAAATATACATATGGCAATATAAAGAACATTTAAGAAAATTATATCTAGAAATATAATATTACCTGCTATCCTTTTCAGTTACAATTTGCTCTACCACACACATGCATTTATAAACTTTTCCACTAACTTTGTTTTGTCATTTGCTTTATTTCTATTTTTCTTTTCATAAAGCTTATGCTAACATTGCCTTTGTTCTACCTTTTTTTACATCTCTAATGTCATTGTATTTCCTACTTCCTACTATTTTTAAAGATTAACTTTCCCAAGTTAAGTGTTGAAAAACTTGCAGAGTTTAAATATACGTTGTTCCTTTCCCTTTTGAAATTAACACTTTGAATGTTCTTAATGAGCTCAATCACCTTTGTATTACATTTCAGCTTTGGAAATCTACATATGTACATACCTGTGCTTGGTGTCAGCAATTACACATGGAATAGATGAAGCCACACAGGAAGCATTGCACACTTTTAAGAATGTGTCTCCTGCCTTTGCCTTAGAAAGTGATTGTTGGTTTTTCCTTGGACTAGAATTTCCACTATATGACAGATATTCAAGCTGTTTATTTTCTACTATCAGTCTATTAACTGTTATGTTAATCTTTGTATTTTCTTTCCATGAGAAAATCATTTATTCAAGTTGACTAAGGATAAAGCTACTTTCTGACAATTATTTTCTTTAGTTTCAGACATGGGGATATTTGATCAAAAATTCTTGCAGGCAATTTTCTGGAAGAATTTTTGTGTTCAATAACATCTGGAGATTCCATGTTTATATATTACTATTTGTGCCATTTATTTTTGCTTTATATGCCATTGACTGATAGTCAAACATTTACCTAAGACTCAGAATTTTAAAAATCTAGAAAAGAACTATATTTTCAAGCTCTTATCACATTAACAAGAACTTCAAAATTTAGTAGCTTTAAATAACAATCATCCAGTGCAGGAAGGGGAGTGCATGTCACACAGACACCAGCAGGGAGAATTGGGACGCCCAAGGCTCCGAGTCCACACATCAGCACTGGAAGGGGAGGTGAGCTCAATAACCTGAGACATTGGCGGGGAAACGGGGATCAGAATCTAGAGGGGAGCCGGAAAGTGCACCAGACTCACTACCAGAGAGAAGGAAAAAGAAAAGGTGGGGGGTTTCTCTCTCTGACAACCTTGCAAAGGTTGCAAGGCTGCAAGGCTTGCAAGAGTTTCCAAGAGTTTGCAAGAGACAAAGAGCAGGCCCCCTCTCTGGATTTACATAACAACAGGAGAGAGCTAAGGAACTGAGTCACTACAATTCAGTAGCCTAGGCAACCCAGTGGGAGTCCAGAGGAGAAAAAGAGCCTGCACAGACTCTTTGGGTAGAAGCCAGAAATTGGAAGCTAAATACCATCAATTCTGCACAGCCGTGCAGTGCGGTATTACTTACCCCCTGAATAAATAAATAAATAAATAAATAGAGAGAGATTTACCACACATAACCTGAGGGTGTCACCTTTGCACACCCTTAACCCAGAAGAACCAAGCAGAGCTCTCAGGCCACACCCATCCCAAGCCTCCAAGGCTCCTCCAACAGCAGGCAGTCCACTTAACACAGACATAGTATAAAATAAAAAAAAAAAAAAATTAAAACATAACGCATGGTGATGAAAGAAGAATTAACTATGCCAAGCAACAAACACAGAAATCGAGGGAACAAGATCAACGATGACACTATGATGCCTCCAAGTAAACAAAACACCCCAAGCCAAGATTATGAAGATGATGAGATAGAAGAAATGCAAGATACAGATTTCAAAAAATTTATGATAAGATCATTTAGAAGTTTTCAAAAGCAAATCCTTGAACTACAGAAATCCTTATTGGACAGGATTGAAAATCTCTCTCGTGAAAATGAAATTTTAAGGAAGAATCAAAATGAAACGCAGAAACTGGTAGAACAGGAAAGTGTGATAGTGAAGAGAAATCAAAATGAAATGAAGAGCTCAATAGATCAAATGACAAACACATTAGAAAGCCTTAAAAACAGAATGGGTGAAGCAGAAGAGAGAATATCGGACTTAGAAGATAGAGCACAGGAAAACATACAGTCAAACCAAAGAAAAGAAGAGGAAATTAGAAATCTAAAAAATATTGCTGGGAATCTACAGGATACTATAAAAAAAAAAACCAACATTCGGGTTCTAGGAGTTCCTGAAGGCATGGAGAGAGAGAAAGGATTAGAAGGCCTTTTTAGTGAGATACTAGCAGAGAACTTTCCAGGTTTGGAGAAGGACAGAGACATCCTAGTACAGGAAGCTCATAGAACCCCCAATAAACATGACCAAAAGAGATCCTCACCACGACACGTGGTAATTAAACTTACCACAGTGAAACATAAAGAAAAGATCCTAAAATGTGCAAGAGAGAAACGTCAGATTACTCTCAGAGGATCTCCAATCAGACTCACAGCTGACTTCTCATCAGAAACACTACAGGCTAGGAGGGAATGGCGAGACATAGCACAGGTGCTAAGAGAAAAAAAATTGCCAGCCCAGAATATTATATCCTGCTAAGCTCTCATTTGTGAATGAAGGTGAAATAAAGACCTTTCATAGCAAACAGAAATTGAAAGACTTTGTGGCCATTCGTCCAGCCCTGCAAAAGATACTTAAAGATGTGCTACACTCAAAAACACAGAAACATGGCCATCAATATCAAAGAAGGGAAAGGAAGAACACCTACCAGTAAAAGAGCATGGGAAGCTCAAAGCATATACTAGAAAATATCTCCGGGAAAATGGCAGGGCAAAGTAACTACATATCAATAGTCACATTAATCATTAATGGTCTGAATTCTTCAGTTAAAAGACACCGATTGGCTGATTGGCTCAAAGAAAACAACCCAACTATTTGTTGCCTACAAGAAACACATCTCTCTAACAAAGATGCATGCAGACTGAAAGTGAAAGGTTGGAAAAAGATATTCCGTGCCAACAGAAACCAAAAAAAAAGCAGGTGTAGCCATATTAATATCAGACAAAACAAACTTTAATACAAAAACTGTTAAGAGAGACAAAGAGGTACACTATATAATGATTAAGGGTTCAATTCAACAGGAAGATGTAACTATTATAAATGTATATGCACCTAATAACAGGGCACCGGTCTATTTAAAAGATATGTTAAGGGACTTAAAGGGAGATTTAGATTCCAATACAATAGTACTGGGGGACTTCAATATTCCACTCTCAGAAATAGACAGATCATCCAGACAGAAGATCAACAAGGAAACAGCAGATTTAATTGACACTATTGCCCAAATTGATCTAACAGATATCTACAGATCTTTCAATCCTACATCTAAAGACTTCACACTCTTCTCAGCAGTGCATGGAACCTTCTCTAGGATTGATCACATACTAGGCCATAAAGCAAGTCTCAGCAAATTTAAAAGAATTAGAATCATACCATGCAGCTTCTCAGACCACAGCGGAATGAAGCTGGAAATTAGCAACTCAGGAAACCCCAGAAAGTATGCAAACACATGGAGACTGAACAACATGCCCCTGAATGAACACTGTGTCATTCAAGAAATAAAAAGAGAAATCAAAAACTTTCTGGAAGTAAATGAAGATAACAACACAACATATCAAAACTTATGGGATACAGCAAAAGCAGTATTGAGAGGCAAATTTATAGCAATAGGTGCCTATATCAAGAAATTGGAAAGGTACCAAATATATGAGCTTTCAATGCATCTCAAGGACCTAGAAAAACTGCAGCAAACCAAACCCAAATCTAGTAGGAGAAGAGAAATCATTAAAACCAGAGAAGAAATTAACAGGATTGAATTCAAAAAAAAACACTACAAAAAAATCAGCCAAGTGAGAAGCTGGTTTTTTGAAAAAATAAACAAAATTGACACCCCATTGGCCCAACTAACTAAAAAAAGAATAGAAAAGACCCAAATCAATAAAATCAGAGATGAAAAAGGAAACATAACAACAGACACCACAGAAATAAAAAGAATCATCAGAAATTACTACAAGGACCTGTATGCCAGCAAACAGGAAAATCTATCAGAAATGGATAGATTCCTGGACACATGCAATCTACCAAAATTGAACCATGAAGACATCGAAAACCTAAATAGACCCATAACTGAAACAGAAATTGAAACAGTAATAAAGGCCCTCCCAACAAAGAAAAGCCCAGGACCAGATGGATTCACTGCTGAATTCTACCAGACATTTAAAGAAGAACTAATCCCATTTCTTCTCAAACTATTCAGAACAATCGAAAAAGAGGGAATCCTCCCAAATTCTTTCTATGAAGCCAGCATCACCTTAATTCCTAAGCCAGAGAAAGATGCAGCACTGAAAGAAAATTATAGACCAATATCCCTGATGAACACAGACGCAAAAATCCTCAATAAAATTCTGGCCAATAGAATACAACAACACATCAGAAAGATCATCCACCCAGACCAAGTGGGATTTATCCCTGGTATGCAGGGATGGTTTAATGTGCGCAAAACAATCAATGTGATACACCACATTAACAGACTGCAAAAGAAAAACCATATGATTATCTCAATTGGTGCAGAGAAAGCATTTGATAAAATTCAACACCCTTTCATGATGAAAACTCTAAGCAAATTGGGTATAGAAGGAACATTCCTCAATATAATCAAAGCAATTTATAAAAAACCCACGGCCAGCATCCTATTGAATGGGGAAAAGTTGGAAGCATTTCCACTGAGATCTGGCACCAGGCAGGGATGCCCACTCTCACCACTGCTATTTAACATAGTTCTGGGAGTTTTAGCCAGAGCCATCAGACAAGAAAAAGAAATCAAAGGAATACAAATTGAGAAGGAAGAAGTCAAACTATCCCTCTTTGCAGACGATATGATTCTTTACTTAGAGGATCCAAAGAACTCTACTAAGAGACTATTGGAACTCATAGAGGAGTCTGGCAAAGTGGCAGGATATAAAATCAATGCACAAAAATCAACAGCTTTTGTATATACAAGCAATGCCACGGCTGAGAAAGAACTGCTAAGATCAATCCCATTCACAATAGCTACAAAAACAATCAAATACCTTGGAATAAACTAAACCAAGGATGTTAAAGATCTCTACGATGAGAATTACAAAACCATAAAGAAAGAAATAGAAGAGGATACCAAAAAATGGAAAAATCTTCCATGCTCATGGATCAGAAGAATCAACATCATCATAATGTCCATTCTCTCAAAAGCAATTTATAGATTCAATGCAATTCCAATCAGGATACCAAAGACATTCTTCTCAGATCTAGAAAAAATGATGCTGAAATTCATATCGAGGCACAAGAGACCTCGAATAACTAAAGCAATCTTGTACAACAAAAACAAAGCTGGAGGCATCACAATACCAGATTTCAGGACATACTACAGGGCAGTTGTAATCAAAACAGCATGGTACTGGTACAGAAACAGATGGATAGACCAATGGAACAGAATTGAAACACCAGAAATCAACCCAAACATCTACAGCCAACTTATATTTGATCAAGGATCTAAAACTAATTCCTGGAGCAAGGACAGTCTATTCAATAAATGGTGCTGGGAAAACTGGATTTCCACGTGCAGAAGCATGAAGCAAGACCCCTACCTTACACCTTACACAAAAATCCACTCAACATGGATTAAAGACCTAAATCTATGACCTGGCACCATCAAGTTTTTAGAGAACATTGGAGAAACCCTTCAAGATATTGGCACAGGCAAAGAGTTTCTGGAAAAGACCCGGGAGGCACAGGCAGTCAAAGCCAAAATCAACTATTGGGATTGCATCAAATTGAGAAGTTTCTGTACTGCAAAAAAAAACAGTCAGGAGAGTGAAGAGACAACCGACAGAATGGGAAAAAATATTTGCAAACTATGCAACAGATAAAGGGTTAATAACCAGAATCTACAAAGAGATCAAGAAACTCCACAAAAACAAAAACAACAACCCACTTAAGAGATGGGCCAAGGACCTCAATAGACATTTTTCAAAAGAGGAAATCCAAATGGCCAACAGGCACATGAAAAAATGTTCAAGATCACTAGCAATCAGGGAAATGCAAATCAAAACCACAATGAGGTTTCACCTCACCCCGGTTAGAATGGCTCACATACAGAAATCTACCAACAACAGATGCTGGTGAGGATGTGGGGAAAAAGGGACACTAACCCACTGTTGGTGGGAATGCAAACTGGTCAAGCCACTATGGAAGTCAGTCTGGAGATTCCTCAGAAACCTGAAGATAACCCTACCGTTCGACCCAGCCATCCCACTCCTTGGAATTTACCCAAAGGAGTTTAAATTGGCAAACAAAAAAGCGGTCTGCACCCTAATGTTTATTGCAGCACAATTCACAATAGCCAAGACCTGGAACCAACCTAAATGCCCATCAACGGTAGACTGGAGAAAGAAATTATGGGATATGTACTCTTTAGAATACTATACCGCAGTAAGAAACAATGAAATCCAGTCATTTGCAAAAAAATGGAGGAATCTGGAACACATCATGCTGAGTGAAATTAGCCAGTCCCAAAGGGACAAATACCATATATTCTCCCAGATCGGTGACAACTGACTGAACACCAAAAGGGAAACTTGTTGAAGTGAAATGGACACTATGAGAAACGGTGTCTTGATCAGCATACGACTGACTGTTAATGAACAACTTAATACATTATCCTTCTTAGTATTTTTTTTGTCTGTTCTACTTAATATGACTGGTTTAATTCTGTAATTAATACACAGTTATTCTTAAGTGTTGAAAATTAACTGAAGTGTGATCCCTGTTGAACATAAGAGTGGGAATAAGAGAGGGAGGAGATGTATAATTTGGGACATGCTCAAGCTGAGTTGCCCCAAATGGTAGAGTTAGAAACATACCAGGGGATTCCAATTTAATCCCATCAAGGTGGCATGTACCAATGCCATCTCACCAGTCCAAGTGATCAATTTCAGTTCACAATTGATCATAATGAAAGGACTAAGAGTCAAAGGAAGCACATAAACAAGTCTAGTTCCTGCTAATACTAACCAATAGAATAAATAAAGGGGAGAGTGATCCAACATGGGAAGGGAGATACTCAGCAGACTCATAGAATGGCAGATGTCCTAAATAGCATTCTGGCCTCAGAATCAGCCCTAAAGGCATTTGGATCTGGCTGAAAAGCCCATGAGAGTATTTCAGGCATGGAAAGCCAAGACACCCTGCAAAAAAAAAAAAAAAAAAAAAAAAAACACCTTAATGAAAGATCTCTGTGAGTGAGATCCCAGTGGAAAGAACATGTCTTCAAAGAAGGAGGTACCTTTCTCTGAAGGGAGGAGAGAACTTCCACTTTGACTATGACCTTGTCTAAACAAGATAAGAGTCGGAGAACTCAGAGGGCTTCCATAGCCTTGGAAACTCATGACTGGTGCATAGGGAGATTACTGATGCCATAAACAGGAGTGTCAATTGGTAAAGTCAACAACAGGAGTCACTGTGCACTTACTCCTCATGTAGGATCTCTGTCCTTAATGTGCTGTACATTGAGACTTAATGCTATAATGAGTACTCAAACAGTATATTTCACTTTGTGTTTCTATGGGGGTGCAAACTGTTGAAATCTTTACTTAATGTATACTAAACTGATCTTCTGTAAAAAAAAAAAAAAAAGAAATTATCAATTCCCAACTTGACTCTCACTGGGATTAAACATGACAATAGGTCTGATCTGATTTCATCATCATTTAAAAAATCATCTATTATTTTTCACTTTATGTTTCTGTGTGGGAGCAAACTGTTGAAATCTTTACGTAATGTATACTAAGCTGATCTCTATATTAAGAGAATCGAAAATGAATATTGATGTGAATGGAAGGGGAGAGGGAGTGGGAAAGGGGAGGGATGCGGGTGGGAGGGATGTTATGGGGGGGAAGCCATTGTAATCCATAAGCTGTACTTTGGAAATTTATATTCATTAAATAAAAGTTAAAAAAAATAACAATCATCCACTCTAGCTCATAAACCTAGTATTTGCCTGGAGTTTGATTGCTTTTGTTGGGTTCTTCCAGGAAGTCCTACTTCTTCCTTTGCAGGAAAAGCTACAATTGACGTGTTCATCATATAAAATTACTCTGATTATGACAAATCTATTTATTTCTGTGTACATACATAGAAATGAATAAGCAGGTTTGTTTTACTTCACAGTTTTGTTCATAATTTATGATAATTGCTCAAATTAACTTTTAAATGATACTGTAATGTATTCTACACAAAGAATGCTAAGTAATTCTTGATCTTGAAAATTCATTTTAATCCCACTTTTCCAGTCTAAGCATGAGCATCCTGTCTATTTAACCTTTAAATTTTACAAAATGAGTATAAGCAAAATAATGAATTATGTGAGGCACAGTTTACATCTTATTAAACCAACAGTAAATACCATTAAGTAATAGAAACTATGACACCTTTTGTCACAGGAGCATTCTTGTTCCTCTCATGTGTTTTATTGTAGATTGTGCCTCTTTAAGGAAAATGACACAGACCACTTGTTTTGTTTTGTTTAATACATACACAAATAATGTTTTAAACAATTTCTAACTATAATAGAATCTTCCATAGTCAAGTCCACCATTCTGAGAGAGTGTTGCAGAGACAAGCTATGGCCTGACTCATAGATACCTAGCTTGCTTTTATAAAAATTTTTGTGAGGATGGGATTTCTAACTGTAAAAGAATCTCTCTTCCATAGCCAAGACCTCAATTTTGAAAGAGTGTTGCAGAGACAAACTATGGCTTGCTGCTTGATGCCTAGCTTGTTTTTATAAACATTTTTGTGTGGATATTTTGGACGGAATCCTGGCTAGATTTCTGAACAAGTCTTATGAAGAAAGAGAGAAACAAAACTAAATCTATTCTTCCCATCAATATATACAAATATTACGTATGAATTAAAAATTTTTAAGTGGTAAACACTTGGGGGAGAACTCCCTTTTTATTGTCCCATAGTGTCCCCACCCACCCCCTTTTTAATCTCTTTTCCCCAGCATACTTAATATCAATATCCTAAGACATGCATGGGAAGAAAAATTATTAGTGTCAACGACTGTCCAAGTATGTCTTTGAACCTTTCATTTTAACTCAACTTTTGGAAGCCCCCCCCCCCTTTTTATTTGCTAATTCCTTACTTGTTCCTGCTTTTGATATTTACTTAAGAGATGATGGATAATTACATAGATAGAGGGAATGAGAGATAAATAGATAGAAAAATAGACAAATAGACATATGGAATATATAACAGAATTCCCATCAGCTGTTCCCAAATGTCCTCCACAGAATGGCCAGGACTAAGTTAGGTCAAAGCTGGGAGCTGAGAACTCAATCCAGGTCTTTTATATGGGTAGAAGGAATTCAGCCTTTTTTGCACTATCATTCGCTGCCTCCTAGGGTTTGCATGGACAGAAAATTTGAATCAAGAGCAGAGTTAGGAATTGAATCGAGGCATTCACTGCCATCTTAAACATCTTACCAAATGCCTGCCTCATACACATATATTTTAACACTGGACTATAAGTAAAATGTTCTCAAAAAATTGTTTAACAGTAAAGGAATAAGGTATACTGAAGATGTAATGGAAAAGCAGCATTATCTTGGTACACATTAAACTAAGACCTTTAGATCATTGTATATAGAGAACAAAATGGCTTTTAAGTACTACGTGAAGCTGTCTTTAGTCATTACAAATGTTTTATCATCTTCTGTTTAACACATTCACATCAACGTATATCATTATTGTATTCCTGAAAATATTGATTATCAGTTAGGATATAATAGGGAAATAACAACAAAAACATAACAAAACAATTAAAAATATCAGCCGTCATGTCAGAGGCTTATTTTATTTGGGCCACTGGGAAACACTGAGGTGTTTTAAATTTTATTTAACATTTAATTGTTAGTAACTGGAGCTAAAAGCTGGGGCATTAGATATGTAAGCTGGAATTCTCTTCACTCCATTAGGTAATCCTCAAGACGCTAATGCTGCCATCCATACTATGTCTTTTATGATCTCGCAAGAGCAGATGCTGAAAAAATTAGGAAGCCTGCATTTTTCTGACCATTTTATCTGGAGTCTATAACATAGTGATTGGAATTCAGAAAGCACTTAATAAATATTTCATGGCAAGCATTGCTATAGAGAGGTTTCTAATTCTCTCTCCATTCTTTCAGTTTTCTCAAACAGAATCTTGTGTGGAGCAATTCTGTAGAGATGCTTTATGTAACTTTAAACCAAGGTACTTGGTGCTTGGACATGAAGGACCCAGGATCAGTGATGAGTCTTTTCTGAAAAGGGAAAAAAAGTATATATACTGTATTTTCATTCATTTGGGCTGTCTGCCGTAGCCAAGAACATCTTTCAGATGAAAGAATCAATACTTTTGAGTTACAGACGAAACCTCAAATGTAAAAACTATGCTTGAGTGCAGTGTTTTGAAGCAAAGAGGAAAAGGTTTTATAAAATTTCATTACAATTCTTTTTCTAGTCTAAGAGTGCCTTTTCACTTTGTGTTGATAGCATTACTGAAAGTAGGCTGGATCCTAACTAGAATATTAAGAGAATAAAATTAATGTGAAATTACGGTAGAAATAAAATAGAATATAGTATCCAGAGAGAAGTATGATTAATAGTATGCCAAAAATGAAATAAAAATCCTTTTTGAGATTAGCATCTTTAAAGGAACTGAATCTATAAAGGATTAAGTTTTAAATTTGCAAGTGGATTAAACCATGGCAATAGAAAAAGTCAAATATTACCTACCTGTGAAATATGTTTTACAAGATATTCCCAGGATGAATGTAGTAAAAACATTAGGCATTCACAATTACTTTAACAAAATGTAACTTTGGAATTTTAATGCTATTTGGCAATATCCTTCCTTCTTTTCTTTCTTTCTCTCTCACACACACATACACTATATACCCACACAGACACACACACATGAAGTTTCAGTAAAAATGGTCAGTATAAGTTCTTTTCTTGATGTTATATACCACTTCACATTTTTACTATGCCATTTGTGAGTACATGATTTAATTTTGATTGGGTGATAGTTTTTACTTCCTTTTTTAAAAATTTTTGGTAAGAACAATTTCCTCTCACTTGTAATCAACACCTGGAATTCAGGAGACAGAAAGTTGTGGATAGGGGCTGGCATTGTGGCACAGCAGGTTAACGCCTTGGCCTGAAGTGCTGGCATTCCATATGGGTGCTGGTTTGAGACCCGGCTGCTCCACTTCTGATCCAGCTCTCTGCCATGGCCTGGGAAAGCAGTAGAAGATGGCCAAGTCCCTGGGTCCCTGCACCCACGTGGGAGACCTGGAAGAAGCTCCTGGCTCCTGGCTCCTGGCTTCTGATCAGCGCAACTCCCGTCTTTATGGCTAATTAGGGAGTGAACCAGTGGATGGAAGAACTTTATCTCTCTCTCTCTGCCTCTCCTCTTTCTATGTAACTCTGACTTTCAAATAAATAAATCTTAAAAAAAAAAAAAGAAAGTTGTGGATAACTCTTGATTTTCTATTTTCTTACTCACCTTTGCCATGAAATTCTCAAAGAATCAGGAATTCAACTAAGTGTTTTGACCTGGTATAATTAACAATTATTTGGATATTTCTTACTATGTATTTATTTTATTTGAGGGGCAGAGTAAGAGAGACAAAAAGAGACAGAGATGGGAAGTGCCCACATCCTTTTTTTTATTATTAATTTTCTCTTATTTGTAAGAAAGAGTTACAAAGAGAGACAGAGAGAGGTCTTCCATCCACTGGTTCACTCCCTAAATGGCCGCAACATCCAGAGCTGAGATGATCTGAAGCCAGGAGCCAGGAGCTTCTTCTAGGTCTCCCACCTGGGTGCAGGGGACCAAGGACTTTGGCTATCCTCTACTGCTTTCTCAGGTGTACTAGCAGGGAGATGGATTTGAAGTGGATCAGCTAGGACTCAAACAGGTGCAAATATGGGATACCAGCAGTGCAGTGCAGACCAGGGCTTTAACCTGTTGTGCCATAGCATGGGCCACAAGTGCTCACATTCTAATTCACCTCCAAAAGTCTGCAATAGATGGCAGGAACCAAACTCCTGTCTCTCAGGGTCTGCACATGTAGGAAACTGGAATCAAGGGCCAGAGCAGGATATTGAACTAGGTATATGAGGCATCGGTGTCTTTATCAGCATCTTAACTGCGATTTCAAATACTCATTCATGCTTAAGGTTTTGATGCTATGAAACACAGAGAAGGCAGAACAAATTGATCACACAAGGGACAAGCTACACATATTGTTTTGAAGAGATCAGTTTTCAGCTAGGCATTTTAGAACACTTTATTTTCTATATTGTGCACAGATCCCCAAATTTATTTTATTCTCCTTGATAGTTTAGAAGAAAGAAAATGCTCATCCATGAATTCCACACCCATGCATTCAATCAACCACAGAAAAATACATTTGGAAAGAAAAATTGTGTCTGCTCTGCCTATATACAGATAGTTTTCTCTTGTCATTTATTCCCTAAACAATATATTATGGCAGTTATTACATAGTATTTGCATTGTATATTATTATACATAATCTAGAAATGATGCAAACATACAGCATCATGCACATATACAAAACTGATTTTAAATAAGAAATTTGAAAATCCATGGATTTTTAGAAGTTGTGGTGAGGGCAAGGGGATGTTCTGGAACCAATCTCCTACTGATGTTGATGGAAGACTCTGCTTTGTCTTTGCTGAGTTAAAAAGAGCTTCCAATCTTTTAAACTTTACAGACATTTGCATAAACTCAGGTGACATGAATGACAAGAAACCAGTTGCGGATGTTAGATGCTTGAAGGGGACATGAGAAAAGTTTAGCTGGCATTATAACTGCTGGGGAGTGAAAACTTATGTGTTGCAAGGCGGTGATTGAGAAATCTATTTAAACACTTTTCTTAGATATCCCACTTGCATCTGAACCCCAAAGACCTTTTAACTTTGGAAAAGTCACATCCCAATATGCTTTCTTTGTTGACATTTACTTATCCCAAAAGGTTGCTGTGCTCCTCTCTCTGTGTAATAAAAACTTTCTGGAAGAATACTCTGCTGTAAGATCAATATTAACTTTTATCATGAGTAACACACTTTATTTCATTTCCTTGTCATTTATTTTAGGTTTAGTTATGAAATTCCCTAGTGATACCAAACAATCTGGTGAACTTACAACAAAATCATGGCACGTTGGTGAAGAAAAACCCGATGTTTATGTGTGGATACCAAAGCCTAGCAGAGACATTGATGCCTCTAGCAGATTCTGTCTCTTACAGTGATAATCCCTTAGTCATGGTGTTTTTAACTTGTCAAACCACTTCCACGTGTTTTACATTCTTTGATCTTCAAAATAAGCTTGATAAGAGAACTGATATCTGTGTTTTATAGGACCAGAAAATGTGCTTAGCACATCTAAAGTGATCCATCATATTCATACTGGGGGTCTCGCAATGGAGACTGAAGTGAAGGGAAACTGGATCAGAACCAAAAGACTACCACTTTCTGACTGATTCAAACCACATCTTAAAGTATCCCGCAACCTAATCCCTCTTACGTTCTGTAATTTTGGTTGAGATTTATTTATTAGAAAGAGTGATGGAGGCCGGTGCTGTGGCTCACTAGGCTAATCCTCCGCCTGCTTGTTCTAGTCCCGGTTGGGGTGCCAGATTCTGTCCCGATCGCTTCTCTTCCAGTCCAGCTCTCTGCTGTGGCCCAGGAGTGCAGTGGAGGATGGCCCAGGTCCTTGGGCTCTGCACCTGCATGGGAGACCAGGAGGAAGCACCTGGCTCCTGGCTTCGGATCAGCGCCGTGTGCTGGCTGGTAGCGGCCACTTGGGGGGTGAACCAATAGAAAGAAGACCTTTCTCCCTATCTCTTTCTCACTGTCTAACTCTGCTTGTCAAAAAATAAAAAAAAAAAAAGAAAGAGTGATGGAGAGGGAGAGAGAGAAAAAGAGGACCAGGTGGAAGCCAGGAGTCTGAAACTCTATTTTGGCCTTCCCTGTGGGTAGCAGGGATCCAAGTACTGGCCCATCTTGCGCTTTTCTCCCAGGTACATTAGCAGAAAGCTGAATCTGGAACACAATAGCCCAGACTTGAACTAGCAATTCGATATTGAATGTTGGTATCCCAGGTGGCTTAACCCACTGTATATCAAGGACAGTCTCCCAAACACTTGGTTATCATAAAAGCTATTTTCTCTCAAATGGGCAGATGTTTATTCCTAAGTTAATCTTGAGAAAATTTTACTCCTTTGTTTCCCAGAAGTTTTTGTGTTTTTTTGTCAAGTTCTCAGTCTAATTATAATTTTCTTGACAAAGAAAATTTGCTTTACCACTGCTTGCTACTTTGGCAAAGACATTATTTTTCTTTAAAGTCCTTATGATAGTTCTCTCCCTGTCTATTTCTTTCTGTGTGTCTCTCTCCATAACCTTAAAATAAAAAATAAATTAATTAACAAATAAATAAAGGGATGGACATTTGGTGTAGTGGTTAGGACTTCACTTCAGAAACCTGCATCCTGTATTGGATTGCCTGGACTTGAATCCCAGCTCTAGTCTTGACTACAGCTACATGACAGTGTGTACCTATGGAGGCAGCAGCTGATAACTGAAGAAGTTGGGTCCCTTGATATCTACAAGGAGATCTTGATTGATTGAGTTCCTTACTCCTGGTTTACTCTTGGTTATAGGCATTTGGGGAATAAACCAGTGGAAGGAAGATTCCTTCCTCCCTCCCTCCCTCCCTCCCTCCCTCCCTCCCTTCTTTCCTTCCTTCCTTCAAGTAGGCTAGCACTTAGGGCCTGGCTACCCACGTGGGAAACCAAAATGGAGTTTCAGGCTTTCGGGCTTTCTCTCTCTCCCCCCCACCACACACACACAAACACACACATATTTCTCTCTGTCTTGAAAAAAAGTAATTCTAATAATCACATCCTGTTTGCTGTATTTACATAGCTGATTTATCAATGCTTATAATCTGCATTATTTCAAAAGCTCCATGAATATTAGAAAAATTTACTTCTTAATATTTCACAAAACAGTGCAATGATAAAAATAAGAATAAAAAAGAACAATTATTTAGAGTATATATATCCAAAATGTTAATAAGTGAATTATTAAACCTGAACCTCTGTATTTGCATACCTAAATTTGTTGGTTTTTTTTTTTTTTTTTTTTTTTGACAGGCAGAGTGGACAGTGAGAGAGAGACAGAGAGATAGGTCTTCCTTTGCCGTTGGTTCACCCTCCAATGGCCGCCGCTGCAGCCGGCGCACCGCGCTGATCCGATGGCAGGAGCCAGGATCCAGGTGCTTTTCCTGGTCTCCCATGGGGTGCAGGGCCCAAGCACCTGGGCCATCCTCCACTGCACTCCCTGGCCATAGCAGAGAGCTGGCCTGGAAGAGGGGCAACCGGGACAGAATCCGGCGCCCCAACCGGGACTAGAACCCGGTGTGCCGGCGCCGCAAGGTGGAGGATTAGCCTATTGAGCCATGGCGCCGGCTCCTAAATTTGTTTTGTTGGTTTTTCTTTTCTATGCATGGAAACAAAGGAAATAATTCTTGTGATGGCAAGATACACACACACACATACATATGTATATATAGTCTCTTTTAATTTTTTTTGAAAAATCTGATTGACATGTAGTACTTACATACACATTTATCAAGAACAGTACAACAGAGTTAGATAGAAATTGTAGGTTTTAGGGTTTCACTGCACG
The DNA here is from genome assembly GCF_964237555.1 of Oryctolagus cuniculus. NCBI lineage: Eukaryota > Metazoa > Chordata > Mammalia > Lagomorpha > Leporidae > Oryctolagus > Oryctolagus cuniculus. Next base: position 120,040,504 of record NC_091433.1, on the reverse strand, counting down.
GTGAGGGGACTATAGTTCACAATAATATGTTATGCACTGTGTGAATAACTGGAGAAGAGCTGTTGATGGGCTCCAAACATACAGGAATTGTAGGGAAGTAGAGATGCTATTGTCTCATGGCATTGTTTCCTTGTTCCTAAAGTTACTGTGTAATTTTAATGAGTTCAAGAGGCAAAAAACTACTACTATTATTTTATTTCAGAAATAAGCTGAAAAGTACCTGGAAGATTGATTGGAAAATGGTTATTTTTTTGAGTTTCTAGAAAACTCAGACACTATATGGGCATCTTGCACTATAACTAAAACCTAAAACCTGGACAATCTGGGTAAAATCAAGTTTCATTTGGATTTTGCTTACTGGCTAAATGCATGGGTAGTACAAGGTATACATGTCAATGAAACCTTTGTGAATCTTGGAAAATAATCACTTCTTTTACCTTTAGTGTATCATTGAAGAATCAGTATACAGAACTATATTTATCAGTAAGATCTTACCTATTTGCCGTAAAAAAAGTACACAGTGTAATTTAAATTAGTAGTGAATATATCATTTTCTTGAATTGTGTCCTTAATTTATAGATTTTTACATTATTTTATTACTATACACTAACACATATGAGAAAATCATGTGTTCATGATTTAAAAGTATAAAATGTCCCAATACAATCAAAAATAGCGGAGATACATATATAGAAGCTTCCTGTAAAATATTTAAATTTTTTTATAAAGTTATCTCCCCAAATGTGAACATTAGTGTTTAATGATATGCTCACAGATGGTCACAAAGGAATGATAGTCTGTTGGTATTCCCCAGTAGAAATAAATAGTCAAAAATACTATGAGAAAAATTTCCAGATAATCATTTGTAACATTCTCAGATAGAAAAATGAATAATGAAGTTACATTGAAACAAATTGTTATTTGAATAATTTTTCCAAAGAGTATACACTTTAATAGTATTATTTTTCTACACTTCCAACAGGATAGATGCATTCTGGATATAAATAAAGAAATTAAATGAATAAAAAGAGAAACAACTAAATAATCCCCAAAACTTGTTATAATTTCAACTATAAGTACTTATTTAATGTCATTTTAGTATAACAAGAAAAAATACCTTCCTGATTGTAGATTGCCAAACTCTTTTGCACTTAATGGCAGTAGTGGATTTGAAGGCTACTTTATGTATGTTATATGCATGGATTGGATTCAGATGAAAATTATGCTAAATTGTCAATCCAAAAAGTTGTATAATTAAATTGATAGTTGTTTTTTAGAAAGTAGAAGTAGAGAAAAATTCAAAATCAGATCAAAATGTACATTCTTGAGAGAACAAAACAAGAAAATCAAATGATATGAGTATTCCTGAGAGAGACTGTATATAAACATTTGTAAATAGAGATGTACACAACAATATATAGATATATACATCCGTGTAGACAAGAGAAATGTTTCTGATATTTGGAGATAATAAATATTTATTAAGAAAACCCGATTGGTCATATGTTTTTTTTTTTTTTTTTTTTTTTTTTGTCAGGCAGAGTGGACAGTGAGAGAGAGAGACAGAGAGAAAGGTCTTCCTTTGCCGTTGGTTCACCCTCCAATGGCCGCCGCGGCCGGCGCGCTGCGGCCGGCGCACCGCACCGATCCGATGGCAGGAGCCAGGAGCCAGGTGCTTTTCCTGGTCTCCCATGGGGTGCAGGGCCCAAGCACCTGGGCCATCCTCCACTGCACTCCCTGGCCACAGCAGAGGGCTGGCCTGGAAGAGGGGCAACCGGGACAGAATCCGGCGCCCCGACCGGGACTAGAACCCGGTGTGCCGGCGCCGCTAGGCGGAGGATTAGCCTAGTGAGCCGCGGCGCCGGCCGGTCATATGTTTTTATTCTCATAGAAATGCAAGAAAAAACATATAACCAACTGCAGATGCACTCATTTCAAATTTGATTCTTCCTTTGTAAACTATATTTTTGCAAAGTGAAAGTATGGATATTTATTTTCTTGATGTTTAATAAGAGTTGTGTTCTATGATAACTGATAAAAGCAGACTTGAAATACCCTAAATCCAACCGAACTAATTTTTGACAAATTGTTAATAAAAATGATTATTTTATAGCTGGCATGGGCATTTGGTGCAGTGGTTAAGTCAACTGTATTCCATATCATTGTGAATAGTTCAAGTCACAGCTATTCAGCTTCTGATACAATTTCTTCCTTGGGCACACACTGGGAGATAGCAGATTACGCGTCAAGTACTTGGGTACCTGCCACTCATGTGGAAGACCCCAATGAAGTTCCAGGCTCCTGGATTTGGCCTATTTGAGCCCTGCCTGTGGTGTATATTTGGGGAATAAACAAGTAGATTGTTCTTTCTGCATTTCAAGTGGAATAATAAAAATTTAAAAAAATGAATAGCATACAAAATGGATACAACTGGAAACCATTATGCTTAGTGAAATAAGCCAGTCTCAAAAAGACAAATACTATATTGTCTCTCTGATCTATGGTAACTAATAGAGTACCTAAAACGTAATCTATAGGAGTAAAACTGAAACCTTGAGATGTGATAATTTTGAATAGCCCTTGTCCTGACTTTTGAGGAACGATGGTTTTGTTCTCTTTTTTTTTTTTTTATTTTTTCTTCATACTATTCAGTGAACACTCTACTTGGTGTAGGGTTAATATTATGAGCATAAAGTTAATTTAAAAGATATCTTTGTAAAAAATAGGAGTGGGAATAGGAGAAGAGAGAGGAAGAAGGGTGGGAATGCAGCCAGGAGGGAGGTAGGATGGGAAGAATCACTATGTTCCATAATTTGTTATATATGAAATGCATGACGTTTGTATTCATAAATAACATTTAAAAATGAAAATCTAGAGTAATTTAGAATTTGTGTATAGTCTTCATATCCTTATGAAATTACAGACAGTAATAAGATACCTATGAATCATTCACAAATATAGAAAACTGAATTGTAAATAAGTAAATTCATTCTATAATAATCAACTATCAAAGGGATTTCAAACAGTTCGTAGAAGTGCGTATAATGAAAAAAACTATGCATAGATTTCAAAAATATTTTTAACAAGTAAATTTGTTTCTTTAAATATTTTTCATTTATGTAAGGTGAACAAATTTCATGTACTTCATATGTACAGATTTAGGAACATAGTGATACTGCCTACTCTATTCTCCCTCCTGCGCATGCTCTCACCCTTCCTACCCCTTCCTATCTTATTCTTTCTTTCACTTTTACAAAGACATACTTTTTTTGTAATCATAAGCTTAACCCTCCACTTAGTAAAGAATTCAACATACAGTAAGAAGAAAAAAAAAAAACACTGTTTCTCAATAATAGAGACAAGGGCTTTAAATAATAACCAAATCTCAAAATGTCAATTTTACTCATATGCATTATATTCTCTACCCTGTTAGTTACCACAGAACAGGAAAAAAAATTGTATTTTAATTTCGCTTATATGCAAACTTTTCGAAGTCCCCCATAAACACATACACACTCAGGTATAATGAAAAAAAAAAAGATTGTAGATAATGGAAATGAAAACCTTATTATTATATAAATTAATCAGATGTTCAGAATGAAAGTATTTTCAACTCATAAATTCATTCTTTAATGAAACTGTATAGTCATGTACTTCATAATGATGTTTCAAGCAGTGATAGAATGCATATATCACAGTGATGGTCCCAAAAGACTGTATTGCCTAGTGACATTGTAGCAATCTCAGTTTTAGTAAATTTAGTAAATTTAGTTGCGTGAAGAATCCACCTAAGGGACCAATGTTCCAGAACATAGCCCCATAGTTAAACAATGCATGTGTGACATTACTTTCAAATGGATCACTCTATGGTGACTTCAATAATGAAGTTTAAAATTAGAAAAATGAATATATCAATATGGAATGTGTTTGGTCCTATCTCTGAAAATAGTGCTTCTGTTTGATTTATGGATATTGATTCCAAAAGACTCAATGACACCATTCTGCTCCAATACAACCATTTCAGAACAGATATTCTCTAATTACCACCAATAATTATTTTTCTATTATGTGTTAATGGAAATGTCTTTTCACATTATTTTTTTAACTTTTGTTTAGCAAATATAAATTTCCAAAGTACAGCTTATGGATTACAATGGTTTAGCCCCAGCTATAACATCCCTCCCCCCGCAACCCTCCCAACTCCCGCTCCCTCTCCCATTCCATTCACATTAAGATTCATTTTCAATTCTCTTTATATACAGAAGATCAATTTAGTATATATTAAGTAAAGATTTCAACAGTTTGCACCCACACAGAACATAAAGTGTAAAATACTGTTTGAGTACTAGTTATAGCATTAATTCATATTGAACAACACATTAAGGACAGAGATCCTACATGAGGAGTAAGTGCACAATGACTCCTGTTGTTGACTTAACAAATTAACACTCTTGTTTATGGCGTCCATAATCTCCCTAGGCTCTTGTCATGAGTTGCCAAGGCTATGGAAGCCTTTTGAGTTTGCTGACTCCGATCTTATTTAGACAAAGTCATAGTCAAAGTTGAGGTTCACTCCTCCCTTCAGAGAAAGGTACCTCCTTCTTTGATGGCCCATTCTTTCTACTGGGATCTCACTCGCAGAGATCTTTATTTAGGTGTTTTTTTTTTTTTTTTCCCCCAGGGTGTCTTGGCTTTCCATGCCTTAAGGGTTCATTCTGAGGCCAGAGTGCTGTTTCGGACATCTGCCCTTCTATGAGTCTGCTGTGTATCTCGCTTCCCATGTTGGATCATTCTCTCCTTCTTAATTCTATCAGTTAGTATTAGTAGACACTAGTGTTGTTTATGTGATCCCTTTGACTCTTAGCCCTATCAGTATGATCAATTGTGAACTGAAATTGATCACTTAGACTAGTGAGATGGCATTGGTATATGCCACCTTGATGGGATTGAATTGGAATCCCCTGGCACATTTCTAACTCTACCATTTGGGGCCAGTCAGCTTGAGCATGTTCCAAATTGTACATCTCCTCCCAGACTTAGTACTCATTGATCAACTTTTCCTGTTCTTCCCACCTACTTTCTCTCCTCTGCCACTGATGAGCACTATTTTGCTGCCAATCTAACATTTTAGCTTCCACATATGAGTAACATCACATGGTATTTTCCTTTCATTGCCTGTTTTCTCTGACTTAAACTAGTGAGCTCCAGTTCTGTCAATTTTGTTGTAAATAACAGGGTTTTACTGTTTTGTGGATGAATAGAATTCTATATTATATATGTTACTAAGTTATAGTTAGAAGAGGTAAGTTCTGTTCTATTGTATAATAGTGACTATAGATATAAATATGTACTATATACTTCAGAAAAAGCTAGTGGGAAACTAGTTTGTTTTCCACATGAAGAAACTGTGAATGATTATATTATATGATCAAGTCTGATTGGAACATTATGCTATTTATATGCATTTTGAAACATCACATAGTGTCGCTCCCCCTCTTCGTGGAGGAGCGACACAAGACCCTGCGCTGTTCTTTCGTCTGCTCGGCCCTCCCCTGGTTTGCTGCTGGTTCTTCCCGGGTTGGCTACCAACCCTTCCACCTCCGTGGAAGGGCGGTTCCCCCTAGCCACTTTCCCCACTTCCGCGGGGGAGCGGCACACCGCCGGCCGGCTCTCTCAGGAGCTGCACAGGTGTTCCTTCAGATAGATGTTCCCCTTAGATGTTCCTCATGCGTGTTGTCTCTCTCCTTTATAGTCCTCTTCCACCAATCCCAACTCTGCTACCCACACGCCGAGTATGCTGCTCTCCTCCAATCAGGAGCAGGTCCTACAGTTTATTGGTTGAACTGGAGGCAGCTGTGTAGAAGCTGTTTCTCCCTTCTCAGCGCCATATTGTGGGAGAGCAGATGCATAGAATAAGTCTTAATTCCAGTAACTTAGTCTAGTCTGAGTTGCTCCCCACAACATAGTACCCCATAAATATGAAGAATGTTTCTATGTCAATTTAAAAGATAAAATAAATTAATGAATACCTAAATAAACATCTGCTATTTGTAACTATGGTGTGGAGAACACTGCACCTTGTTCCTTCAATCAAGATAATTGGCTAGGAACAATGAAATAATTCTACCTCTACAGAAATCTTAGAACAAGTGTTATGGTGCTATGATAGTTACGTTAGAATCACATTTAGAAATGTGTGTGTGATAAATGAGTTTGCAACTAAGTAGATGCCATTCAAAAATGCATTCTCCAGTATTTCCAACTGCTAAAGATAAAAAAGATCCAAGATGGCCAGTTAAGGAAAACATGTCCATTCCAGATTCCTGTTAATGGCCTGGGATAGCAGTGGAAGATGGTCCAAGTACTTGGGCCCCTGCCACCCACAAGGGAGACCCAGTATGTTTATTGCAAAAATTAAAAATTCTGGCTCCTGGCTTTGGCCTGGTCCAGGCCCAACTGTTGTGGCCATCTGGGGAGTGAACTAGCTGATTGAAGATCTCTCTTTCTGTTTCTGTATGTGTGTATTTGTGTGTATGTGTCTGTAATGATGACTTTGCAGTAAAATAAATAATTCTTTGAAAAAATAAAAAGGAACAAAACGAAGGAGGAAGTACAGAAGCTGGGAAGTATATGATGAGCTTAAATTATTTGAAATACATGAAATATGTTACCTTTATATAAATAAAAGAGGCAAAAAATAGTATTATGGTAGCTACCACAACAGTTACATGTTTTCCAAGATTTTCACTATTCTGCTTCCTGACATATTATCCTCAGATGCTCTAACATTTTGAATATTTGAGTTTTCAGAACAGAAGATTTTTTCAGGAGCACATTCATGACATTTTAGCAAACATGCTTATAATTTAGTTGTTGTTTTTGACAAATTACCTGCAATAAATATATCCTCTTGATGAAATATTCAATTAGTTTATTTGATAATGTAATGTTTAAAGTGACATGCAGATGGTAATCTGGAAATATAATTATATCAAAACATGTAATTGTCAATTAGTATGCCATTATATTGATTAGTAAACAAGTGGTGAACTGCTGAAATCTGACACTAACTTGTGCTATTGGAAATTTCATGTTCTATGTATTAGCAGTAAACATCAGCAATGTGAATATTAATTAATAAAAACCTGCAAGTAGGGGCTGGCTCTGTGTTACAGCTAGTTAAGCTGCTGCCTGCAGCACCAGCATCCCATATGGGCTCCAGTTCAACACCTGCTCCACTTCTGATCCATTTCCCTGCTTATGTGCCTCGGAAAGCAGAGGAAGATGGCCCCTGCGTCCATGTGGGAGACCTGGAAGAAGCTCCTGCTCCTGGCTTTAGACTGGCCCAGCTCCAGCTATCTCGGCCATTTGGGGAGTGGACCAACAGATGAAAGTCCCCTTTCTCTCTGTCTCTGCCTCTCCCTCTGTAACTGCACCTTTCAAATAAATATCTTTAAAAAGTGCCATACAAAAAACCCCCATACCTAAATAATACATCACTCCTGTTGGTTGCCCAGGTGTTCTTTGACATAGAATCACCATTTTATTTTGCTAAGTTTCAGAGGCACGGTGAGTATAATTATCAGCTCCTGGTTAACTAGTTCTACATATCAGCTACCCATTCTATTAGCCATGGGTACAAGATGTAACCCCCTTTCTTTGTCTTTCTTTCTTGCCTTCTTTTTCTCTCTTTTTTCTTCCCCCTCCCCTCCCTTTCCCTCCCCACTCCTTCCCTCCTCTTTCTTTCTCTCCCTTTCTTTCTTTCTTTCTTTCTTTCTTTCTTTCTTTCTTTCTTTCTTTCTTTCTTTCTTTCTGAATAAATCTGCTACAACAACATTTTCAGCGCCAGCACCGCAGCTCACTTGGCTAGTCCCGGTTGGGGCGCCGGATTCTGTTCCGGTTGCCCCTCTTCCAGGCCAGCTCTCTGCTGTGGCCAGGGAGTGCGGCGGCCATTGGAGGGTGAACCAACGGAAAAAAGGAAGACCTTTCTCTCTGTCTCTCTCTCTCACTGTCCACTCTGCCTGTCAAAAAAAAATTATTTTCAGAATTTTTTCTTACTCTAAAGTAGAGATGAACACAATTTCTTTATAACCTATTCCTCTGTTAATTGAATTACTAAGGTCTAACATTAATCCAATATCTGAAGAACAAAATGGCAGATAAACTGAGGACAACCCAAAGACCCAGTGAAAAGTAACACACATCCAAGTCTTCCTATAAGACTCAATTAACAAACTTTTGATCTATCCATATCAAGCACTTGGTTTTGAAGAAGCTAAATATATTTTGTTATTTTAAACAATTACAAACTTAATTTTCCATTGTACTCAACAAATATAATTCACACACATAAAAGCACATATACCAACTTTTTATGAAGATCTGTTTGTGGGAATTTCTAGTAGTCAATTGCATCATTGTCATTTCTACTCATATCTCTACCTGTATATTTTTCTCTCTCCAAATCCTGGAAATTGCTGAAGGAACAGTACTGAACATCCTCATCTTTCTAAAGTTCATCCTATAAACAAGTCAGATACTCAAAGTTTCAAGAATCTTCACCAAGAAATCCAAATGACAGTTACTAATGTTATTCCTTCTCTGCAAACTTTACATTCTGGTGCAATGTCTAACCGAAAATTGTCTTTGACTCCAGTACTTCAGCTTTGAAACTTACTTCATTCAGTGTCCATCATTAAAATTTGAAATTTATCCTTCAGAGCAGTAACCTTGCTACCATTTTAGATATTTCATATTCTGAACAAGATTAATTTGCCTTTATCAGAGAAGACTTCCTAAACAGAGATATAATCTTACATCGCCTCTATGGCTATTATTCAGCATATACTATGGGCAAAAGATTCTTGAAATTGCTGGGGATGTATCAATGGGTAAAATGTCCCTGGTCATGTAGAACTTATTCTTTAAGGCATTTTTTAAAATTTGGAGACACATTTCACTGTTCATTTTTCTCTGTATCTGCCAAATGAATACACATCATAAACCTTCATATTGTTTCATGTGTTGTTTTGTCTGAGGGGTCAACGTTTCACCCAGCATCAGGGATCTGATGCATTGGGGTCTGCATTGTGGTATGGCAGTTAAGTAGCTGCTTATGATGCTGACATCCCATTTCAGAGCAACAGTTGAGTCTTGGCTGCTCTGCTTTTTTTAAAAAAATATTATTTTATTTGAAAGTCAGAGAGAGAGAGAGAGAATGTTCTATCACTGGTTCACTCCTCAGATGTCCACAATAGCCAGGGCTGGGCCAGGCCCAAGCTAGGAGCCAGGAGCTTCATCTGGGTCTCTCATGTTGGTGGCAGGGGCCCAAGTAACTTGAGCCATCTCTGCTGATTTCCCCAGGCTATTAGCAGGGAGCTGGAAGTGAAGTGGAGCAGCCAGGACTCAAACTGGCTCCCACATGGGATGATGGGATGAAGGTGTGGCAGGTGGCACTTTGCCAGCTGAGCCATGATGCCAGCCATGCTACTCTGCTTCTGATTGCACTATCAGGTAATGTGGCAGGAAAGCAGCAGAATATGGTCCAAGTGCATGCGTCCCTGCCACCTACATGGGAGAACAGGATGGAGTTCTGTTCTCCTGACTTCATCTAGCCCAGTCATTGCCATTGCAGACATCTGGGGAATGAAACAGCAGATGAAAAGCCTTTTTTTCTCTATGTATTTCCCTTTCTTTTTGCTACTCTTCCTTTCAAATAAATAATATGTATATTTTTAAAACAGTATTTGGTGCCTGTTAAATGTGAGTTGATGATAATTATCTATGTGGGGCTTAAAATACAAGGGGGAAACAGAAATGTAAGTCAACTATTTACTGAAATAAATACTAGAAAGAGCTATATGATTAAGATAAAATGGTTGTGTTTAAAGCACCCAAGTAAAGGGTGGGAATATTTAATTGGTGCATAATTCTGTCTGGTAGCTGTTTATTCCAAAGCTAAGAATGAGTGGAGATGCATGCATTCTGTTATAGAAAAAAAATACCAAACTCAAAATAGTCTAAAATTTCAGGAGCGTTTCATTGTCTAGATAAGGATTATAGCCTGTATTAGAGGCATCGGAGCTGCTGTGGATGTAAAGGGAGAGGTCTGATCAAATATGAGGGTAATAAATTAAAAGAAAAATAAAATTTAAATTCATGCATAGCTTTTTTTCTGTAATACTCATTTCCCTTGAACTTCTTAAAAACCCCATCATGTCTTACAGGGAGTTCACAGTGGTACATGGTAGCAGTCAATTCGTAGTGGGGTAAGAAGTCAGGTGGGGAAACCATTGAAAAGTTACTGGAATGTAGGAATCAGAGATCAGTGCAGATCTAAAATACATCTTGCTGCAGGCACACATAGCAGGTAAATGTGAGAAATATTGATTTTGGGCTTTCTAAGACTGAAAAGCTTTTAGATACAAGCCTGTGACTGAAGATTAGATGAATCACCCCTAAAATCATCACAGTTTCTTTGAACTCTTTGCCCTGATAAAAAACCAAGGAAGTGTGTGTGTGTGTGTGTGTGTGTGTGTGTTTTCTTACCAGTGTTTTACTAGTAATGTAAAAAAAAAAAAAAACATAATATTAAAACATGTTTCAAAAGTTAAAAATGCGTTTTGGGGAGGTGAGAATGATTTATGTACTGACTGGTGATGTTAAAATAAGGCAAATAACAAGTATGCTGTGATTACTATTAAAATGGAAACTATGAACCTAAGAACTATTATGATAAGTAATCTCTAAGGATGGGAAATATTGTTTGGGTTTTCTGATATGTTTGCGATCAAGTTACAGAGAAAATGAAAACTGCCATCAGTGATGGATACAGCAAATATCCTACCCTCAGTCCTGTCTAGTGGAGCACTTAATCCCTGTTCCTGGTAAGGAAATAGGCTTCCCATTTGATTTTCTACTCACTTTCAGCCAGGCCTTCTGGCTGTATTCATTCATTCACTCACTCATTCATTGCTATTACATATGCACACGTGATTTTCCTGTAACAATAAGAAAGTACAAGGGCTTCCTTCACTGTTTGTGACTAATCATGTGTGCCATCTATTGCTCAAAGTACTGGGGAATGTTAAGTTGTCACCTAAACCAGAGAACAAGCAACAATAAAAATAACTACATGATCCACGGTGCGGTTCAATGTAAAGGGCAGGATATGTGGTCTGTGCTGGGATCAAGAACTCTAATTCCAGATACCACACAAATGCACTGCGATTTTCCTCTTTCTTTTTGGGATGTACATAACAGGATTGTTTGGGCTTTATGATATTATTTACTTTCTGAAAGGTCATGAGAAAAACAAATAGCAACTAATGAGTTAGTTCTGGAAGAACACCATATTTTGATTATGCAATGTTCATACAGTGGATGGAACAAAAATTAGACCACACTGCATTAGCATTTATACTGCTTTTTCAGATGAGGGCATGGCTGTTGATCAAAGGCATTACACAGATTGCTTTTATGGAAAAAGGGAGTTGAATAGGCCCACATGAGAAACTTATTTTATTTTAATTTCATTTTAAAAATATTTTTGTCATAGTTAAATTGTTATGGATACACCAAAATAGGTATTTAATAAAATGTTTAAGAAAGACAAATGTATACACGGAAATGAATAGAGGAGATATTAAAGAAATAACTAATCTGCTGGCCAGTTGCTGATGACTCATAATTAAAAATGTTTTATGAAATATTCAAAACACTGACAAACTCTAAATAAGCTCAATATTTTAAAGGCCAACATGGACATCTCACAGCAGTAACTTTGAAATAGCCAATTTCATAGTTGCTGAAAAATAAATTGGCCAACACTGCCTTTCTCTTTTTACCTCTCTGTTTTTCTACTTTTTTGAATTACGATACCATTTCCTCAGATAACTTATGCTAATCCTTTTCTTAACATATAAAATGTATGAACTAATTATACTAAGGCCAAATGGATGCTTCCATTAAATAATTTTGCTCATACTTCACTAATTTTTGTCTAATTATACAACTAGATATGGGTAATATTTATGAAAAACGTTTAAAGCAGTGTCTAATACAATGTCAATTTTTTGTTGACAAATGAACATCAATTTCCTGTAGTTACAAAAGAATTGCTTTACAGGAGGAAAAAGTCATTTTAAAAATTGTGTTATAAGTGATGCTTACCCCATCTCTCACCCCTGGTTTCCAAGGCTTAATTCTCAAAACTTTTGAGTATGCTACATCATATCACAGAAACAATTAGGGATTTCAGGATGTTAAGCAATTGATCACTTAAGAGAAAGATTATTCTGTATTATCTATCTTGGTCCAAAGTAAAAGTACCTGCCCTTAAAAGTAAAAGAGGAAACCAGAAGACTGACTCACAGAATGTAGCAGTAAATGAAGAGTCAGGGGAAATTTGAATCATGAGATGTACCTTACCTACTGTATCTGTTTTTTGAAGATGGAGGGAGTGGGTATAGCCAGTGGATGCAGGTGGTATCTAAAATGCTGAGAATGGTCTTCAAGTGACAGGCATCCAGGAAACAGGATCTGGGTTCTACAATCACAAGGGATTCAATCCTGACAACATCCTGGAAGCACAAAGAAATAGATCCTCTCTTGAAGCCTCCAATATGAACTTAGTTCTGGGGGACCTTGATTTCATCTGATCTCATTCATGTCAGACTTCTGACCTCTGATATGCACACGAGTACATTCGTATTTGTGTAAATGTTTCTTTTCAGTTACAAAATGATGGTTTGTTAGAGCAGTGTCAGAAAGCTAATACAAGTATATTGTCAAGTACTTCGTTTTGTATGTGAGAAGACTGAGACTTCCAGAGGAGCAATGACTTACTATCTCATAATTGCGATAGAGTTGATTCTAAACTTTACGTTCCCAATCACACGTTCTTACATCATCCAGTCCACTCTACTCAATATAATCGGAATACAGGTAAGCCAGATCAGATCATGTGCGTTCTGTGGTTAAAACTCATGAGTGGCCCTGTTCATCCCTACATTTCTTACAACAATTTGGCATCTGCCCCTTCTCTTACTTCATCCAGAGTCAGGCTCATTGACTTCCTTGCAGCACAGCTCTGCTCTAGGGGCATGCTTCCTGCTTCTTGATGGCTGCTCTTTCTTTCCACTTGTTCCAAGGCCCAAATATATATCCTTGTCAACAAAGTTCTCAGCAGAGCTGGTGAATTTCCATAATCAGGGTGTCAATTTAGATATCAATTCCATAGAAAAAAATTCTCATTTATATTCTTTAACTCACTGTATAAATTTCTATCATTGTAATATTTTCAACCATTATTCATTTCTTTTTTCATTTATAATCTACTTCTAGAACTTGAGAACAGTTGGTGTGGATATTGTTATCTTTTATATAAATCAATGACATTTCTATATGAGTATCTAATCAAATAACTATTATAATAAATGTATTAAAATCACTTCAAACTCCTAGTTCATACTTCATGGTTTTTATCCACTGAACTCTATTTTTTACTTTAATTACAATTTTCATTCAAATACCTCCACAATCAAATGTCTATTTTTATTGAAATAATGTACTTGTATTTACCCATCATTTTTACTAATTAAGATGTGTGAGGCCGGTGCTGCGGCTCACTAGGCTAATCCTCCGCCTTGCGGCGCCGGCACACCGGGTTCTAGTCCCGGTCGGGGCACCAGATTCTGTCCCGGTTGCCCCTCTTCCAAGCCAGCTCTCTGCTGTGGCCAGGGAGAGCAGTGGAGGATGGCCCAGGTGCTTGGGCCCTGCACCCCATGGGAGACCAGGAGGAGCACCTGGCTCCTGCCCTCAGATCAGCACGGTGCACCAGCCGCAGTGCGCCGGCCGCAGCGGCCACAGGAGGGTGAGCCAACGGCAAAGGAAGACCTTTCTCTCTGTCTCTCTCTCTCACTGTCCACTCTGCTTGTCCAAAAAAAGAAAAAGATGTGTGAACTCATGAAATGTATGTACACACACAAAAAATACTTCTTTTATCTGTTTCATGCTTGAGAATTCTTAAAAGTTTTCCTCTTTTTTTGCTGTTACAATGAAATGTGGTTCTGATGGATATAAATATAGTACAACTTATAGAAAGCGGTAAAAAAAGGAGCATTAATCAGGAATAGTTCAAAAATACTCAATAGATAAAAACTCAGAGGCAAGGTGATCAGACTTAGATATATTTTATACAGAAGGGAGGTAGGTCTCAGGTCCTGGGAAGTCAATGAGAAGATAGAATATGGTGGGTTGTGGGACTATTAACCAGAAATGTGAAGTAGCTATCAGTATATATTATTATAGGATTTATCATAGGTCCAAATATTTGTCAAGAAGGACAATCACCCAGTTACCTAGCTGAAATATAATTTACTTGATTAATTCACACTGCTTGCACAGAACAGATAGAAAAGTTTTCATTATTCCAAATATCAAATGAATAGATAAAGTATATACTGCAAAAAAAAAAATTGTGGATCCAGTGGATGATAATCTGTCTTGAGGCAGATTTGTTGAATATGTTTGGAGTTTCCATTATCTAAGTTGGAAATGCTCAGGAGTGTTTTCATTTCCATGAATGGGTTGAAAATTTAAGCAATGTTTTTATTTTTCTGTAAAGAGGGCATAGGAGCCAGTGCTGTGGCACAGTAGGTTAAGCTGCCATTTGCCACGCAGGCATCCCATATGGGTGCTGGTTCAAGGCCTGGGTCTCCACTTCTGATCCAGCTCCCTGCTAATGCACCTGGGAAAGCAGCAGAATATGGCCTCAGGGTTTGGGTCTGTACTACATGGAAGACCTAGAAGAAGCTCCTGACTCCTGGCTTTGGCCTGGTCCAGTCCTGGCTGTTGCAGCCATTTGGGGAGTGGACCAGTAGATGGGAGAGCTCCCTCTCTATGTAAATCTACCTTTCAAATAAATAAATAATTTTTTAAAAATAAAAAAGAGTATAATTTTAGAATATATTACTAAATGAATTTTTAGAATGCTACCTTTTGTTATCACTTATTTAAATGAATATTTTTTAATAATTTATAATTTTCTGAATGTCTTATTTATTTAAAAATTTCTAGTATTGATGAAAAACACTTCTTAGATTACATTGCTTAGATTTATTATTTATGCTATTATTCATTCAGCCATTCAACCTTCTAGCTGGACATTAAATCACAAGGAATTAGACATGAATTTATCCTTAAATTTGGCTTCAAAAATATATGTCCAAAGGCCTCGGTGCTCCTTAAAATAAAAGCCTGTCTGAAACTGATGAGTCTTATCCTTTCTTGTTGCATTCCAAGCAAAAAATAAATTCAGCAACCACATTTATGCTCCACGTAATGATGGGGACACATTGAGAAATGTGTCATTAGGCAATTTCATTGTTGAATGAATCTCATGGAGTGCACTTACATAAATGCAGAGGGCTAGAATGTCACTAGGAGATAAAATCTCTCAGGGCACGTTGTTGTGTATCTAGTACCTCACTGATGGAAATGCTATCGCGTGTTATGTGGCCCATGATTATATGCTATTTTGTTGATCACTTATTCACAAATGTCAAGACTCACTAATTTAAATAAGTGTATTCTGGAACTGTCTCTGAGGATATCATATTTACACTGATAAGCAAAAAGAATAAATCATGTAAGGAAGTGTGGAAGGGCAGAACTGGAAAAGACCATACCATGCCATATTTTGTTATATCTGTGTTGACTGTGGATGGATTTAAGTCATCAAATTCAAATCTGGACATGCACATGGTGCTTAGCAAATATTTACTCATTAATTCAATGCATACCTCTCTATGCAATTTTAGGTCATTGATGGAATATATCACTGTTCACTTATATTCCATGGCTCTCTGTATAACACGTACATCCTTGCTATGAGGAACTCAAGAGTGATCATGTCATCAGTTAGGGCAAAAACATATATAAGTACTTTTATACACATGTATGCATATATGTTCATCTACACACATAAAAGTATCAATACTATGCATATTATGTAGATATAAAGTATAAAAGATATATGAAATATATATACAGAAATTATGTATGACAATAATGATCAGAATTCATAAGAACTAATGGGACATGTGGTTTTACAAGCTTCCTTTTGCTCTACAAGTACAAGTAGCAATGTCTCAGATGACTCTGTGGTTTGGCTCCCAGCCTGAAAACAAAGTGCAAAATTGATTGTGAATAGCAGTAATAAATTTCTTTTTTAAAGAAATAATCCAGTAGGATTCTAGGATGTAAATGTTTAGTATTTTCCTTGCAGTATTTCTTTCTATAATGTTCTCTTTTTTTTTTTTTTTTTTTTTTTTTTTTTAAGATTTTCTTCTACTTGAGAGTTACGGCGGTTTGGGTTGGGGAGACAGAGGCAGTGAAGGAGACCAGAAAGGGTGAAATCTTCCATTAACTGGCTCACTCCCCAAAGTGCCCACCACAGTTAAATCTGGGCCAGGGGATACCCAAAAGCCTACAATTCCATCCATGTCTGGCCACGCATGGCAGGAAACCAACCACTTGTGCCATTATCTGCTATCTCTGTGGTGCATTAGCAGGAAGCTGGATTGGAAGTGAGATAACTGGAACTTGAACCAGGAATTTGGATATGGAATGCAGGTGTTGTAATCAGTAGCTTAACATGCTGTGCCATAAGGCTCAACCTACTGCAGTATTTCATAGTGCATCTTCATTGATAGTCAGATTGGAAAGTTTGGAAAATTTGCCACTTCTTGTGAAGAAAGCATTCCTACTTGTCCTTTCCAAAGCTGTAACCACTAGCCATTAGCTTATTTTAATCTAAATTAATTAATTCATTATATAATTTAAAAATTAGTTCTTCAGAGTAACAACAATTTATGTGCTCAATAGCCACACAAAGCTAGTGAGCAGCACGTAAAACAGCACAGTTAGGTAACATTCCAACATCCCAGTACCAAGCAGTGACTCAAATTGTGAAGTATCTGGATATTTTTCCATGTTGCATTAGGTTTCCAGTTTATATTAATTCATCAATCTCATTTCTCCAGGGGTAATTAAATGTAATCAAGGAAAGAGCTTTAGTTCTCTTAAGTATCCTAAATCTCATTGCCTTTATCTGAATTTTTATTCCTTTTTATCTAAATCCAGTTGAAGTTGTCACTGGACCATTTCATACCTCACTAATGGCCAGAGCCTCTGGAATTCACTAGTGCTGCTACACACCAGTCAATAACAATTAACTGTCCTCACTTCAGCTTGATCTTCTCCTGGTTCCAGAATTAGCAGCCTGACACCCTTGATTTAATTGAGAAATGAAGGAATTTCTGAAGCCTCTCAGACCAAATTGATGTCAACTTTAAAAATGATAATCCAGATACTCATCTTTTGGCTGGTGTATCCCAGCCAAAAGAATCTAGCTCACATTAAGAAGTTGAGAAGAATCTGCGAGCCAGTCAACACAGTATCTACTCTAGGCATCCCAATTGTGGCTCTATCTCATTTTAAATTTTCAGGGCACCTAATTTTCTAAAGAATGAATGGTATGCTCTGATCTAAAGATCAATGTTCTTGTTCCACCTAAACTTTTAAAAATCTGTATTTTCTCCTTATTTCTCTAAATATTTTTTTACTTCAATAGGCATTATTTTATCACTGTTTACCAAATTTCCTGTACTCTCTCAAGTATGGATAATGAATAAATCTGTTTACCTCCATTTAGCTACTTGTTAAGATCCAATGTATCTCAGCTTTCATGATTATTTCCAAGATCTTTTTATACCACGTTGATTGATGTTTCTTCAGAAACATTGTGGTAGTTTCATGCACAGTCACTCCCTTTGTATCTTACTCATTTATTCAATGATTATTTTTGTATGTCAGATAGTGAAATGATTATTATTTTTGTATGAAGACAATGAAATAAGAACCCAGACAAGATCAATCAAAAATTAAAATAAATTAATCCCTGGGTCTTTTAATTTAAGAGAATCTGTTATGCTTTGAGTTACTAGACACTTTAAGTTAAATTCAATATAACGTCCTCAAATGCAAGTGCTATTTATTATATATCTTAAAAAGTCACTTTAAACACTGCTTTTAGGCAACTAATATGTTAATGATAAACTCATATGTAGCATATCTCAATGTATATAGATATTCTATGTTTTTAAAGAGCAATTTGGTTTCTCCTTTTATTAGGCCACCAAAATAGTCAAAATGCCTGGGCCCATCCAGACTTCTACTGGACATTTTGGCTTCCCAAGCCTCTCCCTCTGTCACTCTCTTTGTGACTCACCTTTTCTGTTTTTGAAGCAATAACAGAACCATCCATCATGGGATGAAGCTCACTTGTTTTGTCACTATTGAAGTCTATGTTCAGTGTTAGAATATCTGACTCTAGAAAGGAAAGCAGTACGATTGCATTTTGTGAGGGAACTACAGGGTTTTCTAACCAACTAGCTAACTTTGATAAGTGATGGAAGCTATGTTGACATTTTCCAAAAATTGCTTACTTGCTTAGTTTGTCTTATCAGAACTGACTGACAGGTAAGCACGTCCTCCTGTGGCCTCTAAATTATGATTCTGGTTTATAATGTGTTTAAATGCTATTTGCAAACAACCTCAACTATACTGGGTAAGTCATATATATATATATATATATATATATGCATACATATATATATATGATCTGAGTCAGATTTTTAATGGTGGCATTATGAAATATAGAAAATATATATAGTGATATTTTTAACTATGTGTTCAAAGGATAGGCTCTGGAGATTACATGATCTCAGATATTAAGCTTTCCTTTGGTGGGGGCAGGTAAAAACTGTTGTAGCAGCTTTATTTGCTTTCCGTTGGGGACTAGGAGTGAAGAATTCAGATATCTGAATACATGGAGGTCCTTGGCCTAACAGTGATACCCCAATTTTCTAAAGTATTTCACATGTTTTACACACTTCTACTCACTGACCGTCTTTCAAAACCCACAATACATGTCACAGTTGTGCATGAAATACAATTAAAAATATAAAATATGACTATGATTCATTTCATGTCAATTGTGTGATTGAGACTTAGTTTTTGATAAGTTGTTTCTAGGTAGAATGAGATTACAGAAGCCTAGTCATTTCCCTAGCGTTTCATAGAGAGTTCCTACTTGAGGACACTCAACATTGTTTACCTTCGTGGAAAATAGATGGCATGTGGCAAGCTGTGAAATTCACTAATTAATTTCTAGACTTTGTGTGTATTTTCAAGATAAAGTTCAAAGAGGCATGACTATCAAATTCTGTGTGGCCAGATTAGCCTAAGGAGTGTAATGATTACAGCAAGAGTTAGCCATTTGAACACAGTGTCATTCATTTTCTGTTTTTCTCCTTCAAACATAAAAACCTTTTGGAACACAATTTTCAATTAATTCTGGACGAAACTATTGCAGTTCTTTTTTCTCTGTTTTAGAACACTTCTCTTGACATGCTATTTACAGGCATACAGAGTATATCCTCAGGGATTTTGTCGTGATTGCTACACTGGGACTTTAACACTACTTGACATCTCATAGCATGAAAGCAAATAACTGACTAAAATGCGGAAAGGTCAGTCTACAAATAACATTTAATATTGTAAGTGCAATGTTCACCCACAGAAAGAGCTGGTGGATTCTTAGAACTTTCATTTTAGGGTACCCACACAACTGGTGGCCAACTCATGCTTGATTTACTTTTTCAAAGAGATGAACACACATATTAAGAATACCATGAAAAGTCGGAAACACCCCTTGCCTTTGTCTTCACAATTCATCTTACAGTTTATTAAGACATATAACTCCATCTCTAAAATACTCAAATTTTACAGAACTTATCTGTAAGTTATAACTCTATTTTGGAAAATGGATAATATGCTGAATGACAACTTAGACAAACAGAGGTCAGAGACTAGTCTTTTAAATTTATTTTATAATGGATTCTGAAAAAAGATATGGACTCCCAAAGTACATGAAGACAATATATCCATCTCAAGGGATTTTTCTACTTTGTTCTATTTTATTTTTAAAGATTTATTTATTTATTTGAATGTCAGAGTCACACAGAGAGAGAAGGAGAGGAAGAGAGAGAGGGGGGTCTTCCATCCTCTGGTTTACTTCCCAGTTGGTCTCAATGGCCAGAACCATGCCGATCTGATGCCAGGAGCCAGGAGCTTCTTCCAGGTCTCCCACATGGGTGCAGGGGCCCAAGGACTTGGGCCATCTTCTACTGCCCTCCCAGGCCACAGCAGAGAGCTCGATCGGAAGTAGAGCAGCTGGGACTCGAACTGGCGCCCATAGGGGTTGCTGGCAAGGCAGGCGGTGGCTTTACCTGCTATGTCACAGCACAAGCCCTTCTACTTTATTTTAAACTACTTGAAATTATTCAAGAGATAAATGTGAGCCATAAAGGGAAAGAAATAGACCTATTGGAGTTGTCCAAAAACCAGGAGGCCAGCATGCATGAATTTTTATTTCATTAATTCGTACATTTAACTTTTCTTTTTACAATCACTCTGATTAAACTTTAACATTTGTTGAGAGTTGATAACATGCTACATGTGTGTATTTTATATTATTTATATTTTTATCCTTTTATTATAGTGTTATGAATAAGAAAATTTAGAAGTATAAAGTTGAAAACTGTGTTCCAAGTCACTCAGAGAACAAGTATTAGTGTCCAATTATTACTCTTGCTTTCTGCACATAGAGACTAAACACAATCTATCAACCCTCAAAGAGCATGATACCATTTTTAGTTGACAAGTTAAAAAGGAACAGTTTGCCCTTTGGGATATTTTCATTTTCTCTTCCATACTTAACTCAGTTGCCTTATTCCACCTGAAAAAAATGGGAAAACTGAACAAAACTAAGACTAAATATACAAGTTTATTCCTACAGAGGTTACTATCTTAATTGTGGAAATTGTGAGGTGAAAATTCTCCAGGATACCACTACCACTACCATCTTGAAATATTTTGGAAGGTAGGAAAAAAGATATCAGTGGTTGAGTTTTGTCTGTAGCACAAAATAAGGGGTCCACTTTCTTTCTTTTGCATATACACATTAGATATTACAAGCACATTTTATTAAAAAGATAGCCCTTTTGCAAATGCGTATTCTTGCTACTCTTGTTAAAAATCATTTAATATAGTAATAATCATGGTACTGACATAAAAATAGACACATTGACCAATGGAAAATTATAGAGATCCTAGAAATAAATTTATGTAAATAGACAAATATTTTTTCCCAAAATGCTACCAGGAATATACATTGGGAGAAATGATTGTTATCACCAATAAATGGTTCTGGGAAAATCAGACATTTACACAGAGAACAAGAAAAGAACAAAATCCCTCACCAAATACAAAAAGTCAAGTGAAAACAAATTATAGTGTAATACTAGAAGCTAGGAAACTCTTAGCAAAAACGTAGGAAATACCTCATACAATTAATCTGGTTAAGAAATTTCTGGGTAAGATCTCAAAAGCATAAGAAACAAAAGTAAAAACAAATATATTATATCAAACTAGAGGACTTCTGTGCTGTAAAGAAAAAATGGAGTAAACAGACAAATAATACCCTGAGAAAGGTTTGACATTCAGTATTTATTTACTTATTTATGTATTTATTTATTGACAGGCAGAGTGGATAGTGAGAGAGAGAGAGAGAGAGAGACAGAGAAAAAGGTCTTCCTTTTCCCTTGGTTCACCCCCCAATGGCTGCTCTGGCTTTTGCACTGCAGTTGGCGCACCATGCTGAACCAAAGCCAAAAGCCAGGTGCTTCTCCTGGTCTCCCATGCAGGTGCAGGGCCCAAGCACTTGAGCCATCCTCCACTTCCCTCCCAGGCCACAGCAGAGAGCTGGACTGGAAGAGGAGCAACTGGGACAGAATCCGGAGTCCTGACCGGGACTAGAACCCAGGTGCCGGTGCCGCAGGCAGAGGATTAGCCTAGTGAGCCATGGTGCCGCCCTAATGTTCAGTATTTATAAGAAAATCAGCCAACAACAGCAGAAAAGTCAAATATTCTGATGTAGAAATGGGTAAAATACTTGAATAGGTATATTTCAAATAGAAGATAAACAAATGGTTAACAGGTATATGAAAAAATTCTTATGGGTATTGATCATAAAGGAAATGGAAATCAAAACAACATAGTTATTACCTCACTCCAGTTGCAACGGCTATTATCAAACAGACAAAAGACAAAAAGTACTTGCAAGGATTTGTGGGGAGCAACTGGGAGCAACTCGGACTAGACTAAGTTACTGGAATTAAGACTTATTCTATGCATCTGCTCTCCCACAATATGGCGCTGGGAGAGGAGGAAACAGCTTCTACACAGCTGCCTCCAGTTCAACCAATAACCTGCAGGAGCTGATCCTGCTCCTGATTGGAGGAGAGCAGCGTACTTGGCGTGTGGGTAGCAGAGTTGGGATTGGTGGAAGAGGACTATAAAGGAGGAGAGAGACAACATGCACCAGGAACATCTATCTGAAGGAACACCTGTGCAGCCCCCGAGAGAGCCGGCCGGCGGTGTGCCGCTCCCCCGCGGAAGTGGGGAAAGTGGCAGGGGGAACTGCCCTTCCACGGAGGTGGAAGGGTCGGTAGCCAACCCGTGAAGAACCAGCAGCAAACCCGGGGAGGGCCGAGCAGACAGAAGAACAACGCAGGGTCCTGTGTCGTTCCTCCACGAAGAGGGAGAGCGACATAATGGTGCCGTGACTCGGATAGCAAACTTAGGAGGGAAGAAACGGGAAGAAGTGGGAAAATACCAGAGAGAGAGACTAGCAAAGAGCCTAGGGAAAAGCCGGACGGAAAAGGTGCCGGAAGAAGCTATCGAAAGCCTAGGCATAGACTCGGATACGGACTATGGGAGGAAGCTGGGAGAAATCTCTATGGACTGTGGGGAGAAGCCAGGAGAAATGAGGGAGGAATATTGTTGGAAGAAAAGTTAGGAAACATACCGGGTAGAGAAAAATATGTTAGGGTGGATGAAGCCGCGAGGACAGGCTGAGGCGGAGACATAAGCTAGCTTGGGATTCTTCAAGTCAGCCCAGGGAGCAAAAGGCGAAAAGCTAAAACTAGAGGCGGACGCGTAAGCCAGGTTGGAATCCGTCAGATTAGCCCGGGGAGCAAAAGACAGGAAGCCAAACCGAAAGGCGCAGACGTGAGCTAGGTTGAATTCGCCAGGTTAGCCCTGGGAACTTAGACTGAATACCGGTGGCGGAAACGTGAGCTAGGCTGTGTGATTCACGGAAGCTGCCGTGCGCAGAGAGAGCGCGCGGGGCATGAACGGGGAGAGCGCACGGGGCGCTAATAGAGAGAACGCGGGGCTGGCGCAAAGGTCGTGGTGCGGGTGCAAAGGGCGCGGAGACCACGGAGCGCGCGAAGCCGGAAAGCGGTGCAGAGCCGGGAAGCCGCCTCGGGGTGGGCGCCGGGAAGCTGCGGGGATAAGAGAAACAGAAGTTTAGAAGTAAAATGAGAGAAATAGGAATGCTGGCAGATAGAAGTAAAATAGGAGAGATAGCAATGCCCGGAGATAGAGAAATAGAGAAAAATAAGGCCTCCCCACAACACGGCAATGAGAGAGCTTGGATTCGGTCTGCCTGATTAGTAAGACGATAAGCACCTGTGGGCGGCTGCAGGTCACCGAAGACAGGCACGTTATCAACACCAATAAGTCTCCCCACAAGGCGGCAATGAGAGGGCTTGGATTCAGTTTGCCTGATTGGTAGGGCTTGTAAGCACCTGCAGGCAGTTCTAGCAGAGCAGAGCATGCGCTGCAGGGCACCGAACACAGGCACGCATCAGCGCCTAAAAACCTCCTCACAACATGGCAAAGAGAGGACCCGGATTCTGTTTGCCTGATTGATAGGGCTTGTAAGCACCTGTGGGCAACTCTAGCAAGCAGAGCAGAGTGTGTGCCGCGGGGCACCGAAAACAGGCGCGTATCAACGCCAAAAATAAAAAGAAAGGGAGATCTGTGGGGAGCAACTGGGAGCAACTTGGACTAGACTAAGTTACTGGAATTAAGACTTATTCTATGCATCTGCTCTCCCACAATATGGCGCTGGGAGAGGAGGAAACAGCTTCTACACAGCTGCCTCCAGTTCAACCAATAACCTGCAGGAGCTGATCCTGCTCCTGATTGGAGGAGAGCAGCGTACTTGGCGTGTGGGTAGCAGAGTTGGGATTGGTGGAAGAGGACTATAAAGGAGGAGAGAGACAACATGCACCAGGAACATCTATCTGAAGGAACACCTGTGCAGCCCTCGAGAGAGCCGGCCAGCGGTGTGCCGCTCCCCCGCGGAAGTGGGGAAAGTGGCAGGGGGAACCGCCCTTCCACGGAGGTGGAAGGGACGGTAGCCAACCCGTGAAGAACCAGCAGCAAACCCGGGGAGGGCCGAGCAGACAGAAGAACAACGCAGGGTCCTGTGTCGTTCCTCCACGAAGAGGGGGAGTGACAGGATTTAAAAAAAGGAAACTTTATACTCTATTATGTGGGAACATCCATCAGTGAAGGAATGGATTTAAGAACAGTGATATAGGGGCCGGCACTGTGGTGGAGTGAACCAGCAGATGGAAGACCTTTCTCTCTCTCTCTCTCTCTCTCTCTCTCTCTTTCACAGTTTGTAACTCTACCTCTCAAATAAATAAATAAAATATTTAAAAAGAAAAAAGAACAATGATATAAACAGACTGAGATGTTAGTCATCTGCAAAAACAGAAGCGAATCCTCTAACTTAGGACAAAATAGATGACCCTTAAGGACATCATACCTAAATCAGTCACAGAAGGACAAAGGTGTGGTTCTATTTATATGAGGCATCTAAAATAGTCAAATTCAAGCAAGCAAACAATAAAATAGTTTTGGCCATGATCTGAATATGCTAATCAAGAAGAATACAATTTCAGTCATGTAGAATAAATATTTTTAGAGATCTTTACATTTTACCAACAAATAACACAAATACTATGTTGTACACTTAAATCTGTTAAGAGAGTAGGTCTCATGTTAAATATTTTTATACGAATAAAATTTAAAAGGAAGAGGGGCAGGCATTTAGTCTAGAAGTTAAGACACCCACATTCCATATCAGAGTACCTGGATTTGATTTATGGCTCTGGCTCTGATCCAGTTTCCCGCTAATTTAGATTGTGGGAAACAGCAGTAATAGTTTAAGTAGTTGAGTATCTGTCACCCTTGTTGGAGAACTGGATTGAATTCTTGGCTCTGATCCATGCTGATATGGTCTTTTGGAGAGTGAGACAGGGAATGGAAGCTCTGTCTCTATGCCTTTCTGTCTTTCTTGTGTCTCTTTGTCTCTTTCAAAAAGAAAACAAATTTTAAAATTGAAACAAACAAAAACCAAACAGCATCAATGGTAATTTTATATTATATGGCTAATGATTAAAGAATAAATCTCAAACAATTCAGGAGTTACTAAATACATGTGTAAATATAATTTTGTCCAGGTAATGCTAAATAAATGGGTAGGGCATCGTTTTCACTTGGAAAAAATAGTTGAGAGTTAATACTTTTATGTTCTAAAACTTGTCTTGTAGGGTTGGAGCTAAAGTCAGCTCTCTGTGTCCACAGTTTCTGCATCCTCAGATTTGACCAACCAAGTGCTGCAAATACTCTTTTAAAACAGTGTGTCTGTCCATTGACTTATTTTTGTTATTATTTACTGAATAATAGAGTATAACAATGACATAGTATTTACATCATGTTGAATATTATTTCAAAACTAGAGATGATTAATTTATGAGAGGATTTATATAGATTATGTAAAATACCATGCCATCTTATAGAAGATAGAACTATGGATTTTTGGAGTTTAAGGATGCCTAAAATCAATCACCTATGGGAATCAGGAATTACTACAAACATACAACAACATTGCTTACTCATTTATACATGTTTTCCAATGCTGCTATAGTTTCTTTTGTAAAAATTACCCATTTAAGAATCCAGAAGCAAAAAGCTTAGAGATAATTAAGCCTTAGATGATATTTATCTTAAAGATGCAGAACTCTAGCCTGTGCATTTGCTAATGAAGAGCCTACACAGAATTTATCATTTGAGAGTTATGGCAGAGTACTTTGTTTAATTTTGAAAAGTAAAATCATTCATACTTGCATGGTATTTAGGAACTATTAAAGCATATTTGATCAATGACTGTCTGCAATTACATTTTATGACAACTCAAATTATTTTCATAATTCTATAGAACATGTGATTTTATTGTATATTTCCATTTTTACTCTTCCACCTTTTTTCTCATACATTTATTAGGAAAGATTTATATACATTTCTATGTATTCACCAATGAAAGTTTTTTTTTTACCACCTATTCTTTCTATGTGCATTAACATACACACATGCATACACAAACATAAATATACACATAATTCAGCCATTGAAAATTGAGTTGCAGCAGGCGCCCAGGCTCACTAGGCTAATCCTCCGCCTGCGGCACCGGCACCCAGGATTCTAGTCCTCGTCAGGGCCCCGGATTCTGTCCCGGTTACTCCTCTTCCAGTCTAGCTCTCTGCTGTGGCCCGGGAGTGCAGTGGAGGAGGAAGCATCTGGCTCCTGGCTTCGGATCTGCGCAGCTCACTGGCCGCAGCGCGCTGGTTGTGGCAGCCACTTGGAGGGTGAACCAACGGAAAAAGGAAGACTTTTCTCTCTGTCTCTCTCTCTCTCTTTCTCACTGTCTGACTCTGCCTGTCAAAAAAAAAAAAAAAAAAAAAAAAAAAAGAAAGAAAGAAAGAAAAGAAAAAGAAAATTGAGTTGCAGACATCATATTTAATCCCCATTAAAATAAGAATGTTCTCCCACATAAACCAAATACTAATATTATTTCCAGTAAATATCATATTGAAACACTGCTTGTTAATAATGGGTTCAAATTTAAATTTCCCTACTATACTTGGAATGCCCTTATATTTGTTAATCTATGTTCAATCCTGTATTCAATAAAATGCACGATGAATATACCTTTTATATATTAGCTCATTTGATCTAGATTGGTTAAATAATATTTTTATATGGAATTGATATTTTCCATTGTGTGTTTCTCTTGTCTTGCAATATGTCCTACATTCTTGATTTGTCTCATGGTTTCTTCATTAACAGATTTAGATCAGCGTTGTTGTCACTAGCAGACAATGTTGGCACTTCCCATCTCATTAGATCAGGAGGCTGTAAATTCTCATGCCTTCCTCACAAGTGATACAAAGCTTGAGCCCTTGCTCTTGTCCTCCAGATTTCTCCATTGTCAAGTTAACTGTTCTCTGTTAATTAGTGGTTTTGAAGGAATTGTTGGAGACAAGTGTCTTTCCTGTTCTCCAGTGACACCCATAAATGTTTTACTGCATTATTATAAAATGGATAAAAATGAAATTAGATAATAAATATTATATTACAAAAAAGAAATTAAATATAACTGTTCCCCCATGCATTCAGAAATAGATTCCAAACTAATAGTTTTTTTCTGATTCCTGAAAGCTTTTTTTTCTTCCTTAAATGCATATCTGAATTAAATATAATCATGGATTTTAAGGGTGGTAGAAAGTTCTATGAGAGCACCTGGAGTGAAACTGGCCTTCAATAAAAGCCTCCTAATTTGTACACCACTTAGACTCTCTATTCTATTAACCAAACAGCAGTCAGGTTATCTCTTAAAATACCTAAATGTGATCATATCGCATGCAACTGAGAACTTTCTCATTATTTTCATTGTATTTAGAGTAAAATCCATGCCTTATGTGAAGATTATATTGAGTCCACCTAGGCACATCTCCAAATTAATTGACAACAGCCTTGTTTGATTACTCTTCTTCCTACTAGGGACTTGTTTCTCAGATGCAGCAGACTCATTCTTGTCTCAGTTGTTTATACTTGTTGATCTCTCTGCCTTTAATATTCTCACTTAAGTTTAAACACAGATCTTCCTCTTTCACAATTGATTTATTTCCAATATCACCCTTCTGAAAAAATATTCCTTGGTCACATCTCTAAATTTTCCTTTTCTCTCTTTCATTTGACGGAATATCCTGCCTTTATTTAGATTTATTTTCCTTCATGGAACTTCTAACTTTATGAAGTTACTTGTTTGTTATTAATGTATATAGTCATTATCAATCCTTCTCTCTGTATAAAGGAAAAAATGTTTTTTTTTCTTATTATTATTGTTATTCTCAGAATCTGCAATTGGAAAAGGTTAGTAAAGATAAATGCTTATTAAATAAATTAACAATTTATCCTTTATCCTAAATATGAATGTAAAGATAAACTAAGGGACTTTTTTTGTTGTCTAAAGCAAACTGAAGGACCTCTAGTATTAGTGAGTTTTTAATTTATTATACTTGTTGACTTTGAGGAACACATTTGGAGTCTTCTTTTTTATTTTAATATTTTTTATTTAAAATGAAGAGAGAGGAAGAGGGGAGAGAGAGCGAGCGAGCGAGAGAGACAGAAAGATAGCCCTCATGTGCTGGTTTACTATTCAAATGCTTGAGATAGATGGAACTAGATCAGCCCAAATCTGGGAGCTCAAAAGCCAAGCCAGATCTCCCACATGAGTGGCAGCAGCATAACAACTTGAGTGACTGCTACCTCCCAGGGTCAGCTTTGACAGAAAGCTGGAATCAGGAGCCAGAGGCAGGAATCAAAACTAAGTATGGGACATGGGTGTCTTAACTGCTAGATTCCCAGTGCTCTCTTATAATGTTCCATAATTTTCATTTTCTTGCAATCCATGGCTAATTTTGTAGATAAACTGAGATCTCTGATTGTGTTGAAAATCCAGAGTACAAGGCATGTCATCTTTTTCTTTTTGAAGATTTGTTTATTTATTTATTTGAAAGGCAGAAAGAGAGAGGTCTTCCATCCACTGGTTCTTTACCCAGTTGGCTGCAATGGCCGAAGCTGCGCCGATCTGAAGCCGGGAGCCGGGAGTTTCTTCTGGGTCTCCCATGCAGGTGGAGGGGCCCAAGCACTTGGGCCATCTTCTACTGCTTTCCTACGCCATAGCAGAGAGCTGGATAGGAAGTGGAGCAGCTGGGTCTTGAACCGGCTCCCATATGGGATGCTAGCGCTTCAGGCAAGGGCATTAACCCGCTGCCCCACAGTGCCGGCCCCAAGTCATTTTTTTTTTTTTTTTAAGATTTATCGATTTATTTGAAAGTCGGAGTTACAGAGAGAGAGAGAAGGTGAGGCAGAGAGAGAGAGAGAGAGAGAGAAACAGAGAGAGAGAGGGGGAGAGAGAGAGAGAGGTCTTCCATCCGCTGGTTCATTCCCCAATTGGCCACCACAGCTGATGCTGTGCTGATCCGAAGCCAGGAGCCAGGGGCTTCCTCTGGGTCTCCCACATGGGTGCAGGGGCCCAGGGACTTGGGCCATCTTCCACTGCATTCCTAGGCCATAGCAGAGAGCTGGATTGGAAGTGGAGCAGCTCGGAGTCGAACAGGCGCCCATATGGGATGCCTGGAATGCTATGCCACAGCGCCAGCCCCAAGTAATGTTTTAGTCCCAGAGCTGTCAAAGCCACCCCATCACTTGTAAGAAATAGTTCACACTCATGATGACAAACAAAATTATCCCATCAAAAAAGCCTCTCCTTGCCCAGGACTGCGGCTCACTTGGCTAATCCTCAGCCTGCAGCGCCGGCACCCCGGGGTTCTAGTCCTGGTTACTCCTCTTCCAGTCCAGCTCTCTGCTGTGGCCCCGGAGTGCAGTGGAGGATGGCCCAAGTGCTTGGGCTCTGCACCCATATGGGAGACCAGGAGGAAGCACCTGGCTCCCGCCGGCTGTGGCAGCCATTTGGGGGTGAACGAACAGAAAAAGGAAGACCTTTCTCTCTGTCTCTCTCTCTCTCACTGTCTAACTCTTCCTGTCAAAAAAAAAAAAAAAAAAAAAAAAAAAAAAAAAGCCTGTCCTAAATCCTAAATATTTACTTGAAAAAGTAAAGGTTGATTTTATAATACTGCTGAAAATTAAGACAGAACTAAATCTTTAAATTTCAAAATATTTTTCTATCACCACTGCAACTTCTGGCAGTGTAACTTAGCAAGCCCTCAATATTGAAGAAATTAAATAATGGATTAACAAATGAAGGGAGAAGTCCCAAGAGAACAGAAATTATCTACATTTCTTCAAAATTCATAACACTGAAAACAATTAAATACATTAAAGAAGTATTCAAATAGATATCTACTACATTTTAGGAACTTAGAAAAAGACTTCCAGAGTAGCTCATATGTCTTAATAGCCTATATTTCATTCAAAATCCCAGAATCACAACTCTTCTGGAAATTTATCATTAGTAGAATTGAATAATTGTAGGCTCATAGAAACACTATTCTAGATTAAAATTCTTCTCAATTAATTATATCAACTAAGTCCTTTAACTGTCTTCATAACTCATGTCATCATTTCCCACTGAATTATATATTAATTGTAAGCTGCTAACATGCCTCATACTTCCTACCATACATCCAGTCATTTTATTGGATTATGTCAATTTTCCCCAAAATTTTGTCCTATGATTTTCCAGATAAAATGTGCAAAACAGTTATTTACTACATATTAAATGGCCACTACTCTTTTAATGTTGTGATTTCAGTAGCATACACACTGCAGAATTCGAGTTGTCTAACAAAATTAAAATATTTGTCCTTGTACAGGAGCTAAATATGACTAGTTTCTGTTAGATGTATTTTCTCCAAGTTGTGATTTATATACCCAGACTCTGTTCTACTGTATGACTACTTTGTTTTTAATCTAGGACTCCCAAAGTTCCTCCATGTCATCTACATAAAGAAATAAATGTGACCATGTATAGGAGGTTTTAAGTCTTCGGGTCTGGATACGGTACTATTATTTCCTGTCACATTATTTTAGTTAAAACTGGGTCACATAACACATGTGATTGCTCTGGATCTCTAAAACTTGGTCTACCTCTTTCCTAAGGAAAGAGAAGAGTGGATCATTTATCTTACTGCATCCGCTCCCTATCTGACTGTATGATCTGTCTTCCCAGTGGAAGTACTTCAGAAACATCCATGCTGCAAGGATAACACTTCTCAAGGTTATTGCAATATCCAAATCAAGTCTATGAACTGTTGTATAAAATATATGAACCTTACATTTCCATTGTATCCCATTTTTATTTAGGTGAGCTAAAAAGTAGTACATTATTCTTCTTTACCATGAACCCTAATAAACTTTCTGTAGCAATCCTCTTGTCCTTTTTGTCTCACAATAAAAAGCAAATTGAGTTTTACCTTAGATCTGTTTTCTCTGAAACAAATATTATTTGTTCATTGGCTTCTACAAATGTGTGCCATGACATTCTTCAAATCTCAAAAACTTTAGTGACCTATTAGTTTTCTTCTAATATCCCACAAATGGGTACAAAGCTATATCATTCCGTTTATGTGAGTTCCATGAGGTAATGCCATGAGGATAGGAAATATATTAGCTGTTGCCAAATGCCAGCTTATGGGCATGAAATTATCTACAAAGAGGCACAAAAGCAGCAATTTAGAATAATGAAAATTTCCTTTTTAAATTTTTTTTATTTATAAAGGGGACTAAATTTCATATATAGAGTTTCAAGAGCATAATGATATTTCCCCCTACCTGCCCACCTTCACTCCCACACTCCCTCTTTCTTTTCTTATTTTTCTTTTAACTTTTGCAATGACATACTTTCAATTTTCTTTATAATCACAAGATTACAAAATATTAATAAATAGAAATTGTATATTACTCAGCTATAAAAAGTGAGTGAAATCCTGTCTTTTGCAACAAAATGGATGCAATGGCAGGCCATTATGCTTATTGAAATAAGCCATTCAAAAATCCAAATATCATATATTTTCCCTGATTTGTGGTAACTAATATACAGAGTACAAAAAATTAATGTATATGAGTGAAATTGATATTTTGAGATTTGGCTGTTGTTTATAGCCCTTGTCTATACTCATGAACATTTTCATTATCTGGATAGTGGGTACAGTACTGCATACATTTTTTTCAAACTTATTACACTGCTTACTTAAACAGGATGACTGTTTTATGTAAACAAAAATAAAATTAACAAAAAGTCCTAAAGAATAATACTAAACCATATTAAGTTTTATATTGAAGTAATTTTCAGTTGCAATTCTACTCTAGTAGCTTTAAGCTATGTCTGAGTTTATGAAACCTATAGTTCAACTATCATAGGCTACATTGAGATTTCCCAAATACAATAAATGCATTGTTTGATTCTTCCCTTTATCTATAATAAACTTCAATGTTTTTCTCTAGGAAGAGAGCTACCTCGTGAAATATTACCTCCTGTGTATACTTGTATCTAACATGTGTATCACATCTGTCTATCACTCTGTCTACCTATTTTTACACCTACATGTCCTAAAGTCTCAATTTCAAAGTAAAGTCACTTGTTTCTATAACAATTATGACATTTAATTCCTTTATATTATTACTCTTGCTGTTAACAAAAACATACCACTTATATGCATCAGTAAATTCAAAAGTCTTAGGCTGGATATTTTAGGATGAACATATTGTGAATCCTGTTTCAGAATAACTACTAAGGCTATTACTGATCTTATTAATTTAGCTCCTAAGAAAAAGATTTTCCTTTATTAAAAATTTTAATTCAGTCTACCCATTACTTCTAAAGAGTCTCATATCCTTCTTAGGGCCAAATTCAACTGTAAATTCATTATGCTAGAAAACTTACCAAACGAACACAGTAAAAGACTAACTAGCAGAGATACTCATTACTACAACTCCTTCAGGCAGCTCTGATTTAAGGAGAGCTGTTAGTTGGCAAAACATGCCTATTTCTGCAACTTATCCAGCTACTTCCTAACAATGTTATTTCCCTTCAATGGAATTGAGATAACCATCTCAGTTTTTATTTAGATTTTTGTTACAGAGACAACTCCCTGGCCTTGAGTAAAGAAAGTCACCTATCTCTGAAAAAGATTTTAATGTTGGAAAAATCTCAGTACAAATATCTTATGAAATATATATTTCTTTAATGAAAGCTTAAGTGGGCAGCTAAAGAATAAGATGATTTTGAAAACGAGTAATGGGAAAGATTCAGAATCTCATTCAGGAACTTGGAATTTAGTTCCAGTCCAAGTTCCTTGGTATTTCCAGGAGCTTCAAACACTGGTGTGACAATTTGTGACATACATTCTGCTATCTCAATAGATAAGATAGATGGATACATCATTTTGAGACATATATATTTTTCAATGTCTATTAAATAAATTTTCATAGAAAACTGAATGAAAATGAAAAGATAGCAATTTTCAATATTAAAATAGTTGTATAATGAGGATATAAAATTAAACCAATTATGGTATGCAATTTTGTTTTATTCTATTAAATAGTTGAACTTCAAAATAATATATTATAGAAACTGATTACTGCTCTTTGAATATAAAAGAATTTTGATGTGACTCTCAAACAATGCTAATTCTCAGGTTTTCATATAAAATATCTTGGAATTTTGAATTTAAATGTTATAATGCTGAGGATAAAATTTGTACATGCATACATACATAAAGTACTATATTTTTTCACTCTAAACAAAAATTTATTTGCATTGTGAATAGCAGTATCATAATTATTTCTGACCTTTTATTCTAACAAATACAATACTATAAACTATTAAATTAATTACATTAACTAAAATATTTTACATTATGAGTAAATGTAGCTCAAAACAATAATTTCTATTCTGCTGCCTATTAGAATAAGAAGCTAATATTTATTTGCTATATTTATTCAAATACAAAAATAAGTTGTATGAAAAAAGCATTATATAAACTGAAACACATTTTAAGATTTCAGTTAATAATGATTTGTTTTGTTGTAATGAATTCCCAATGAATATACATAAACCTGCTTTTCCATTATGGTTTAATTACACAGTCATTAGAAGAAGGAAATTACTAATGAATTCAGCTATGAAAATGGTAGATCATCCATAAAATCATTCACATCATGCCATAATATTTTAAAACATAATTAATGCAGGTTTTGAGGGTTTTGTTTAATAATATACATTTTATCTTAGCTATTGTTTAATTATGAAAATATATAAAATCTATTACTCAGAATCCGTTTGCATGCCATTTCAAATTGAAATTGGTTTTGTGTTAAACATAGAATGGAAAGTATGAAAATTTTCAATATCAAAGGTATTTTCCAGCATAAACCTGTTTTGACACTGAACTTCCACAATTATTTGTAAAAGCTCTTTACTAAAAAATAGTTAATTTTTCAATCTCTATACCTATTATATTCAAGTAATAGACTATAACACTAACATCAAATACATATCATCTATATTGGAGACAATAGTGTCTTAAAATCAGTGTAGATTTTCCAAAGTGAATATTTGGGATGTGGGTATGTGTGTTTATGTTAGATTTATTAACAAAATGCAGTATTTCATGGAAATTTGGTAAAGCAAGTAAGTTAAACTATTAAATTTAAATCACAACTACCATGGATATTTTGTGTGGGACTCTTTATACAGACATGATTATGGCACATTGCTTGTCTTCAAAGAGATGATACTCTAGAAGGGAAGCATAAAACAAATATAACTATACCTATACATAGGTCAAAATCTATCACAGAACGTTTTCATTAAATGGACCTGTCAAAGTGTGTTAACTATCATTAGTATGGATCCCAAAGATAGAATCCATATAATCTGTTCCTCTAAAGCTAAGAGGTCAGATTGTGACTTGTAGTCAGCTATGAAAAATATCTGCTAAGAGATAGCAGAATAAATAAATGAATAAGATATAGATGAAGAATTTAATAAATTACATTTGGGGATATTCAACATAATTTTCTACGGAAAGGTAAAGTCAGCTTAGAATGATAATGAGAAATGTGTATTCTAAAATTTTTGTTTCATCTGAGAATGAAACAATCTATATTATAAAACCTTAAAATATATGACTTTGTCTTCATTATAATTAGTACTTCCTTAAAATCTTTTTGTACTTGCACTCATTCATTATATCATCATTCTAGTGATGATATAATGTTTACATCATGAGATAAAATGAGGTGAATGGTAATGCAACATAACATTAGGTTACTGTGTAAGGATTTCTTGAACACAGGTACCACAGTGCCACGGTGCTTAGAGGGCTACTAGGTGACTAAGAGGAAAGTACTGTATACAGTAAGGAGAAACTGGGCAAAGCGATGATTCACTCCATGGGCAGGATAGAGCTGGATGGTTGAAGACTTTCCCACACTACTCAAAGTTGTAAGAAACTTAATGTATATGAGTTACTTGTTTCTGCAATTTTCCCCATTTAGTGTTTTCAGACTATGTTTGCTGTAAGCAACTGAAACCATAACAAGCTATTCTGCTGATAAGGGAGACTGCAGGACCTTGTACTGAGATTATTGTGTCCCATTTCATTTGTCACAGTATCATTGTTTTCATGAAAACTTAATAATAAGAAAAATTTTGCTTATTTACTCCAAAATTTTCCATATGTCAGATCCAAAGTTAACTTTTGATAACTTAATGATCCACAAATGTGGGAATCTCCACTCCAATAGATAATCTCAAACATATTCCACAACCAACACAAAAGCAATTAGAAAATTGAATCTAATTGAACTTGCATATTAATTGCATTGAAAATCACTTTCGCCAATTTTAGGTTATACTCTAGGACACATAAAGTGATATAATTCCTTTCTTTGAAGTTAAATATATCCAAATAGTAATTATGATAAAACAAATATGAGTGAAATTTCCATGTATATTTTTAGGCCCATTAAAAAAAAAAAAAAAAAACCTGTCAATGCTCTACTCCCCAATTCTCTGTGTCTGAACTCTGATGAAGCGTGCAGTTCAGCATTGAATTGCTGCATCACAAGATGGGATTTAAGATATGTGGAGAAAAACTACCCTCACTAGTCCACATGGAACCTACAGAGTGAATGTTCATTACAGTTTCTTGTTTTAACTGTTTTAATACAATGAGATAGTTCTTAGAATTAGATCTATGAAGCACACTGAATCTGTTAAAATACTAGTTAAAAATTAAAAAAAAAACAACAACTAAACACTCCATCTATCTACTGGTTCAATTCTCAAATGCCTGAATCAGGGCTGAGCCAGGCCAAAACCAGGAGCCCAAAACTGCATCCAGTCTTCTACATGGGTGGCTGAGACCCAGGTACTTGAGCCAGCACCTTTTACCTCTCAGGGGACACAAAGCAGGAAGGTGGATCTGAAGTATGGATGAAACTAGATCTAACACACTCCAGAATGGGATGTGGGCATCCCTAGCAGCAGGTTAACCCACTGCTCCAATAAACACATTTTAGATACTGCTCAGAAGTGTGAAGCTCTATAATAAGCTGATTTGAGAAGGTGACAGACAGGGTACTGATGCCATGGATTGGAGGGTCATCACAAAGGAGGTGGCATCTGAGCTGAGACCCAAATGAAAAGAAGGAGCCAGCTGTACCAAGAAAATGCTCCTGGTCAAATAAACAACATTGTTAGTGGCCCTAGGGAGCTACTCAGTGTGGCAGTTTCTAAGAACAGAGGGACAGATGGTGTGAGTGGAAGGGGGTGAGCAAAGAGACAGCAAGGCAGAGACAGAGGTGAGAAGCAGGCAAGTGTAGATCCTGTATGAACATTTCCTCCTAGTCTCAGTGTACCCAGAAGCCAGGAGCCTTCAGGTTGTAGAGTGGGCAAGACATGGTTTGTGGTTTTTGAAAGATCTCTCTGGCTATTGGACAGAGAAAAGATCACCGGATACAGCGAGGGAGATCAATGAGGAAGTTATCTCAGGTTCAGGGGAGACCAGCAAGCTTTGGTTTGTGTGTTGAAGATGGGAGACTAGCTGATAGGTTTGGAGTCTATTTTGCACATTGAGCCTGAAGGACTTACGGGTAGATTAAATGTATATGGAGAAAACACCTCAAATTTATATTTAACTCTGCCACACTTAAACTATTTGTAATATGTTTATACATATATTCCCAACTAGATTATAATCACTTTGCAACCAGGAATTAGTTATATCTTACCTTTAAGAAAAAAGATTAAAAAAAAAAAACTAAACACAACCAAGAAGATACTGAGATAGAGGTGCTATGGGTGCTATTTTATAGCCTAGTCTATTCTGACAGGTGAATTCCAGGTAAATCTGTCATTCCAAGGGATCACTTTTGTGTTTATATATTTCAATGAATTGTACTCCTTGGAAATCATTGTTATAGACAGGGAGAGAATTTTTCTTAAAAAGTAATGTATCTGTATAGGGAAAAGGGAAGTAAAATCATATAAAATGCAATTTATGCTTTTAAACATTAACCAACTGTTGTATTATATGACTGAATGTTTCCTATTTTAAGACAATATATGAATCATTCAGAAAGTGTCAAGAAACAGTCAAAATGCTTGGATTGACAAGTCACTCATATTAGGAGAATAATATTTAAGTAACGTGCCACATAGTGATGCTTTGATCAATGAAAGACCACACGTACAATAGTGGTACTATAAAATAAAGGAGCTGAAAATTTTCTTTTGGTTAGAGATATCATACCTGTCGTGTCTGATAATCAGGCGTTACTGAGATGTTTGTGGTAATGATGGTGTAAACAAACTAGTGGCTCAGTCAGTGTTATCAAAGTATAGCACATGTGATTTTGTGTGGTACATAATGATAATGAATATAAACATGTTAGTAGCTTGTAGACAACACTGGCATGCTATTATTTTGTTAATAACTTGATAATGTCACCAACCATATTTATAAAAATGTTAACTGTAAAATAGCTTCAGGCAGTTCCTTCGAGAAGTTTTTCCAGAAGTCATTGTTACCATGAGAGATGACAACTCTAAACAAGTTACATCCCACAAAGATCTTCCAGTGCAAGTATATGAGGAAGTAGAAGGCAGTGATATTAGCAAACCTGACCCTATGGAGGCCAAGAATAATGTAGGTGCTTTCATCTTAGTTTTTAACAAAAATATTTTAAAAGTTCAAAAAACATTTTAAAGCAGAAAAAAGTTTATACAATAAAATAGGAATAAAAAATAGATCTATACAGTTGTACTATATGTTTTGAACTGTTATTACAGAGTCAAAAAAGTAAAAAAAAAAACTATAATGTAAAAAAGTTACAGTAAACTTTCATTTATTCTAGGAATAAATTCTATAAATTTAGTATGGAGTGAGCATACCTTTTATAGTCTATGGTAGTCTATATTAATGTTCTAGGCCTTCACTTTCACTCACCAGTCATTCAGTGACTCATGCAAAGCAATTTCTAATCCTGTAAGCTTCAAATCTTTAAAGGTGTATAATTTTTAAATTTTTATATTGTACTTATATTCTTATTGTATATTTCACATGTTTGTATATTAAACACAGAAATATTTATCACTGTGTTACAATTACACTGTAGTATACAGTGCAGAAACTTGGTGTCCAGGTAAATGGCCTGGGAACACCAATCTATACCAGGTAGCTCAAGTTTGCAGTAGGCTCTACAACTTTGGTTTATGTAAGTACACTATATAATTGTATTAATTAGCTTTTTATCACTATAATGAAGTGCCTGAAACAAGCCACTTACGGATACGAGTTTATTTTGACTCGATTTTGGATGATCTCAGTCCAAGATCAGATAGGGGCCCTTGGTTCATACTCAGGTGAGAGTTTACCTCCTGGCATAATCCCCAGGCAGCCTAGAACACCCCATGAAAAAAGGGAACAAATACAGAGAAATGATGTCATAGTGAGGTATACCAATTAGAGACAGCAGCTGGGGACCCAAGTCAGCTTTTTAAACAAACTTTCTTATCAGAACTACCTTTTGAAAGCATGCCACCAGTGACTTAAGGACATCTCACTAAGCCACATCCTAAACACCATAATTGTGGTAAGTTCCCTCTCTTTTAGTATCATTGGCTTATGACTCGGAATTTTAAAGTTCAGCACCAATTCATGAGCCAAATCTTGTTCAAGGCATAACATTCTGTACTAGATTCCCCAAAACCCATGTCCTTGTCACATAATTTATACAATCATTCTATCCCAATAGTTTAGAATCTTAATTCAGTATTAATTCTAAACTCCAAAGTCCAAAATCTCATGTGATACTCAAACCAAACTCTTCCAGCTGTAAAACTGTAAAAATCTAAGTGTCATTCAATGATGGGCTAGGCACAGGGCATACATGTCTATTACAAAGGAGGGTAACAAGCAGAAAGAATTAAACGGAAGAAAGCAAGATAAAACCTAGTACAGTAAAAATGTAATCCTAAATCTTCATCACCAACACCTGGTGAACACTATGTCAAGGTCTAGGCTCCCAAGAGATTAGGGAATCCCCAACTCCTAAGGCTTTTCTGGTCTCAGCCAAGTTCTATTTCTCACATGTTGGAGTCTTCTTTCTGAATTGCACTATTAGGGACTGTCTGTTCTGATCCTACATTTCTGCTTGAAATGGCCTTAGTGGGGAAAACTTGCAGTGGCAAGTCTCTCCCTAGGTCCCTGGTTTGTCCAAGACTTCCTTTGAAATCTAGGAGGAGACCTCCATTGCTCATGGTCTTGCTCACACATAGCTGCACTCTGGGGCTGCATGCAGGTGTCTGTGGCTTTCCTGGTGGTAGTGGCAGATTGCTGGCCACTTTACCTTCCTGGGATCCCTGTACTGACTTCACTCTGACATCATCACTGTGTATCACTCCATCAGGCTTTCCATGCATGGCAACACAATTCTTTCTGACATCCTAGAGTTTCATTTGAGATTACAGGGAGGCTGCTGTGAACACACAGCTCTTTTAATCCCGATGTCTGCAAACCCAGCATCATGTGCATGAAACCACATTTCTGCCATCTGCATTACCTGTGGTTGGGCCTGCTTGAACTGGGGATGGTGCAGCCTTTGAGCACTTAGCAGACAAGACATAATCTGGGCCGGCGCCGCGGCTCAACAGGCTAATCCTCCGCCTTGCGGCGCCAGCACACCGGGTTCTAGTCCCAGTTGGGGCACCAGATTCTCTCCCTCTTCCAGGCCAGCTCTGTGCTGTGGCCCGGGAATGCAGTGGAGGATGGCCCAAGTGCTTGGGCCCTGCACCCCATGGGAGACCAGGAGAAGCACCTGGCTCCTGCCTTGGGATCAGCGTGGTGCACCGGCCGCAGCGTGTCGGCTGTGGCAGCCATTTGGGGGGTGAAGGAATGGAAAAAGGAAGACCTTTCTCTCTGTCTCTCTCTCTCACTGTCCACTCTGCCTGTCAAAAAAAAAAAAAAATCTGGAGTTGATGCTGGTGAACTGTGCCCATGAACCTCTAGGGTAAAACCACATCCATACACGGTCACTATTGAGTAATTATATACTGATACATGTACTCTGGTCAGTGGTTTTTAAGGATGATAAGGAATATAGATCAAATATGTTTGGTAAATTGGTAATAAGAATATTTGTGTAAGAGGTGTGTAGACAAACTTTTCTAAATGAGCAAAATCTATGAAGATATTTGTGTCTTGTGACTGGTCAACAAACATAATATCAGCTCAAATTGGCCACAGCACTGCTTGGGGTGTTTCTGGGAGTAAGTTCTGATTGAGAATTATTTTATCCAGCGTTCTTTAAGAATAGCTGATTAGCACATTTTCCTCCACAGAGTAGACCTAGCCAAGTGAATTGAAAGCTTAAAAAAAAAAAAGACTTGTTACCCTGTGCAACAGAGAACTCTTCTGTAGGAAATGTTTTCATATTTTATCTGCCACATCCTTTTCTGGTCCCCTTGACATTCTCTTTATACTCAAACTGGAACACTGGCTCTCCTGGGAATCCAACCTGTAGGACTCCAGAATAAAACAGCAGCATTAGCTCTCCCGGACCTCCATTCTGATGACCAGCTTCACATATTTTGGGCTTGCCAACCTTCATAACTGTGTCAAACAATCCCTTATAAAAAACAAATAGGTAGGTAGGTAAATAGATAGATTGTTCTGTTGCTCTAGGGAATCCTGATTAATATATATTTTGGTTGGAAATAATTGAAAAATTTTTGGATGGTGTGTTTAAAGTAGGATCTTTATAAGTGGCATATAATTTTGAATTTTTTTTTTTATTTGACAGGTAGAGTTATAGACAGTGAGAGAGGGAGATGCAGAGAGAAAGGTCTTCCTTCCATTGGTTTACTCCCCAAATGGCTGCCACGGCCGGCGCAGCACCGATCTGAAGCCAGGAGCATGGTGCTTCTTCCTGGTTTTCCATGCTGGTGCAGAGGCCCAACCACTTGGGCCATCCTTCACTGCCCTCCTGGGCCACAGCAGAGAGCTGGACTGGAAGAGGGGCAGCTGAGACTAGAACCCAGTGACCATATAGGATGCAGATGCTGCAGGTGGAGGATTAACCAAGTGAGCCAAGGCACCAGCCCCGATAATTTTGAATTCTTATTGTTACTTAAGTACTGTATGTTCACTCTTGCTTAACCTGGCAAATTTTGAATGCTTCCCTATTCCCTGTTCCTGAAGGCATAAAAGTCCACTCATCTGTTTTCAAGTCTGTTTGTAGAGATTGATGGATAAAGAAAGCTAACCTGAAAATTCAAAACTAAAAATTTCATGACTCATAATCACCCTACATCAGACTCCACACTGAACACAGTTGTATTTTTCTACCATATTTAAAGCTCATGTTCATATAAGCAATAGAAAATTGGCAAAGCTGGAAAGAAGAAATATTTCCTGTTCTATCAATTACTATGATCATTAGATATCTAGGTTTCTTTAGATTATTATTTAGCACAGTAAAAAAATCATAAATAATATATGATTTAGAGTCAAATTGAGTGGAGTTCTAATGTACATTGAGACATTTGCTTAAAAACTGTGCTTTATACAATTATAGATATGAGATTTAAAGTAGAACCCATCCTACTGGTGCCTGGTAAATATTAAATTATCTGAAGTATACATGATCACTATTTGATCATGTGCCACAAAGCAAATTTTACAGTAATAGTATCCATTATTATAATTTTTATCAGTGGTAGTATCACTGTATATTCAATTGTTTATTTTCCTACTTAGCATGATAATAAGATATTTTTAAGAGATTTATTTACTTTATAAGAAAGTCAGTGTTATAAGGAGAGACAGAAATTTAGAAAGAGATCTCCTTTTTGTTGGTTCACTCTCCAAATGGCCACAAAAGCTGGAGATGGGCCATATTGAAGCTAGGATCCAGGAGCTCCTCCTGGGTCTCTCATGATTTCAGGTGCCCAAGCACTTGGGCTTTTTTCCGTTGCTTTCCCTGGCACATTAGCAGGGAGCTGGGTCAA
This sequence comes from Oryctolagus cuniculus, assembly GCF_964237555.1. Taxonomy (NCBI): domain Eukaryota; kingdom Metazoa; phylum Chordata; class Mammalia; order Lagomorpha; family Leporidae; genus Oryctolagus; species Oryctolagus cuniculus. Next base: position 119,998,080 of record NC_091433.1, on the reverse strand, counting down.
AAGTGGATCAGTGGGGAATCAAACCTGAGTCCAAAGGGATAATATTGTTACAGGTGGCAGCTTAACTGTAGCACCAGCCCTGATATTAAATATTTATTAATAGCTCTAAAAATAAAGTGACATGATATACACTCCCAAAAGCTTGCAACATCCAGAGCTGCAGCAGACTGAAGTCAGGAGCCAGGAACTCAGTCTGGTTTTCCCATATGAGTGACAAGAATCTAAACAATCAAGCTGTAACCTGTGGCCGTCCAGAATGTACATTATCTGAAAAGGTGGGATTGGAAGTGGAGTCAGGCCTAGAATCCAGCACTTTAACATGGGATATGTAAGTCTTAACCCCTGCACTAAATGCCCACAATCACAGTTCTTTCTGTTGAGAGAGAGAGAGGGAGGTAATGAGGGAGAGAGAAAGAAGGAGAGAGAGTGAGAGCAAGAGCGAGAGAGAGAGAGAGGGAGAGCACATATGTGTGAGAATTCACAAAAATAGGATATATAAGTGCACTTAAAAAGTTCATGGAGAGTACATGTTATGAAAAAAATTTAGGAATTTTTAAAATTGCAATGAAATATCTTGTAATTCCTTTATTCCATAACCTTTTGAAGTGTTCTTATATATGATAATCCTAAACTCTTGTTTTTCCAGATTTTCATGTCAATACCTTTAGATAGGTATGAAGAATTTTTACTGCAGAAGTACAGGGGATTCCTTTAAAGGAAGTTCTTTATGATATTACTGATTTTATTTTATTTTTTGGTCTTCTGCATTGAACATTCTCATTTATATTAACTTTTACCCTTACTGAGTGATCATAATGGGACATATCTCTGTGGGAGGATTAGATCAGATATATACATGTTTGCAATTACATATATATTGCCAAGTTTTATTTCTGAAAGTCTGTCCATTGTGTATTCTCCACCAAGCAAGTATGTGCATTTCCTTATCTTCACAAAATTGCTGGCATTTGCCAGTAGTGATCTTTTGAATCACTGCTACTCATCCTAGGAAATAGGGCTACCAGTATGAAAAATAATCATCTGTCTGCTGTGAACTAAAATTCTAATTAACAGATTTTCAAAAAGAATATAGGGTTCAATGATGTATAAGAATTCTAACAAGTTCTCTAGGAGAGGGAAACACATGCAGAGGAGGATGACATCCAAGAAACAATTGCTAATATCTATTATTATTACTAATCATTATATTTGTGCTGAGGATCCACCTTCTGAGACTTATCCTAGTCAATATAAATGCTGGTAAAAAGCAGTGTGTTCTTGATCACAGTCTCTCCCTTCTCCCCTCTATATTTCTTGTTTTATCCTACTCCAAAGGAAATCTCTCATGGCAAAAAGTCAGTTTGTTTCAAAACAAATTGCATGGCTTCAGGCAAGTGAAAGTTGAGTGGCTTACTATTTGCAGAAATGACTAGACACCAAACATTGGGCAAGGACTGGTATTTAGAACGAGAATGAATTATCTATTATAATCATTGTGATTACACTAAAAGTTCAGCAGGGAAATTTCAAATATCTGTATTTGTCTATCTGCTCATGGCTTATTCCTTTGATCACCATGACAAGTATTTGCAATACTCACTGATGTTCTATTTTCAATGTGGTTAATGTGGAAATAAGTTTTCTTTTGACTTCCTTTGCCAGGGCAGAGCACTGTTGATGGAAATATTCCACCAAGTTATAAGGTTTTCCTTTGCACTTATATTAGTAATGTACTATGATATAATTTCATTATCTATACTGTGAAAAATTTATGCTTCTCAATAATACTAAAAAATAGTTTGAAATCTGATCAGGAAAAACAAAATGTGAGGATAGCGTTTGTGGTATACTTTCTACTTTTGCCCACATTATTAAATATTCTTAATCATGTTGGATTGAAGAAATTATTAATATATTCTAATGTTTTTCTTTTGCTAAATTCTAGTGCTAAGTTGATTAGATGTCTTTAATTCATCCTCTCAAGATATAAAATATACTTCAACAGGAGTTTTTATTCAAAGATGTTTTAAGTTATCTAAAACTTAGCTGAAATTATCAAAGAGCATAACGTCTATATTTAGAATTTAATACTCCAAATAATTTCATAAAGATCACATTTATGTTACAAAACAGTCTATATTATTCTGTTTTGTAATATTATTTACTAATTATAAATACATTTTGCCTGAAAAACAATTTATTGTTTAATGCAGTTAGCCTTTGCATTCTGTTATTGCACATGTTAATTGCTATTTATCAATTATTTAAGAAATTTAAGATTATTAATATTTGAGCTTTCATTAAATTATGCTCTTTAATTTAAGACCCAATTTTTACTGCCTTTAATTTTTAGGGAAAAAAACACTAGAAATGTAATTGAGTGAACTTCCAAGAGACTTTCACTCTATAAGATAGACTCTATATGATACAATCTATATAGAATGCACAAGTTACTTGAAATGAATATGCTGATACTATTTCAAAAGAAACCACTATTTCAAAAGATTCAAAAGGAAGCTTTGTTTTCATTATTGACTGTGCTATGATGATTAGATACCATCATACCTACTCAAGGTCTAGGCTGAGATTTAATTTCTTGAGTAAAATGTGGACAAATTATGATACTAGCATCTAAACTTGGTGCAAATACAAACCGGACATCAGAAAACAGTCTTGTCCACACAAAATTTATGAGATTTAGGAGCTCACCCCTTAAGTCAGAAACACCATGAAGAAAAACATTTTCAAACATGATCACATTATTACATTTCTTCATACTAATTTGGTGATAAAACTTCATCAATATCTATGAGAAATAATGGATATTTTGAAGATGACTTATTTATTTGAAAAGCAGCATGACAGAAAGGAACACACACACATACACACACACACAGAGAGAGAGAGAGAGAGAGAAAGAGAGAGAATTTTCCATCTGCTGGTTCACTCCCCACATGGCCACAACAGCACTCCCAGGGTTGGGGACCAGGCAAAGCCAGGAGCTAAGGTCCCCATCCTGATCCTCCCATGTGAGTGGCAAGGCCCATCTTTTGGTGCTTTCCCAGGCATATTAGCAGGGAGCTGGACTATCAACAGAACAGCCAGGACTCCAATAAGCACTCCTATGGAGGATGCCAGCACTGCAGGTGGCAGCTTCACCCACTGCATCACAACATCAACCTCAATAATGGAGTTTTTAAAGTCATGGGATATTTGTCACATTTTAATATTTAAAATAGTCTATATTTTAATAAATTTTTAAAAATTTATCTGGAAAACGGAGATAGAAGCAGAAGCCAGAGAGAAATTTTTCATCTACCAGGTTTACTTCTCAAATGCCACAAATGCCCAGAGATGTGCCTAGTCAAAGCCAGGAACCCAGAACTCCATCTGGGGTTCCCATGTGGATGGCAGGGACCCAGGTCAGCCATTATCTGTGGTCTCCCAGGATGCCCATTGTCATGAAGCTGAATCAAAAACAGAGCAGTCAGGACACCAATATAAGATGAGGGCATCCCTATGGCATCTAAACAGCCTGACAAAATACCTGCCCCACATGGTTTATTTAAGTCATTTGAATGCTTGATCTAACTTAGTCCAAAGTAATTCTAAAGGCAGAAAGAGAGTGAGAGATCTTGGATGAGAGATCTTTCGTCCACTGGTTCATTCCTCAAATGCCCACAACAGGCAGGTCTGGGCCAGGCTGAAGCCAGAAGCCAAGAACTCCATCTTCCCCATGTGGGCAGCAGGATCACAAGCAATTTAGACCATTATCTGCTGCCTCCTAAGCACGTTAGCAGGAAGCTGAACCAGAAATAATACAGCCAAATATTGAACCAGGAACTCCAATAGAGGATGCAGGTGTCCCAGACAGCAAATTTATCTGCTGTGTCAGTCACCCATCCTAACGACTCCGAATTAATATAATTTCTTAATGAAAGTTTGAATATTTAACAATATTAAATATTTAATAGGATGGATTAACAAATTTTACTACCATAATAATTAGCTTTTACTATGTAAACTCTGGCTATATCTGATATCTTTTAGAACTCTGTCTTTTTTTTTTTTTTTGACAGCCAGAGTTAGACATTGAGAGAGAGAGAGAGACAGAGAGAAAGGTCTTCCTTTTTCCGTTGGTTCACCCCCCAAATGGCTACTATGGCCAGCGCATTGCTGCTGGCACACTGTGCAGATCCGAAGCCAGGAGCCAGGTGCCTCCTCCTGGTCTCCCATGCAGGTGCAGGGCCTAAGCACTTGGGCCATCCTCCACTGCACTCCCGGGCCACAGCAGAGAGCTGGACTGGAAGAGGAGCAATGGGGACAGAACTGGCGCCCCAACTGGGACCAGAACCCGGGGTGCCGGCGCTGCAGGCAGAGGATTAGTCAAGTGAGCCATGGCACCGGCCAGAACTGTCTTGAATTCTATTCATGAGCAATTTTTCTTAAGAAAAATTGTTGTACTTATACTTTACCTTCTATTTTCTTGAGAAGGAAAAAAGGTAGAGCAAGATTATGAGAGAAGTAGGTTGCTGCTAGAATAAATGTTGAACAGAATCAAATCATTTTAGAATAAAAAGGAGGAAGAAACAATTCTTATACTATAGTCTTATCTACTTCAGAAAAGGATTTGGTTTGCTGTTTAGCCTTAAAATTCCCCTTGTTATGCACTTTAGGAAGATCCACTATGTTCTTCAATATGTATGTGATAACTCAGTGTGATCCTGGCAAGCTACTTAGCAACTCTGCCATGCCTCTGTTGGACCAACCATAAAATAAAGGTAGCAGTAGTAATTTCCTATTATGTAGAATCCTTGCGAGAATTACACTTCCTGTTATGATAAGGTCGCTGAAATGACTACATTTTAGGTGTCCATTAAATATAGATATGATTAATAATTATGTTGATAATGCTCTTTATAATTCACAGAGTGTTTAAACATAGAGACACCTAATTTTGGTTCTCAGTTTGTCAATTTGATTCAACATTTTTTCAAATTAGAAGTAAGAGACTTTATAAATTTTATAGGAAGAATGATGACAATGCAGATTGATTTGATTCACTGATGCCACATACACGTGTTGAAATGTTGCACCATACCACATAAAATGTACATGTATTATACATTAAGCAAACATTTTTTAAAAGGTCTATAGCCTAATACCTGGATCTGTGATTTGTTGATTGCACATGACAAAAGGGAATTCGCAGATGTGCAAAAACCTAAGGATGCTACTATGGAAAGGGTATCTTCGTCTCTACCCCGTGATTCTAATCTATTTACACAAATCTTTACAAGTGGAGTTTTCCTGGCTAATGGGGTCAGAGAAAGAGGTGCTGTGATAGATGTTAGGTCATATAGATGGCATTGTTGGTTGGATGCAATGTGTTAGAAGATGAGGAGGGGGCTGTTCTGCAAGGAATGCAGGGCCTTTTGGAAAGAAAGGGAAAGGAAACACATCCTCCCACAGACTCCAGAAAGGAAGGCTTGAGGTACCGTTTTAGCTCCCTGAGACCCATGTTGTAGTTCTAACCTATGTAGCTGTAAGATAAAAATTGTGTTGTAAACCAGTACCTTTGTGTTAATTTTTTTAAATGTAGGAATGGAAAATAAGTACAGTAACAAAAGTCTGCTCAAGATCCGCCACTAGTATATCAGATTTTGTAAAGGTGTAATGGAAATGTTGTTTTTGAATATCTGAGAATGCTCTATTTTCAATGCTCCAGCCAAAACAGGTCTGACAATCGATGGTAGACCAAATGTTAATGGAGTAAAGCTTCCCTCATGTGGAAGCAGAGAAAATGTCTGAAACCAAAATAATAGGTTGCACATTTTGAAAATTTCACCTTAAAGAAAACCTCCGGTAAGTTCAGCAAGTTCTGTGGGCTGTTAAGGGAATCATTAGTAGCATGAAAGCATCCCCTAGTGAAACTGGAATAGAGATATGGAAGGTGAATGAGTTTGGATAACATTGTATGAAGGCAATAGATGACAAGGAGGTTGTATTCCTAAACAGACTCTTTCCAATAAGAGACAGTAATGACTCCAGTAAGTGGACTATTCTCAGCCCTCAATCACTGTTCCTCCTTTTCTGGATAGAGGCTGGAAAAGCAATGAAGCCTCTGCTTCCAGTTCTAGCCTGTCCTGCTATTTTCAGTATTTCCATTCTACTATATTATATACAGAACAAGAGAGAGGATCTGATCAAGTGTCCTTCAGAGAAGACCCATCATAACCAGTGAACATATTCTCCTTCATGTTCCACCTCCCCCCCACACACACACTCACAGAACATTGGGATTCTTAATAATTCATCATAATCAATATTCTGTGTTTCTGGCTAAAGTCTAGCTATTGACAGGAAACAAGAGCATTTGTCGATGGTGTTTTTCAAAAGTGAAATAAAAACAAAATTATTGTTGAATACATTTCAACAGCTGTACTAGCATCATAGGGAAGTTCAGACACTGAGTAAATATGCATAGAGTTGAATATGCATCAAATGTAGGTCGGCCACTCTTACAGGCAACAAAAGCAAAACTAGCTTCGGACTATTGTTTCCATGGAAACTTGAAGTCACTGCAATTGTCAGCCTTATGTAAGGCTCTGCCTTGAAAACTCTGTATTAGAATGGCGGCATCAGATAGTTGAGAATATTTTGAAAGAACATATGTTTTAGACTTTCAGAGTATAGATTTAATACATTTAATCTCTTGCCATTATTATAGCCTAAACATCTTTCCTATCTCTGCCATCTGTATTCCTCCTTTGTTGAAGAAAGTCACAATCAAAATGGTCTTGTGATCATCATCTAACCAGATTCTATTTCTGAACTTGTCTCAGTCTAACTAATATTGGACTTTGGAGAAAAAGATTATTTTTTTTTAAAAGATTCATTTTATTTATTTGAAAGACAGAGTTCCAGAGAGAGGTAGAATCAGAGAGAGAGGTCTCCCATCTGCTGATTGACTTCCAAAATGGCTGCAACTGCCAGCACTGAGCTGATCTGAAGCCAGGAGACAGGAGTTTCTTCCGGGTCTCCCACGTGGGTACAGGGGCCCAAGGACTTGGGTCATCTTCTAGTGCTTTCTCAGGCCATAGCAGAGAGCTGGATTGAAAGTGGAGCAGCCCAGACAGGAACCAGCTCCCATATGGGATGCTGGTGCTGCAGGCTGGGTCTTTAACCCGCTGCGCCACAGCACCTGCCCTGAAAAAGTTTCTTAAGAAACACATATAAATGATGTGTTTTAAATGGCCTTATATCTTCTCATTTTGATTATGGGATGATCATAGTAAGCCCTATGTATTCTGCTTTTACTGTCCAGTATATTTCTCTTTAGCTTACTCTGCATTGTTTGTGAGCTCCTAACTAAAAGTCACTCAGTTTATCTTCTTCCCAGGCTCTATCTACCACTTAAAAAGTTTTGTCAACCATTTTCTCCTGCTTTAAAAACTCCTGCCTCTTTCTGAACAATTGCCCCATTAAGCCCTACCACAGAAAAATTGCAGATTTATTGGTTAATATCTGATGCTTTCAATACATGTAAACATTGTGCACTGTCAAAATCAGGATAAACAAACCTATATATTCAAATTATATTTCTTTATAATGAAAATATTAAAAATTTTTCTTCTATGTCGGCACTGCGGCTCACTAGGCTAATCCTCTGCCTTGCGGCACCAGCACCCCGGGTTCTAGTCCCAGTTGGGGCACCGGATTCTGTCCCGGTTGCTCCTCTTCCAGTCCAGCTCTCTGCTGTGGCCCAGGAGGGCAGTGGAGGATGGCCCAAGTGCTTGGGTCCTGCACCCGCATGGGAGACCAGGAGAAGCATCTGGCTCCTGGCTTCGGATCAGTGTGATGTGCCGGCTACAGCGGCCATTTTGGAGTGAACCAACGGAAAAAGGAAGACCTTTCTCTCTCTCTCTCACTGTCCACTCTGCCTGTCAAAAATTTTTTTTCTTCTATTTTATTTCTTATAAAATATACATTATATTATTATTATCTATAGCCACCCTACCCTGAAACAGAACCCTAGAATTTCTTTTTTGGGAAAAATTAATTTTTCAAAGATTGATTTATTTATTTGAAAGGCAGAGTTACAAAGAGCAAGAGGCAGAGAGAGAGAGAGAGAGAGAGAGAGAGAGAAAACTTCCATCTGCTGGTTCACTTCCAAAATGGCTACAATGGCCAGAGCTGGGTCAATCCGAAGCCAGGAGCCAGGAGCTTCCTCTGGTTCTCCCACATGGGTGCATGGGTCTAAAGACTTGGACCATATTCTGTTGCTTTCCTAGGTGCATTAGCAGGGAGCTATGCTGCAGCACAGGCCCCAGACAATGTATGTATTTTTAACATTATACACTTTTAATTGAGGTGCATTTTTATCTCTACAGATAACCGCTATCAAAATATCCTTAGTATTCTATACCTATAGAAACATTAAATATATTTTATTATATATATACAGTTTTATAATTTTATATTTACTCATGTATACTATACCATGGGCCCTGTTACTCTATGAGTATGCATCTATTAATAGCTCCAGGCCTATTAGAAATTTTGTAGTTTATAATTTCGCTTTAAGTTATGAATTGCCTGAAATATGCAAATTAAGACAGATCTTAATATCCTTTCATTGCATGTTTTATTTCTTCCAAACATGTCTGCTCTAAACTCTCAAATAGCACAAATATCCATAAAAATAGAGCAATTGAGTTCAAGTGGAGACTTCATGTGGTCAATTAAGCAGTGAGTTTTTTTAAGCTTCCAAATAGCCTTAAACTGAGAATGTTTTATTAAAGTGATTATTTTACTTTTAATGGCTGAAATATTTCTAGGCCTTGAAAGCATATCCATTCCTTAAGAGCTCCTTAGAGAGAATGAGTGACCTTTATCATCAAAGCACTAAATGAGAATACCATTGGCATAGCAGTATTATCATAAAGCAAATTTAGAAACCAGATTTCTGAAAGGGCATGGAATTGGCATAATGGAAAAGGCCAAGGATGAGTCCTTGTGGAATTTTCCCATGTATTGAAGATAATGCAGATCGACTGGAGTGAACCAGTTTCTTCCTATAGGAATCTGCAACAAATTGAGCATGGGGTTATGAAAATACGGTATCACTGCAGAGGCCCTTCTATAGCCATGCATATAGGTTATTATGCCTTAAATCTTCTTCAACAGATAGCACCAGGTCCAGATTGATGCATTCCACTCTAACCATTCCTTAACTCCTTCTCAGTGATCAGTCAATGAAATGCAATACAGTTAGTTGATTGTAGAACATAAAGTTCAGGTCATTATCATGTGAATATCAAGCACTGAGTTTAGAGGTGTAATGTGAAACTTTTACACCAAAAATATGATGAACTTTGTGATAATAACTTGATGGTGTTTTAAATGCACAGAAAGGCATAGTACAGAATGTAAATCATAACATAATCTTTCCCTTTTATTTTCTTACAAATAAACATGTTTGTGCGCGCACACACACACATACAAGATTAGAACAATAGGCCAAAAAATCCAGTTTTTTTTCTATGTGTCTGTAATCACCAAGGTTATGAAATAGAAATAGAATATAGGAACAGCTAACTGAGAGTTTCTATAAAAGTAGCCTACAACTAAAGTTTTCCAGTGACACTATTTCTAAAATATTGGTACTGGGAAATTTTAGAAGTTTATTAATCAAGGCTTAATATGCATTATACTGCATAATGAAAACATACTTTAAAAGGATAAAGTGTGGCTGGCGCCGTGGCTCACTAGGCTAATCCTCCACCTTGCGGTGCCGGCACACCGGGTTCTAGTCCCGGTCGGGGCGCCGGATTCTGTCCCGGTTGCCCCTCTTCCAGGCCAGCTCTCTGCTGTGGCCAGGGAGTGCAGTGGAGGATGGCCCAAGTGCTTGGGCCCTGCACCCCATGGGAGACCAGGATAAGTACCTGGCTCCTGCCATCAGATCAGTGCGGTGCACCGGCCACAGCGCGCGGGCAGCGGCGGCCATTGGAGGGTGAACCAACGGCAAAGGAAGACCTTTCTCTCTGTCTCTCTCTCTCTCACTGTCCACTCTGTCAAAAAAATAAAAAAAAAAAAGGATAAAGTGTGTGATATGTGAACATTTGAATAAATGATTTATAGGTTGTATGTATCAATATATGGATTTATAAAAAATATTCAAAAATGAGTAGAAATTCAGGTAAATTTACAGATAAGGTAACATAAAGTAAGTAAGGAAGGAAGAAAGTAAAGGAAGAAGGGAGGGAAGAAAGCAGAGAACAAAAGAGAAAGGGAAGTATCATTGTATCCTTAGAATTGTATCTCAGAATTACATTGAATCTGTTCTACATGTTAGTATCAAATTAACATGACAGTTGATGAGAATTGTGTTGTGGTAATTATCATGCATTTGCTGTGACCCTGAGAATCTAAGTTATTTAAAGATTCCTTTAAGAATAAATAATTAAAAATGCTCATTTGATAATTAAAAGTTCTAGGAAGAGAGCTGTTCAAATCAGTTAGATCCTTCCCTCCTTCCCTCCTACCGCCTCACCTCGCCTCGCCTCACCTCGCTTCACCTCGCCTCGCCTCCCCTCGCCTTTCTTTAAGACCTTCCATCTGTTGATTCACTCCACAAATGCCTGCAATGGCAGAGGCTTGGCCAAGTTGATGCCAAATGCCAGGAACTCAATCTTGGCTTCCTATGAGTGACGGGGACCCAAGTACTCAAGCCGTGAACAACTGCATTCCAGGGTCTCCATTGGAGGGAAGCTGGAATTAGGAGCCAGAGAAAGGCATCAAACTAAGCTCTTTAATAAGATAATCATAGGTGTCTTAACTTTTTTAACTTTTAAAATATTTATTTATTTACTTGAAAGTCAGAATCACAAGAGAGAAAGGGAGAGACAGAGAGCTCTTGCATAGAGTGGTTCACTCCCCAAATGGCCACAATTGCTGAGACTGGGCTAGCCTGAAGCCAGGAACCAGAAGTTTCATCTGGGTATCCCACATGGGTGCAGAGGCCCAAACACTTGGGCTATCTTCTGTTGCTTCCCCATGCTCATTAACAGGGAGCTGGATTGGAAGAGGCAGCTGGGATTCAAACTGGTGCCCATATGGGATGCCAGTGCTGCAGAATGAGGCTTAACCCACAACACCAGAGTGCTAGCCCCCACAGGTGTCTTAACTTCTAGGCCAAACATCGGCCCCTTAGTTAGATCTGGATACTTTAAATGCCCACTATTTTTTTGTATAGTGCCTAAATCTTCATTTTTCATAACTTACTTTTTTTTATCAAATTAGACAGTTTTACACTGAATGAGACAAAAGGAAACTTCAATCACCAATAGTTTACATATAAGCTTGATTCCAGTCTTAATGAAAAGAAGTAGAACAAAAACAAAAACCCTTAAGAAAGCTTCCATATTACACTCCCATTTTGTGAACTGGCAGCTGTGACTGCTCCTTAAATCTTTGATTGTCTGCTGCTCTCTGTGTAACAGGCTATAAATCACACAAAACCCACAACTATAACTCACTGAAGGGGATGCAAAGACAGGTATGCACCATTAGTCACCTGTTGTGATACACGGAACCAGTTTTTAAACATAAACTGCAGACATCCTGACCAATACAGCAACATAAGACATTCACACCACTGACTAGTGACGACCGTAATGCAATGACATGAGGGACTGTTTGGAAACACCATGGCACCAACTCCTAAGAGAACAACTACTCTACTTGAAATTCACAGCTGGTGAAATGATGCCGACTAATTTAATTGTGAAAAACTCTAAGTTCTACTTGGTATGCAGCCAGATATGTGAACATAACCACAGAAAAGGTTAATGTCAGTTAAATTCAAGAAGAGCATGAGATGGAAACTGAACTCTGTCATGTTTTTTAAAAGTACATACTATTTGTTGTGGTATCCTCAACTATTGCCCCTAACTTTATGCTATCATAGAACTACAATAAAGTCATCACACTGTGGGTTATGTGAGAGTGTGCATATGCTATTAAAACCAGGAGTCGTTTTATATACTGCTAAATATACTTGATTTCTTGATTTTTCTAAAGAAGTATGAAAAAACTTTATCCTTTCATTCACACAAAAGCCTTTTTATTTTTTGTCTGTATTTATGCTTAAGTATTATCCTCCTTCTAGTTTTTGCCAATTGGACTGGCACATTATTATTTTGCTTTTCATGTATCATTTCAACTGGGAGACCAATTAATCTATATAACAATTGTTAGTCACTCAGGTTTCTCTGTTGGAGGTACTAATACATGTTACAGTGAGTTTTTTTTTCCATTTGAAGTATTCTATGCATTTTCTTTTTCTGTTGGCTTACATTAACTCCTTTCATCCTTTTGCTATTAATTCTTGTTTGAGGTAATACCAATTCTTAGAATCTGTATTTGACAACTTTGCTTATATTATTCTCCTTTTATCTATATATGATTCATTTCTTAGTATAATAATACAATTCATCAGATGTTCATTTACAATTTGCATTTTGCTATCTTGTTTTTATTTAATAAAAACTCCCAAGTCCACAGTCAAAAATATATTTTCCAAAACCACAGGGAATCTATGGTATTCTAGTTTTGCATTTGTTCTTATTTTCTGGGTATTTGATGTAGAATTTAAATATTATAAAGAAAGATATTATTCTTAATATGTATGTTATCTTTATTTTTTTCTGACATTTTTTGTTGGAGCCCATCTTCTTTGGCCAATATTGGCTACTTCTACTTTATGTATTAATTTTTAGATTGACCTGCTGTTTTCATGTCTATATTATTATTACTTCAAAGAAAAAGCTTTGGGGGTTGTATAATTTATCATATTTTTTTATCTCTTGTTAATTTATATTCATAATAATTTCAATGATATTTTTATCTCTTGTTAATTTATGTTCATAATAATTGTATCTGTTTCATACTTTTTAGAATCTATTATAATTACTCTTTACATCCTTGATATTGGATGACTATGTGAAGGATGTCCATTGAGGCAAGTGCTTGGGCTAGTGGTTAAGACTCGGGTTAGGACACCTGCGTCTCATTTGCTGTGCCTTAATTTGATTCCTGGCTTTATTGAGTTCACTGTTAGGCTCAGTCTTTTGATTCTAACTGCCTGCTAATCTAGACCCTGGAAAGCAGTAGTGAAGGCTCAAGTAGATGGGTTCCTGAAACCTATGTGGAAATGTGATTTGAGGTCCCTGCTCCTTCTCCTGGTGTGATACAGTCATCTGGGTGAGTAAATTAGCAGATGGGAGCTCTTTGAGAGAGAAAGACGGGGGTGGGGGGGGAGAACAGAGAGAGTGCTTCTGAGTCATGAGTAAGCAAATTAAAATATTTAAAATTTTTTAATCATGTTTAAAGATTCATTTTATTTATTTTAAAGGTAGAGTTACAGAGAAGGAAAAAGAGAGACAGAGAGAGAGGTCTTCCATCTGCTGGTTCACTCCCCAAATGGCCACAATGGCCAAGGCTGGGCCAGGCCAATGCCAGGAGCCAAGAGTTTTTCCTGGTTATCCACTTGGATGCAGGGGCCAAAGCACTTGAGCCATCCTCTTCTGCTTTCCCAGGCATATTATCAGGGAGCTGGATTCTAAGTGGAGCAGCTGGGACTTGAACTGGTGCCCTTGTGGGATGCTGGCTATATAGGTGGGTGGCAACTTAACCCATTATGCAACACCACCAGTCCCAATTTCCATCATTTTTAACATATGTAAGCATGTAAGGCTATACATTTCTCTTGAGGTACATTAATAAAATTTCCCTGCAAATTTCTTTTGTTAGCTTAATTTTATCCCTACAAAATATGAACACAATTTTATTATAATTATTATGTAACCAATTACATGTTGTTAAGATCCAAATTTTCTTCTTTTAAAATTACTTTTCTGCTTTGACTTTTACAGTTTTTAATCTTTTAACATTTGAATTATAAAGTGCTTGCAATCTGTAAATATTCCATGAGCAAAAATAGCTGCATAATTTTAAGTGTAGGATATAGAGTTCCACATCTTTTCATACTTATAGTTGTGATGTGCAGCTATTCCTTATATTTTCTATAGATTTGTTCTACTATTAATTATTTTTCACTTTTAAAAAAGATTGTTTCACTTATTTGAAAGGCTGAGCAATAAGAGAAGGATGGAAGGAGGGAGGAAGGGACGGAGAGAGAGGTGGGTGAGAGAGGGGAGATCATCCATCCACTGGTTCACTCCTCAAATGCCTGTGATGCACAGCTCTGGAACAGGCTGAAGCCAGGAGCCAGGAGGACCATTCTAGTCTCTCACATGGGGTGTGGGGGCCCAAGCATCTGGGGCATCTTCCACCGCCTTCCTAAGTGCATTAGCAGGAAGCTGGTTCAGGAGCCAAACTGGTACTGTGATATGGGATACTAACGTTGCCCAAGGTGGCTTAACCCATTGCACCACAGTGGTGGCCTTGCAACTATATTAAAGAAGAGTGTTAGAATTCCTAAAATTCTTGTTTCATATATTCCAAATTATATTGGTCTTATACAATTAAATATATTCATATAAACTGAATGTTCAATCCAAGATTAACAAAAACTTTAAGACAGAAACAATAGAAATGAATGAGCCCACATTATGAGAAGTAGTAAAAGGGCAAAGCCCATCATAATAAACTTACAGCAGATAATCAGGTTTTTACCTGATGTCATCCTCATGCCTTCCTTCAACTTTCAACAGAGGATCCCTTTGGCCAGATTCAAGAAGAAATAACTCTGTTAACAAAAGCCATCAGGATTCAGCTTCTTGTTCAGAGACTAGATTTGAGACAGTTGAAAATAGAATCTGAAGTTTCCAGGAATTTCCACTTGGTCTTTCCCATCATTGTTGTGTTCACTCCAAGTGCCTAGAAAAATTATAGTAGTTACGGCATTCATTTCTTGTTTAGATCCCAATTCTGCCTGCTGAACGCAAGTAACTATGGAATGCATTTATGTCTTCACTAGATCTACTATAAGATTATAGGAGAGGAAAAAACTTTTCCTCAACTTCCTTCCTGGTTGAGACCTGAGAATTAAGCTGACAAAGACAAATTCACAGAAGAAAAGTGTACCATTTTATTATATTTTATTTTTACATTTTAAAATCTTTGCATGTGGGCCAGCGCCGTGGCTCAATAGGCTAATCCTCAGCCTTGCGGCGCCAGCACCCCAGGTTCTAGTCCCGGTCGGGGCACCAGATTCTGTCCAGGTTGCTCCTCTTCTAGTCCAGCTCTCTGCTGTGGCCCGGGAGCGCAGTGGAGGATGGTCCAAGTCCTTGGGCCCTGCACCCACATGGGAGACCAGGAGAAGCACCTGGCTCCTGCCTTCAGAGCAGCGCAATGCGCCAGCCGTAGCGGTCATTGGAGGGTGAACCAATGGCAAAAGAAGACCTTTCTCTCTGTCTCTCTCTCTCTCACTGTCCACTCTGCCTGTCAAAAATAAAAAAAAAATTAAAAAATAAAATAAAATAAATAAATCTTCTCATGTGCAGAAGCTTCACAAAAAAGAAGTGAAAAACCCTGAAAAGTGGTTCAGTGGTTCAACTTGTGAACCTTTGTACCTTTTTAACAAAGGATGATAAATTATGGAAAACTAATTAGGGAAAAGAACAGTAAGATAGGTTTCTTGTGGAAAGTTACAAGAGAGTGACTAGAATATATTTGAGGAAGCTAGTGGGAGTTTCGAGTTGTTTTATTTTATAATCTTTGTTTATGCAATCTTGGTGTCAGCTCACTCTCTTCAGTAATAAAGATCACTCTCCTCATCCTGGTTCAGGAAACCTTTTTTTTTTTTTTTTTTTCTGTGAAGGGTCATTTGGATAATTATAACATCATTTTGGAGCCATATAAAAGTTATAAGCAAAAATTAACCTGCTATAGATTCACTGAATTTTGAGACCTACTTGCAGTTGCCTTGACATGGCCAGACCAAATGATGCCATAAGCCTTATATTGTCTGCAACCTGAACATTTTCCACTCTAGCTTCCTAACTGCCTAAATTATCTACTGGTGGACCACACTCTCAAATTGCCAGTGAGCATTATAAATTCTAAGTTAATAGTTTAACTCCGGAAAGATCCTAGTATCTTCCTCATACTAGTGCATCACATCACTCCAAGTTCCTCTTAGAAATATTTAAAATGTATTACTATGGATCCATGTTGGGATAGCTCTTAAAATAGATACTGAGTCCAGATAAATTGACTATCTCTGAGTCCATAAATTGATCTGTGTACTGAGTATGGAAGGCTGTCTTACTTCCCATGGTAATGATTTCTGTTAGATTTCTGCCCAGCAAAATCAAGTTTTTCTTCTGTATACAGCACATAGAATCTTAATAAGCTGCTCATTATTTCTAGACATCCTGTGTTTAATTAGTCATTCACCAAGCTTCCTGAGAACCAGAACAACCACTTAGCTTTCTGTCCTGGTAACCTATGGTTGTAATTGTACTCACCTTGTTTGTGATGGGTAGGCAACAGTACTGTTTACTCTCTGCTATTCTGGATTCCTATTATTTCCAATAAAATTTGAAAAGTTTTCCACTGACCAGTTTCCTATGTAATCTTACATGTATTCTGAAATTACCAAAAACCCCCTCTTAGATGCTCCTCATTATAAGTGCATTTCTTAATGCCACAGTGAAGGAAATATTCTTTGGGCCCTTCTTGAGGTTATGACTGAGGAAGTGCTGAGTAGCTTACCACTGCAAACCTATCTGAGCAGGTTCTCTCCCCTGAGTTATTGCAATCCTTCACTTAAATGCCAGAAAGGTTCTGACATTTCAAATTAAATCATAGTGTCCCATCATTTATTCTAATCTCTTTATAAGCAAGCTAGAAGGTCGACCCTTTTACCTCTCTGTGAGGAAAATGTTTGGATTGAATGTCATTGTAGAATTAATACAAGAGGTGACAGAAATGTTTCCTGTAATCAGTATCAGCTAAAGTATCAGTATCAGCTAAAGAAGTTGTTGTACTATGGACACCCATTGAAAGAATTGCATATGGAAGTCAAAGGGAAGGCATAGCTCATAATTCTCCTCCTTATTCATTTTTATCCAAATGTACCCTTCACGTATTCAAGCTCCCTCTCTATCTTCAACAATGCCCTTGTTCAGGGAAGGAAGACCTACATTTGAGCACTAATCAACATGGCTAAGTGAAATCAGCCTAGGTTGAGGGACTCCTTCAAAGCCACCACAGAGGAATTTTTGTTTGTCATTTGTTTTTAATTATATATTTTTAGCTTTAGCTTTTAATAATGCTTTTTCAGTGTGGACATTTTTAAAATATTTATGGAAAACTCGGAGTTAGACAGACAGAGGGAAAAGACACACACACACACACACACACATAAAGAGAGAGAGAGAGATACCTTCCATCCACTGGTTTACTCCCCAGATGGTCGCAACAGTTGGGGCTTGGCCAGGGATAAGCCAGGGATTGGAGTGTCTTTTGGATCTCCCACATGGGTGGAGGGGCCCAAGCACTTAGGCCATCCTCTGCTACCTTGCCAGACTTATTAGCTGGGAGCTGGACTGGAGTTGGAGCATCTAGGTCTCAAACCAGCCTCCTGTAATTGAATGAAGATAATTATACAACATAATAAAACTTATGGGGTACAGAAAAGCAGCTTTAAGATGAAAGTTTATAGTAATTAGTACCTACATCCAGAAATTGGAAGGGTATCAAGAGCCGTCAATGCAGTTCAAAACCTAGAAAAACAACAAAACCCTAAACTAGTAGGTCAGAAATTATTAAAATTAGAGAAGTAAACAAAATTGACACCAAAAAATACAAAAGATGGCTGAAATGAAGAGCTGTTTTGTTGAAGAAATAAACAACATTGATACACCATTGGCCTAACTAACCAAAAAAAGAAAAATGGGAGAAGACCCAAATCAATAAAATCAGATATGAAAAAGGAGATGTGACAACAGAAACCACAAAAATAAAAAAGAATCATCAGAACTTACTACAAACACCAATATGTCAACAAAATCTAGAATAAAATGAAACATTTCTAGACACATAATTAAATCATAAAGACATAGAAAACTTAAACAGAACAATAACTTAGAGATTTAATCACTAATAAAGATGCGCCCAACAAAGAAAAGCCTAGGACTAGATGCAGAATTCTATCATACTTTTCAAGAAGAAGTAAGGCCAAAAATCATCAACACAATACTGGCTAATTTAATTTAACAGCACATCAGAAAAATCATTCACCTGGACCAAGTAAGATTTATCCCTGTTATGCTGGAATAGCTTAACATACGCAAATCAGTAAATGTGATACATCACATTTACAAATTGAAGAATAAAACCAATACGATTATCTGAATAGATGCAGATAATATATGTTAATAAAATACAACAACCTTTCATGATAAAAACCTTAAGCAAATTGGGTACAGAAGGAATATTTGTATGGACAATCTAGGCAATATACAACAAATCCATGGCCTGCATAATATTGAATGATAAAAAGTTGGAAGCATTTGGACTACAATTTGGAACCAGACAAGGATGCCCACTTTCACCATTGCTCTTCAGTATAATTCTGGAAGTTTAGCAAGTGACTTTAGGCAAGAAAAAAGAAATCAAGAGAACACAAATTGGAAAGGAGGAAGTCAAATTATTGCTGTTGACAGATGACATGATAAGGGGAACCAAAACACTCCCCTAGATGAATATTTTAATTCATAAGAGAGTTTGGTAAGTTTGCAGGATATAAGATTAAGACAAAAAATCTGTTTTTTTGATAAATATAAAATTTGTTTACCTTAAAAATAATTTAATTAATTAAAAAAAAAAACATAGGGGCTGGCGCCATGGCACAGTGGGTTAATCCTCTGCCTGTGGCACCAGCATCCCATATGGGTGCTGGTTCTAATCCTGGCTACTCCTCTTCCAATCCAGCTCTCTGCTATGGCCTGGGAAAGCAGTGGAAGATGGCTGAAGTGCTTGGGCCCCTGCAACCACATGGGAGACCAGGAAGAAGCTCCTGGCTCCTGTCTTCAGATAGGCGCAGCTCCGGCCGTTGAGGCCATTTGGGGAATGAACCAACCAAAGGAAGACCTTTCTCTCTGTCTCTCCCTCTCACCTCCCTCTACCTCTCAAATAAATAAATAAAAATCTTTAAAAACAAAACATAGCCATGCACCCATCCAATTCTGCTATTCTATTTTTTTTAAAGATTTATTATTTATTTGAAAAGCAGAGTTATAGAGAGGCAGAGGCAGAGAGAGGGAGAGGTCTTCCAACTGCTTGTTCACGCACCAGATGGCTACAATGGCCAGAGCTGCGCCTACCTGAAGCCAGAAGCCAGAAGCCAGGAGCTTCTTCTGGGTCTCCTACATGGGTGCAGGGGACCAAGAACTTGAACCATCTCTACTATTTTCCCAGGCCATCACAGAGAGCTGGATTGGAAGTGGAGTAGCCAGGACTCCAACCAGCGCCCCTTTGGGATGCTGGCATTGCAGGTAGCCGCTTTACCTGCTAAGCCACAGTGCCAGTCCTCTGCTATTCTTTATCACATATTGAGAGCTACACAGGCTCTATCTGTATTTTTAAAATTCTATTTAGTTGATCATGTTAACCATTGAGATATATTGTAAATGAGAACATTCAAATGTGTTCTTACCACCAAATTTAAATGAGTTTGTTTTAAAATTAAATTTCTCATACAGATATTAAAGAAAACCATTCAAAACCAAAACGTGTCTATGACATAGTCTGTACCCTAATATTCTAGTCAAAATGTCTTTTCTTATGCTCAAGCTACCACTTTGCATGGCATGTTCATTGCCAGTGTTTGGAAATATATTCCAAATGCATAATATGTTAACCTTACAGCATAAACACTCTGAACCTTTTTCAAACAAACTTTAGACACAGAAATATTTATGTCTCCTACTTCAGATACCATCCCTAAGTATGCAAAACACAAGCTTCCATAGGTTCTTAAATTATTTTGAAAAGGACGTTGCATAAAACACAATTTCTCTTCAAACAGTCTTTATGATAATTTACTACCCCCTTATATCGCCAATAAATATTTGTATCTGGCATTTGTTTTGTTAATTAACAAATATAGATTGACAGTTTATGTAGCTGTTTATGAGAAAAGAATTTCTGATAATGCCAGCTGTCCACTGTATTAGTAATGCTACAATATTCTAATTAGAAATACACAATACCATTGGAGTGGAACATATTAATTAACACATACACTTTCATTACAATTATAAAATAGTTCTAAGTTATTATATTGTAACATCAGGCAGTAGTTAATCATTTTTATCAACATGTTACTTTTTTTGACTTGCTTTATTTTTCAAATATAATACTCTTTAATTTTTTATGTACTTCAAGGAGATGAAAACAGTTGTGATGAAGGGTGACATGTGTTTTCTTAAAATTCATTACATTATTTAAAATTATGCAGTAAAAATATACAGGACTTAACAGACAAAATGGGATTCAGGGCAAACACTCTAACACTGTTAGAAATACAGAAAAAAAAAACCAAGAATGTAATATAAATGGTAGCAAATTGCATGATTCATGCTTAAGAGATAATTAAAAATCTGCAATATGTGTATATGTTATTTTTTTCCTAGATAAAAACACCTGAATTTATTCAGGAAAGCAGCTGTTATATATGTCAGATTGGCATTACTATGATTAAAATGCAGAAGGTAGTTAGAAGAGAAGTTTTATTTTAGCTCACTGTTTTCAAAGGCTCAGCGTCCAAGATCAGTGAGCACCATTTGTCTGGCATCTCATGAGGCTGGAGCATAGCAATGGCTAAGTGTGTGTAGATGGAGTATCACATGATGAGCCCAGAGCAGAAACAGAAAGGGGGGACACACTTATCTTCTACCCCTTCCAGGGTCTCTCCTTGTAAAGCAACCAGAATTCCCTCATAGGGCTCCTCCTGCATAACCTATGTCAATCTAATCGCTCTTCAAGTCTTCCCCTTTACACATGGGATTCAAATTGATTTCCATTCCTCATCCATTAACATAAGAATTAAGAAATTATGCCTTTAACACATGGGCCTTTGTTTTGGAAAATTTTCATTTTCTAAAACAAGCTTCAAATGAAATTTTATATTTTTAAGTATTCTTTCTCTTTTTTTAGAGGCTATACATATTGTTTTCCCTCTTTATCACTGACTCACATTTAAATCTTAGCATGGCTATATGTAACAATAAAAGGTGGGGCTTTATCTGTTTATTTGCAAGAATATTTTAAAGAAATTGTCTGATTTTGTGTTGTTGGATGCTGATCAGAGGTATATCCTCTGATTTTATAGATAAATGACTGGATATAAGGTACTAAATAGGTGTGAGTGTAGACAAAGAGAGCTTTTAATTTGAGGATTTATACTTTTCCAAGACTCTGAATCTGTCAATAGGTATCCCTTCAAATGTTATTTTTCTCTTATTCTTTCTACCTTTTTTTTAACTTTTGTTAGGAAAAACTCCCTTAATTCATTTTCCTTAATTTCTTTCTTTTTCTTACTTTGATTTTAGAATTTAAAGTTTAGAGATACATATGTAAATGTGTGTGTAGGTATTTCTGTTTCTTCATTCCCTTGACATCTACTCTCCCTTTCTCTCTCCCTCCCATCCTTATTGCTTCCTTTCTACTTTCTCTCATTTTCTACCTCTTTTCTTTCCCATTATCTTTGCCTCTTTGTGTTGATTCCTACAATTCATTGGTATTTTTATTTATTAAAATAAACTATACAAATAATATATTACTAATTGTTTTTCTTCAATTCTTTACTATGTATTTTTATTCTTTATTTATTTTTAAATTTGTTTTCCCATATCAACAGTAATGAATTTCCTCATATTTTTTTCAAGGGTAAGAATCACATTGCAAACAATTTTGCAAAATTGTGTAGTTTCAAGAGTGCTTTACAACAACCAGGTCAAAAGTAAACAGGGGTATTTGTCAATACCTTCTGAAGTGCTATTAAAATATGGAATCTTGAGACTCACATTAGACCTGCTGAATAATGATATCTGGATATACATAGCAGAAATCTTTCATTTTAACAAGTTCTTCATAGTGCTCTTGGATGTTCAATCTGATTCCTACCTATTAACTGTTAGGAAACTGGTGCAGTTGTAGCCAGGTGGCCGCATGACCCAGCTACCTGAGCCAGGCTCCACCCCCATCCTAATGGATTCACTGCTCCTGCTCCCCTGCCCTCCTTCCGGCAAAGTTTTAAAAGCACTGGTTCCTGAACACTTGCTCCCTTGGGCCTTCTCTCCTGCGCTCTCTTGGTTCTTTTCTCTTGGCTCCTCTCCTCTCGTCTCCGTCTCTCTACTCTACCTTCTCTCCTCACTAGCTCCTCTTCTCTGGCTCTCTTATACTCTCTTTCTCTCTCTTTTTCCTTCGCCGCCCCTTCATTCCGGTCTGTTGGGTGTTCCCCAATAAACACTTTCCCTTACTCCAGTGTTCGGTGTGTTTTGCAACAGCTAACATTAATACATAACATTAACCACCCATTAAAACCTCTAACAACATATTCATTATTGAAATAAAGTAATGAAATTCATATGTAATCATCTATTATTTTACTGTTCATTTGTTTTGTCCAAGGAACATTTACTTTTAATGCATTCCATTTTGATCACTGAAGTTATCATTAGAGTAAAATACTTTATATACATTAATATATAGAAAAGATGAGTGGGCATTGTGGCACAGAGGGTTAAGCTGCTACCTGTTGGACTGCATCCAGTATTTGTGTACCTGGTTCAAGTCCTAGGTTGGCTCTTCTGATTCCAGCTTCCTGTTAATGAACAACCTGGGAAGCAGCAGATGATGGTTCAAGTACTTGAATCCCTTCTACCCACATGGGAAATCCAAATGGAGTGCTGGGCTCCTGGCTTTGTGTTGGCCCAGCCCAAGCTGCCACAGGCATTTCAGGAGTTAACTAGCAGATAGAAAACTTCTCTCTTGTTCTGGCTCTGTTACCTGCCCTTTCAAATAAATAAACATTTTTAAAATGAGAGAGAAAATAATATCACATGTGGAAATGTTTAACATGCATCATAACATCAAATGTGGTATTGATGTAGCAATTAAAATGGATTATCAAATAAAATAGAAGGGAAATATAAAAAACAAGAAATTATCAATGATCTAATTAGTATTTAGGATTACGTCCTATACTTATCAAAGTTATTGCTCTTTATTATTTGAAGTTTTTACTGAAAATTGCACCTCATTTTTTCATCTGCTACTTAATTTTTCATATTAATGTGATATTAATACAAAAATAAGATTCAATAGAGTTCATAGATAAAATCCTAATATCATGATATTCCTTTCTTCTGCCCTTCCCTCACCCTTCTTTTCTCTCCTTATCTCCTCTCTCTCTCTCTCTTGCTCCTTTCTTTTTTGTTCAGTGGTAGAATCCTTACATATTTTAAATATATTTTATTGTGACACAATTTGTATGCAATAAAATGCACTCATTTAAATTTATTTGTACGTTATTTACTTATTTACTTGAGAGGTAGAGAGATAGAGACAAAGAGACAGCTCTCATTACCAGATTTACTTCCCAAATGCCCACAACAGCCAAGCCATCTTGTAGCTTGGAACTCAATTCAGATTTCTTATATGGATGACAAGAACCCATCTACTTGAACCATCACCTGCTGCCTCCTGGGGCTTGCATTAGCAAGAGGTTGAAATCAAATTTGAAACTGGGGCTTGAATTCAAGTACTGCAAATGAGACAAGACCATCTTAATTTTTTAAAGTCCAAAACACAGAGGGTAACAAATGCTGACAAGGATTTGCAGAAACGGGAACGCTTATACAAGGTTGGTGAGAATGTAAAGTAGAGCAGCCAGCGTGGAAAACAGTGTGGAGATTTCTTTGAAATCCAGATACATTGCCACATGATCCAGCAGTCCCACTACTGGTATTTACCCAAAGACTTGAATACAGCATATTAAAGAGATACTTGCACCCCCATGTTTATAAGAACACTGTTCAAAATAGCCAAAATTTTGAACCAACCAAGATAAGATATCCAACATCAGATGAAAGGAATAGCACATTATTCAACTATAAAAAAGGATGAAATTCTATCATTTGTAGCAAAATGGTTTCAACTGGAAAACTACATGTTGAATGAAATAAGCAGATACAGAAAGATGAACACCACATGTTCTCCTTACAATGTGGGAATTAAAATTAAAATAATAATCAAAAATAAAAAAGTCTATCTGCATCAATATTGCTTCAAATATAGTTTTGTAAAACTTTGTTTTAGACCTTTGTCAAACCAAGAGTTAAGAAAGTTATAGTACTATAGTTTTAATGACATGTCATTACTTTCAAATTTATTGTAGATAAGTGAAATAATTTTTCCATCCAATTGTTATTTATAGCCATTGTGCATATTCCCACTAAAGTAGAGTCTTTTTCCATTTTACTTGTTCAACTTATTATTTGGAGAAGTATTAAACCTTTTTCTATAATGTAATTTTACAATTTGTTATCCCAAAAACCAAAAAAAAGGCACAAAGAAAAGGGGATAGGAGGAGAGAAATGATGGAGAGTCAGAGGGAAGAAAGAAAGGAATATCATTATGTTCTTAGAACTGTATCTACAAATCAGAGTTAATCTGTTAAAAACTAATTAATAATAAAAATGAAAAAGATAAATAATTTCATAAAATTAACACTTGCACATAGCCTTGTAACCACCACACCACAAGACAAAACAATATGCATTCATATGCAAATAAATGATGCACACTTACCATTGTGTTGTTTGATTATAAACATGAAAAATCAAAGTAAATTTTGAGCAGGTTGTTTGAAAATATGTCAGGCATACACATGTAAAGTCTAACTATTTTGTATATGACAATCTCTGTCATCTAATTAAATATGGATTCATTGTTTACCACTTAGAACAAAAAGAACAAATTACAGAGACAAACTCACTTTGTTGATTTGTTTCTCAAATTGTAAATGAAATGATGTGAAAAAGAAATGAGGTGAGATTATTTGATTTAGAAGATGACTAAATAAAAATGTCTATCTGGCAATATCAAAATTCCTGCATGGAGGAAAATCAAGATGAAAGATTTATTATTTTTGTAGCCCAGAGATCACAGAGCTCAAAAATGGTATGCAATGCAGGAATTATAAAGAACATCAAGGACTTCCTTTAATTATAACTGGTGATTAGGGAATGTTTGAGTCAAAATAAATCAAGCCCAAAGTAAATTCTTACAATTGAAAACTTTTTATCCTTTATTTTCATATATTATTTATACTAGAAATTACAGGCAGATTTAGATTAAAATTTTATTATTTCTCCATGGGGAGAATAAATAACAACTCTGTATGTAATAGAGAATCAGAACTTCCAGAGAAATTCATAAGAAAGAGGTGATTCCTTAATTTGGAAAAGCAATATTGCTTTGATTTATAGCAATGAAAATTATGAATAAATAGAGCTTTGTTTGATGTACATATCAATGTCAAGAAATATGTGAATACTGAAGTTGTTGATGTTTAAAGTTCATGGCATGTTTTTTGATAATAAAAAGTATTGTCAATTAGTGCATTTATTAAACTCAAAGAGACAAGGGACATGTTGGGTTTTTTTCTAGAGCATGTTACCAATTGATATACATTCCCAACAAATGTCCATGAGGTGTGTGGCTAGGTTGATCACTAAACAAGATTCATTTCTATTTAATACATACAAAATTGCTAGGAAGCATAAAAGTAAACATTCAAAATAAATTTCCATAATTCTTATTCAACCCATACACAAAAGGGGCAAAAAAGGGTACTTGTTGAAGACAAGGGAAATAAAGAATGGATGATGAAATAAGATATTTATCTAAAGGAATGCAGTAACCGCAAAAACAGTTGTAAAAATAAAGGTGAAAACTATTCTTTCTTCTTATTTCAAGAAAATATATTTGTGAAGGTGTTTATAAATAATATATTTCCCAATTTGCAATTTCTTACAATCTGATAGAATGTATGTTATTAGTAGATGATTTTATGTATTAGTGTTTAATTTACAAAGTACAACTTAGGAAGAACAGAAATAAACACTCAAATATTGATATTGAGGCATCTGTTATTTTTTTTTTTTTAAGATTTATTTTATTTATTTGAAAGACTGGGTTACAGAGAGAGGTAGAGACAAAAAAGTCTTCCATCTGCTGGTTCACTCCTAAGATGGCTGCAATCAATGGCCGGAACTGCGCCAATCTGAAGCCAGGAGCCAGGAGCTTTTTCTGGGTTTCCCACAAGGGTGCAGGGGCCCAAGGACTTGCACCATCTTCTAATGCTTTCCCTGGCCATAGCAGAGAGCTGGATTGGAAGTGGAGCAGCTGGGACTCAAACCGCGCCCATATGGGATGCCGGCACTTCAGGCCAGGGAGTTAACCTGATGAGCCACAGCATTGGCCCTTGTTATGTTTTGTTAAGAGGGTTACTATGTCTGTTTTGCAAAAAGACAATGACATCATGTTGTCTGGTAAGATTTTGCTGTTGATCATATTTGAGTGTAACGTATATGGTGAAGCAAGGTGTGAGTATGTACCAAATTACTAGGGATGGATTTTCCTGGATTTGTATTGCCTTAATCTAACTAAATTACTATTGTATTTCCTAAGTCCCTTTCTATTATGCTTTTAGGCTAGGCTTGGTCCAAAGTAAAATTTTGACATTA
This sequence comes from Oryctolagus cuniculus, assembly GCF_964237555.1. Taxonomy (NCBI): domain Eukaryota; kingdom Metazoa; phylum Chordata; class Mammalia; order Lagomorpha; family Leporidae; genus Oryctolagus; species Oryctolagus cuniculus. The sequence goes on along the minus strand of NC_091433.1, from coordinate 119,971,291 downwards.
TTAGTTTGGATGAAGCAACCTACACATTTTGCTTGAAAGGTCATTGTAAGAAAAGACACTGTTGCAATTCTTGTACAAGTGGATTTTTCAAAGAGCTTGTGGAAAAATGAAGTTAAAAGATAACTTGGGGTGAATTAACAGGAGATTAGGACCTAGTAAATTTGTGGTGCTACTGAACTGAGACTGTGAAAAAAGAGACGGTGGGGGAGAGAACTCACGGAATTCACGTGAGTACTCTCCAGAGATGCTACAATTCCGTAACTTTGGCAACCCAGTGGGAGACTGAAGGAGAATTTGAGCCCACTCTGAGGGCCGAACAGATTCCCTGTGTGGTCCTTGGGAAAGAGCTTCCGATCTCTGGCTCCTGTGGGTATATCATTTGCCTGATAACTACCTCCAATTTCGTTCAGCTGTGCAGAATTACTTCCATTTTGAATCAAAAAAAGAAAGAAAGAGAGAGAGAGAGATCTACCACGCCTAATCTGGGAGTGTCACCTTTGGCACACGAAACAGAGCTCTCAAGCCACACCCATCTCAAGCCTCTAAGGCTCCATCAAAAAGAGACAGTCCACTTAATCTAGAGTCATAGTATAACAAAAAAAGCAACACAGTGAAGAAACCAAATATCTCCAATATGCCAAATAACAAATGCAAAAACCAAGGTAATAAAAACAAGGAAGTCACCATGACGCCCTTAAATGAAAAAGACACCCCAATTCAAGATTATGAAGATGATGGCATAGAAGAAATGCAAGAAGCAGATCTCAAAAAATTGATAAGAACATTAAGAAGTTCTCAAAAACAAATTCTTGAACTACAGAAATCCTTAATGGACAAGATAGAATATCTCTCTCATGAAAATGAAATATTAAGGAGGAATCAAAATGAAATGAAACAACTAGTACAACAGAAAACTGTGATAGTGACAAGAAATCATAATGAAGTGAAGAATTCAATAGATCAAATGAAAAACACATTAGAGAGCATTAAAAACAGAATGGGAGAAGCAGAAGAGAGAATATCGGACTTAGAAGACAGAGAACAGGAAAGGATACAGTCAGACCAAAGAAAAGAAGAGGAAATTAGAAATCTGAAACATATTGTCGGGAATCTGCAGGATACTATTAAAAAATCCAACATTCAGTTCTAGGAGTTCCTGAAGGCATGGAGGGGAAGAAAGGATTAGAAGGCCTTTTTAGTGAGATATTAGCAGAAAATTTCCCAGGTTTGGAGAAGGACAGAGACATCCTAGTACAGGAAGCTCACAGAACCCCTAATAAACACGACCAAAAGAGATCCTCACCACGACACGTTGTAATTAAACTCTCCACAGTGAAACATAAAGAAAAGATCCTAAAATGTGCAAGAGAGAAACATCAGATTACTCTCAGGGGATCTCCAATCAGACTCACAGCTGACTTCTCATCAGAAACCCTACAAGCTAGGAGGGAATGGTGAGATATAGCCCAGGTGCTAAGAGAGAAAAACTGCCAGCCTAGAATATTATATCCTGCAAAGTTATCATTTGTGAATGAAGGTGAAATAAAGACCTTTCATAGCAAACAGAAATTGAAAGAATTTGTCGCCACTCGTCCGGCCCTGCAAAAGATGCTTAAAGATGTGTTGCACACAGAAAAACAGAAACATGGTCATCAATATGAAAGAAGGTAAAGGAAGGAAACCTCACAGCAAAAGATCACAGGGAATTCAAAGCATATAGTAGAACTTATCTTTGGCAAATTGCAGGCAAAGTTACTACTTATCAATAGTCACATTGGCCTGAACTGTCCAGCTAAAAGACACAAATTGGCTGATTGTGTTAAGGAACAAAACCCATCTATTTGCTGCTTACAAGAAACACATCTTTCCAACAAAGATGCATAGAGACTGAAAGTGAAAGGCTGGAAAAAGATATACCATGCCAACAGAAATGAAAAAAGAGTGGGCATAGCCATCTCAATATCAGGCAACATAAACTTTACCACAAAACTATTAAGATAGACAAAGAGGGACACTACATAATGATTAAGGGATCAATTCAACAGGAAGATATAACAATTATCAATGTATATGCACCTAACTACAGGGCACCGGTTTATCTAAAAGATTTGTTAAGGGACTTAAAGGGAGACTTAGACCCCAATACAATAGTACTGGGGGACTTCAATACTCCACTCTCAGAAATAGATCAACAGGACAGCAGATCAACAAGGATACAGTAGATTTAAATGACACTATAGCCCAAATGGATCTAACAGATATCTACAGAACTTTCAACCCTACAGCTAAAGATTTTACATTCTTCTCAGCAGTACATGGAACCTTCTCTAGGATTGACCACATACTAGGCCATAAAGCAAGTCTCAGCAAATTCAAAAGAATTAGAATCATACCATGCAGCTTCTCAGACCAAACTATCCCTCTTTGCAAATGACATGATTCTTTATTTAGGGGACCCAAAGAACTCTATTAAGAGACTATTGGAACTCATAGAAGATTTTGGCAAAGTAGCAGGGTAAAAAATCAATGCAAAAAAATCAACAGCCTTTGTATACACAGGCAAGACCATGGCTGAGGAAGAACTTCTAAGATCAATCCCATTCACAATAGCTATAAAAACAATCAAATACCTTGGAATAAACTTAACCAAGGACGTTAAAGATCTCTATGATGAAAATTACAAAACCTTAAAGAAAGAAATAGAAGAGGATACAAAGAAATGGAAAAATCTTCCATGCTCATGATTGGAAGAATCAATATCATCAAAATGTCCATTCTCCCAAAAGCAATTTATACATTCAATGCGATACCAATCAAGATACCGAAGACCTTCGCAGATCTGGAAAAAATGATGCTGAAATTCATATGGAGACACAGGAGACCTCGAATAGCAAAGCAATCTTGTACAACACAAACAAAGCTGGAGGCATCACAATACCAGATTTCAGGACATACTACAGGGTAGTTGTAATCAAAACAGCATGGTACTGGTACAGAAACAGATGGATAGATGAATGGAACAGAATTGAAACACCAGAAATCAATCCAAACATCTACAGCCAACTCATATTTGATCAAGGATCCAAAACCAATCCCTGGAGTAAGGACAGTCTATTCAATAAATGGTGCTGGGAAAACTGGATTTCCACGTACAGAAGCATGAAGCAGACCCCTAACTTTCACCTTACACAAAAATTCATTCAACATGGATTAAAGACTTAAATCTATGACATGACACCATCAAATTATTATAGAGCATTGGAAAAACCCTGCAAGATATAGGTATCAGCAATGACTTCTTGAAAAACACCCCAGAAGCACAGGCAGTCAAAGCCAAAATTAACATTTGGGATTGCATCAAATTGATAAGTTTCTGTACTGCAAAAGAAACTGTCAGGAAAGTGAAGAGACAACCAACAGAATGGGAAAATATATTTACAAACTATGCAACAGATAAAGGGTTGATCACCAGAATCTACAAAGAAATCAAGAAACTCCACAACATCAAAACAAAGAACCCACTTAAGAGATGGGCCAAGGACCTCAATAGACATTTTTCAAAAGAGGAAATACAAATGGCCAACAGGCACATGAAAAAATGTTCAAGATCACTGGCAGTCAGAGAAATGCAAATCAAAACCACAATGAGGTTTCACCTCACCCCAGTTAGAATGGCTCACATTCAGAAATCTACCAACAATAGATGCTGCAGAGGATGTGGGGAAAAAGGGACACTAACCCACTGTTGGTGGGAATGCAAATTGGTTAAGCCACTATGGAAGTCAGTTTGGAGATTCCTCAGAAACCTGAATATAACCATACCGTTCGACCCAGCCATCCCACTACTTGGAATTTACCCAAAGGAAACAAACAAGCTGTCTGCACATTAATGTTTATTGCAGTTCAATTCACAATAGCTAAGACCTGGAACCAACCCAAATGCCATCAACAGTAGGGGCATGTACTCTATAGAAAACTATACAGCAGTCAAAAACAACAAAACCCTTTCATTTGTAACAAGATGGAGGAATTTGGAAAACATCATGCTGAGTGAAATAAGCCAGTACCAAAGGGACAAATATCAAATGTTCTCCCTGATTGGCGACAACTAACTGAGCACCAAAGGGGAAACATGTTGAAATGAAATGGACACTATGAGAAAAGTGACTTGAACAGCTCTTGTCCTGATGGTTGACGTACAATGTAATACTTTATCCATTTTAGTAATTTTTTGTTCTAGTACCATTGGTTGAACTCTGTAGTTAACACACAATTGTTCTTACGTGTTTAAATTTTAACTGAAAAGTGATCCCTGTTAGGAATTTGGAAAACATTATGTTGAGCGAAATAAGCCAATCCCAAAGGGAAAAATACCACTTGTTCTCCTTGATAGGTGACAACTAACTGAGCACCAAAAAGGAAACCTGTTAAAGTGAAATGAACACTAGGAGAAACGGTGACTTGATCAGCCCTCATCCTGACTGTTGATGAGCAACTTGATATGTTATCCCTCTTAGTATTTTTTTGTTTGTTTGTTCTACTTAATACTTTTGGTTGAATACTGTATCAATACACAATTCTTCTTAAGTGCTGAAACTTAACTGAAAAGTGATCACTGTTAAATGTAAGAGTGGGAATAAGAGAGGGAAGAGATGTGCAATTCAGGACATGCTCAAGCTGACTTACCTCAAACGGTAGAGTTAGAAACATACCAGGGGATTCCAATTCAATCCCATCAAGGTGGCATGTACCAATGCCATCTCACTAGTCCCGGTCATCAATTTCCCTTCACAATTGATCATAATGATAGGACTAAGAACCAAAGGGATCACATAAACAAGAATAGTGTCTGCAAATACTAGCTGATAGAATCAAAAAGGGAGAGAATGATCCAACATGGGAAGTGAGATACACAGCAGACCCATAGAATGGCAGATGTCCTAAACAGCACTCTGGCCTCAGAATCAGCCCTTAAGGCATGCGGATCTGGCTGAAAAGCCCATGAGACTATTTCAGGCATGGAAAGTCAAGACACTCTGGGGAACAATAAAATGACCTAAATGAAAGATCTCTGCGAGTGAGATCCCAGTGGAAAGAATGGGTCATCAAAGAAGGAGGTACCTTTCTCTGAAGGGAGGAGAAAACTTCCACTTTGGCCATGGCCTTGTCTAAAAATTATCAGAGTCAGTGAACTCAGGGGGCTTCCATAGCCTTGGCAGCTCATGACAAGAGCCTAGGGTGATTACTGATGCCATAAACAAGAGTGTCAATTTGTTAAGTCAACAACAGGAGTCACTATGCACTTACTCCTCATGTAGGATCTTTGTCCTTAGTGTGCTGTACATTGAGATTTAATGCTATAACTAGTACTCAAACAGTATTTTTCACTTTATGTTTCTGTGTGGGAGCAAACTGTTGAAATCTTTACTTAATATATGCTAAACCGATCTTCTGTATATAAAGATAATTGAAAATGCATCTTGATGTGAATGGAAGGGGAGAGGGAGCGGATAAGGGGAGGGTTGTGGGTGGGAGGGACGTTATGGGGGGAAAGCCATTGTAATCCATAAGCTGTACTTTGGAAATTTATATTCATTAAATAAAAGTTTAAATAAAAAATAAAAAAGACAACTTTATTTTGGTGCAATTTTTTTTAAATAATTATGCGTGCATGCACACGATGTTTAATATCCAATCAAGGTGAATATGTCTGTCTTTTTTTTTTTTTTTTTTTTTACAGGCAGAGTGGACAGTGAGAGAGAGAGAGAGAAAGGTCTTCCTTTGCAATTGGTTCACCCTCCAATGGCCGCCGTGGCCAGTGCTGTGGCCAGCGCACCACGCTGATCCGATGGCAGGAGCCAGGTGCTTCTCCTGGTCTCCCATGTGGGTGCAGGGCCCAAGGACCTGGGCCATCCGCCACTGCACTCCCGGGCCATAGCAGAGAGCTGGCGTGGAAGGGGGGCAACCGGGACAGAATCCGGCGCCCCAATCAGGACTAGAACCTGGTGTGCCGGCGCCGCAAGGCAAAAGAATAGCCTATTGAGCCACGGCGCCAGCCAATATGTCTATCTTCTAAAACATTTAACATTTCTAAATTGAAGAAAATCCAAAATCCTATCTTCCATATTCTTAGAGAAATATTATCTGTTGTCATTGCACTGTTTAATGGAACTCCAAAACATCTTACTTCTACTTAACTATAACTTGCAATGTGTTAATCAACTTATGCCCATCCCTCAAATTTTTATATATGATTTTGTAGTTTCACATTCCAAGATGGTGTGGACCCACTGATTCAGTATTTGATGATGTCATCCTTACTGGCAGAGTCCCCAGGCCGTGTAGAAAATCACAAGACGTAAGGGCATGTTTTTTTCTGTGGGGAGTTAAAAGCCACTATGATTTAATCATGGGGTGACACCCTAAAACTTAATTATATGTTGATAACATTTTGTATGTTTGATCTCAAATATATCTTTGCGTTTTCCAAAGGTCTTGCCTGTTATACACAATAATTAGATTAACTTTCCATCCTTCTGGTGATATTAACATTAGATTTTCAGGACCAGATTGTTAACACATGGACTTTTAGAGCATCCAAACAATGTCATATGAATTAGAATTTGTTAATCAATATTGGTTATACCTTTATTATTTGCAGAAGCTAAGTATTCTTGAAACAAAAAGATGGCAAGATATGCCCATTACTATAATAGACCAGTATTATATTTTTCAATAGATAGCTATTAAAAACCCATTATTGACTAGGAACTCTTAGTACTAGAGAAACATTGTTGCAAAAGTGAGATCTATACCTTAAGCTTATTGAAGCTTACATTCAGAAAATTATATATATATATACATTTATATATATATTTATTTTGGCAGATGTGTTGAGTTATTAAACAGCTAAAGCAGATAGCAAATACAGAAAATGTCAGTTATGCGGAAGAAGACTTTTTAAATAGCCAGGTCTGAGGCCTCACTTTTAAACTAATTTTTACAAAGACTCATATAAGAGAAAAATGAGCTATAAAAAGAACCCATAAAGGATAAATCCTCGCAAAGTTGCAGAGATAGAAGCAAGCCAATTAAGTTTGTGGAACAGCCAAAAGATCAATGTTGCTAATACAGAGATGAAGGAGTAGCTGCTGAGGAAGATGTAACGTAGAAGATTGGTCAAGAGACAAGGAACAAAAGGAACTAAAGATATGGGCAGGTCTTTGGCCTTCCAGTTAATATGTCAATGGGGCACTCATCAAACTCTCCTCTTCTCCTTTTCTCTAACTCTCCATTGCAAATAAATAAATAAATTTTAAAAAAGAGGAGGAAACCTCTAAAGGAATTCAACATGACCTATCTGTGAGAGAAGGACTTCAGGAGAGCATGACATTCTGAAGATCAAATGGAAAGTTTTGCATCCACAATGACCAACTGGGAGCTTTAGTCCAGTGCTGTCAATCACTGCCAGTTCACGTAAGATGAGGGTTTAGAATTCACCACTGCTTTTATCAATAGGGGCACATCTTCTTTTCCGGACAAAAGCAATTTTCATAGAGTGGGTGCAGTAAAATCCTCAGTATAATCTCAACAAGCCTCAAAGAATTTTACTGAAAAAGGAAAAGTTAAATAGTGCCAACAATGGACATAGTCAGGTTTGAAATATATTTTTCTTTAACAGATAAGAATCATGGCAAATTATTTCACGCAATGATGGTTAGTCTCCTATCAGCTTGAATGGATGAAGAAACACCTAGAGAAAGCATTGCCATAAGCTATGTCTGTTAGTGTAGTTTTAGAGGAGTTTTGCATGTTAGCCCATACACTGAGCTGGTAGGACACGTCCTCAAAGTGGGTAGGCACCATCCAAATAGCTGGAGACTCAAATGGGACAAAAAAGGAGAAAAAAGAATTCCCTGGTTCTTCTGCTAGACCTGGAACAGTCATTTTTCTGCCTTTGGAGATCAGAACTCCAACTCCAGAATCTTCAGCCCTTGGTTGTTGAGATTTGAACCATGGAGTACCAGATTCTTAGGCCTTTGAGTACGAACTGAGTTACAACCGTCAACTACCCCGAGGCCTTTGAACTGGAAGTAACATCACTGGCACAATAGGGTCTTCAGTATGTAGACTACATGTTTGTAGGATTTATTGGCCTCCATAAATACATGAACCATTGTTTTAAAACAGGATTTTTGGCTCACCTTGTTGAATGGATCATTACCCAATGTAGGATTAGTAAATTGTGCAGCGTATGTTCACCTAATTTGCATAGTAATCATTGTTATAATTATTGTAAAAAAGAAGTACATAATCAAAGTCATTCCTGGATTTCTTTTCTTATCTCAGATAATAGAAGCTCTTAATGTTACATAATAATGGATTGACTGACAACTGTTCTCTATGTATATTGCATACCCAAGTTTTGACTATTCTGTTGTTAAAATATTTATATGCCTGACAGAAGCACACAGTTTCTTCCATGGTAAAACTGACTCTCTTGGGAATGTGAGATTTATTTCAATAATTCTTATAATTGACATAAGAATAAATACTTTTTTTCTGTCAGATAAGACTAATTTCAGAAACTATTTGCTAAAAGACATCTCAATAATCAATGATCTTTTTTTCCCTAACTAAATATACAATTTTAAGTTTTAAGAAAGGTTGAAGATGATTGTTAAAGAAGTTGAGAAGGTAGTGGGGAAACTGCTAATTAGTAACACATGCATTATTTACAAATACCTAAAATATTATTTAAATAACCGTTAAGTTAACAATGCAGTAGAATTAAATTTTAATTGGATGTAGTTTTATTTTTGAGATTCAATGGAGTTTTAAATTATTATATATATTTTAATAGGGTTATATAAAGATAACACTCTGAACAAAATTTTATTCTTAAGAACACTCCAAGTTTTCAATCATTTGCTAGCACACTCACAAAAGCTGTGTGCTTGTGTTCCTTGAGGATATGTGTGTTTGTGTGTGTATACACCTTTATTTCTTTAGATATACATTAAATAGATGTTTGTATGTACCAAATATGAAAAAACAAAACACATTTCTCGGATGTAGTCACAAATTTGTAAAAGATATCATAGGTATATGTGTGTTAAGAATGCTTTCCACCATCATACCCAATTTAGCTACAATTTAGTAAAACTAGAATTGATCCTGCATCCTGGAAGCAATGAACAGAATTCAGAATCTATTTGGTTTTCTTCAGGATAATATGATGCTGAAATCAATCAACTTTGGAAAAAAAATAAACCTACGAACATAGAAACCATATCGACATGAACGAAGAGCATATTCCTGATTAGAACTGAGGTAATTTACCTGTGATAATTTAGTTGTACATTTATAAGACCACACAAATGGGAATGATAGAATAAAGAAGAACAAGCAGTATTAAAATAAAATGTGTTCCCATCTCTTTCTCTCTTTCCCTTTCTCTCTCTCTCTCTCTTTTCTTTCATATGTGTGTGTGTGTGTGTGTGTGTTTAATAGTTCAAAAACACTATCTTGGATTGAAATGTGCATTTGAAAAATGATCCAAAACATTAACATTTTTACTTTATTTCATTTTCTCTTTTCGTTACATTTTGAAAAAAATTATAATGAGGATATACATAAAGGAAATCCAGTTATTTATTTAATATCAGTTTAATCTCTTAAATTCAAATATTATATGAGATATTAACACACACATGCAGGGTGTCCGGCACATAACAAATCTTCCCAGTCAGATGAATCAATTAATTCACAAGCTTTTATTGGAATTCCGCTCCCAGGCAAGGTTTTCTGGTCCCAACAGAGCAGGGGGCCAGGGAAGTCGCGCATCAGAGGTTGGGAGGGCTCCTTTTATAGATACAGGGCATGGGGGTTAAAGGTTGAGGCAGATCCTATCCTCATCAATTGACCTTTAGTCACCCGCTGGGAACTTGACAAGGACTTTTCATTCCCAGAAGTGCGGGTAGGGACTCTCCATTCCTGGAAGTGTAGGCCTTCTCTCCTTGTGGATCCCAAAGCTACCAATACATAACATATATATAGCTATGAGCTTATTATTGTTTATCTATATGTTTAACTATTGCTGTGGTTTTATAAACACATATTTATGTGGAGTAATGTTTAAGGTTAAAAGATTGTTGTGTTTTTGTTTATGTATTTTATCCTCATCTGCAGAGCTTTAGAAAATCTAATATGTATGAATTCTACAGAATTATTTTGGTTGACAAGTTGTGTGTGCGTGTGTATATGTGTGTGTGTGCATGCATATGAAAAGAAGTATTGACAACTTCTTGCTTCTAATTCATAACATATATGAGCTTTTCTGAGGATTATATTTGTTCCCCTGTTTAAGCCACTGAATGTAGCTTCATGGAGCCTGGAGACTGTGACTCACTGACATTCTGATAGAAAATGGCCACTGACTCGTTTTTCTTTTTTTTCTGGGCAGTATACCGGTGTCTCCATATATAATCACTATATTTTAATCTCACAGTTTAGTAAGCAAAGTCTAGTTCTTTCATAGCATTGGACAAATATAATTTGGCATATCTTTGACCACAGCAAAGAGATGGTTTAATTTTAATACAGTGTACCAATGTATATGGTTTAACAAGTGGATATCAGATTACCTTTTGCAATTCCTTATGGGTCAGAAATTGAGTTTGGTCTATAATCTATTCTTTTAGTATGTTCAGTTGGAATATTGCCTATTAACCATTTTTTTCTCATTTTTACTAGTAAACAAATGAGAGAAATCTTCGAAGCCATTGCTTGAAGCTTCAAACACAATCAACAGTTAAGGTAACTATAAATCAATTATGGATTCTTATCTGGGATGTAGTCTGTATATTAAGTTGTTTATTCGAGTTGCTTTGAACTCTCCATAGTTGATTCCCTTTTATTGCCTAACATTATTCAGTTGTATAGATTTTCAGCAATTATTTTATCCACATACTTGCTGATGGGTATCTGAGTTAGTTCCCTTTTTGGATAATAAAAATAATGCTGCTGTGAGCACTCATTTTTATATGGATAACTTATTTCATTTTTCCCAAGTAAATACCATAGCTGGAACATATAATAATCATATTTTAAGAAGCTTTCAATGGAAAACTCCTTAGTATTAAAGGTAAACACAGCACTGATGTATACAATAGCATGGATAAATATGAACATATAATCCAAAGAACATATTGTATAATTATATTTGTATGAAACTCTAGAAAATAGAAATATAATCTTTTATAAAGAAAAACAGATTTTTTTCAAACTAGAGTCAACCAAGAAGGCAACACACAAAATTTTTGAAAAATAATAAAATATTTTATATTTTGATTATATGTATTTGTCAGAAAAGGCTAAACTTTTCAACATGAGAAAATTTATATATACATATTATGCTTTAAGCTCTTTCTTTATATTTTTGTTTTCAGAAGCTAGAGCTATATCAGTTTGTTTGTCTCAAGAAATTTAACTATAATCACCTAAAATGACTTGAAAATGTTCTGTAAACTGTGAATAAAGATATTAATAAGGGTTGCTGTGAAGATTACATATGTTCATAAAGACAGAAAAGCTGGAACAGAGCCTGATTTACAAGTTTTTTACCTCATGGTGTCAGCATATCTTATAAAGTATTACATCTTGCTAACACTTGTTTAAGTATTATTTATTGTTTAAGTCAAGTGATATTTGCACATATAAATGCCTCCAATATACAGAGATTAAGTTATAGTGTGAAGTAAAAAATTGTGGAAATATTTTTATGATCTCCAAGAAAAACCTCTATGTCTGACTCTGTAGGTGTGCGTTCAGATGTGTTGTCTGATGGAATTTGTGTAAGAGCAGGACTTACACACACACACCTATGAACACACCCACCAAGAACATGCAAGCCTATAGTTAGTTTTCATTTTGATTTTAATGTATATAACCGTTGGTTTACAGATTACACAGAAATAAGTTATGAGGAGACTCCTTTAAAGTTTCATGAATTACCTTCTTTAATATCAGAGTAATTCTGTCAAAGTTGTTGCCAGAGGAAGGCACACATATGGGCATGAAGTGCATTTTTCTATGGGCTGTGAACAAATACACAGGCTGGTTGTTGGTATAATCACTTTGTAGAGGGATTTGGAATTATTTGTAAATTCATCTTTATATTTCATTGTCAGCCAGGTCATTTTGCATAGTTTCCTTGTTTTTCTGTTAAATGCCATTTCATTTATTAACCATAATGGTTTAACTTAATTTGCTTCATAAAGCAGCCTATATGATTCTGCCTGCTCCGTTGCTTTCTTCACCTCCACTAAACGGGCACTGTCGTTCTTTCCCAAGTCTTATTTAGCAGATTTGTGACTTGAAGAATTCAAGATTTTTAGAGTTACAGATCTGTCAGTTTAGGTCTCAGGCCTGTCACTGTCATTTTGTTGCTGTCTATTTTTCTTTTTTTTCATAACTCAGTTTTGTCATTTGCATAATACAGATAATTGTATCTTTCTTATAAGATGCTTTTGCAGAATATGTGAGATGATACAGGCGAAATACCAAGCAAAGTGCCTTAGATAATACTAGTTATCATCAACACCATAGCCATCATTACTCTTAACTGTAGAAGAGATGAATACGTGTTGGATTATTATGGGATGAATGAATGTGTGCATATTTGCTAGCGTAAGTGCATAGATGTGCATGATAGGAAGATGGATAATGTCAAAGAAAAGCTTGACTTTCAGAAGAAAGTATTAGGGATCCTTTACTGTTCTCTGCCTTTTGCTTTTGTTTTTGTTAAGTGGGAAGGTTAAGAAATATGCGCTAGAATTAATGCAAAATGTGGGTTTGCTGCAGAGCATGATATAATCATTGTCTGCGTCAATAAAACTGTTGGAGAAAAAGGAGGTTTGGGATAAGTTATTCAATTCAGTTCTTTGCTTGGGGGTAAATTGTATTTGGTACTTAAACTTTGATCCTCTGTGTATTCTTGCTGTTATGTAAATTTACCTAAGATAACATTTTTTAAATAAAAATTTCTTAAGATTTTGAAAGCACACATACTCACAGCATATAGGTAAATGCTATTTAGTCTGAATTGAATAGACAAATACCTTTTGACAGATTGCATGGTATGAGTTTCTGATTTAGTCTGCTCGGGCTATAACAGTAAATTACCACAGACTGGGTGGGTTATAAGCAATGGAATTGTAATACAGTCCTCTGGAGTTTGATAGTCTGAGATCAAGATGCTGGCATGGTTAGGTAGTAGTAAGGGCGCTCTGCTAAGATACAGACCAACCTTTTCTCCTCACAACTTCATGCGGCTGACAGCAAAGAAGAAGCAAGCTCTATCTTGACTCTTAAAAGGGCGTGAATACTATTTGTGGGATTTCCACCTTCACAACCTACTAGAGGCAAACATTGAAGAGAGACAAACATTTACTACAGAAGAATCCCTCTGTCTACCATGTGTTGCCTAAAGTATGTGGATCCTCAGGTAAAATGTCTTGCAATATGCATCCTGATTTGGACAAATGAATGATGTTGCTACATAAGCTTTGCTCTCTAGTAAATAAAAAGGTAAACACAATTAAATTACCATGAATAATTCAACAAGTCTGTGTAGACAGCATCACCTTTTGTAAAATCTTTGAAATCAATCTTTCGAGTTTCTTTTTTAATTGACAATATGAATACTTAATTCCTCTTTGCAACAGTGTGAAATCCCTGTGATCCTGTACTTCATTTTATCTTGGGTAGTTATTTTCATAAGAGTGTGGAGTTAATAAAGCCAGCCTTAATGACTTTTTAAAACTATTTATTTATTCGAAAGGCAGAATTACAGAGAGGCAGAAACAGAGACAGAGAGAAGTCTTCCATCCATCAGCTCTCTCCCGCAAATGGCCCCAAATGAGCTGATCCAAAGTCAGGAGACAGGAGATTCTTCCAGGTCTCACACAGGTGCAGGGACCCAAGCACTTGGGCCATCTTCTACTGCTTTCCCAAGCCACAGCAGAGAGCTGAATCGAAAGTGGAGCAGCTGGGGCCCCAGCAGGCACCCATGTGGGATGCTGGCACTGCAGGTGGTGGCTTTACCCACTATGCCACACTGCTGGCTCCAGCCTTAATGATTTGTTCTCCATATTGTTGAAGGTTCAGACAGTGATATAGCCAAGTATTAAATCTATATACTGGCCGTTTTATATGGATTTTAATATACATGGTGCTGTTTGCCTAATTCAATGTCCAAGGAAGAAAGCAATATGTAATCATTCATTTCAAACATGTACACAATTGTAGTTACATACACATATTCATACATATGCATTTCATACAACATATTTGTGGGCATGTATTCACACTTGAAAAGTAAATGTATATGTGAAAAATTTTACAAATTATGCTTTTATAAGCATTGGAAATATATAATAAAGATAAGACTTATAAGTTAAATAACATAAAAAACTTTCCAGTGATAATTGATTTTTTCATTTTAAGATTTTTTTTCTGTGGCCAGCACCACAGCTTACTTGGCTAATCCCAGGTTCTAGTCCCGGTTGAGGCGCCAGATTCTGTCCCGGCTGCTCCTCTTCCAGTCCAGCTCTCTGCTGTGGCCCGGGAAGGCAGTGGAGGATGGCCCAAATGCTTGGGCCCTGCACCCGCATGGGAGACCAGGAGTGTGGGGAGCAATCCGGACTGGACTAAGTTACTGGAATTAAGACTTATTCTATGCATCTGCTCTCCCACAATATGGCGCTGGGAGAGAAGTAAACAGCTTCCGCACAGCTGCCTCCAGTTCAACCAATTAACTGTAGGACTTACTCCTGATTGGAGAGCAGCGTACTCGGCGTGTGGGCAGCCGAGTTAGGATTGGCGGAGGAGGACTATAAAGGAGGAGAGAGACGGCATGCACCAGGAACATCTATGGGGAACATCTAAGGGGAACATGTAGCTGAAGGAACACCTGTGCAGCCCCCGAGAAGAGCCGGCTGGCGGTGTGCCGCTCCCCTGCGGAAGTGGGGAATGTGGCCAGGGGGAACTGCCCTTCCACGGAGGTGGAAGGGATAGTAGCCAACCCGGGAAGAACCAGCAGCAAACCCGGGGAGGGCCGAGCAGACGAAAGAACAGCGCAGGGTCTTGTGTCGTTCCCCCACGAAGACGGGGAGCGACACAGGAGGAAGCACCTGGCTACTGGCTTCGGATCAGCGCAGCACGCCGGCTTTGGCGGCCATTTGGGGGATGAACCAACAGAAAAGGAAGACCTTTTCTCTTTCTCTCTCTCTCTCTCTCTCTCTCACTGTCTAACTCTGCCTGTCAAAAAAAAAAAAAAAAAAAAAGATTTTTCTGTAGTTTTGCTTCCTAAAAAACATAGTTAAATACCAAAAAACACTTTTAACAATTGTTCAGATTAACATTTCCTCTTTAATCTAAGTTTGTTTGAATACAGAACAATTGTAAAAAATTCTGACATCTTATAACTGTACAATTTTGTAGGCAGAGTTTTATTCTCTTTATTTAATAACTGATCTTAGGCTTTTAACCATATATATAAAAATATGTTCCCTAACCTGACTGTCACATAATCTATTGTAATAAAACCTATACTACAGTAATAATTAAATACAACATAGCAAGATATAGAAATAAGAAAATATATATAGAAGTAGGCATTTAGTATAGTGGTTAAGATGCCCCTGGGGGCTTCCAAATTCCTTATTGGAAGTGTGTGGATTTGAATTGTGGCTCCAGTTCCAGTTCCAGCTTACTGCGAATGTACACATTGGGAGGCAGGAGGTGATGGCTAAAATATTTGTGTCTCTCTCATCCACATGGGAAACATGCATTGCATTCCTGGCTCCTTGCCTCAGCCTATCTGAATCTCAGCTGTTGTGGGCATCTGGTTAGTGAACCAGTGCATGGGATGTACCTGTCTATTTGTTTGTCTCTCTCTCTCTGCCTTTAAAATAACCAAAATAAATAAAACATATATACAAATTTACACCTAGATAAAATATATACATAAAACAGTGATACTTCAAGGTGTAAGATTTCTTTTATTTAAATGAGAATTTTGGAAACCTTCATGTAATAGACTTTTGATATAGGTTCTGATAAGTAAGTATAAATTGAACATGAGAAAAATACAACTATTTTTTGAGTAAATCCATTCTATTTATGTGGGAGAATACACCCAATCATTTAGGTCTCAAATGTTAGAAAACAATTTAGTGGGTCCATTTTTGTGGTGCAATGGGTTAAGCAGCTGGCTGTGATGCTAGCATTCCATTTGGGTGCTGGTTCAAGTCCTGGCTAATCCACTACTGAGCCAGCTGCCTGTTAATGCTCCTGGGAAAAGCAGTGGGATATGACCTAAATATGGGTCCCTGCCACCCATGTGGGACCCCCTCCCCCTATATGGGAGATCTGGATAGAATTCCAGGCTCCAGTCTTCCACCTAGCCAGCCCTAGCCATTAAGGTCTTTTGGGGAGTAAACTAGCACATGGAAGAGCTCAATCTCTTTCTCCCTCCTCCCTTACTCCTTACCTTCCTCTCTCTGTAACTCTGCCTTTCAAATAAATAATACTAAAAATTTTTAGTTATATTTTAAACTTGCACAAATGAGTGCATAATATCAAGTCCTATAACTAGAAAAAAGTCTTGAGGCAGAAAATGGGGTTTAAGGAAATGGCTCTTGAAATAATCTGGGAAAAAAAACATTTTTTCTTTTCTCAAGGTCTAGAAATGATCTGACTTGAGCTCAGATCAAGTCAGATTTCAAGTAGTAGAGACAGAGCCTCTCTAGCGAAGTAGAGCAGGTAGGTAGGACACAGCAAAGGCTATTCTTCATATGGCTTCAGATAGCCGCTAGGAGCTGTAAACTTATCCCAGTTTTTCTTGGCTTACAGCAAAACTCATCACCAAACAATCCTTTCTTTCCTCACTCCAGAGTAGGAGTGGCAGGGGCTGGTGCTCTGAGTACAGCACTAAGGAATATAGCACTCAATTCATATTTGGCCTCATCACAGATATCGCCATCACTAAGATTCATGAGAGTACAAGTCAAGTGGGAAAAGTGACAAGTATCTGCAGAATCATTTTTCCAAGGATATGTACTATGGACAAAGAATGTGGAGCCTAATTCATTTTAGAACCTCCTGCCACTCGACTTTGAGTTAGACAAAGGTACTAAATATTTGGAATCAAATCCAAACAGTGGTGAGTGCTTAGGATTTTTTCTATCTTCTCACTTCACTTTCTGCTGTGAAGTAACTTTTTTGGATTTTGATCAATCAAGTATAGGAATGACTTAAAATGAAACTTTCAAACATACTTTATGACGGGCATTTGGACACAACAGTTTAAGCCCCTTGAGATGTCTGCATCCCATAATACAGTTCCTGTGCTCAAGGACCAGCTATTCCACTTCCAATCCAGTTTCCTCCTAATCCGTCCTGGGAGGCAGCAGTTGATGGCTTTAGTAATTGGGCCCTGTATTCCCATGTTGGGAATACAGATGGGTTTCCTGCTGCTGGCTTCAGCCTGGCCATTGTGGGCATTTGAGGAGTGAACCACTGGATGAAAAAACCACCCTCCTGCCCCATCCAATTATATGAAAACAAATAAACAAACATTTTTAAAAGCAT
Source organism: Oryctolagus cuniculus (assembly GCF_964237555.1). Lineage (NCBI taxonomy): Eukaryota > Metazoa > Chordata > Mammalia > Lagomorpha > Leporidae > Oryctolagus > Oryctolagus cuniculus. Next base: position 119,953,636 of record NC_091433.1, on the reverse strand, counting down.
ACCTAGAATGATTCTATATTATGAAAATTCCCAGAATCTTAACACACAAGCATGCACTGTGAATTTTAAGCAAGGGAGTGTGGTATAGAAGACCCCGCTGTCTTATTAATGCAGGAGCCATTTGTAGAGCTTGGGTATTTTCCAGAACATATTTTGGCAATATAACCAATTTAGGAGTGAATTTCTTCAGATTGTGAGTAAGTTTTCATAGCTTCTTATTTAATTTTTGTTAATCTCCAACTGTAATAATAAACTATGGAATTTCAGAAAATAATTTCAAATTTCATTACTTATTTTCTTCCCTCTAAAAAGTAAAGTTCTTATTGAATGTTTAGAATATTACCTCCTATTTATAGGATGAAATTCAATATGTAGACTTCATCTGTCTGTATCTCATTATCAATTTAAACATATTATAGAGTGTCTGTGATTCAGTTTGGATCAATCTTTTCTATGAAAATATTGAAATTTTCTCATTAATGCTGAATGCTATTATCTACTACTCACCACAGTTTTTACAGCCCTATACATATTGATGGGAAAGTATCAAAGTTCAATAACCCAAGAGTCACAATTCAATCAGTTCAATAAAACCAGGAAGGAATTAAACTATGACAACTAGACCATAACTGGAGATTAATTCACTTTTTCTCTAATATTTCAGGCATTGAATATTTTAGAAGTAATTTTTCTCATGGACTGAATATAGAAGAATTGAGTAATGAAAATTATTTTATGAAAAGGAGAACATTTATTCTCAGACATGTACCTCTTCTTGTCTTACATAATATTAAGGCATTGTGAACTTTTCTGAAATTCTTATTACCAACAGAAATTTCAGAACTTTTTGCAAGAAAACTGAAAAATTACAGCTTTACAAAAGATTTTTCTCCTGTCTAATGGAGAGATGTTACTTCAAGTTAGCTCATTAATTTGTATCTGATAATCATAAATGAGCTTTTTAAAAAAATATATCCAGTTAGGCGTGTTTCCTCTTTGACCGCAGACTTCATTTCTAACCTTTAAGCAGCAGCCTAAAAATTTACACTTTTGGTAACAAGGGGGATTTATCTGAGAAAGCTCTGACAGCTGAGCACCTACTATGATGTTACTGAAAAACTATCATTAGGAAAATATCACTTTCATATAGAGGAAGAGTATTTAGCTGAATCAGAGTGCTAATGATTTAGATAATTCTAACTACATCCTATAATACCTGGTCCAGATAGAATTATTAAATACATTTTATTTTAGGATAACTCACAAAATGTTAGAAATTAGAGTTAGAAAAGAATCTATAAAGATAACATATTACCCAGCTGGTGGAGGATTATGGACCTTGTACTTTCTCTAGGGGGAAAGTTACAATACTATTCCACTAAGGAAAGGAAATCACTTGTTCTCCATGAATGTATTCACAATGTTTAAATAGCCATATTACATTCTTTAAAATCTAACAAAAATTGGGGCCAGAGCCGTGGCTCACTTGGCTAATCCTCCGCCTGCAGCGCTGGCATCCCATATGGGCACCAGGTTCTAGTCCCAGTTGCTCCTCTTCCAGTCCAGCTCTCTGCTGTGGCCCGGGAAGGAAGTGGAAAATGGCTCAAGTGCTTGGGAACCTGCACCCACGTTGGAGACCAGGAAGAAGTACCTGGCTCCTGGCTTCAGATCGGCGTAGCTCCAGCCGTGGCAGGCATTTGGGGGGTGAACCAACGGAAGGAAGACCTTTCCCTCTGTCTCTCTCTCCCACTGTCTAACTCTATCTGTCAAATAAATTTTTAAAAAATCTAACAAAAATTATTTTAATAAAATTTGAACATTTTAAAACACAAATTTAGCATATATGTTTTATAATCCAAACATTTGTTTTCCATCTTATTGGCTTTAGATCATGAATTCTGGGATAGGAAGCTGGTATTAATAGTCTACCCCAGATCAGCAGAAAAATGATGGAGGCACCACACTTTTCTTTACAGAGATTTGAGAGGTAGAGTTACAGACATTGAGAAAGAGACAGAGAGAAAAGTCTTCCTTCCATTGTTTCACTCCCCAAATGGCCGCAACGGCCAGAACTAAACCGATCCGAAGCCAAGAGCCAGGAGCTTCTTCCTGGTCTCCTATGCAGGTGCAGGGGCCCAAACACTTGGGCCATCTTCTTTTTTTAAAATTTATTTATTTGACAGATAGAGTTAGACAGTGGGAGAGAGAGAGAGAGAGAAAGAGAGAGAGAAAGGTCTTCCTTCCATTGGTTCACCCCCTCAAATGGTGCTGCGGCCGGTGTTGCACCAATCCAAAGCCAGGAGCCAGGTGCTTCCTTCTGGTCTCCCATGTGGGTGCAGGGCCCAAGCACTTGGGCCATCCTCCACTGCCTTCCTGGGCCACAGCAGAGAGCTGGACTGGAAGAGGAGCAACCGGGACAGAATCCGGTGCCCATATGGGATGCCAGTGCCGCAGGCAGAGGATTAACCAAGTAAACCATGGTGCCAGCCCTTGGCCATCTTTTACTGCCTTCCCAGGCCACAGCAGAAAGCTGGACTGAAAGAGGAGCAGCAGGGACTAGAACTGGCACCCATACAGGATGCTGGCGCCACAGGAGGAGGATTAACCTACTGCACCATGGCACCAGCCCCAAGGCACCACACTTTTTGATGTTAAAATACTGGAAAGTTATACTAGCGAAAAATATGGTATTGACAAAAAAATCTATGTAGACCATGGAACCAAATGTAGAGCCCAGGAGTAAATCGATTTATTTATGGTCGATTAGTTATCAGCAAAGTTGCCAAGAAAACAGAATCAGAAAAGGGACAGTCCCTAATGGATGGTCCTGAGAAATATGGATATTCACATGAAGAATTAGGTTGGATCGTATTTCACACCATATGTAAAAATAAACTCAACATGTATTAAATATTTAAGCATAATATCTCAAGTTGTAAAATTACCAGAAAAAAAACATAGGGAAAAGTGTTTTTGACTTTTCTAGGCAATGATTTTTTGGTAGAATCATATTTTCAAAAGAGATAATTTATTTTGCAGATTAAAGGTGAAAACTATACTATATATCTTTTCAAAATATGTAAATATAAGAGAGTTATTTATTCTTGGGTTAGAGATGAAATAAAATCAGGAGAAATGTATTTTGGATCCCAATTTATAATGTTATCTGTGAAGATTGAAATATGATTAAGTTATGGAAATGATCACTATATGAAAGTTGGTTGAATAGATGAATTTTCAAGTATATGAAGCATACATTCACTTTGATGACACAATTGTGTTTTATCCTTAACATTGAGCCCTCACTGCACAGGGATATGGTGGGACTAAGTGCATTTCAATGACAGAATTTGAGGATTAGAAGCAGGGCTTTGAATTTCCAAGCTATTATTCCTTCTTTGCTCTGCAGCAAATGGAAATTATATGTATGTAAGAACTGAATAATTACATTTGTGATCTTTGATTACCAGAGCCAGGGTTGGGATTGCTCCTTCAGTAAGGCTGTATCTATAATGAAATCACTAATTGAATCTTCTACATATACTTCTTCCCTCAAGTATAAAGCATGCATTAAGAGGCTCCCAAAAAATACTTATGCAACCAGAAATAAAGTCAAATATGGCAAAGATATTAATATTTTAAAACATCCAATACAATTGCTCTTGGATAATAGGGAAGATTTTCAAAGTTCTTTATTCATTTAGTACTCATTAATTCATTAATAAAATTTTAAAGCTTTTTTAACCAAGATTTCTAATGTTTCTTTCTTCAGTCACATTTACCATATTTATTTCTCAAATATATTTTTGTGAGGCAAGAAATTATGTACAGTGAATTTAGGAAAGAAAAGTAAAGATTTGGGAGGATATGGCAAGAGATAATATGCAGAATATGTAGTTAAAGTTATTACTTAGCATGCTGCCACTGTAGGCAGAAGGGATTTAATACTGTAAGAGAAGTCTGAGGAGCCAGGCAAACCATGACTTAAGATTAGACAACCAAGGGGCAAGCATTGCAGTATAGTGTGTTAAGCCACCTCCTATAATCTGGCATTCCATATGGGCACCAGTTGGAGTCCCAGGTGCTGCACTCCCAACCTAGCTCCATGCTAATTTGCCAGAGGAAGCAATAAAAGGTGGCCCAAAATTAAGCCTCTGCCACCCACACGGGATCTCCGATGAAGCTCTGGGGCTGTGGCTAATGGATGGAAGATAATTTTCTCTCTCCCTCCCTCTCTCCATCCCTCACCTCTCTCCCTCTCTCTCTGTAACCCTGCCTCTCACATAAAATAAATCTTAAAAAAGAAAATAGATTAGCCAACCAAAGGATGCTAAAGCAAGAACGCTTATTTGGGAGTTTTATCACTCATTGCTTGTTCCCATGAACGTTAATTTTTCCTTTCTAGAATATTTTGCAGGCACTGAGTAAATTCTCATGACATGAGGGGAAGCTATTGTGTAAAAAAAAAAAGGCTGAGATGGCCGGCGCTGCGGCTCAATAGGCTAATCCTCTGCCTGTGGTGCTGGCACCCCGGGTTCTAGTCCCGGTTGGGGCACCGGATTCTGTCCCTGTTGCTCCTCTTCCAGTCCAGCTCTCTGCTGTGGCCCAGGAAGGCAGTGGAGGATGGCCCAAGTGCTTGGGCCCTGCACCTGCATGGGAGACCAGGAGAAGCATCTGGTTCCTGTCTTCGGATCAACACGGTGTGCCTGGCTGCAGCGGCCATTGTGGGGTGAACCAACAGAAAAGGAAGACCTTTCTCTCTGTCTCTCTCTCACTGTCCACTCTGCCTGACCAAAAAAAAAAAAAAAAAAAAAAAAAAAAAAAAAAAAAAGGCAGAGAGATTTGAGCACTTATGATAGGAGTCTGAGCAGAATACACATCTATCCACCAGCTAAGTAGCTGAGGTTGAACTCAGAGGGAATACTCTAGAACAGCATCTGAACCTGCCATAACCAGCCTCCAATCTCTTTTTGCCTATTCATTCATTTTCTTTTTTTTCAAACTTACCAAATTTCTGTACTTTTATTTTTCTACTCTCCTCATCCATTTCCTTGTTTTTTTTTTTTTTTAATATTTATTCATTTATTTGAAGTGCAGAGTTACAGAGCGGCAGAGGCAGAGAAAGAGAGCGGTATTCCATTGCTGGTTCACTCCCCAAATGGCTACAATGGCCAAAGCTGGGCTGATCTGAACCCAGGATCCAGGAGCCTCTTTCTGGGTCTCCCACGCAGGTCAGGAGTCCAAGGGCTTGGGCCATCTTCCACTCCTTTCTCAGGCCATAGCAGAGAGCTGAAACAGAAGTGGAATAGTTGGGACCTGAACTAGAGCCCATCAGGGATGCCATACCATAGGCAGTGGCTTTTCCTGCTATGCCACAGCATCAGCCCCCCTCCGTTTCTTTAATATCCAGTATCCTGTCAGGCCACAGTAAATTGTAGGTTAAGAGAACAATCAGAAATTCGAAGATGACTGCTCTCTGAAGTAAACCCTATGCCTCCTTGTTTAAACAGCGTGAAAATTGGAAGTCAAAGTGTTTTTGGTCTGAAGATTCCTCACTGAGGGATAGTCAAGGGTTGATAGGACATAAAACAATAGACAGGGTGAGGTGCAGATTTCTTGGCACTCTGAAAGAGTCACAGACAGGTGTCTTGTTGATTATAAGCATTAAGTTAAATATGCACTATGTGCTATAAACCCAAAATTCTTATGGTTTATAAGGCAATGCCTGACTTACATACACGATTCAGTGGTCTTGCTCCAATTTCTCTATCTCATACCTTATTGCTCTCAAATGGCTTTCTTATTTCTCACATATGTCAAAAATTATCCTGTCTCTCTACTTATTTTTCCCAATACCTGATACTCCCTTCTCAAAAAACTGCATAAACTCTTCCAGTTTGTGATATTATTGAGGATGCTGCTCAAAAATATTCCCACTCAAAGAAGTTTTCTCTGTTTTTCATAACAATTAGTATCTCCCAGAATCCTCTCCATCCCTTTTAACTTAATTTGTTTTATTAATAATTAGACAAGCCAAAAATGTTTGTGTTTTTAAAAATATCTATTATTTATCACCCCAACATGAATGTAAAACTACTTCCTCAAGCAAAATATTGTCTTCTTATTTTCTCCTGTATTAACTGTAGACACAGAAGGTTCTCAATACATAATGGTTGGATAAATAAACATAACACTTTCAAATGGGGCCATTATTTTATTAACATGTATCTCTAGAGGCTCACATTGTGGTTTAACAGGTTAAGCCACCACCTGTGATGTCAGTATCCCAGATGGGTGCCAGTTCCTGTATCAGCTGTTCCACTTCTAATACATCTCCCTGCTAATTCCCCCGAGGCTACAGCAGAAAATGGTACAAGTACTTGGGCCCCTGTGCCCATGTGGGAGACCTGTCTGAAGCTCCTACTTCCTGGATTTGGTGTGGCCCAAACCCAGCCATCACAGCCATTGGGGAGTGAACCAGCAGATGGAAGATATCTCTCTCTGTTTCTCCTTCTATCTCAAATTCTGCCTTTCAAATATATAAATCTTTAAAAAAATGTATCTCTACTAAATTTAGTCTCCTTCAAGGCATATTTTTTGCTTTATTTGTTTTTATCCTAAGATTTAGTAGAGAGACATGTATATTTGCTTCTTAATTCTCGAAGGCATTTAGCAACATTCCTTAAAAAATGAATCAAAATCATCCTATAACTGAGAATTATGCGAAACATTCATTAGAATCAAGCTTCAGGTGCTTCTCACGACAAAGTAACATTCTTCCATTTAATGCATCCTACTCTTGGGTAAAAATTCAATTAATATTTTAATATCAAATTGAATGTTGATAGATGAAATATGTTACAAAATATGTCCTCCAAATTCATAAAGTCTGTTGTCTCCTGGGATTCAAACCAGCTTTGTATGTTTTCCTTTGTTTCATTCTTGACTGAGCTGTGAATACATTAATAATAATTATTAACCTGTCATGGTAGTGGCATTTAGAATTTTTTAAAATATCCCGAGATTCTTGAAAGTCTTTGTATTTCCGATTAATGCATGAAGAACAAAAAATTATTAGAAGCCTGAATGACACAAAAGGTAGGGATATACATGATTCATACAGAATAGTAATAAAGAATATTCATCTCTCCAGATTGGAGATTAAGATGTGTGTTTTGAGCAGGTATTTGGCATAGCAGTTAAGATAATCACATCCTTTGTCAGAGTGCTGAGATTCAAGTTCTGGCTCCACTCCCCCATCCCAGTTTCCTAAAAATCTTACCCTGCTTGTACTTCATGATAAAATCTTTCAAATTTGGCGCATGGAATTATGTTTTTTCTTGTTTCCAATGCTGTAAGAAGTATTTTCACTGTATTTATATTTTCCTAATTTTATTTCATTAGTGTTGAATTTAAATATTAGTTGTTTCCATTGTTATTTAAGGTAAAATTTTAATAAAACTTATCTTGGACTATGATATGTTCCTAAAACACATCAAATACACGTTATAAGTGGATAAAACTACTGTATTTCCAAAATACCAACAATTACACAAATTAATTTAAATATGGAAACATAAAGTAGAAAGAAGAATGAGAAAATGCTGCATTATTAAAAAATAATCTTGGCCGGTGCCGCGGCTCACTAGGCTAATCCTCCACCTTGCAGCGCCGGCACACCGGGTTCTAGTCCCGGTCAGGGCACCGGATTCTGTCCCGGTTGCCCCTCTTCCAGGCCAGCTCTCTGCTGTGGCCCGGGAGTGCAGTGGAGGATGGCCCAAGCGCTTGGGCCCTGCACCCCATGGGAGACCAGGATAAGCACCTGGCTCCTGCCATCGGATCAGCGTGGTGCGTCGGCCGCAGCACGCCAGCCGCGGCAGCCATTGTAGGGTGAACCAACGGCAAAGGAAGACCTTTCTCTCTGTCTCTCTCTCTCACTGTCCACTCTGCCTGTAAAAAAAAAAAAAATAATAATAATCTTAATAAAATTATCCTTGTCAAATATTTTAATAAATTTTAGAACTGAATAAGTTTAATTAAAATAATTAAAATCACATATAAACATTTTAAATATTGATTAAAATATAGAGCCAGATTTGAGATCTAATTTTATCACATTAAAATAAAACATGAAGAGGAAGCAAAATAGTACCCTATGTTGGCAAAGGAGTTTGAGAAAGAGGAAGCATATTTGCAAATCTAGGGGAGAAATGTCTGTGGGAGTTATAATTGAATGTAATAGGTCATGAAAAATATGCAGTGAAATTGAATTGTAAGCATTCTTATATTCAAGGAAAAAGTGCAAACACTGAAAAAAATGGACTTTCGGGGGCAAAATTGTAAACAGAGGTTCTCAATAAATCCACTGAACATTAACATCATCCCATAGCAAACCCTGGAGTAATATATATATACTGCTTAGGAACATACTTTCATTACAAGGCTAAATGTTTCCTGGAAAATATAGCTAAGGGATAATGTTACAATATTCACAATCACACAGGAATGACTGAAAGTGAGGATAATATACAAACGTTGAAAAAACCATCTTGATACCAATCACCACACCAAACAAAATTATTATTATAGGAACTTTTAGCCAGGGGTTCACCTAATATTCGAAAAAAAGCGGCCATCTTCAACCAAGTTCAATATTTGATTAGATTAATTCCACTCACCACAAAAACTGAATGAATGAAATATATAAATATTTTCTGGTATACACACACACAAAGCTAAATAGTGCATAACAAGAGACAATCAACAGATTTGCCCCAAATATGACACAGATTTGGATCAGGCACCAACATTTCAATAGCAATTAAGATTTTTAAAATCTAGTAGACAACTTAAGCAATATATATGAGTAGATTAGGATTTTCAAAAGAGAGAAGCAAGCTTTAAGAAATAATCTAATAGATTGGTAATTATAAAAACCATCCCATTAAGAATCAGAGATTCTTGGGGCCAGAACTGTGGTGTAGTAGTTTATGTCTTTGCCTGCAGTACTTGCATCCCACTTCTGATCCAGCTCGCTGCTATGGCCTGGGAAAGCAGTGGAGGATGGGCCCAAGAATTTGGGCCCCTTCACCCATGTGCGAGACCCAGAAGAAGCTCCTGGCTCTGGGCTTCAGATCAGCCCAGCTAGTCCATAACTGGAGAAGATTGCTTTTTATTTATTTTTGTAATAGAATTCTGGGGCCAGTGCTGTGGCACAGTGGGTTAAAGCCCTGGCCTGAAGCGCCGGCATCCCATATGGCTGCCGGTTCTAGTCCTGGCTGCTCCTCTTCCGATACAGCTCTCTGCTATGTCCTGGGAAAGCAGTAGAAGATGGCCAAAGTCTTTGAGCCCCTGCACCCGTGTGGGAGACCCAGAAAAAGCTGCTGGCTCCTGGCTTTGGATTGGCGCAGCTCCGGCCTTTGCGGCCATCTGGGGAGTAAAGCAGTGGATAGAAAGCCTCTCTCTCTGTCTCTACCTCTCTCTGTAACTCTTTCAAATAAATAAAATAAATCAAAAAAAAAAAAAAAAAGAGAATCCTGTGAATTCTCCAAAGTGTAGAGAATTTTACCATAATTATGTAGAATATAGCATAAGTAAAGGTTACTTAGATTTTTAAATATTCAGAGACAACAGGTCAGTTTGCATCTCTTTTGCCTGTGAAATTAAATTGACTTAATTTTAATCTGATTCAAAGGAATAAAAATCTCTAGTACATGTTGTTTTAGAGGTATGTATTGAGTGAAGTAGTATATTCCTTTATTTTTCATTTCTGTACACTATCGTATCCCAGACCAATATAACATAAGATATTTGCATGTTCCTCTTATTATGTTATATTTTTGATAATTATAGTTTAAAATTTTAATTTATTTTTGTCCATGAAATTCATATCTCATATCACTTTTTCCTGCCTATCCAAGTAATGGAAATGTCTTATAATCATGAAATATAATTTGATTTTGGCAAAAGCTAAGCATGTGATAACTGACTCTTTGCAAAAGAAAGTCTTCAATAAATAATGCATACTCTTAGATGGTCAACTCAGGTGGAATAAAACATATATAGGCATGAACTGTAATCTACAGTGAGTTCAACACAGTATGAATATATTATATAATAACTACTCATTTTATGAGCCAGGAGACAAAAGAATGCATACAAAACAAATTGCTTAGTTTCTAGTATTATTGGAAAAATGCATTTCATCTTAAATAAACCCAAATTTCCTCTAGTGTGTATACATTTTTAATATTATGCTACTTTTCCTAATGTTTCTAACTCTCACATGTAACCACCTAATCCCACACTTTATTATGGACATCATAAAAAAGTGATAAGAGTACAATAGATTAGTTGTCCCTCATGATTAACATTTCAAATTCTATTTGCATGTAAACATATGTCTAATTATCTGAAGTCAAAGAGCAATAAGGTGATAGGAATGAGTGCTGTGACAGTGGGTTAAGCTGCCACTTGAGACTCTGGCATCCCATATTGGAATTCAATGCTGCCTATTATTCTGATCCAGTTTCCTGCTAATGCACTTAGGAAAACAGCAGAGGATAGCCCAGGTACTTGGGTTCCTGTCACAAAGCAGGCTTTTGAGAAGTGAACCCATGGAAGGAAAATGCCTGTCCTCTCCCCGCCTACTCCCTTCCCCCTCACTCTCACTCTAAATCTGTGTGTTTGTGTCTCTTTATCTCTGTGTCACTTTGCAATTCAAATAAATTTTAAAAATAAGGTGATATTGCAATTAACAATAGTTGATGTATGTACACATAACTCATATGGTAAAAGAAGTAACTCAATTACTAAAGGAAGAAGAAACATGAAAAAAGTAGGCAGATTCTTCCTAGTAAGTACCACTTTTAATGATACACCTAGATGCTATTAAGCCATTCAGTCAATCCCTTATATGAAGATATTAATGTAACAATAATTAAGTTGTCAAGAATATGTAAAAGACTTCATAAATGGAACACAGATATTTCCTTCTAGCCTAATATCCTGTTGAGAACCATCTTCCACTGATATTACACCAATATCAGAATGAATCCAAGTGCCATAGCAGAAAAATTGCAAAGACCGGTGAATTTCTTAAGAACTCTCCATACTTGTCTCCCTGCATTTGTATTGTTTTGCTACTAAAATTATGGAAAAGTTCTCTTTCCCTATACTACACATCAGAATTATGTTTATCATTGAAGAAGATAAATAAAATTTTATTTGTAGAGTAGCAGCAAAGAAATGCAGCTTTGAGGTTTAGGAGCAGATATGGATACTAAAACATGGCAGGAGTTGGAAGAGAGACAATTAAGATGTAGATAACAACTTAGTCAATGTGAAAGACATCCGGATGTACCCTGTGAAGAACAGTTAACACAACTCCATGTAGGTTGCAGATTCCTATCACCACGTTTGGGCATCATCTTCAATAGGGTGGGGCTTTATTTCCCACTTCCTAAGATGGAAAGAAGTAAGAATAGTGTGCTGTATGACTCCAAGAGGAGTTCCCAGAACAACACTCAAAGATGTTGTAGTAACTCTGAATTTCAAAAAATGATCAGATGGTTGGTTTTATTTGAGTATTTCTGTAAGCATCTCTGGTTCTGGAAAGCTAATTATGAGTTTGTTAAAAACAGTATGATTAGCAATTCATTTTTCTCTTATGTTCATGGAGTTAATATAAAATCTAGGGCACTGCTGTTTTGTTCTACTAGATATTTTCTCTTTAAATGAGTATTTGAGGTCACTGGTACAATTAGAAGAAAATAGAAATCAATAAACACTTATTTTTATTTTAATTCTTCTTATAAAAACTTATTTTCAGACCAAATAGAATAAAATAATATTGATAATGGCAAATAAGTGTTATAAATATCTAAAATGTTGCTATGGAGCCTTGTTTCACTAATTTAGTTGAGATAGTATCATTTTCTTTTGATCTTACCCTATGTATGGAAAGAATTTCCAGATAAAATATCTTTGTTACAACTTTGGATCTATTGAGACAGTGGTTGAGGAAAGTATTAAAAGATTAATATTTGGTTTCTGGATCAGTGAGATTTATATGTAGTGAAGTAGTTAGTTGCAAACTAAATAGGTAGATAGATATAGATATACACATACATATTTTCTGAAAGTATGAGTGAATATATTAATATCATATATGTGGGATTCATGACAAAGATCACAAAATCAGGGAAGAAGTGCATATTACTATGTAGGGTTAAAATTCATTGATGACAACATTTATGAGTATCTATAGACTAAATAATATAGTATACTCATAATTTATTGGCACACATGAGGTAAACATGTAATATTTGCTTTTCTGCATCTGAGTTATGTCACATAACAGAATGAGTTTCAATTCTGTCCATGTTGTTGCAAACATCAGAATTTTATTACTTTTTATGGTGGAGTAATATTCCTTTATGTAAATATATTCCCCATTTGTTTTAAAATCTGTATGCTGATTGTTACTTGTAAATGTGTGTGATTATCAAATCATTACTATTTTCTCTATTAAACAACAAGGCCAATGAGGGCAATGTCAGGAATGGTTTAAATACCATTATTATACTTACTGGATATTCCATCACTATTTCTGAAATAAATGAAGGAAAGGCAGAAAATTAATATTTATGTCCTAATTAACCAGGGAGATGATAATGTTACAGTTTATGGAGAGAGGTGGGCATGTGGCACAACAGATAAATCTCTTGGATACCTTCACCCCATACCATTGTTTGTGTACAAAATTATAAGAATATGGTTATGTAGAAACGAATCTAGAAGTGAGACAAGCAAGAGCCATTATGAAATCAACCACACAGCAGAGAAGCCACAATGTCTTGCTTACACAGCTTTCTCCTTTTGTTACAGATATTTTGAAGGCACAATCAAATGGAATATATGTAATTTTCAAAATGAAGGAACTATTTCCAACTTAGGGAAAGATCTGAGCAGAAATCAGGGAAGTGTTCCATACAATGGAAAGAAGATGCTCTTAAAAGGATACGATTTCGGGCTATAAATTAAATTGGATAACATAAAGCTTATGATATAAGGAATTTCTTAGTGTGCTCAGAGACTAATGGCTACTTTATTGGACAGCACTGATTACAGAACTGCTTACTCATCTCAGAAAGTTCAGCTGTAAACAGTCCTTCAGACCAGTTGTCCAAGTGTGGCCCCGGAACAGCAACGTCAGCATCTGCTGGGAACTTTCCTAGAGATCTTAAGCCCACCCCAAGAGAGAAATTTAGGGTTGGAAAGGCAACAATAGCTTATCACAGACCTCCAGGATAATTCTGATCCCTGCTAAATTTGAGAATCAATACAATCTCTCTCTCTCTTGCTCGCTCACTTTCTCTCTCTCTCTTCCACTGTCTCTCCCTCCCACCACACACATATACCATGGCTCTTTAACATTTACTAAATGCGTGTGTGTGTGTGTGTCTGTTTTCACATCTGTTCTAATTAAAAAGTCATTGTGGCATTACAACAAAACTCAGGTTTGGGAAATGGTGGATTTCATCATGTTGATATAGTAGTTTTTTGTGATCTGAGTTGAAATTAAATTATGCTTTACCATTGAAACTTTCCTTTCTTGTGCATTGTTTCCATAGGAAATGGAGACATACTCCCAAGGGATAGATGTGTGCAAGAAATCCATTCTACTCCATTAACTACATATGTTAGTTTACATTTCCTGGTAGCCTAACCTGAGACAAAGGCTCTTGCATATGTAGTTGAATAGGTTCTCTCTAGTGAAATTCATGCAAGAGTGAGAAAGCCGCAACAAGATATGTGAATATTCAGATTCAGACAAATTAATGGGTCCATCATATATGCAGACTCAATCTAATACCAAAAGAAATTCTGATGCATTAATGGAAATTGAGTACCATTAACTTGAAGGAAGAGACCTAGAATATTTTATATATTTATGATTTTTTTCATTGTTTGGATCTGCCCCCAGGATGAGAATGTTACATCCCAGGAGTTTCAGGATGAATTGGCATTCAGAAGGATGTAACTGTGAGCCAATGGCAGCCAACACTCACAGTAGTTGGACATTATGTGCCCCTGAATGTAGAGTGGGCCTGCATGGAACACAGAGGTATCTACTACAGAATTCAGCATAGGAGGAGGGAGTTGGAGAGAAAGACCAGAATTCAGTTTTACTAATGTTCATTCTAATAGAAATTTCCCATGCTAGATTTTATTTTCCCTATATCTTGTGATGGCAATTAAAAGTCATAGTGTTTGTTAGATAATCAGACTTGGAATAAATTAACAGATAGCTAGAACAGTTAATTTGAATTTCTCAACATAAAGAATTATCCATGTCTAAGTTGATTAATATGTCAATTGCCCTGTTCTGATTATTAAACATAATATATAAACACCTATGCGTTAAAATTTTTCATTAGACCTCAAAATATGTAAAATAACCATGTGTCAATTAAAGTCTTAAAAATACATATTTTCTTTGCATCCACTGTAAATAATTGTTAAATCTTTCTAATTTAGTAAAAGCTGAAACCAATACCTATAGAAAGAAGTAATATTCATATGGCTAGTTATCTAGTGAGTCACTAAATATGCACTGGAATCAAAATGTTGTCACTGTCCACTACTAATTAATCTATTAAGCTAATTCAGGAAGCAACTAAAGATGGAGGAAAAAGCCTCTTTCAGATAAAAGATGTGCTTTTCTCTAGCAGTCTTATGGAAGAAGCCTTCCTTACTTGTCCCTGCAATAATTCTAGAAATAAGAATATGGCCATAATTTGGCCATCAGTATAGTATGCTACTTCTCAGTTCTCACCAAAGCTGCAAGCAGCTCAATGCATCTATTTATGAGGCTGGTCCTCAAGGACCATGTGGAGGAGTACTGGGTGAAGCAATTTGTCACCTACTACACCCAGCCACTGTGGAATATTGACTCCCTCATTATCACTCCATGCAAGTCATCCACTTGCCCAAATGGATGCATTTGTCATTGAGCCCTATGGGGAAAGCAGCATTTTTGCTGTAGAATTTTCAAATTTCTTAGGCCCTTAATTACACATAAAATAATCTGCAGATATTAATCTTCCCACTTTCTTGAAAGCTGAACCTTCTCTGAGACAGTGCTTGCTCTGGAAAGCAGCATTTTTAGAAGAAAAATAAAACACATTTGTATGTTTGCTAAAGATCAATCACAGCCTACATCTAAGAGCAAATAAGCAAAAGCTCTTAGAAATATAATGTCCTTAGTTGTTTTCTCTTCTCCATTTGCTCTAATTATTTTATACATATTTTAAATAATGATAAAGTATATATTTATAAATACTATTATAATTATTTTAGAAATATGGCAAAATCTAAACAAATTAGAATTATTAGTTAATAGATCATTTATTTCTCTAAATAATGATTGCTGTTTTAGATAATGTTAATATTTAGAAGAAATTGATTAAGGAGAGGGTGGTGTTATTTAGCTTCTTTTCTGTTTCATTGAATACAATGACTACTTTTTTGTTTCTAAACTTCTTGAGTGGGGAACAGGCAGAGAGTGGATTAGTATATGAGACAGTGATTTTCACTCCTTTGTCAAAGATCAGATGATTGTTGATGCATGGATTCATTGATGTTTCATTGGTCTACATGTCTATTTTTGTGCCACTACCAGTCTGTTTTGATTATAACTGCCCTGCAATATGTCTTGAAATCTTGTATTGTGATGCCTCTGGCTTTATTTTTGTTGTTTAAGATTGCTTTAGCTATTCAGGGTCTTTTGTGTTTCCACATGAATTTTAGCATCTTTTTTTTTCTAGATCTGAGAAGAATGTACTTTGATTGGGATTGCACTGGAATCAGTAAATTGCTTTTGGCAGTTTAGACATTTTTATGTTATTAATTCTTCTAATCCATGAATATGAATGATTTTTCCATTTTTCTATGTCTTATTCTATTTCTTTATTTAATATATATATTTTTTTTTTCATTGAACAGATCTTTCTCCTCCTTGGTCAAATTTATTCCAAGATATTTAATTTTTGGTAGTTATTGTGAATAGAACTGATCATTCAAGTCCTATCTCAGCCATGGCATTCTGTATACAAAGGCTATTGATTTTTGTGTGTTAATTTTATATTCTATCACTTCACCATACTCTTTTTGTTCCCCTATATATAGAATCATGTCATCTACAAACCTATATATAGAATCATGTCATCTGCAAACAGGCATAATTTGACTTCATCCTTTGCAATTTGTATCACTTTGACTTCCATTTCTTCCCTAATGGCTCTGGATAAAACCTCCAGAACTACATTGAATACCAATGGTGAAAGGGGGCATCCTTGTATGGTTCCAGATCTTAGTTGGAATGTTTCCAACTTTTGCCCACTTGGTAAGATGCTGGCTGCAGGTTTGTCATAAATTGCCTTGATTGTGTTGAGGAATGTTCCTTCTATATGCTATTTGTTTAAGGTTTTCAACATGAAAGGATGTTGTATTTTATCAAATGTGTTCTCTGTATATTTTGAAATAATCATTTTTTTTTGTTCTTCAGTTTATTAATGTGATATATCATATTTATTGACTTGTGTATGTTCGACTATCCCTGCATATCAGGAATAAATCACATTTTGTCTAAGTGAATGATCTTTCTGATATCTTGTGGGAAAGATTGGCTTGGATTTTACTGAGGATTTATGCATCTATGTTCTTTAGGAATATTGGTTGATAGTTCTCTTTTGTTATCATATCTTTTTCCTGTTTGAGGATTAAGGTGATGCTGGCCTCATAAAAAGAATTTGGGAGGATCTCCTCCTTTTCAATTGTTTTGAATAGTTTGAGAAGAATTGGAATTTGTTCTGCTTCTAAAGTATTGTAGAATTCAGCAATGAACCCATTTGGTCCTGGTCTTTTCTTTGTTTAGAGGGCCTTTATTACTGATTCAATCTCCATCTTGGTTATTTTTCTGCTTAGTTTTTTCATGTCTTTAAGATTCAATTACAGTAGATTGTATGTGTCCAGAAATGTATCCATTTTTTCTAGATTTTCCTTTTTTTTGCATATAGCTGTTTGAAGTAATTTCTGATGACTTTTTTTTTTATTTCTGTAGTATCTTTTGTTACATCTCCTTTTTTCATCTTTGATTTTATTGGTTTGCATCTTCTCCCTCTTTTTGGTTACGTGGGTCAGTGGTGTATCATTTTTTTTTCCCAAAAAACCAACTATCTTCTCTGCTTGGGGATGAGGCTGAATAGGTATTTTGTGATCTAACCACAGTTATAGTGACAAAATTTGAAGATATTCCTCAGGTTACAAAATAGATTTTATTTTGATGAAGACTCTTCCTGTAAAATAAAGTTCACTGAAAAGAATTTCATCTGAATGTGAGCGGTAATTAATCTTCAAAGTGCACTGAAATCAAATGGAAACCTAGAAAAGATTTGAAGAAATGTTCAAAACACAGAACAAATCTATCAGGAAGCTGCTGTAGGAGGAACCGGAGGGTTTCTTCGGCTGATTTCCTGACCATTCTGATGCAGGTGTAGATGAGTTAGGAGAAGTCATCAAAGATGATATTTGGCCAAATCCATTACAGTACTACTTGGTTCCTGATGAGGGTGATGAGATAGGAGATGGAGCAGAAGATAATGATGTTGAAAAAGAAGGATTGGAAGACATTGATGAAAAAGGGTATGGGGATTCATTTGAAGAAGATGAAGATGATTATGAAGGGTAAGAAGGAGGGGTGGCTTAAGGAGAAGATGACTAGTAGAGAACACTGATGAATTCCAACCTTATATTTTTAAAATTTTCTCCAGTCCTTGGGAGCAAGTTGCCATCTTCTTATTTTTATTTTTCTCCTATTGTACTTAGTCTTCCTATTTTTGAGGTCGCTTTTCTGTATACAATAGTTCTCACCTTTTTGTGGGGGAAAATTCTTTAAGCAGAACAAAATGGGAAAAGAATCTCTACTATTTTATATTCCAAATGTGTTTTTATCCATGCTTGTCTCAACAAAAACTGTATGGAATCAACACCACTATGCTCTGAGAGCAGAAAACCTGCTTCCTTTACTCTGCAGGAAAATGGAGAGTGATAGGCCCCTTTGTATTAGAGTATAGATTCTAGCATTTTTCCTCTTTTCTTTGTATATTGGGCTCATAGTTTACACTGTGTCTTTATAACACTCCAGACATTTATCATTTACCTACAAAAATCTTTCTACTTTCTCTTGTTATAAAAAGAAAAAAACTTTAAAAATGGGTTATAAAAGATCAGGAAGTGTGGGACTGAAATGTTTGGGTGGCCTAAGTGGGCATTTTGACAATATGGCTTCTCCTTTGGCATATTCAGTTGTGATTTTTCATAAACATCCTTACAGTTTAAGATGATAATTTTAAAAATAAAAATAACTATTAATGATTACATTAGCTCTGACAATATATGAGATCAGAACCTGTAGAGCTTATTTGGAATTTTTAATCTATTATAATTCAGTTCATGTTTATTTTTAAATTTTCTTTTTGTTACACTGTCAAAGATGACACTCATTTTCAAAAATTCAAAGTGTACAAGTTGCTTTGTCACAATAAATTAAATGTGTACACAAATCATCTCATCTTTCAAGTTTGACTAAACAACATTATCATCAAGCTTTATCATTCTAATTTCATATTTTTGATGTGTATTTTCAGGGTGATTTCAGTACTACATGGATTAAAGAAATAAACTTGAATCAATGCCTAATGTCTCCATACATTGGAAACATGGGTAAAACTTGCCATAGCTTTCTTAAAATATTTACATCATTTAGAGAGCAGATTGTTCAACTCAGTGCCGAACATGCTATAATTTTTACTTTTATCTCAAACTGGCAGTTTTTTAAATGGTCATTTATTTACTTGACTATAATAATACCTGCCCTCATCATCAAAAGATCTGGTGCTCTAAAGTCAAGTTAGCCATGAAACATTGCTGTCATGTCTTCATTGGCCCTTACATACCACACAAGGACATAGGCTCTGCGTAAAACTGTCCATGCTGGTGGTTAGGGTGTTGCTGTGTCAGTCCCAGGTGTCTCTCTCCAATGTGACTGTGTTTGGGAGGAACGATGGACTCTTGCCTGTTCAGTGCCATTGTGCAGAAAGCATTTTGGAGAAACTTCCTAAGGCATCCGCTTTTTAATGCTTTAAAATAGCTAAAGTTACACACTACTTTTTCAGAGAAGATTTAAAGGACAGGCTAGACACACCTAAAGTTTTTTGATGTGTAAAACTTTATAAATGGAAGTATTCCATCAACAACAGTGTGTTACAAACTTGTCTTGTTGGGCAGTGTACTATGTACAGGTCTCTGTTAAGTGAATACATCACTGTTTTCTGGTCAGGAATTGTGTTGTATTATGAATGCAGCAGGCAAGAATATTGTTCTTGACCACCAGCATCTTCAAGTCTGCCTGGAATGATAAGAGGCTACATGAAGAGAGGTAAAAGTGATAGAGGACTGTATAAATAGTAGAAATAAGTGGCCTATACATTTAGCTGGTCATAGGCATTTTTTTCCACTCTGATTACATTGGAGATATTAATATTGCTTGGAGATTTTGTTTGTGAAAAATGTGTGCCTAGTATGTTGATCTATTCTAGAAAAGATTTTCAAAATAATTATTTTTTTAAATATAATGCTAGAGTTCAGAAGCTGTAAGTGCCAATCAATGGTTGAAGGCCTTTGAGAATGGTTTTAAAGGGCTGAATTTGACTCTCCACAAAATTCAAATGTTGGGACTGTCAACTCCAATGTGATGATATTTGGAGATAGAATCCTTGGGAAGTGCTTAGGGTCAGATTATTTTGGGAAGATGGTCCTAATGACCTTATAAAAAGAAAAAGATATAAGATGTGAGCATAGTGTGAGAAGGTGGCTGATTTGCTGGCTCTCACTAGACATTAAATATCCCGGCAGTTTGATCTTGGTCTTCCCATACTTCAAAACTGTGAGAAATAAATGTTTGCTGTGTCCGTCTCCCATCCTACTGCATTTCATTATAACAATCTGAATGATCTAAAACAAAAGCACTTTGGAAACAGAAATAATTAGCTTGCAGTTTCTTGGTGTTTCATCACCTACCCAGTATACTAGCATTTAAAAATACCATATTTAATGTTTTATATAGGCTTATATACAAAAACTTTCTGTCAGTGATATTGTGTGTGTTGGGTGGGAAGAAGGGAATAATATGGTAGAGCTTAACTAGTCTTTAATAATATGGAATATGTTTACAGTAGAAACACATGTAATTAAAATGAAGCCCATTGAAACTGGTTTCTAAACATTCCCAAATATGAATTGAAATATTAATTGTGAATTAACTAAATTCATTGAATGCATTATAAAATAGAAAGAAAAAACTAAGAATTGCATGAATCCACATTTAGGAGGGCAACTGCTTTTTTTCCCCCCTTTTGTGAACTATTTCTGTTAGGGAACCATTCACGGAGAAAGTAACTGTAGCACCATTTGAAATAAAGTAACTGTGTGGTGGAAAGGTAGCCACGTTAGCTGGTAAGATTTGAAAAGGGATGGCCTAACTAGATGGCCTAACCACAAACCACAAACTGTCGTTGCCATGACTACGGGACCCTGGGAGGTTGGCGAGTGGGCGGGGCCAGCCTCTAGAAACTGTATATAAGGGGACCCTTAGGCGCTGTAAACCGGAGTTTGCTCAGCCTCTCTCCCTGGTCTGTAGCACCTGGTGCCTGCAGGAGTTGGCTTGAGCGATCTCTCCTCCTAGTCGCCTAGAGTACCAATAAAGTATGTTTAGCTTGACCTTCCTCAGTCTCCTCTACTCTTTCTTCATGACAACCTGGCCATTCCCAGAGAGGAAGATCCTGACAATTTCTTTGTAAATGTTTAGAAAAAGATGGAGCCTGGCCTTGTACAACAGTGGGTTAAATTACCACTTGTGATGTCTGCATGCTCCAGTTCCAAGTCCCAGTTGCCATGCTTCCCAGATCCCTGTTAATAAGCCTGAGCAGAAGGTGGCCCAAAATCATAAGTTTCTGCCACAAACATGGAGAACCAGCCTGCAATTCCTGGCTCTAGGCTTCATGCTGGTCCAGTCCTGGCTATTGTGGCCATTTGGGGTCTGAACCAAGAAACAACAGATCTCCTTCTATGTCTCTCTCTCTCTGTCCCTCTGCCTATCAAAGAAATACATGAATATTTTAAAAAGTGATTACTTAGGAAAAGATCACCAAATATACAAACAATTGTGATTTCTAGATAAGATTTGAAGTACATTTTATGTTCTTATTTATATCCTTCCGTGTTAAAAATGTTTAAGATATTTAAAGTGTATATTTTACTCCCTATTTCACTAATTGAAAATGAATAAATCAAGTAGGACTTTAGTCTGCTTAGACAATATTTGGATTTTCTGTTATCAGATAACTTCTGCTTTTCCCAAATCTCAAAGTAATGTACAGATAGAATAATCCTTAGATATCTGCAGCATTTGCCACTGGATCCTTGGGGAAAGAGAGTAAGACAGTGTCTTACCTCTACTGCATTCTCCTTGGTTATAATTCACTTATTGTCTAGTGGATTAATACACAGTTATAAATACTATGCTTTCATTTATTTAATCCATTTCTCATCACCCATAGTATCAAGCTCACATATTCTAAACACTTGAATTTCCTTCAAGTAATGCTACTTAGCCCATTTTCTGGTATATTTGCATTTTAATCTTTTAGCTCTCCACAAAAATACCCTGTAAGAAAATAAAACTAGCCTGTCATAACAGAATGTTAGGAAATGCCCTCAAAACACAAATCCCTACATGCAGTATCCTAAATCAACACAGGGATTGTAAATACAGTCCTCCCAAAGGGATCTTTCTCCTCCCATGTGAAGAAAAGTGATACATTTACAAGTGCTATTCCTAGCAGGTGAAACTTATGTGGAGACACTTTTTTAAATTTAAACCTGCTT
Organism: Oryctolagus cuniculus; assembly: GCF_964237555.1. Classification (NCBI taxonomy): domain Eukaryota; kingdom Metazoa; phylum Chordata; class Mammalia; order Lagomorpha; family Leporidae; genus Oryctolagus; species Oryctolagus cuniculus. Next base: position 119,931,628 of record NC_091433.1, on the reverse strand, counting down.
TAGAAGATGCAGAGAATTTAAAACCTAGCCAACAGTGTAGGGCTTTTTGTGTGGTCCTGATGTCTTTCACCTTCAGCAAAGTTCTCTCTGTTTTGCTTCCAAATGTATTGAGGACCCTGGGCAAAATATCCTGCCAGGCAGTTTCCAAATCTCCTGGTGGAAACACAACATTCACACGCAAAGCTGTCCAAGACAGATGTTCTCACCTATGGTGAAGAAGCTGCCTAGGGCTGTTAGGCTAATTCCGTAACATGCCCCAGAATATTTTTAAGGTTGATTTCTGACTTTGTAGAATTATAAACTGTTACAGTGAATATAATTTTTTTCTCTCGTTCATTTCTTCAAACTGCAATTTTTAAAAAAAGAAACAGCAGGTCTCATGTACTTAGGGAAATAGTAAACTTGTCCTTGGATTAGAAAATGTGAGCTAGGAAAAAGAGTTATCATACATAGTCATTTCTTCCTTTCATTTTTTTTCCTTCCTTGGGATTCCTTTTGGTTTCCCAGGATATTTTCCGATGTCTTTGGATACCGACATGATTAGATCACCCAATTGTGTTCTACTGTTCACAGAAAAATACTCCATTGCAAAATTTAGCTTTTTATCCAAAACAAGTATTTTTTAAGGTTAGGTTTTAGATATTTCTTTAGACAAAAGTACTTTAAAAATCAATACCAAACCACTAACATCTCAAAAATTAATTTGTGACCTGTTTTATAAACATCAATTTCAAAAGAAAAAGCTACATTATATACAAAGATCAAGTAAAATTGTGGGCATTGAGCACAGCAATCTAGATTCTAGAAATATATTAAAAACAACATGAGGTCGGCACTGTGGTGCAGCAGGTTAAAGCCCTGGCCTGAAGCACCGGCATCCCACATAGGTGCTGGTTCTAGTCCCGGCTGCTCTTCTTCCAGCTCTCTGCTATGGCCTGGGATAGCAGCAGAAGATGGCCAAAGTCCTTGGGCCCCTGCACCTGCATGGAAGACCGGGAAGAAGCTCTTGGCTCCTGACTTTGGATTGGCGCAGCTCCAGCTGTTGCAGCCATCTGGGGAGTGAACCAGTGGATGGAAGACCACTCTGTCTCTACCTCTCTCTGTAACTCTGTCTTTCAAATAAGTAAAATAAACCTTTAAAAAACACATTACTGTGTTTTAAAAATTATGTGAATATATGAGTCCCTATCTCAGTAGTGTTTATAATATTTAAATAACATAATTACCTGGAAATAACTGGATTATAGAACAATACAATATATATTTATGAAAAATTTTGTAGCAATTACCATGCTTATTAATAGGTTGAGAATTCATTAAAAACATCACCTTTCATCTTTTGAATGCCAAAATGAACTGATTACTTAAAGCATTACAGGTATAAACTCTTATATATATGTTTATGAAATATGGAAAATAAGTTATTCCCAAGGCAGTAATTATTAATATATCCCATGAGCATATGAACTGTTTTTCATACTAAAGCCAAGCTCACTTTCCAGGTTTCTTTGAGGAAAATGTGTGTTTTCATTATGTACTAGGATAGAAACTTATTTTTGCAAAACAAAAACAAAACAAGCAGCATAAGGTTGAAACCAGGAATATCATCTGGTTCTCCCATGTGAGTTCCAGATACTCAAGTGGGGGCATCATCCACCTCTTTTCCAGGCACTTTAGCAAACCAACTGGTATTTGAACTGACAGTCCAGTATGGCATGCCAGTGTGGCAAGCATCAGCTTAACACATGGCACCACAATGCTATCCTCTATGTTCCTAGATATTTTCTAACAATTTGTCTATCTATACATTTTTCCTAAATAGAACTTATGTAAAATCCAGATTGAAGATAGCAATGCAGTTTCTTTTCTTGAACAATGACATGCTAATTGCCAACAAATTGTTAAATCATGATATTTCCAGATTTAAGAATTATTGGTCATTATTAAAAATCTCAATGTAAGTACATTGCAAATATGTTTTGCCCTTTCAGAGATAAAACTGATTAGTGTATGTGTATTTTTAAAATATTAAAATTCCTTTGGAATATGTGCATGCATGGTATTTGAGACTACGCTTCAATGCTTGAAATACATCTTCCTCATGAGTTTTGGTTCAGATGAGTCTGAGAAGCAGTCTTTTTTGTTCAGCAAACCTCTTTCCTCTATTGGGATCTATAGATATTTTCCAGAAAATTCATGAAAAATTTCACTGTCTGCTGTAATATTAGAAGTAGTTCAGTCTTTGAATTCCAAAATTTCTCTTTCTTTGTCCCTTACCCATTGCTCCCTCATTTCTCTTTTGTTGTCTATCATAAAGAAAAATTTTATAAACTGAGATCCACTTCAAGTTTTGGTTACAGTGAAGGCACTGAAATGTAACACAAACAGAATAGTGCTTTGAATACCTTTGCTTTTAATTCAATAACATAAGGGCCAATTTCTGATTAAACACAGTATAACATTACTTCTGATGGGAAGTATGATCCCATAACCATCCATATCAGAGGAAGAAAGATTTTTAGAGCAAATCAGTTTTGTGTAGTTTTACAAGATTTACATTACATATCATTATAAATAAAAATGCATCTATCACAGAAACAATTTATTTTAGAATCCAAATCCCCCACACACCATTCACATGCATATGCATATAGAGTCCACAAAAATCAGGGAAGCTAAGGAAGAGCCATCCCTCGTTTTTGAGGAAGGCATTAAGTAATTTAATCTCTAAATTAATCATGGTAATGTCATCTACTTTAGCTTGAGTATAGAGACTGGATCTGAAAATTAAGAATATCAGCTAATAGTAAAGTCTTGGAAACAGTAACCATCTCTAGATCACAGAATTGATGGAAATTGGTCCAATATGGTGATTAGGAACTCACTTTCTTTATACTCATTCTTTCTTTAGTGGAAATACCATATCTCTTCGACCACTGTGTTTAAACATGGTAGCAAGTTTCATCAATCATTTTATCTTGAGAAAAGTCAACTTGAATAAAAGAGCTGAGTATTCAACAAAATTGAACTGCAGCCCTGGCCATGAGTCTGTAGGAATTCTTCCCCATTGTGAGAACTTCAAGTTTCTCATATCTTTAGCCAAACAGTTGTCATAGAACAGATAATAACTAAAGTCATCAGTGTTATGTAGCTTTACACAGGGAGAAAATAAAGAAAACAACACAGAACAAATTAGGGTGTCAGATAAAATACCATTCACTTTAAATGCAACTCATGAAGGAAGCATATGTACAATTGAAATGATGAAATTGTGGATGAGGAAGTAAACCAAAATACCAATATTTGAAAAACACACGTTCATACCTAAACATAAACTAACACGAAAGTGACCCTGAAATTTCAGTAACATCCCTTTTTGTTGTAGCAATGATGCCTAATTGCTCTGATGCATAAAGCATAAATACTTTTGGGTAACTACATAGTGAATCACTCGCAGTACTTGTGCTGTCAAATGTTACAGCAGCAATGTAATATTAATCCCAGAAAGGGAAAACAAAATAAAACATGACACTGATAATGTTATGTTTAATTCATGATAATTTGATGTCCTTATTTTTTATGAGTAGAATAAAATAGCTGTGTAAGATAATACATTTGATGCATTTTATACCAAGTCTTTATTATGATGGCTATAAAAGCATCAAATAATTACAGCAAACAATTTAGTTGGAACTTATTACTGCAAATAACTTCCAAATTGAAATATTAGCTTGAATAATTTTAGAAAACAGCAACAACAAAGAATGCCAAGTACTGTTAAACAACCCCATGGCGTAAGATACCATACTGTGATGACTGTCTTAAAAAAGATCCCTTCCAGATGTCCAGTTGGCTTTGGAAGGACATGGATCCATCTCATCATTACAATTATTCTTTCTTTTGCCAATTGCTTGTGCAGTTGCCTATTCCAAAATCGGAAAGACATATTTTGCTGGCATACACTTACACACATACAACACTGAGTTTTTCTTTTAGCTATTCTGTAGCAGAACTTTTATGGAAGGTCATAGATACAGGATTGTTTCCTTGGTGTTGAATAGGAAAGAGAGGCCTTATGGGGAGTGAAAAGCACAGTAACCCAAATTCTAAGGGGTCGAGAGGAAATAGGAAACTCTCCTTCCTCAAACACTGTGAAGCTCCACCATTACTGAGGGACAGATGTCTTTTAATCTCAGTCATATCTCAATGGTGACTGGGAAAAATTAAAAATCTAAGAATTGTAGTTGGATGCAACCTGTATTAATTGCATAATTTACTCAAACAAATGGATGTTGGCAGAAACGAATTACTATTTATCCTAAAATCACATAACCAGAATACATATAAGATATTTTTGGTATTATTCTCTTTGAATGTGTCTTCAAGTAATCTAAAATCTGCCTTTTCTCTGACTGACTTCAAATCTGTGTCTGTTCATTCATGGTAGAGTCCACAGATAAATAAGATATATTTTGTTAGAGTTTTGCTAGCCACCTGCTTCTATTTTTAAACCTGAATGCATAGTTAAACATATCAGAGAAGAAAAATAACAAAAAGGGATCAAAATCCTTCCTTACAATTTCAATTATCTATAATATAACTAAATGAAAAATATATTTGCTGATATTTATGCACATTCATATCCTTTATAGAAAACATCAAAAACATTAAAATCACAACTTAACCAAACTTGAATTAATTGTTACTGAAAAAATGACAATTGTTTACTTTCTGGAATTGTTTTATTTTATTAAGGGAAGTTAGATCTCAGAGTAGATGCTTTTGGACAGGGTCTTAATATTTAATTATAGCACATACCAGGATTTATGTTCTTAATACTTGATATACGTGTCATGGGGCTTAATGGTTACAATAGCAATAAAAAACTGTTTTCATATGTCTACACTATTAGAGGCTCACGTATCTCAAACATAATTACTAGAAGTGGTAATAGTATAAGAACTTGTAGACATGAAACTATTTATTAAACCTCAAACATGTTCATTAGACCAAGATAAAGAAAAAATAATGTGGGGAGAGGCCAGCACTGCGGCTTAGAAGTTTAATCCTCCTCCTGCACTGCCAGTATCCCATGTGGGCTCTGGTTCAATTCCTGGCTGCTCCACTTCCAATCCAGCCCCCTACTGATGTGCAGGGAAAGTAGCAGAAGATGGTCCAAGTGTTTGGACCCCTGACGCACGTTGGAGACCCAGAAGAAGCTTGTGGCTCCTGGATTCCATTTGGCTCAGCCCTGGCCATTGTGGCCATTTGGGGACTGAACTAGTGGGTAGATGATTCTCTCTCCTTTCTTCTCTTTCTATTTCTGTCTTTAATAAAAAAATCTTTCTAAAAAAGTTTAAAAAATAATGTGGGGAAATTGTTATAGCTTAGCTCAATTTTATTATAATAAATGATTTTGAGAGAACATAGCACCAAATAATTATAAACGATGGTATTTTAATTTCAAGTAGTTATAATCTTTTTATCCTAAGACTTTTGGAAGCAAGACTTTTGGAAAAAGTTTGCCATGTGGGATTAAAAAGAAGCAATTAGAGTTCAGAGAAAGAAAGTAGTCTTTAAAAGACTATTCTTACAATGTATGCAATAGAATTAATATTATTAATATTAATAATTTACAAGGTGATATTGTGTAGGCAGTGTGTGGAGTAGCTGATTAAGCCATCACTTACGATGCTGACATCCCATTTAGAAGCACCTGTTCTGGAGGCTTTGCTTCAAATGTAACTACTTGCTAATGTGCTTGGGAAGTCAGCAGATAATGACCCAAGTGATTGGATCCCTGCCCCTCCATGTGTGAGGTGAGGTTGGAGTTCCTGGCTTCTTGCATTTGTCTAGTCCAGCCTGGCTGTTGAAGCCATTTAGGGAATGAAACAACAAGAAGATTTACTTAAAGAAAAAATGATGGAAGGCAGTGAAATGGGAATCGTGTTCTTCCAAGTAACTTATATATGGTCTCACTTGTTCTTAGCAGTGTTACAAAGGTACTCTTATAGTCTTCATTTATAAACAGTAAAGTAGCCACGGAAGTATTGAATGACTAACCTCAAACAATGCTACATAAAATTAGGTTCAAAAATGTTTAATCTTAACCATTACTAAACATTGAAATTCACTATAAAGCTAAAATAGTGTATATTTAAAAAATGAATAATCATAACTATATAGCAAAGTAAAAAAAAAAAACCCTTCCTTATTCATCTATTATATTTTTCTTCAGTTTATAATGTAAAAAAGATTTCCTAGTCAACTTTCCAGGACTCTCAGTGCCTTATAGATGGGCTATATCTATATATAGATATGTATAGATGGGCTTTTGTGTATTAAATTCATTTTTCCACAAACTTTTCTATTAAAAACACTAGACAGTCCAAGTTCAATGCATCCCAAATGCTAAATATTTAAGAAGAAAATGTAAATTATCTCAATTTGATAATTATACATTGCATACATATATCAGTTTATCACACTGTATCCTGTTCTATTCTTTTGTTTTCTATTAAATCTTGTAATTAATACTTTATTATAATTTGTTGATTACCTCATACATTCCGATTTCACTCTTAACTGTTCCTATGAAAATGGAAAAAAGAAGTATCAGAAATTTAAATTAACATTTTTAACATTTTGATAGTTGATTATTTATTTCTACTTATGTTCTTATTTAACATATGCCTTATTCTCTCTAAAGAAAAATAAATTAATGGCATACAGAAAAATTAATTTTAGACATATAGTTCATTCATTTGAAGATCACAACATGAACCCATAAATGAATTATCTTATATATTTTTTAAGATAGTCTTAACAGATAGATACTTTTGGTCCCATCATATAAAGAATGAAAAGTTATGTTAGATTAATTGTACTAATATTTTCCCTAGTGCCATAAAAAAGAAAAATGATGGTTTTAGGCTTTTGTCTCACTGATTTGTGAGACTATGGCATTGAAGAAAAATGGTTCTATTAATTGCAGTATTGCTAAGAGATTTCATTGTCAAGCAAAATAAAGCAATGAGGTGACTTAGAAAAAATGACAGCAGACAAAAAATAAAAACAAATAATAATGACCACAGAAGAGACAAGTTAATATTTTTCAAAAGAAACTGGTGGGAACTGCATTGTGACACATTGAGTTCCTCAGTCCCTTGCAATGCCTGCACCACATGTCAGAGCACCACTTTTAGTCCTGGCTACCCTGCTTCTAGCCCAGCTCCCTATTAATGCACCTGGGAAAGTAGAAGATTGCTGGAGTGCCTGGGCTCCTGTCACCCAAGTCAGAGACTCAGGGTTCCAGGCTCCCTGCCAATGTGATCATTTTGGGAGTGAACCCCCATGTGGAAGATCTCTTCCTTTCTCTGTTATGCCAATATTTTCTACTTTATATGAAATGGTGAAGTAAAATTCAGAAGTCCGCAACAAGTGTGTCTGAAAGCTATTCTTGGACAGAGGTGTTAGGTACCAGTTAAGATGTTGCTTTGGATGTCCACAACCAATTTTATATTGCCTGGGTTCAAGTCCTGAATCTGCCCCCCTGACCCTATCTTCCTTAAAGCACATCCTTAGTAGTAGGTGACATCTCAAGTAGTTAAGTCCCTGCCACCTACATAGGAAGACAGGTTGAGTCCTGGGTTCCTGATTTAGCCTCCTTCAGCGTCAGCTGTTGTGGGTGTGTGGGCATTTAGTGAATGAACCAGTACGTGGAAGATTTCTCTGTCTATGTCTGTCAGTCTTTCTGCCGTTCAGATAAATAAAATAAATAATAGACTTTCTTCTCAGTACTTACTTACCTTGAGTCTGTTTGTTTGTTTTAAAGATTTATTTATTTGAAAGAGTTACACAGAGAGTTTCCCTTCAGCCACTTAGATTTGAAGTCTAAGTCTATTCTGGATCATGTGGTCCACATGGCAAAGAAGTTTTCATGGCATTCTGTAATCTTTGAACCTCAAAACAGTAGCCTTTTGGGCCCCTTGGCTAATAGACAGGAGTAACATACCCAAAGAAGAAATATGTTACCTTTAAAATCCAAATAAGATGCTAGATAGTGTGCATCTAGATAGGTTCCACTGCAGCAATTTATCCTTTACTTTAGAGGAAGATCCGGATAAACCCCATGGATCACTAGAAATTTCACTGATGTGGAAATTCTCAGAATTCTTTTGAATCTATCTTGCATCTTCTGACATGAAAAATGTTTCTAGGGTTATTACAACTTCTAATTCACGAAGTCTGATCAGAGTAATATCATCCATATATTTTATATGTGAAAATAGAATGGAAATTTGATGAAGTTTCCTATAGGTCACATTTTGGCATTGGAATGGGAAGCTGATACACGTCTGACAGAGGATACTCATACTCATGGTATATAACCAATCTGCCACTGACAGAAAAGTACTTCTGATAATTTTTAATAATGAGTATTGAAAACCATTTTTGTAGGTCAATAGCTGCAGGTATCAGGTACCAGAATTACGTTACTTTGATCAAGACATGAATCCACATCTGGAAGGCAGCCGCAGTTGCCATCATTCCTGTTTAGGGTTATAAACATCCACTAGCATTCTCCAAGATTCATCTGTTTTCCAAAAAGACCAAATAGAGATGTTGAGTGGTAAAATTTGTAGGTAGGTTGGTGGTTTACTACTTTTATGTATCTAAAATCTTTGATGTTTGTATTAATCTTTGCAATCCCTCCAGGAAGATGATACCACCTTTGGTTTCCTTTTAGCCTTTTCTAAATAAATTTCTCACTCCACAGGATCAGATGACCAACATGAGGACTCTGACAGTTGCTGTGAATGTCTATTCAAATTATACATAATGTAACCAAGAACATAACCACTGGATGAGTTTGTAGATTCAGTAGACCCATTAAGTGAAGATCAGAGTGAAAACTTCATTGAACAACTGATTAAGTTTTTCACTGATAGATGGACCACAGTGACATTTTGGACTTCCAAGAAATAGTGTTATTTCAGAGTCCGTGAACAGCAATCTCTGAATACTTACCCTTGTTATAGTAAATAAGCACCCTAGTAAATGGTCACATGTATTTGTAGGGGAGACTTAAAGGTTAAAATATAAATGTTGACAGTATGGCAGGACCTTTCTGGATGGACTCAACATTCTCCTAATTGTAGGAGGTTTGCATCTATATATACACTGCCTAAAGTTTGAAGATTGATAGAACATCCCAAAAATACCCTTATTTTTATAGGATGTGCCTTGAAAAGTTTGGAATTAAAGTCACATTATAACGTAACTATATGTAGAATAAGACTCTGAGTTTGGTTTCCAAACATCTCAGCCCTGCATGTACAAAAACACAACTGTTCCTTTTAGGGCAGACATAGGCGCTCTCAGGTCATTATTTTCTTGAACTGAAAATGAGCTGAAATGATCATCTTTTTCATTTTTAAGTTATATAATACAAACAACAAGAGCTATTCAGCTTCCTTATTCTCCCTGGTGTTACTAATATGTTCTAAGAAACCAAAAATGTGGCCATTAAGATCCTTGCTTTAAAAAATACATCATTAAGAATATGCAATTTTAATATTTTGCATATCTCTATTACCACAACATAAAAAAATGCAAAGAGTGCCTTTTTCTTGACTGGGCATGATGGAACTATAACATTAGTGCTTTTAAATATAATCAGATTACAGAACCAATGAGAAAGTTAGATAGATAGATGGATAGATAGGTAGATAGATGGATCGATAGATGATAGATCTTCAATGATAGTATAGGTAACATCAAAATGTTAAGCAAAGGTTGTCTGCAGAAAATAGTAAAGAGAATTTTTAACTTAAAAAGCAATTTTTATATATTTTCATTTATGTAAGGCAAACAAATTTCATGTATTTCATATATACATATTTAGGAGCATCGTGATATTTTCCAGCCTACCCACACTCCTACCCTCCCCCTTCCCTCATTTTTTATTCTTTCTTTTAGTTATTACAATGACATACTTTCCGTTTATTTTAATAATCATAAGATTAACCCTCTACTAAGTGAAGTATTTAATAATAAGCAGGGAAAAAAATAAACACTGTTCCACAGTAAGAGAGGCAAGGGCTGTAAACAATAATTAATTCTAAAAATGTCAATTTTATTCGAATGCATTATATTTCTTAATATTCTGTTAGTTACCACAGATCGGAGAAAACATATGGTATTTGTCTCTTGAGGACTAGCTTATTTCTCTAAGTATAATGGTTTTGAATTATATCCATTTTGATGCAAAAGACAGAATTTCATTCCTTTTATGGCTGAGTAGTATTCCATAGTGTATATTTACCATCTTTCTTTATCCAGTCATCAGTTTATGGACATCTGGGTTGATTCTATTTCTGTTATTGTGAGTTGAGTGGCGATAAACATAGTGGTACAGACACCTTTTTCATCTGATGACTTTATTTCACCTACAAATTCCCAGGAGTGGGATGGCTGGGTCATATGGTAATTCTATTTATAGATTTCTTTCTTTTTTTATTTTTTTTAAACTTTTATTTAATGAATATAAATTTCCAAAGTACAGCTTATGGATTACAATGGCTTCCCCCCCATAACGTCCCTCCCACCCGCAACCCTCCCCTTCCCACTCCCTCTCCCCTTCCATTCACATCAAGATTCATTTTCGATTCTCTTTATATACAGAAGATCAGTTTAGCATACATTAAGTAAAGATTTCAACAGTTTGCTCCCACACAGAAACATAAAGTGAAAAATACTGTTTGAGTACTCGTTATAGCATTAAATCTCAATGTACAGCACACTAAGGACAAAGATCCTACATGAGGAGCAAGTGCACAGTGACTCCTGTTGTTGACTTAACAAATTGACACTCTTGTTTATGGCATCAGTAATCACCCTAGCTATTTTCAGATTTCTGAGGAACCTCCATATTGTCTTCCACAATGGCTGTACTAGTTTGCATTCCCACCAATAGTAGACTAAGGAACTAAGTCACCCACATCCTCACCAGCAATTATTATTTTTTTATTTCTATATGAGTATCATTCTAACTGGTATGAGATGAAACTTCAATGTGGTTTTTATTGTACATTTCCCTGATGGGTAGTGATCCTGAGCCTTTTGTCAAATGTCTGTTAGCCATTTGGAATTTGTCCTTTGAAAAGTGCCTGTTTAAGTACTTTGCCCATTTCTTAACTGGATTGTTTTGTTGTCGAGTTTCTTGAGCTCTTTATAGATTCTGGATATTAATACCTTATCAGTTGCATAGTTTGCAAATATATGCTCTTTCTGTTGGTTGCCTCTTTACTTTGTTAAGTGTTTCCTTTGTGTTGCAGAAACTTCTTAGCTTGATGCAATCCTATTTGTCTATTTTTTCTTTAATTACCTATGCTTCTGGGGTCTTTTCCAATAAGTTTTGCCTATGCCAATGTCTTCTAGAGTTTCCCCAATTTTCTCCTCTAATAATTTGATATCAGGTCATAGATTTAGATTCTTTTTTTTATTTATTTATTTATTTTTTTGACAGGCAGAGTGGATAGTGAGAAAGAGACAGAGAGAAAGGTCTTCCTTCTTGCTGTTGGTTCACCCTCCCATGGCCGCCACGGCTGGCGCACCACGCTGATCCAAAGGCAGGAGCCAGGTGCTTCTCCTGGTCTCCCATGGGGTGCAGGGCCCAAGCACTTGGGCCATCCTCCACTGCACTCCCTGGCCACAGCAGAGAGCTGGCCTGGAAGAGGGGCAACCAGGAAAGAATCCGGCGCCCCGACCGGGACTAGAACCAGTTGTGCCGGGCCGCTAGGTGGAGGATTAGCCTATTGAGCCGCGGCGCCGGCTAGATTCTTGATCCATGGAGAAATTTTTAAAAAAGAATGTTATTGAAATTTTAGTAAAAATTAGAAACATAGATACAGGCATTTTTGCAGTGGTTAAGATGCTATGAGGAAGCCATATCATGTCAGATTTTTGACACTACATTCCTCCAAACTGCATTATTCATAACTATATTTAAGTTGGTTATAATTTTATCACAGCCTATCTCATCAATAATAATAATGCTGACATTGCTGTGTGTTTCTGTGTATGTGTTTGAGCTTTCCATAAAGGACTACTGTGCTTTCTGTTTTTGCTTCTGTCCTATATCCTAATCCAGCAGAATTTGGGTATACAAAGTGTATACAACATTTATTAAAAGTATTTTCTTTTTATGTTGATTCTTGAGGATTCACAAGTTTCATGCACTTAAGCCAAGACACTCTGGCAAAAGATCTCTGCGAGTGAGATCCCAGTGGAAAGAACAGGCCATCAAAGAAGGAGGTACCTTTCTCTGAAGGGAGGAGAGAACCTCCACTTTGACTATGACCTTGTCTAAACAAGATAAGAGTCGGAGAACTCAGAGGGCTTCCATAGCCTTGGAAACTCATGACTGGAGCATAGGGGGATTGCTGATGCCATAGACAGGAGTGTCAATTGGTAAAGTCAGCAACAGGAGTCACTGTGCACTTACTCCTCATGTAGGATCTCTATCCTTAATGTGCTGTGCATTGGGATTTAATGCTATAACGAGTACTCAAACAATATATTTCACTTTGTGTTTCTATGGGGGTGCAAACTGTTGAAATCCTTACTTAATGCATACTAAACTGATCCTCTGTAAAAAAAAAAAAAAAAAAAAAAAAAAAGAAAGAAAGAAATTATCAATTCCCAACTTGACTCTCACTGGGATTAAACATGACAATAGGTCTGCTCTGATTTCATCATCATTTAAAAAAATCATCTATTATTTTTCACTTTATGTTTCTGTGTGGGAGCAAACTGTTGAAATCCATACTTAATGTATACTAAGCTGATCTTCTGTATATTAAGATAATCGAAAATGAATCTTGATGTGAATGGAAGGGGAGAGGGAGTGGGAAAGGGGAGGGTTGTGGGTGGGAGGGATGGTATGGGGGGAAAGCCATTGTAATCCATAAGTCGTACTTTGGAAATTTATATGCATTAAATAAAAGTTTAAAAAAAAAAAAAAAAAAAAAGCAAAATAAACACATGTCATCATAGCCATGCTAACATGAATCAGAGACTACATAACATGACTAAACAGCAAAATAACAAACAATTTACTCACCAGTTTATTTTTCTCTCTTATTTGTTTTAATTTCAGTGTTTGAGAATATAATTCTTATTTAGTTTATGGTAGAATTTCCATATGTTTAACATGTCTGAGATTGGTCTTTTAGTGTGCATTCAATAACTGAGTTCAATATTTAGTGAGTGTGCCCCCCAAATCATTGACGTTTATATGTAATTCAGAAACTGAAAGCTTCCATATTACTTCACTTGTTTTCAGTGATTTTTTTTCTATTTGGGAAATATTTCTGTTCTTCTAGGTAGAGTAGATAAAAATAGGACTCACAAAAAGAAAAATTAAAACCAGCAATTAAATCAAAACACACCTGCATAACAATGCAATCTGCCTCAACTCCACCACACTAAAGCCGTCGTGTTTAGTAACCACCTTAGCAAAAGTACTTGACAAATCCTGTTAAATCAGAAATAAACTTCCTGGTGCTCTGCTTGGCTTGAATAGCATGCAAGTTCCCATAGAAACTGAATTATATCACAATCTAGAAAAAATTAATATCAAATAGCAATGTATACAGACCTTTAAATTAGATGTTAACGGGTCGCTATATATGCTTCATTTGTGTTTGTTAGCTTGCTAAATGATATTAATACTATCACACAAAATTTTTAAGAAAATACAGATTCAAAACCAAATGAATAAAACATCAAGATGGATTTTGGAAAGGTTTTGGTTAATGAATTTAAGGTAAGATAGGCAGTGGAAGTGCAGGCTAATTTTAGTTTGTTGCTTAGCTACAAATGTGTGCCTTTAGCAATGGTTTCTTATTAACTGTCCTTTTGCCAAAAATTCCTTTTTAGACTTAAGTAGTAAGTGATTGGATTACATATTCCTTCCTTCTTCATTATTCATCAGAAAACTTTTAATGGTTGGTTTCATAGAAATAGGAGAAAGGGGCTCAGGCAAATCCCAAAATTCATCATCAACAGTATCATTATTCTCCCCCTCTTCCTCCTCTCTTTTCCAGTGTTTTGCAATTTACAAAATGGTTTTCAAGTTCATTATATTTAAAAAAAAATCATATTCTAAAGTTTGACTAACAACCCAACAATTACGGTGTCACTCTATTTTGTCACAAATGAATCTAAAATAAATTAATTAATTACCTCAACCTTAAAAAACAAAATAATTAGTGGCACCTAAAATAGAATCAAGTTACCCTGATTTCAAGTAAGTAGTGTTTTCAATTTCCCCTACTCTTGGGAACTTAGGTCAATTACCTTTACACAACTTTGTTTAGAGTCTTCAGGGAGGTGAGATATAAGAAATCTCTTTGTGTAATGCAAACCATGATATATATGTAAAATAATAAGAGAAGATGCCTGCTGATAAGAAAAGAAAAGTAATTTAAAAATGAAGCTTTAGGCCCAGCATTGTGGTGTAGTTGTTAAAGCTTCTACCTGTGACTCTGGCATCCTGTATGCATGCTGGTTCATAGCCTGGCCGCTCCACTTCTGGTCCAACTCCCTGCTAATGGCTTGGGAAAGACAGTAAAGGATGATCCAAATACTTGGGACCCTACCTCCAGTGTTGGGATGCTGATGAAACTCCTGGTTCCTGGCTTTGGCATTACAACCACTTGGGGAATGAGCCAGCCATTGGAATCTCTCTCTCTCTCTCTCTCTCTCTCTCTCTCAATTTTGACTTTCAAATAAATAAATAAATAAATCTTTTAAAAATAAATAATAAAGCCTAGTTACTATCTTACATTTATAATATCATAAAATGCAAAAAATCATACATTTGTAAGAGGTATAAATATTGATGTATAATGATTGAATGAATTAATGCAAATTAAATAGCTTAAGTTAATTTACTTCCCTGTGTCCTATGAGTATTTATCAAATTTAATCTATTTAAATTTGATTACTAGCAGGCATTTGATATAATGGTTAAGATGCTACTTGGAGCACCCACATCCCATATCAGATTGTCCGGGTTTGAGTCATAGCTCTGTGCCCAATTCCAGCTCCCTGACAAAGCACACCTTGGGAGGCAGCAGATGACTGAGCAAGGGGTTAGATCCCAACCACACAAGTGGGATACTTGGACTGAATTCCTGCATCCTGGGCATTTACGTAGTGAATCAGTGAATAGAACTTTTCTGTCTTGATGCTCCTCAAATAAAGTATATTTGTAAAAAAAAACAGAATTAATTCTCTATTCACATAATTTTGGTAGCTAAAAAATAAATAAATCTCCTTCCTCTTTTTCCTAATTGCTAATTAGAATTGGATATAAGGTTTGATCTATTTAGTGTTATTGAAAATTACTATGACAATTACTTGGTTACATAATGCATTTAATTTGTAATGTCCTTTTTGAAATTGCACATGATTTCATGTTTATTGGCCATTTGAAACTCTCTTTTGTTAAATGGTGGTTAATCCATTTCATACATTTTCTATTGATTTTCTTTGGAGTTTTCAACAGTTTTAATATATTTGGATCATGAATCTTAGATCTTATAGAATTACATGTGTTGCCAGTATTTTCTATGAATTTATAGCTTGACTTCTGTAAACATCATTTCACATCTTTCAAGAAGTCTACTGCTGTTTCCTTTCTGGCCTCATAGCTCCAGCACAACTTTTAGTAAATAGGGGACCATCACATTTCATTTACGCCCTCAGAGAAGAAGCTGTATTTTATTACGATGTATGAGGATCGCTGAAGGTCCTTTGTTGTTGTAATTGTTATTATTGAAGTTGACACCTGTGATGCACAGTATCTGTGATGGCTCCCAAAACCTCCCATCCCTAGACCCCCTTGTGTGATCTGCATCGCTGTGCATCAGCCAGTTCTGAAGACCGGGATAGACAGAGGGGATGGGATGCTCCTTCAACATAGCGGCAGTAGATTCTGTGCTTTTGCACTCTGCTCTTGGATGCAGGCTACTGTGTTTGGAGCAGTCTGGTAGTAAGTTGCTTGGAGTGAGAAACTAACATCTATGGCTAATAGCCAGTTAAAACCAGAGGCCCGCCAACAATTATGTAAGTGAATTTTTAAGTCGATCCTTCCCCAGTCACAACTAGTGCTATCTGCAGATCCAGTGTGTACCTTGACTGCTTTGATGTTGGGAAACAGAATGAGTAGCATGAGATAAGGTGCAATAGATTCTTGAGCCACATCAGCTTTTAGATAATATTTTTGTTTTAAAGCCACCAAGATATGATGTTACCTGTTACTGACCAAGGGATAACTAATACAGACACTTCAACAGATTAATGAAGTTCACTTTTTATCATAACTGACAGAATGTTAGCAAGTAAAGAGGTCTTGAAATCTACTGACAAATAATTTCTCTGAATAAATTGAAGATGTGATAAAAAACTGAAACTAGTTCAATATAACAGTTTACTTAAAAAAATAAGAAAAAAATCATTTCTAGATCCGGGCATCATTCCAGGATAAAGTTGATTACAAATTCCCTGTTCCAAAGTTGTGATCTTTGGTACCAGCGCTGTGGCATCACGTGTAAAGCCGCCGCTTCTAGTGCCTGAGTCCCATATGGGCAATGGTTCGGGTCCTGGCTGCTCCATTTGCGGTCCAGCTCTGTGCTGTGACTGGGAGGGCAGTGGAGGATGGCCCAGGTCCCTGGGCCCCTGTGCCCGTGTGGGAGGCCCAGAGGAGGCTCCTGGCTCCTGGCCTCAGATCGGCGCAGCTCCGGCCTTTGCAGCCAGTTGGAGTGAACTGGTGGATCAAAGACCTCTCTCTCTCTGCCTCTCCTTTCTCTATGTGATTCTGACTTTCAAATGAATAAATACATGTTTTACAAAAATGTGAGCTTCTTTAATAACCAGGATAGGAACTGACATACAGCAATTGCCTGAGTGTTGTGCAGTCTTGCATTACTTTATTTGGGCATAATTTATCTGTCTTAACTCAGGAATTGGTTAAGGGGTAGGCTTCTGTGAATATTTGAAATTCAGCACTTAGATACCAGAGTATCTCTTAGGTTACAGTCTACTTACACATTATGGTAGATGGTAGTTCACTACAAACATAAGCTCCTTTGGATCAAGTCAACATTCAAGTACAAAGGCTGACTTAGAACAATTTATTCCAATTCAATAAATCTCAGGACACCTTCATTTTCATTTTTATCCTGTTAATATAATTTATCACAGTGCTTAATTTTCAATAGTCAAATAGATGTGCATTTTATAAACTCAAAGTAATTTTACAATTATATATAATATACTATATAAAATATTCTATTTGGTAATATTGCATTTAGGGTATTCTCATTTTTTCATATGTGAGAATGGCCTGAATGTTTCATTTTTAGTATAGTGATACGCTGTTATAATAAAATCAATGAAGATTTTTAATATTTTTTATCTTAGAACTCTTCAGTTTACATTGGCATTGTTTTTGCTTAAAGTATCAGCATCATTAATAAAGCCTTCTGGGCCTTCTTTGTAGTTATGTTTTTATTTATGAAATAAATTTATTTATATATCTCTTTTAAAATTGCTTTAGATATGTTTATTATATTTTTCTGAGAATTTTTATAATTTTCCTAAATGTTCATATATTTGAACAAAGCAATGTTCTATGATTTTTATTGTCTCTGTAGTGTTAGATATATGTGTAGTGAATTCCTTTCATTAAGTAATATTTTCTGTGAGGTTTTTTTCTTTGTCAATTGCACTGTCTTTTAATAACTACATTATTATTATTAGGAATCTGTTTATTGCATTTTATGTTTTTATAGCACTACTTTTATTTCTTTCCCTTTGTTTATTCTTTCTGCTGTCATTCCTTCTACTTTATCAGGGTTCTCAGATTTGATTTTTCTCTTTCCATTTTCTTCTTCTTTTTTTTTTAAAGATTCATTTATTTATTTGAAAGGCAGAGAGGTGGAGAGGTGGAAGCAGAGAGAAAGAGAGAGAGAGAGAGAGAGAGAGAGAGAGAGAGAGAGATCTTCTATGCCCTGGTTCACTCCTCAAATAGTAGCAACAGCCAGAGCTGGGCAATCTAAAACCAGGAGCCAGGAGCCTCTTCCAGGTCTGCCCCATGGGTGCAGGGGCCCAGGGACTTAGGCCATCTTCTGCTGCTTTCCCAGGCCATAGCAGAGAGCTGGACTGGAAGTGCAGCAGCTGTTACTAGAATTAGCACCCATATGGGATGTGGCATTGCAGGTGGTGGCTTTACCCACTAAGACACAGTGGTAGCCCCTCCATTTTCTTTGTTTTTAATTAATCCATTTAATTACATTCCCTGTAGGAATAAATTTTGTAGCATTCCACATTTTGGTGTAAAATTAAGAAGTCTTATAATTACATTAATGAGTTAATTTATTACACATTGGCAATTTAGGGACATATTTCTTAACTTTTAGTAATTTGATGTATTTAAATTTTTGATATTATTTTATTGGTTTTGGTTCAACTGCATTTGTATTCTTTCAACTGAAATTTTTGAGAGTAGCATTCTGACTCAGTATATGGAATTTTTTTGTAAATATTTGAAGTGAAAATGAAAAGAATAGGTTAGTCTGCCATTGTTTAGTATGAGATTCTTTAGACAGCTAAGTCAAGTTTGCCAATTTTATTCTTCAAATTTGCCGTGACATTATGCATTCATGATCTTATATTTCTATAGATTATCGAGATAGATGTAAATATTCTACTATCAATTTATTCTGTTATTTTTCACAAATATTTATATAATATATAAGATATAAAATGTATATGATCACATATGTGAAACTTTGTTGTTGTCTTATTATATAAATTATGTCTTGTTTATGAATTGAAGCCTTCATCACCACATCACTCTCTTTAACCCTATTGTTATCTTTAGTGATTTATTAATATAGAACTATCATCTTGATTTTGACTAGTATTTGAGCGTCAGATGTTTTCATTCTTTAATTTTCAGTGTTCTAATATCCTGTGTTTCTATGTATTGAATATAAAAGGATATATTCACACTCATTGAATTTGCAATATGTTCCTTATAATTGAAGTCTTTGTTCCATTTGCATTTAAAACAAATACTTAATTGGCTTTCAAGTAGTGTCATAATTTGAGATGGAAACTGGAATCTTTTTAAGGATCCAATTTAGGTTTTGTCTATATTTTATACATATTCTTGAAATCTGGGTTTTTGGAGTCTCAATCCTTATCTCCCTGGCCTTAAAATGGTGCAGAGTGCATTTTTCAGGCTAATGGCCTCTTAACCACATGCTCAAGATTCATTCATAACCTAAGAAGATAAGCAACATTAGTGCTTCATTTATTGGATTTCCATCTTCTCCAGTATCCAACTCAGTAATTCTTCACTATCTTATTATATCTGCAAGTCCATTATAGAACTTGCTCCAAATTCTTATAAGTCCCCTTATTTTTCCTTTTTTTATTTTTTTAAATTTTTTTAAAAAATATTTGACAGGCAGAGTTAGAGAGAGAGAGATAGAGAGAGAGAGAGACAGAGAGAAAGGTCTTCCTTCCGTTGGTTCACCCCTCAAATGGCCTGCACTGCGCCCATCCGAAGCCAGAAGCCAGGTGGTTCCTCCTGGTCTCCCATGCGGGTGCAGGGCCCAAGCACTTGGGCCGTCCTCCACTGCCTTCCTGGGCCGCAGCAGAGAGCTGGACTGGAAGAGGAGCAACCGGGACAGAATCCGGCGCCCCAACTGGGACTAGAACCTGGGGTGCTGGCGCTTCAGGTGGAGGATTAGCCAAGTGAGCCGTGGCACCGGCCAAGTCCCCTTATTTTTCGGTGAAGTATGATGACTGTAAGGAAGAAGGAATGTGTAGTCACCCTGGAAATTTGCCATATCTGCACCTAAGAATACAGCCAACCATGAATGAAAAATATAAAATTATATACAGTGAGACTAAGGAAGGAAGGACCAACATGGGAAGCAGTCCGCACAGCAGACTCCTAGAATGACTTCCGCAGTAAATAACACTCTGACCTCAGAATCAACCCTTAAGGCTTCCTGGTCAGGCTGAAAGGCCTGCAAGAGCATCTCAGGCATGGAAAGACAAGACTCTGCAGGGGGTGGGGGGAGGACCCTACACAGAGGATCTCTGCGAGACCTCAGAGGAAAGGAAGGGTCATCAAAGAATGAGACACTCTTCTCTGAAGGAAGAGGAGAACATCCTCTTTGCTTATGGCCATGTCCAAATAACGACGGAGTCTATTCAGGTAGGACCTCTGTCCCTATTGAACTGCAATATGAGAATTGACTGCAAATTCTCTCCCCAAACTGTACTCTATATGTTGTGTGGGGGCATGGGGGCAAATTGTTGACATCTATGATTAGCATAGAGATAGTCCTCTATATATAAAGTCATACTAAAAATGATCTATAATGAAGAAGGAGATGGGAGAGGGAATGGGAGGCAAGACGGGAACGGGGTGAGGGGCATGGAGGAAAGAACCACTGTATTCCTAAAGTTGTATCTATGTAAAAATGCATTCACTAAATAAATAAAAAAGGAGATTTATTTGTTTAATTAAAAGGCAGAGTGTGCCTGCAATGGTGGCATAGCTGGTAAACCTGACAGCTGCAGTGCCAGCATCCCCTATGGGTGCTAGTCGAGTCCCGTCTGCTCCACTTCCAATCCAGCTTTCTGCTATGGCCTGGGTGAGCAGAAGATGGCCCCAGTGATTGGTCCCTGTCCCTGCGAGAGAGATCAGAAGAAGCTCCTGGCTCCTGCCTTCAGTTGGTGTAGCTCCAGGCTTGGTGGTCATTTGGGGAGTGAACCAGCAGATGGAAGACCTCTCTCTCTCTCTCTCTCTCTCTCTCTCTGCTTTTGTCTCTCTCTAACTCTAACTTTCAAATAAATAAATAAATATTAAAACAATAAAATAAAAAAAGGCAAAGTTATAGTGAAAGAGGGAGAGCAGATCTACTTCTGCTGGTTCACATCCCAGATGGTTGTAATAGCTGAGGCTTGACAATATTAAGGCCAGGAGCCTGGAGCTCCATCCTTGTCTCCCATGTGTGTGGCAGGAGCCCAAGTTCTTGGGCCTTCTTTGGCTGCTTTCCAAGGTGCATTAGCAGGAAGCTGGATGAGAAGTGTAGAAGCCAGGAATCAAACCAGCACTGATATGGGATACTAGAATCAGAGGCTTTTACTTGACTACTTTTTTTTAATCATTATTAGCTGAATAGTACTGTATAACAATTATTTCTATAGAATTTTCATTATATTAAGTGTTGTATATACTCCAGAGATTATTTAAATTATGAGAGGATGTACATAAGTTTATTGCAAATTTTTTCAAGAGAGGAAATTCAAATGGCCAACAGACACTTGAAAAAATGCTCAGGATCACTAACCATCAGGGAAATGCAAATCAAAACTGCAGTGAAGTTTCACCTCACTCTAGTTAGAATGACTCTCACAGAAATCAATAAACAACAAATGCTGGTGAGGATGTAGAGAAATGGTACCCTAATCCACTGTTGGATGTAAACTGGTGCAACCACTGTGGAAGACTGTATGGAAATATCTCAGAAATCTGAATATAGATCTACCATATGACCCAGCCATCCCTCTCTTGAGAATTTACCCAAATGAAAAAAAATCAACATGTGTAAGAGGTATCTGTACGATGTTTATTACAGCTCAATTTGCAATAGCTAAGATATGAAATAGACCCAGATAGCCATCAGTTGAAGACTAGATAAAGAAATCATGGTATATATACACTATGGAATACTACACAGCAGTAAAAAAGAGAAATCCTATCATTTGCAAAGGATGCAACTGGAAACCATTATATTTAATGAAATAAGCTAGTCTCAAAAAGACAAATACCATATCTTCTCCCATATCTGTGGTAACCAACAGAGTATTTGTAGGGATCCAACAATCTCACTCTGTTTGCTCAGTTTAGCTTCTCTTAAATTATTCAAACTTCATATTTATCAAGTACAAATGTGAAACTGATGTTCATGGAGATATAGATCAAAAATTTATATAGGAAATTAATAGTATTATAAATAACCATAATAGTATGTCTTTCTTTGGAAATGTATTCAAGTCTTACAAAAAACTTTCTCTTTCTCTCTCACTCTCTGAGCAAAAAAGGAAATCAATAGTATTATAAATAACCATAATAGTATGTCTTTCTTTGGAAATATTTCAAGTCTTAAACTCTCTTTCTTTCTCACTCTCTGAGCAAAAGAAGAGATTTTGTTTATAAAATCTGTGTAAACAGTTTATGTATTCAAACACTTGAAGCAAATATCCAAAAATTATTTCAAAATGAATAGTTTAGTTTTGTCTAAGAATGAATATGACATCGGTGGAAAGACCAATCTGTTCATTCTTACATTATTATTGATGGATGTGTTTGCACATTTGTCTTTTCTCTTAGATACTTAGTGTCAACGATAAAGATCTTATTCTGTGAAATTTTCCCCTGTAATAAGTAATATTTTATCAATGTAGAAGCTTCATCTGCCCTTGTGTACTTCCCAGTCTCTTTTAAATCTAATTGACTTGTTTTCCAATATTCTTATCCTAATCAAAAGCTTTTATCAATAGAAATGATGAGACTTGTTACATTGATAGCTTGATCATCCTGAATCTACTGGCTATTTCTCTTGTCCTAATCAGTTACTCAGCAGCATTACTTAGGTTTTCATCAATTTGAGCATTAGTATCTGCCTTTACTCCTATGCATGGCATAGTGGTACAAACTTCTGTCTTGGTATCCCCGCCTGGAATTTTCAGTCATCAGGACAATGCCATCACAACTCCAGTAACTCTACTTAACAGGATGTTCAATGAAAATGAAATAGTTATTTTTGGGACACTACTACATAGTCCATGTTTGAATGTGTGTACTATCTGTGCTTAGTCACTTCAATGATTGTACACTTATTTTCACCTAATCAGACAAACCTTG
Organism: Oryctolagus cuniculus; assembly: GCF_964237555.1. Taxonomy (NCBI): domain Eukaryota; kingdom Metazoa; phylum Chordata; class Mammalia; order Lagomorpha; family Leporidae; genus Oryctolagus; species Oryctolagus cuniculus. The sequence goes on along the minus strand of NC_091433.1, from coordinate 119,908,605 downwards.
TTTTCATACTCCTAAACTCTCTAGCACATTGTAAATGTTTTCATTGGAAGCTAATTTCTTCCTGACTTTTGTTAGTTTTGTTTTTCTTTTTGTTTTTAGTGACAGTATTATGATGGATATGCTTGCAAATGGCTAATTTTCAAACTCATCAAAGACTAATGTCTTAACAAAATCATCGTTAATGTTTGCAGCCTATGATTTTAATCTTGACTGCAATATAGAATTGTTTTCTGTGTGTATCTTCATTCTTCTATTTGTATGTCACTGTCATTCGGCACATCCTTTAAAATTACTTCAGAGTTTGGCTTGTGTGGTTTGATCTTCCAGTCAGGCAGTAATATCTTTTGCGGATAATGGAGTCTTGAAAGTTTTAAAAGTGGATTGGGCAGACCACTTCAATACAATGTCTCTGCTTGACTATCCTTTGATTTAGAATATAAAGTAAGAACTTGTTAATGTTTTATGAATGGTCATACCATTTTAGAAGAAGCAGCCACAGTAACAATTGTGGTAGTAAAAAGGGAAGGGCTATTTGCTTGCTTCTTTGAAATACTATTTCTTTGATATGTTCTTTTCTTAAACCTTAGATGTTAGAGAAGTAGGAGATGAGCATGAGCAAGGCAGTGCTTTATGCAAAAATTCAGCTTTTTAAAGTTTGTGAATATTACCATAAGTCTGGTGCAATCTGAGGGTGCTGAGAAAGGAGAAAAAAAAATCAAATACGGCCTCTTTTAGCCAACAAAGAAATTTCTACCAGGAGAATGCACTCTTGCTAGAATTTATTTGATTTGTTCAAATATTAAGTAATTCTTATTCACCTTGAATGTTACATTAATATAGATCTTCTTTCCTGGTTGTAGTAGAGATAACAAATGTGTTTCTTTAGTGCATGCCTATGTCCTGCTTTCCATTTATGAGAATATGCTAGAGTCTGGAAAATTAAAGGTGACCTTTTTTGAATAATCTTACATCTTAGAATCTGCACATAGTTGCATATTGCAGACTAAATACACTCATGTGGTATAAAAAGAGTAGCAAGGCTGTATTTATGTTTGTGCTAATTCTGCTGGTTTTACTAACTATAGTGTAAGCAATCTGTGTGTATGCAGATGTATGTGCTAGTGGTAGCAAATATTCCAGTGTACGAGACGCAGAAATGTCAAGAAGCAGGTCATAAGATATATGTTTATTTGCTTGTATTCACAGCAAAGATAGTGTGGTCCTGGAGTAAATGACTTCTGCATCACTCTGCTTACTTGCCATGTCTTCCTTTTTGTGATTGTGGAAGACACTGTTGTATTTTTGGGAGGCAATCTTGAATGTTTTAGAAGCCTTTCTGAATGTTTAAGCTATATTTTATTTCCCTACCACTTCCAGTGATTTTAAGTATCTACCTCCTTGCATTGCATCCTTTTCTGCATAAGCTAAATAATGACTTTATCACAGAACCATAACAGTACTTCTTTTGAGATGATGCAAAATAATTTTATCTAAAAATAACTATATTTAAAAACTATTCTTTTTAAACATTGGGAATGCATCCTTACTTTTTAAATTTATATAAGATGAACAAATATATTGTAATTCACATATACAGATTTAAGAGCACAATGATCCAACCCTGTGCCCCCTCCTGTCCATGCTCCCACTCTCCTTCTTCCTTCCTTTCTTATTTTTCTTTTAATGTTTACAATGATATACTTTCAGTTTATTTTGCAGTTACATAACCCTTCACTAAGTCAATAATTCACCAACAGTGATTTTTCTACATACTATTTGTTAAAAGCTATTTTAATATTTAATATTATCCTTAAAGGTGCTAGACATGGTAAGCACTAGAATGCAGAAGTCAGGAGCAAGCGGAAAAGATTAGACTCTTTCCTGGGAAAGGCAAGGCAAGGTTTAGGATTGGCTACTTCAACTAAGTTATGGGAGGCCTAAAATGTAACAATGAATCCTACTTGCTTCCGACTTGACCTATGAATGCTCAGGCAGATGTGTGTTTTGTCTTGAGTTGCGTGGTTCAGATAGAGAAGTGGCTCTAGAGTGGTGAGTTTACTTATTCAGATCATGATTCTGGCAGGGGGACTTCACTCTCTACAGCATTAATTAGAGAGATAGTCTCCCCGCAGTTTGAAATGTTTTTGGGTATCAAATCATAACAAAATAATTACCATCTCAGTTGTCATTCCTAGTGTTGGGGAGAAAGCTTACTTTCTCTTCAATCCTAGTAAGTACATAGTTGGGCACATACCCCTGTAACAAAACAAAGATTAATGAGAAAATGAAGTGTATTAACACAGGCAGTGCACATCACATGAAAGAGACTTCAGTGAAAAGCAACTGAAAGCTGTGATTTAGAATTCTAGCTTATATAGTGTCTTTGGCAAAGAGCAATAAATTGAGAGATATGTGATAAGACAAAAGAAAGCAGTTAGGCTCCCAGAAGTAAGAAGTAAACTAATGGAGAAAGTTTGTTTGTTTGTTTGTTTTTGTAAATTGCTCTGGTGTCATATTGGAACTGATAAGAAGAATCTCCAGTGATTATTTTCTGTCCTTCCTGGTAGAGATAAGCAAGGAAAATACAAAATTATGCCCTGCTTTTTGGAAAATAAAGGGAAGACCTCTCTCTGTTCAGACCCTGCTTATTGTTAATTGTATGCAGCTCCAAAACATTCATGTCAGTGATGCACACTTTACAGTGATCGATTCTAGTTTCTTTCTCAGTACACTACCATTTCTTCCCTTCATTTGGTGATGAAAGGATCTCCTTCAGATGATGTGACATTGTTTCAGCATGCATTCCGTATCTGAGAGCTGTATTATCTGTGCCTTCTGATACCCAACCTGCACAAATAATTTTTGTTGGTATAAAAATGCATGTAGAAAGGAGATTATTCTTTTTGTCATTTGGTTCTGCTAGGTTTTTTTCCCTTTAACTCTAAAGAGAACTAATAATATAGGATTTTGTTGCTGATTTCAAGCTGTGAAGATACAGTAACTAATTTTAAGGAAACACTGCAAATGATGCTACATGAGTAAGATGACTGATGGTGGTATTACCAGTGGCTCACATCACCCAAGTCATGTCTGGTAGGTGGGGAGATCAAATTATGCCTTACCAAATATCCATGTTGTGGGCAGAGGGAAATAATAGGACTTGAAAGAACTGAAACAGAATTAAATCTCTGAATTCCAGTGTGACAGTCAATACCACATGAAGGCTAAAGAATGGGAGAAAATCATATACTCTGACTAGTAAGCATGGCATAGAAATTTTTTATTGGTTGGGAGCAGCAAGAACATTCTGAATGTTAGTGACCCTACTGCAGATGTCAAATGTTTTCATGTCTAAAATGGCCAATGCCAAAAAATAAATGCATTACAATGTAGTTCTCTAGAAACAAACACAATTTGCTCATTGACTGCATATGAATAGCTCACTCTAATAATGTTTATACTACACCCGAAACTCTTAAAAAATGCATGCTTCTTTGCTGAAGTTTCATTTTGTAAATTGTAATTAAATATTTAGTTTTACTAGGTGAAAATAGTAGTGCAAGAGTAAGGGTAAATTCCAACTGATGGATGTTTTCTGTGACGGAAAGAAGCGCAGGATAGGACACTTGTGGGATGCTGCAGTGAGTGTATATGCCTCTTCAAAACACAAAATGTTCTGAGAGATACCACATAGTAATGTAGATCCTAGAGGCTAGATCTGAGTTTTCAAAAGGAACAGTTGTTCTTGCCTTTGCAAAATCAATTCCTTTATATTTGGAAATACAATATTAACTTTTTGTGTGGATAAACATTATATAGACTGTCACTAATACCCTCTTCTAAATATAGTCCAGAATTTCTCATTTTCAACTTCTGCTATAGTGTGCCATATTTCTAGAACCAAGGGTATTCATCTATTTTATATAAATTCAGGGGAAAATCATAAAACCTATATTAGCATCAATGTCCAGGAAACACAGGAGCATAATTGCCTATTCCAAATTCCTGAAATTATTAATAGTTCATTATATGATGTGCCACACTCAGGCAAGTTTCCAGTTCTTCTAGAAACATTTATTACCTGTGCCAAATGGGCTCTAATTCAATACTAACTTAAAATAAATGTTTGTTTTAAAAAGGATATGAGTAGTTGATTTAATATATTATAGTTGATCCAATAAGCTATTTAGACTGTTAAATTACTAGTTAACCACAACTTCCATTTATCCATATATACACTCATCTTCTATTTGTTATTTTTACCTTCTTTAAGCTGCATAAATTTCCAGGAGAAATGTGAATATTATAGGAAATAGAATTACTCCTATACCAGTGACAGAAATTCCCCTTAATTCTAAATTGTCTGTACAATCACTAGTAGGATCAGCTGCCTCAATTTGATTAATCTAAACTATATGACTTTTTAATTTAAAAATTATTTTGTATTCCTTCTTTAAACTAGTTATTATTAATAACTAAAGGATCATACCAAATTTCCCTTTTCAAATTAAAAATGTAATTTAAAAATAATGAGATGTCTGAATTCTTTTTCTACATCTGGAGAGCAAAACAAACCAAAATAAAATATTATCCCAAGTCTGGGAAAAACAAAATTGTACACAATGAGGTGGTTTAAAGTTAATTATTCACTTTTTATCATAAAGAAACTGATATACTGGCATTCCGTATGAGCACTAATTAGAGTCCCGGCTGCTCCACTTCTCATTCAGCTCTCTGCTAATGTGCTTAGGGAAGCAGTGAAAGATGGTCCAAGTGCTTGGGCCCCTGCCACCCACATGGGAGTATAGGATGGAGTTTCTGAATCCTGCCTTTCAGCCTGCTCCAGTCCTAGCCATTGAAGCCATTTGGAGAGTGAACCAGCAGAAGAAAGACCTCTCCTCTCCTCCCCTCCCCTCCCCTCTCCTTTCTCCTTTCTCTTCCCCTCTCCTCTCCTCTCATCTCCCCCCCTCCCTTTCCCTCCCCTCTTCTCTCCTTTCCTCTCTTCTCTCCTCTCTTCTCTCTCTCTCTCTTTCATCTCCTCCACTTTCTCTCTCTCTGTCTGTAACTGCTTTTCAAATGCAACAAATAAATGTCTAATACATTACATTTTATAATGAATTTTCCTATGAGGGCTACATTAATCCTTCATATATCTATAATTTTATGTGATATATCCGCTATCTTCATTTATATCATCTATAGGAATAATTCTCTGAGCATCTCTTTTCTTTTTACTTCATTTAAAATGCAGAAATACAGAGAGAGAGGTCTTCCATTCACTGATTCACTCCCCAAATGGCTGCAACAGCCAGGGCTCGGCCATGCAGAAGCCAAGAGCCAAAAACCAGGAGCTTTCTCCAGGTCTCCACGTAGGTACAGTGTCCTAAGGGCTTGGGCCATCTTCTACTGCTTTCCCAGGCAATTAGCAGGGAGCTGGATTAGAAATGGAGCAACTAGGACTCAAACAGGAGCCCATATGGGATGCCAGTGCCACAGGTGGTGGCTTAACCCTGCTACACCACAGCTCTGCCCCTCATACATTTCTTTAAAAAAAAAAAATATATTTATTTATTTATTTATTGGATAGGCAGAGTGATAGAGACAAAGAAAGAGAGAAAAAGAACTTTCTGCTGGATTCCCCAAAATGGCCACAACAGCCAGAGCTGGATCAGGCTGAAATCAGGAGCCAGCGAATTCATTTAGATCTCCCATGTTGGCAGCAGGGTCTCAAGTGCTTGTGCTCTCTTTTGCTCTCTTTCCAGGTACATAAGCAGGGAGCTGGATCGGAAATCAAGCAGATGAAACTTAAAGGGTACAGCTATATGGGATGTTGGCACCACAAGCTTTGGCCCTGATATGGGCGTGAGCATATTAATTTACAATCCAGCTTCTTATTCCCTGAAGATAAAAATTCAAAGCTGAGGCTAATAATATGAGCAGATAGCAATAAGATTTATTTAACAATGAGGGAATAAATATGTATTTTTGTGTGAGTGTGAGTCACCCCATATACAGAAATACCCATCACCAGATGATTGCCCATGAATGAAAGAAAATGAGAGCTATACCTACATGCACTGTCTGTGGCAAGAGGACTCTCCCCCAGCTCTCAGTCTGTTTTACAAAGTAGGGGGTGGTGGTACTGTAATCTGATATACAAACAGGGTGGGATCTTAGCATTTTCTCTGTTCCCAGATGAGTCATAGGCATCCTAAGGGTGTATAGGATGTATTCCTGGATGTATCACGTTAACAGAGATAGGATCACATTGCAAGACTGTAACAATTAGAGCTTACCTAAACTTATTCTAACCTACCATATCAGTCTAGCCTGCTGGGACTCAATATTGGCCCAGAACATACCTTGAATCCAATTATGTGATTCTGATGAAGGAATCAATATTATCCAGGAATTCTGTCCTATGTCACTGAGAACTTTCCTCTCATTCTGGGCCAGTGGAGGAGTCTGTACTATATTCTAAATGTTTCCTGATTGCCTGTATGTGTATGAAAAACATGCTTCAAAAGATCAAACATTTTTCTGCTCATTCAATTTATTTATCCTTTCCTATAAGAACAAACCACTATGATTACTTTTCAAGAGCAGATTTTTTGGTGAATCCTACTTCATTATGTGATTTGCTTTAACCAATAGTATTGTAAAACATCTATCAACATTATCATTTTAAAATTTTGCCTTATTCTTTTCACCCAGTTTTTTAATCATGACAAAATACATACAACATAGAATATATCATCTGAACCATTTTTAAATGTACTGCTCAGTGGAATTAATTATATTTGTATTGTTGTACACCCGCTAATACCCATTCATTTTTAGAAAACTTCATCTTGAAAAACGGAAATGCATGTTCACTAAAGCATGCTAATCCATTTTTCCCTTCATTCTACCTTATGTCTCTGATTTTTACCATTGTGAATGCCCATCCAGTGTTTGTCTTTTTCTAACTGGCTTATTTAACCTAGAATAATGTTTTCAAAATTCACCGAAGTTGTGGCATATCAGAAAATTTTTTCCTTTTTAATGCTCATTGATAGAAAAGTAATTATTTCCATAATTTTAAGTTTATTTTCTATATACATAACTTTTTGCTGGTTTTCTGAATTACTGTTTTCTTTTGTGTTTAGTTGATTTTATAGTGAACTGTTTAAATTTGTTTTTATTGCCTTTTATGTGTTTATGTAATTTCTTTGTAGTTATACTGAGAATTATATTTACTGTCCTAAAGTTATATAGTAATTTGGATTTTTAACAGCTAAACTTCAAAAGCACAGAAAAATGTTGTTGCTTTACAACCTTCTTTCCACTTTTTTCTGTTCTTAACATCACAAAATTATACTTTATGTATTCTGTTTGTACAAAAATACAAACTAATAATTTACAATTCTTTAATATATTAAATTATGCATAAAATAAAATTTAGAGTTACAAACCAAAGTTATAATAATACTAACTTTTGGACTAGTTGCCTTTTTAAAAAAATTTGTTAGGTTCCTAGATTTTGTAGAAAATAAACAATAGAGCTGCAGCCTATATTAAAATAATGCCAGCTTCAATAATTTCTCATGCAACCATTTTTACTGAAACCTTTACTTTTCCATTTGGCTTCAACTTACGTTCCAGTGTCTTCTCATTTCAACTTGAAAGACTACATTTATCATTTCTTATGAGGGATATTTAATAGTAATGAACTCACTTAGCTTGTTTGATCTGAGGAAGTCAGTTTCTCTATCAATTCTGCATGATGGTTTTACTGGATATAGATTTCATAGTTGATTATTTTAGTTATTTGAACATATCCTCCTACTACCTTCTGATTTCCCAGGTTTCTGATTAAAAAAAAAATCTATTCATAATCTTACTGAGGGTAAGTTGTCTGTGATGTGTCACTTCTTCATTCCTTTCAAGATTCTCTCTTTGATTTTGCTCTTGACAATCTGATTATGTCTTGGTGTTTATGTCTTTGTATTCATTCTACTTTTTTCCCTAAGATTTATTTATTTGAAAGGCAGAGTTACAGGAAGAGAGGGAGAAAGAGAGAGAGAAAGAAAGAGAGAAAGAGAGAGAGAGAGATTTCATCACTGGTTCACTCTCCTAATGGTCACAATGGCCAGCGCTGGGCCAAATGGAAGCCAGGAACCGGGGGTTTCTTTCTTTCTTTTAAAGATCTATTCACTTATTTGAAAGGCAGAATTACAGAGAGGCTGAAACTGAGAGAGAGACAGGTCCTCCATCCGCTGGCCTATTCTCCAGATGGCTGCAAAGGCTAGAGTTCCTAAGCCAGAATCCAGGATCTAGGAGCCTCCTCCAGGTCTTCCACACAGGTGCAGGAGCCCAAGGACTTGGGCCATCTTCCACTGCTTTCCCAGGCCATAGCAGAGAGCTGGATTGGAAGTGGAGCAGACAGGAATAGAACTGGTACCCATGTTTGATGCCAGTGACACAGGCAGTAGCTTAAACCACTATGCCACAGTGCCAGCCCATACTTGCTGTTTTAAAATTTCTTGAATGTTTATTTTTACACTCTAACAAATTTAGTAAAGATATGTCATAAATTCAGGAAAAATTCTCTTTGCCATTTTCTCCATCACTTTTCCAACTTGAACTCCTGAGACATGTTTCATTCCACTTGATATCATACAGATCAATTTTTCTGTTTATTTTTCTCCAGATTTTTTCTTTCTTTAAGATTTATTTTGTTTATTTGAGAAGCAGAGTTACAGGGTGAGAGAGAGAGAGAGAAAGAGATCTTCCATCTGTTGATTCATTCCTAAGATGGCTGCAACAACTGGGGCTGGGCCAGTTCAAACCCAGGACCCTGGAATTTGATTCATGTTTCATGTGGGTGTGGAGACCCAAGCATGCAGGCAATCTTTTGCTTCTTTCCCAGGCACATTAGCAGGGCGCTGGATAGGAAGTGGAGCAGCTGCATCTTGAACTCTCACCCATATGGGATGCTGGCATCACAGGTGGCAGCCCAACTCACTGTGCCAGGACACTTGTCTCCAGTCTTTTTTGTTTTTATGCTTATTCCCTAGACTCAATAACTCAATTTGGTATACCTTTAAGAACATTCATTCATTTATTTGCCTGCTCAAATCTTCCTTGAATAGCCATAGTGAATTTTATTCTACTTCTCAACCCCAGAACTTTTAAAAAAAAATTTGGATCTCTTTATTGATATTTTAATTTTGTGCATACACTGTTTTTTCAACTTTCTCTATGTCTTTCTTTAGTTCTTTTATATGACAGTTGAAAGATCTTTGTTTAGTATATCCACCAACTAGTCTTCAAATTTCTAGTGTTGGATGTTTGCTTTAAATGACCATACATCCTTATTTCTTTATGATTTTTTGTTGAAAACTAACAATTTAATATCATACTGTGGTAAGTCTAGGGTTTGTGGATTTTTCTTCTTTTCTGACTGCTGTAGATTCCTTCTGTGTCAGGGAACCTGTGGTGTAAATTTAAAGTTTTTTTTTTTGTTTGTTTTTTTGTTTTTTTTTTTTTTTTTTTTAGGTCTGTTCTGAGACTGTGCTTCTCCTAGATAAGAATAATTGCCTTCTAATTTTTCTTGTATGAATAATTGCTTTCATATATCCTTGATTTTAGTGTGTAGCTTCCTAAAGTACAAAAAGAGAAAAAGGAATGAATTGGAAGTGTTGCTGTATCTATAAAGGTGGGGCAAGGTGCCTGTAGTAATGGGGAGGAGATTCAGGCTGGCACCTCGGCTCATTTGGCTAATCCTCTGCCTGTGGCGCCAGCACCCTGGGTTCTAGTCCTGGTTGGGGCGCCGGTTCTGTCCCAGCTGCTTCTGTTCCAGTCCAGCTCTCTGCTGTGGCCCGGGAGTTCAGTGCAGGATGGCCCAGGTCCTTGGGCCCTGCACCCACTAGCGGCCACTTGGGGGATGAACCAATGCAAAAGGAAGACCTTTCTCTCTTTCTCTCTCTCTCTCACTAACTCTGCCTGTCAGAAAAAATAAATGGTGAGGAGATTCAAAAGCCTTCCTCTTTATATTTGACTCTGGACAATAGCAGCAAACAGTGACTGGGGTGCAGATATACAAATGTTAGAATACAAGATCTGTTTGCCTTCTTCAACATACTCAAGCTGTATATAACCTGTTCTATGAATGTGGGGACAGCTGTTTATTTTAATTAAAACCACAGTTGTTTAGTATGGGAACTAATGGTTGGTGATGGGCAGTTGCTATTAAGAAAAAAACTATTTTTTCCTGAATAGCACTGCTCCACTCTGATCTTTTGTATTAGTTAAACTGTGATACTGGTTATTGATTTGTAAGCTGTCTCATGACTATCGGACTATTGATATAATTTACTTTAAAATAGTTAGAAATTGAAAAATGCACAAATTCACATCATCAGTAAAATATATAATAAAGAGCATAAAATATAAAGCAATCCTTCTATAACAAGTATGCAAGGGGTCCTCAGAAGTTCAAAGGAAATGCATATTATGAAAAAACTACATATTTCAAAATTGCTCCAAAATAAACTTACCCTTTAATTCAATTTTCCATTAAATTTTTGAAACATCTTCATATATAGAGGAATACCACATGAGGTTTTTGCTTAAGCATGGGTTTTTCTTGACCAAAAGGGGCCATTGTTCTTAAATATCTTTTGCAAAATGAAATTTATCAAGGTTTAGAAAATTAAAAAAAGATTACTCAAAACCTTGATTTACTGCAGAAAATTGGTGGTTTTTCAATATGTGTCCCACATAAAGCTTTCTAATTTTCAATGTGAGGATTTATAACTATGTTGTAGACCTCACAAACTGGCCTGACCCTGCATCTCCATAAATATGTTTTTCCTTTGTTAGTCTGATATATTTCCTTATCACAAGCAGAAACTATTTTTCCTTGCTTATATGAATGTATATTTCTATCTCTTTTACTAAAATGTGATCACCAGAAATGTAGGTACTTGTATCCATCTTTTATTCCAAACACAGAATTTACTGTTTGACCGTTTAGCAGTAAATTAGTATTTATGTCGTCAAGCATCTCTACTGGGTTTCTGAATCTTTCAAAGAGAAGGCAAAGAATACAAATCACGGTGCATAAATCATTTTGCTATTGGATGTTTCATATATCCAGCCCGATCTCTGTTACTCAACTTCTACAAGGAAAACTCTATCATCAACACAGTCAGAGCTGTATTCTGCAAGCAGCTGCCAAGGATTTCTTTTTTCTCTCTGTTCCCACAGCACAAGAGTGGCCCTTTCCAATTTGTGAGGTACTGCTGTCCGGTAAATGTGTTGGGAGGATGTATATAAATGTATATGTGTATATATAAGCCCTTACTATGTTTATAAGAAAATGCTTTGATTTATTGACAGCTGAGCAGCCACAATTTGGTATGTTTTATTTTTCTTTTCCTTGAAATTTTAGTAAACACTATCTTTCCATGTTGCAGCCACTGAAAATCAGCTAAAGGGATCCTCCTTGCCAAAGGGTGACCAGCTGCGATATCTACAAGTCCAGGGTTGAAAGGAGCACATCTGAGATAGAGGAACATTAACTTTGAGAAAAATGAAAAGAGAAATATCTGGTATCTAGCAATCATTTTTTGGTCTTCCTAGGATAAAAGACAGAATTCTACTCATCCATGTCAAAAATATTCAAACATTTCATCTAAATACTTTATTTCATCTCTTTCTTACTTATTTCTCAAGGAGAAATGTGGGAGAGAGATTGCAAAGGAAGAACATACAGAATATGAGGCTGTGCCAAAAATTTCATGGAAAATAGTATTGAAGGATAGGTTTGTTTTGATACGCATGTATAGTTATTTCATAATATAAATTTCCCATGAACTTTTTGAAGAACCTTTGTATTACTAAGAGAGGCTTCTATTTTAATGGTTAAAAAGACTGTAGACATAGAGGCTTACTTATCTGAGCCTTCTTTGATCACAATTTGCCACATGTTGGCAAGCTATTTCATTCATCAGAAGTTTGTTTCTCCAACTGTGAAATCTAAAATTTGCATAGCAATGTGGCACAGGAGGTTAAACCTTAGCTTGTGGCACCAGATCGCTTATGAGAGTCAATTTAAATCCTGTCTACTCCACTTCTGATCCAGCTCCCTGTTATTGCACCTGGATGATGATCCTAGAATTTGTGTGACTACAACCTCAATGGGAGACCTGAATGGAGCTCCAGGCTCCTGGTTTCGGCTTAGACCAATCATGGCTCTTATAGTTAACCAGTTGGAGTGAACCAGTGGATATATGATCTCTTTCGCTAATTCTCCCCCTCTCTCTCTTTGTCTCTACCACTGCCTTTTAAATAAATAAATATCAAGCCTTTAAAAAAGGAAATGACAAATCTCGTCCAAGGATCCCCAGACAAGAAAATTATTTAAGCTGGATGATCAATTCATGAATGGGAATGTAGGTCTCCAGATTAGAATATCATGATTAGAAAATCACAATTTTGTCTGTAAATTCTTTTTGCTCAAATTTTATTCCCCAAACTATAATACATGATATTTAATAGTTCATTTGTACTAGAACTAATTTATTCTGACCTTTAATCAATATTTTAGCTCTCTTCTTAATGTTTTCCTAGGTTTACATTAAGTTGTAGGAAATATACAATAGCACCAAAATGAAATGCCACAATTTTAAGATTTCTGTCAAAAACAAATAAATAGAAGAAAATTGAGCCCTGTCCTCCCTATCTGCCCGCTGATTTTGCTGAAAACCTGCCACTGACAGATTTTTACCAAGGACCACCCAGATACCTGAAACCTGAACCTACATTTCAGTATTCTTCTTCCAGCCTTTCTCCACTACAACCATAGTGGCATATTTCCAAGGTACTTCCGGACACAGAATTGAGAAGCAATTTTCGATTTGGCCTATATTTTTTTTTCATACTGTTCACTATAATGATATAATGGCAAACTTGAGCAAATATATTTTAGATAGAATTCAAATACTTAAAAATTTTTATCATTGATACTTTTTATACTACACAGTTTGAAATTTGAAATGGAAAAATATTTTCTTAATAAGCCCTATACAATTATGTTGATTTGTTTTCAATTTACTTTCACTACTCTCAGTTTCTAATGTCAGGCTTAAGTGTGTTTGACAGGGTAAGAAACCTCTCTCCAGGGTAATATATGTCTTCCATAGGAGATGGTAATGTCCAGAGATTGTGTAGCATTGACTAAATTTAATATAATGGGCCTGGCTTATTATATGTAGTAACCGCTGGAGAAAACAAGAAACATGATCCAGAAACCAGGAGCAGCACTAGCCTATATTTCTGTAGACCATTTGAAACTTCAAAAGCTATGAAAAACTTGGTTGAAATAGAAATGCAAGCAACCCAAATGAGAAATTGTCTAGCTCCTAAATCTTTGAGATGTTCTCCCAAATAAAAGTCATATAAAGTATTTGCAGTCAGATATTACTTTAGGTTTGTATTCTTTTGAGACTGATAAAAAATGTCCATCTCTTCATAAAATTATAGCTTTCAAACCAGCGCATCACTTACCTGGCAGAGGATAGAATAAATGGGAACAGAGTCACACAGGGTGTTTGCTAATAGCCATAATATGGGACTTCACGGCTGAATTCAGACCAGGTTCTTAGTGGTTAAATATTATGAACAACAAAAGTTCTGGGTGAGGCTTCTGTGCTTTCTGAGTCTTTCCTGAATGAGGTATGGTGCAGAATTTACAGATCTGTTAACCTCAGTGTCCTTCCTAAATCAAACACAAGCATTCCACTTTAATAAGCTTTCCTCTTGGGTTGACTTCATATAGTCCTGGATCCAAACAACCATTGCTGTTTATCCAAAATAAGGATACACAACCAGAAATCCATGTACATGAAGAACTATTTTTTACACAGTACCACCAGCACAAGAGTTAGTGTGAGAAAGGGGCCTCCATGATGTTTTGATCTAATTGAACTGTAAGTCTAAGCACTATGGTGTTCAGAAAAAAAGAAAGAAGGTGGGGGAGAAAAGGAAAAAAGGAAGGGAGGAAGGGGAGAAGAAAGGAAGAAAGGAAAAAAGAAAAGAAAAGGAAAAGGAAATGGGAAAGTGAAGGGAAGGAAAGAAAGGAGGAGGAAGGGAGGGTGGCAGGGAGGGAGGTAGGGAGAGAGGAAGGGAGGAAAGAAGAAAATGAGTCTTGAAATTCTTCTACTGACAGCTGTTTTCCCAGTGTGGTTGTTATACACTTTGACTTTTGCCTTTTGGAAAGTTCAAAATCTAGCAAAAGAAGAAAATAAAGAAAACAAAGAAGAAGGAGGAGGAGGAAGAGACAGAAGAGGAGGAGGGGAAGAAGTGGGTAGAGGGAGGGAGAAGAAGTCAGAAGAAAGAAAAATGAAAAAGAAGACAGTGGAGGAGGATAAAGAACAGCAGCCTAATGCCCTTTTTAAGTATATTATTCCTAAACATTAGATTGGTGGATTAGTAGCTAGAAGATTTCTCACAGCTAATAACTTGTAACTTCAGCAAGTTTTTAAACTTTCTGTAAAATCAAAACTCATCTCAATAATATTCAAGAGGGGGTGGAATTGTGGTGCAGGGGATTAAGCTGCAGCAGCACATCATATCATAGTGCTGGTGTGAGTTCTGGCTGTTAATGTGCCTGAGAAAGCAGCGGAAGGTGGCCCAAGTGCTTGTGCCCCTGACAGCAATGTGGGAGTCAGAACCGAGCTCCTGGCTTCTGGTTTTGGTCTGTCGCAATCCTAGGTTTTGTGCCCGTTTGGGCAGTGAATCTCTCTCTCACTCTCTTTCCCCCTCTGTCACTATGCTTTTCAAATAAATGTTTTTAAATATATTAAAAAGGAAGAAATATAGAAAACATTTATGAAATGGTTATTTTATAAAATTTGAGGGCATTAAGAGAGATTCATATCTGTATTTAAATTTTTGGATGATAAAATTTTCTGTATCCTGGAACTGTTTTTTTTTTTTTTCTTAACATTACAAATGAAAATTTAAAAGAAGAATCAGTTGGGGGTTTACCTAACAACATACTAAAGAAAGACCAAATTAAAAAAAAAAAAGAAAATTCCCATTTAGGATGCTGGAGAATATGGAATACTATGGGTAAATTCCAACACATCTAAATATCTTAGTGTTTTGCTATTTATGTGAGAAGTTGGCAGTTCTGTTGAAAATATTATGTCTTATTAAATCATTAAAATTAAATACTAAGTGATACACATATAAATGATAGAAAAAAAGACATAGGAATCTTGCTCAACTTTTGGATGCATGACTGCTGACAGCTTCTAACATCCACCCTTTCCTCTGGACTCCTCTCCCTAATCATTTTGGACCTGAGTTTCCTGTCCTACTTTCCCCAGAGACCTCAATCATACCAGTAATAAACTTTTATAGTCCCTCTTTTGTACAGTATTCTCACTCAATATCTGAACTAAATTTTGGCTAGACAATAAATAACAACAAAACTCTCTGCTTTAACTAAGTTTGGTAGATTTCTCTCCACACAAAATTTGAGAGATCATTTCAGAGTGTGTAAAAATGAGGTCAAAGCTGGCGCCACAGCTCACTAGGCTAATCCTCCGCCTGCGGCGCCGGCACACCAGGTTCTAGTCCTTGTTGGGGTGCCGAATTCTGTCCTGGTTGCTCCTCTTCCTGTCCAGCTCTCTGCTGTGGCCCCGGAGTGCAGTGGAGGATGGCCCAAGTGCTTGGGCCCTGCACCCCATGGGAGACCAGGAGGAAGCACCTGGTTCCTGGCTTCAGATCAGTGCAGCGCACCAGCTGTGGCGGCTACTTGAGGGGTGAATGGAAAGGAAGACCTTTCTCTCTGTCTCTCTTTCACTGTCTAACTCTGCCTGTCAAAAAAAAAAAAAAAAAAATGAGGTCAAGATAGCATTTTCAAAAGTTAAAATGAAGAAAATGAGATTGTAATGGGTTAAGCCACTGTATAGAGTACCCACATCCAGTGTCAGAGTGCCTGGGATCAAGTCCTGTCCCCACCTTCCAATCCAACTTCCTGCAAATGTGCCTTGGTTGAACCAAATTACGGCTAAAGTACTTGAGTCCTTGCCACCCATTTGGAAGATCAAGATGGAGTTCCAAACTCTTGCTTATAATCTATAATAAGCATAATAATACTTCCCTTTATATAAACATTTTTAAAACATTTTATGAAAATATAGTATACATACCAAAAGTGCACATAAGTGTACAGATAAATGGTTTTTTGTCCCTGATCAAACTTATAATCACCACCTAAATTGAAAAGAAAACATTACTAGTATCCCAAGAGTCCTCATTATCCCCCTTCCATTTCTTCTTTTTAACACTGAAAAGAAGAGTATATTGTCATTTACATGGTATAATTCAATGAAACAATATTTGTAACTATATACATAAGTAGTTATATATGTAACATACATATGTAACATCCACACAATGTTTATATTGTCCATAGGTACATTGAAAATTTCAATTCTCAAAAATATCATGCTAGTGAAAGTAGCCATACACAGACAAACATCACTTGTATAAACTTTTGAATGTAAACTGCATAGTACAGGGTGATATGTTGTAACTATCAAATATTATCAAGAATATTATTTACTTTTATTATCAGTCTGAGGATACTACAGAGGAGAAAAACTCATTTTTTCATCCTGGGTTTCTATGTTCTCACCTTGGACTCTGCTAACAAAAGAGTGATAGAAGAGAGTACACTTGATCTTAGCCAGAATACAGGCAGAAATGTATTAATTTTATCAATTTGAAAATAAGTATATTTCATACTGAAACCTCAGAATAGGTAACTCATGGCTAACTTTGGATTTATATAATATCGTCAACAACAAAAAAAACAATAAATTAGTAGCGAAATGACAAAAGACAACAATTTTAGGCTTACACAAGTTGGAAACTAGGAAGACAAATATATGGGGGAAAACTAATGGAGTAAGATTTGTTTGCAGATTTCTCTGGTGCTATCTCTGGGCTGATCAGAGTTCAAGGTTGTCTTTAGTAAAGAATAATTTATATCCTTCCTTTAGGCAAAAGGAGAGATTATAGAGAACTTTCTTAATATTTGCTTCTATTTACTTCCTAGTTTAAAAGAATTCTTATGTCAAAGACCCACTTTTAAGGGTTAAAAAAAACTTATTTTTCTGAGTAGCATGAAGAATTGTATCACATTGTTGCAAGCAATGTGTTCCGGATTTATTTGAAGCCAAATAATTTGAGGCATAATGAAGAATGGAGGAACTCAGCATTTTTGACTCAAACTTTCAATTCAAGTTAAGTAACTGATTTATTATCATGATCCATTATGTGGCAGGTTTAACCGAGTTGATATGCTTACTGTTTAGAGAAAGATTATTTTACAATTTGAAATAGAATGAAATGTAGACCAGAGGAGAATGAATGCCATATTGTATATTCATAAGAGAAAGACGTCTCTTATTGTTTGGGAAGATGAAGTCATCAAAATGTAAGTTAAAGACTTCAGAAACCTTAGTTATGTCATAAAAGTCAGCTGTATATGCCATAAAGGTAATAGTTCAGCATCTTGTGAAATTTTTGTGTTTTTTTTCACATATCTTTTATTTATTTTAATGACCAATTCCAGCTGGACTCTATACCTTTGTGTTTTTACTTATCCATTCAATTCCATCATTATCAACCATTAGTATTTTACTTTTTAAAGATTTTTAAATTTATTTGAAGAGCAGACGGAGAGAAGGAGAGACAGAGAGAGAGCTCTTGCATCTGCTGGCCTACCTCCCAAATAGCAAAACCAGCCAGGTCTGAGTTGGGTCAAATCCAGGAGCCAGAAACTCCATTTTGGTCTCCTACATAGGCGACATGGGTCTAAGTAGTTGGGCCATCTTCTGCTGACTCCACTGGGGTCTTTAATGGGAAGCTGGGGCAGCAGCGGAGAGACAGGACTCCAATCAGCACCCTGATAGGGGATGCTGCTGCTGCAAGCGCTGCTTACTCTGCTGCACCGTAAAGCTGACTCCAGCAGTTATCTTTTCCAGATAAGCCTCGCTTTGATCACTTTCTTTTCTCACCAGTGCATTATGCTCAAGCTCCAAGCTCTGTATCATGGTTTTATGTCTTTCACAATCTGACCTTGACTTTTCCAATCTCCTTTCCACAAACATTCCTTCCTGACCTTCCTTGTAATCATTAAGTGCAGCTTTCAACTGTCATGCTATTCAGTCTTTCCCACGTTTATTGATCTATTGTCTCCTTTCTAAATTCCTTTATTGACCTTGATTATTTATATCTCTTTTTCCCCATTACACTGTGAGCTCTCACAAAGAGAGATCAAGATCTCTACTCAGATGTTCAATATATGTCAGTTGAATTGAACTAAACATCAGGCATTTATGTAATAAAGTTGACAAGTTATTCTCAAATCACACACAAACTAAGCTATGTTATTTAATTCAGGGTCAGCAAACAAGTTTCAAGTCAAGGCTGATGCTCTTTGAATAGCAGACAAAATGAGTATTGCAATGAGAAGGATCTCCAAGTCCAGCAGAATTCTAGTAGACACAGCAAACTCAGTTACTTCTGCTGACTTTATGTGCGGAGTTGAGGAGTAAGTTGCCCTTGCTATATATTTTCCTTCATAGCTGAAAAAGAAAAAAACTTCTATGATTAATTCACAGAATTTTCCTGTTTATCATTTTCTTTTAACATACACTTCTGGCCAGCGCTGCGGCTCAATAGGCTAATCCTCCGCCTGCGGCGCCGGCACAGTGAGTTCTAGTCCCGGTCGGGGCGCCAGATTCTGTCCTGGTTGCCCCTCTTCCAGGCCAGACCTCTGGTGTGTCCAGGGAGAGCAGTGGAGGATGGCCCAAGTGCTTGGGCCCTGCACCCCCCATGGGAGACCAGGAGGAGCACCTGGCTCCCGGCTTCGGATCAATGCTGTGCGCCAGCCGCGGCGACCATTGGAGGGTGAACCAACGGCAAAGGAAGACCTTTCTCTGTCTCTCTCTCTCACTGTCCACTCTGCCTGTCAAAAAAAAAAAAAAAATACAAAAAAACACATACGCTTCTATTGAATGATGATTATTTACTAAACATGCTTCTGTAACCATGGTGAATACAGCAATAGAGGAAGCAGCAAGATCTGAACTCTGGGTGAACTTACAATCAAATGTTGTCAGCGATAACATTCAATGAGCAAATATTTCAGAAAAAAGAATTTCAGAAAGTGTAAATGCCATGAAGAATTCAACATCAAGTAACAATATAGTTACAGAGAATTTAGGGATTTAATTTCACTAGGTAGACAAGGTAATTTGAGAAGATGATTTTAAGATCTGACTTGAAAGATCAGAAAAAGCCTGCACCATGAAGATCTGGGAACTGTAAGACCATAACAAGATGAAATTTTGAAGACTAGAAAGGAAAATACTCATCTAGACTAGAAAAAAGTTATAGAATAAGAAATATTTTAGTAAAACATAATATGGATAATTACATAGGTTTCAAATATGGTGGGACCGTGAGAGCCATTATTTAGTGTTTGAATTTTTATTTAATTGTTAATAGAGAAAGTAATTAGGAAACTATCACACAGGAAATACAAAATTGGTTGAATTAGAATGCCAAGAGCTTACTTTAAAACTGAGGACTCTCATAATACATATTTTGAAATAAAATAGTATTAACTTATTGATAGATGACTTCTATTTGTGTTATTTGTAGTGGTTGATCTGCATGGAGGAACTACTGAAGGTTGGGTAAGAGACATATAAATAACACAGACAGTTCCAAGGTTTTTTTCTTTAATGGACAAATGATTGAAAGGGATGATTTGGAGAGGTAAAAAGACCCAAGAATTTTAGTATATTTATCATATATTTAATTAACCCTTAATCATGTTTTGGGGATCTCAGTAGAGAAAACTACAGTTAGGAATCTGAATTCAGCTCTAAGCTAAGCATACTTCTAGGTCAGTGAAAATGACCTCAAACCAAGCCCAAATAAACTCAAATATTTAGCCATTTACTGGAAAACATAATTTTAGTGAAAGAAGTATAAAATGAGCAGCTAATGAAAAAGGAGGAAAGCTATGTAAGATGTCATGAAATAAAAAAAAAAGGTATCTACAGGCAGGCTTTTATAGCAGAATTAAGACACAATTTGCGGCACATACATGCCATATTGGAGTGCCCCACCCAGCTTTCTGCTAATATAGACCTGTGGGGACAGCAGGTTATGACGTAAATATTGGCATCCCTGCCACCCATGTGTGAGATCTGAGTTGAGTTCAGGGCTCCTGGCTTTGGCTTAGTCCAGTATTGGCTGTTGTGGGCATTTAGAAGTGAACCACAAATAAAAAGTCTCACTCTCACTTCAAGTTAAATGATTGAATAAACAAATACCATTTAAAAATTTTGCTTCCAAGAAAATGTGGACAACAATGTAAAATAAGATGAGAAGTAAATGGCACTTGGATTGGACAAAATATAGATCATCAATAAACTGTATAAGCATGATTATGTGGAATTACAGGGAATCTAATTTGACTTTTTCAAAGTAACAATAGAGGCAAAGGAATAGAGGAAATGACCATTAAAAACTCTCTGAAAATATTTTTCTATAAATTGGGGCAGAGAATTACATTAATAGCTGGAAGTGGATATGAAATCAAGAGAGGAGATTTTGTGAGTGTTTTATTTTTATTATTTCTAGTGGAACACAATAGAGAATATCTGTTTGCTTGTAGAAAAATTCAAGAGACAGGAAGAACTTGTTGATTATGAGCACAAACTGCTGTGTAATTAATGATTTAAAAAGGATTTGGCTTTTGAGTCCAACAAGCATACATTTGTTAAAAATTGAATATGAGTGGATAATGAAATATTCATTAGAGAATTTGCATTTTTGACCAAATAAATTTTTCTGTGTAATATCTCAGAATGGTTAGAAAGTCTGTCACCCAAACAAGTATAAAATTATATTTAAAATCATTTTATATTCTAACAATGTCTGGGCCTAAAATAAAGTTTTACTTAATCTACAATTCTAAACAGAATGATGCTGCCTCCAAACAGACCAAGAGTGTCTTTAAGATAAGATAAACGTGGCATGCACACACACGCACAAACTACACGTCATATAGAATTATTATGAAAATGAAACTTTCTACTAAATTTATAATTAGCACTCTCAAGAATTTATGAAATTATTAAATTATAAAATTATATATATTATATATAATTATATAATATATAATTATAAATATATAATATACATTATATATTTCAGAAAAATATGTAATCCTGGTGTTTAGTTGCATCTCAAATCTATCTGATTATAATTATATTTTTCTGATACATCTTCCCTATTTTTTAAGATTGATTATTCTTAAAATTCTACCAGATCTCCAATCTTTTCTCTCATATCTTCTACCATTCTGACTCTTTATTTTGGGAAGTTTCTATCTTCTAGAGCTCATGGTTTACTTGTTTATATGTGAGGACAAAATATTTTATAATTTTTAATATCCAAAAAATGTTTCCCTAATTTCTAATGACTCCCTAGCATGGGTTAATTGTATAAACTCAAAAATTCTTACAATGAAAAACATTTTAATTTTCCTTTTGTTTATTGTATGACATACATTTTCTCTAGAATTAGATATCCTTGTTGCTTTTTTGAATTTGCATACTGAGTTTTATTTTGTTAAGACAGATGAAAGAACTGCATGAATATAGGATTCTGTGCCAAAACACAAGATTAAGATCATTATACTTTTTAGACTCAGATCTGTGACACAGAGTATTTAACTCTAATTTTAAGGGAGTATTTCTTAGGTGAGACAATAAGACTGTGATACAGTATATATTGCTTATGATAGTTAGAAATGACAAAGTCAGCCTATCCATAATGCTAAATATTTTCACAGATTTTTTTTAATATATTTCACTTGTTTTAATGCTTCTAATTTTTATTTTCTTACTACGGGCACAACCTGATATTTTGGGGTTGTTAGCTCATATTTGTCCTATCCCAGCCATGAGTTCAATCCCAGCTGCATTACTGGACAAATGTTTGGAATTCAAGGTCTGAGATGAGGTGTGGTAATTGCTACTAAAGTAACTCATGTAGAAAATGTATATAAGAGCCGGTGCCACGGCTCACTAGGCTAATCCTCCGCCTAGCGACGCCGGCACACCGGGTTCTAGTCCCGGTCGGGGCGCCGGATTCTGTCCCGGTTGCCCCTCTTCCAGGCCAGCTCTCTGCTGTGGCCAGGGAGTGCAGTGGAGGATGGCCCAGGTGCTTGGGCCCTGCACCCCATGGGAGACCAGGAAAAGCACCTGGCTCCTGCCTTCGGATCAGCGCGGTGCGCCGGCCGCAGCGCGCCGGCCGTGGCGGCCATTGGAGGGTGAACCAACGGCAAATGAAGACCTTTCTCTCTCTCTCTCTCTCTCACTGTCCACTCTGCCTGTCAAAAAAAAAAAAAAATGTATATAAGAACATGTATTTATGCACAGAAACACAAGTATACACATCTATAACTATATACCTAGTTTATCGCTGGCCTAATTCTGTGACTTTATTTGAATAATTGTACTTGAATATCGTACATGATTATCTGCATTTATAAATTAAAATCTCTGAACTCACATTGGAAAGTCAGTACCAGAGGAGTTACTTCAGTCTCCCACCTTTTTGTATTTTCATTACTTCTTCAGTAATAAGAAACCTCACTCACATGATCTTATTCTTTCTGTATGAGAGTACTTCTAAAAGATCATGTGAAAATGGAATTAAAATGCTTATTTTGCTGCAAAAAGGTTCTAAAATCCACATTTAATACACATTTCCATGAACTTTTTAAATATCTTTCACATGCATTGATTTAAAAAATATTTACACCAAAATAACTTCTTTTATATATGTTTTCTAGGTACCCAAATTCTTCAATATTTCTGAGCATTGTAAACCTCTCAAACTCATGAACTATCATGAGTTTCCTTTTAGCTCTTAGCTATGTTGAACATTAGCAGCAGTGCCAAGCATACCCTTGATCCTGGATTCACAGAATATTCCCGCCACACCAAACAATTTTCCAGTCCCAAATATCCTGACCATGACACTTGCCTGGAGAAAATCTTTAGTCTTGGCTCCCCAAATCTTCAACCTTGGCCTCACCACAGTCAAATCCTTGACAACAAAATCCTTAGCCCAGGCAAAGGAAAAAAGGAAGCGAGAAAGGAAAAAGTTTGTTCTGCATATACTGTTAGGGTTCCTGTACTATAGAACATATGACTGCATGCAATGGTCTGAGTGTTTGTACCTCCCCAAAAGTCCTGTGATAAAAGTCAATCACCACTACCATAATTTTAAGATGTGTAAACCTGTGCTGGGTCTTTAAGTCAGAAGGTAGAAACCTCATAATTGGAATTCACTGCTTTATAAAATAGGTACCAGAAAGCTGTCCAGCTACTTCTCTCACTTGAAAAGTGTTTAAGCAAACACTGGACAGCATGGTAGGGGTTTAGTATATACTGAGTCTGCTTCTACCTTGATCTTGGACTTCCCCACCTCTAGAATTGTGAAAAATAATTTTCTATTAATATAAGCAATGAAGATTATAATCTTTTGATGAAGCAGACAGGATGAATTTTTGTCCCAGACTTTTTAAAAAATTTATTATATTTATTTGAAAGTCAGAGTTACACAGAGAGAAAAGGAGAGGCAGAGAGAGAGAGAGAGATCTTCCATCTCTGGTTCACTCACCACTTGGCCACAATGGCTGAAGCTGTGCCGATCCAAAGCCAGGAGCTTCCTCTGGGTCTTCCCATGTGGGTGCAGGGGCCCAAGGACTTGGGCCGTCTTCAACTGTTCCCCAGGCCATAGCAGAGAGCTAGATCAGAAGTGGAGCAGCTGGGTCTCAAATAGGTGCCCATATGGGATGCCGGCACTGCAGGCCGCGGCTTTCCAGGCTATGCTACAGCGCCAGCCCCTATTACAGACTTTGGTTTGATCCTTCAACTTCAAGCCATTGACAGTACATTGAATAGAACATGTTCAAAGATTTTACTGTGTGATTGTCATCATTCCTTGTTTTCTTCTCACAAAAGGCCTTTACTGTTCATTCTATTAGTGTGTTATTCTGAACATTTTTATTGATTGGAGAGGTATAGCAGAAAATTTCTACAATGCTAGTGCTTTTTATATAGCATTATCAAAAGCAAATGACATTGATAGTATAAAAAAACAAAATACAAAACTGCAGGGAGAATTACACCAAGTTTATAAAATAAAGAGTAGACAGTTATAACTTTTAATTATTTATTCACTCACAAATAAATAATCCAAAATTCTCTGAATTACATGAGTATTCGTTCATTAAGTGATGAATATATTTGCTTACACTGAAGTTTGAATTTTATGTTAATTCTAATGCAAGGGAATCCATTGAGTTTACATAATTTGGCCCAGTTTTGATTTATAATTTTGCAAAAATGAAAATACAAAAATTATATGAAGAAATAAAATATATTATAACTTCACTGTCCATGAATTTAGAGCATCATTAGCTCCATGAAGTCCATGCCCAAATTTGACAATTAAGAAAGTTTAAAAATTTCACTTGATATACAATCATCAGGTCTTTAATTTTTAGGAGTAAAATCACATTAAAACTCTCACAATTTCAAAGTGACATCAATTAAAATAGCAATAAATTAATAGTAATAATAGTAATATGTTGTACAGTGGTTCCTATGATGTAAGAATATTTCATTGGTATTGCATTACATTTTTATCCCCATAAAACAACCTCAAGTTTGTAATAATAGCCCTTTAAAGTAAGGAAATTGAAATATATGGATCAGAAAGATAAAGATATTGGCCTAAATTAACATGATAGTAAATATCCCACACATAATGAAGGCTTTATCTTTTTGGTGAGAAAAATTCCTTTCCACTTTTCTCTACCAGGAATTGGGCTCAGTTGATCTGCCTGATAAAGTTATTTTATCTTTTCATCTGACCAACATCATTAGGATGCTTGTCATCAGATGGGTTAGTTTGTGCCTGCCACTTTGCCCTAATTGGAAATTCTCTCATGGTGAATTTCAAAGGAGACAAGTCAGTTGATGACTAACATTCCAATAGGCAAGAGAGACAAAAGGCACCAATTTATTCCAATATTTTGGCTTAGTGATAACAAATTTTCTTAGCATCTGTTTGGGTGTTTGATTAAAACACTCCATCAACTCATCTGTTTCCAGCTGATGGAGAGCTTTCTGCAAAGGGAATGCTGAAAAGTTTGCACACCTCATTAAACATAGTAGACATTCAATTAGATCCTTGAGCTGTTGAATTTTCTGAGGGTAAACTCACTAATTGATTAATAACATTAATCAATCTGTTAGTAACTCCTAGTAAAAGTTTAAATGCTTACCATATGACTATCATAGATTCAGGGTAAAGTTATGCAAATTAAGTGAAAGAACACTATTAAGAAACATTAATTAGTTAACAAATCACTATACCTTCTTGATCACAACATCTTGAACTTAAGTAACTTTTAGGTTTGGGTGCTGGTTTGAGTCCAGGCAGCTCCACTACCAGTTTAGCTCCCTGCTAATGGCCTGGAAAAGCAATGGAAGACGGCTTAAGTGCTTGGGCTCCTTCACCCATGTGGGAGACCCGGAATAAGCTCCTAGCTCCTGGCTTTGAATCTTCTCTCTTTAGTTGCAACCATTTTGGGTGTGAACCAACAGATGAAAGACCTCCGTTTCTGTCTGCCTCTCTCTGTCTGTAACTCTGCCTCTCAAATATTTAATTTTTTTTAAAAAAAGAACAACTTTATTAACTAGCAACAAAGAAATATAAAATGAACTACTGAAAAAATTAAATTAGCAGCAAAGTATAAAATAATTAAGGAAGCATTTATGAAATAGCTATATCTATACTAACAGCTAAAAATATTGTGGAGATTATGGAATTCATAAAGAAACACAGAATGATCATTAGAGAAAAGACATGTCTATCCTCCCCAAAATACTGTCCATTCTCCCCAATTTGATCTATAGAATTCCTATCAGATTTTTGGAGACATTCACAAGGGAAATTTAAGGGCTCTCGAGTAACAAACATAATCCTAATAAAGAAGTTAAATTACCTGATTTCAAAGACTGCCTGTACATGCAGAGTAGTCAAAACAATACAGTATATTGTGAATAATAATCAAGCAATCATTGGAACAGACTAAAAGTTAAAAATGGAAAAAGACACATGTTTATATAATAATGTATTCTTTGCAAAACATTTTAATGAGGAGAATTCCCACGAATTGTTCTTGAATAACTGGATATTTATACCTAAGAGTGACAAAAGCCCTCAAACATATTTCATACTATTCTAAATTATTTTGAGATCCATTATAATAGACATAATCATAAACTTTTTTATTTTAAACTTCTAGAAAGAAGAAAGCCTTCATAACTTTGGAGTAAGCAAACACTTTTTAGAAAGGCATAAAAAGCTTTTATTCACAACGGAAAGTTGATAAATTTTAACTCATCAAACTTAAAAACTTGGCTCAAAAATTATTTAGAAAATGGAAAAGAGATCAGGAATGGACTTAAAAAGATTTTAAGTATATAATTGGAATAGGAATTTTACTTACAGTACCTGTAGATTTCATATAAACACTATGACATAGATCTAATAAAAATGAACCAAGAATGGTATAGACATTTCACAAATGAAAATGTACCAGTAGTCACTAAGCACATGTAAAATGTTCTTTCCATGTCAGTCATCAATGAAATACAAATTAAACTCTCATAAGATGCTCCTTTAGATTTCCTATCATTAGTAAAATAAAAAATTGACATTAACAACAGGAGCTCCCATACATTGCTGGGTACATATGAAAACTTCCATCACTGTTTTGGAAAATGTCCTTGGGAGGCCAGTATGGTGGCACAGTAGGTTAGTCCTACACCTGTGGCACCGGCATTCCATATGGGTGCTGGGTTCTAGTCCCGGCTGCTCCTCTTCCCAACCAGTTCTCTGCTATGGCCTGGGATAGCAGTGGAGGATGGCCCAAGGGCTTGGGCCCCAGCACCAACATGGGAGACTAGGAAGAAGCTCCTGGCTCCTGGCTTTGGATAGGCACAGCTCCATCCATTGCCCCATTTTGGGAGTGAACCAACGGAAGACCTTTCTCTCTGTTTCTCTCTCACACTGTCTGTAACTCTACCTGTCAAATAAATAAACTAAATCTTTAAAAAATTAAAATAAAAAAAGAAAATGTCTTTGTAGTGTCATATATAGATATTAGAATTTAACTTATAAAACAGAAATTAGCATTTATTTACCAAAGTGAGAAATAAACATATATTCGCAAAATTAACTACAAAGAAAATGACTATAGCGCATTTATTTATAATATCTTAAAATTATATACAAACTGAATGTTCATCAACATAAAAATGTGGTAGAATCATGCAGTAAAATGATAAACTATTATGAGTATATGAATGAAAAGCCCATGTGAGCATTTCAGCATGGAAAGCCAAGGCACTGTGGCAAAAAATGACCTACATGAAAGACCTCTGTAAATGAGATCCCAGTGAGAAGAAGGGGCCATTAAAGAAGGAGGTACCTTTCTCTGAAGGGAGGAGAGAACTTCTACTTTGATTGTGGCCCTGTCTGACTAATGTCGGAGTTTGTGGACTCAGGAGGCTTTTTTTTTTTTTTTTTTTTTTTGACAGGCAGAGTGGACAGTGAGAGAGAGAGACAGAGAGAAAGGTCTTCCTTTGCCGTTGGTTCACCCTCCAATGGCCGCCGCGGCCGGCGCGCTGCGGCCGGCGCACCGCGCTGATCCGATGGCAGGAGCCAGGAGCCAGGTGCTTTTCCTGGTCTCCCATGGGGTGCAGGGCCCAAGCACCTGGGCCATCCTCCACTGCACTCCCTGGCCACAGCAGAGGGCTGGCCTGGAAGAGGGGCAACCGGGACAGAATCCGGCGCCCCGACCGGGACTAGAACCCGGTGTGCCGGCGCCGCAAGGCGGAGGATTAGCCTAGTGAGCCGCGGCGCCGGCCCTCAGGAGGCTTTGATAGCATTGGCAGCTCATGACAAGAGCCTCGGGTGATCACTGACGACATAAATAAGAGTGTCAGTAGTTAAATCAACAACAGGAGTCTCTGTGCATTTGCTCCTCATGTAGGACCTCTGTCCTTAATGAGTTGCACTATGAGAATAACAGTAAAACTAGTCCTCAAAGAGTACTTTATACTTTGTGTGTCTGTGTGGGTGCAAACTGTTGAAATCTACTTAATTTAGAGTTGATCTCCTGTATATAAAGATAATTAAAAATGAATCTTAATGAAGAATGGGATGTAAGAGGGAGTAGGAGGTGGGACAGGTGTGGGGTTGGGTATGGGGGAAGCACTGCTATAATCCAAAATCTATACCTATGAAATTTATGTTTATCAAATAAAAGCTTTCTTAAAAAATTAAAAAAGAAAAAATAAAAGAAAAAATAAATATATACATGACACAGATAAAAAATACTGTAGGATATAATTTAAGTTATAGATAAATTAAGTTATAGATATTTTAAGCAGTTACTATATAAGTGGATTTTCTAGGAAATTCATATATGTGAGTTCCCTCACTTTTACAAAGTTATAAATTTCTAGAAGCTTTATTATTCAGTCAATATCTCCAAGATGATTTCCAGTATATCAACAATCTTTTTATAGATTATTTGTTTTTATTGGCAAATAATAATTGCACATATTTATGGGGTACAATGTAATATTGTGATATGCATAGATTTTAATAATCAAATTAGGATAATTAGCATCCATCGCTGCATATATTCAAAATATCCTTGTAGTATGAACATCGTTATTTTTAACTATTGTTACTCTCATGTGCAATAGAATACCAGAAGGATTATTTTTACAGTAAGGGAAAAACAATTTTAATTCAATAAAAATAAACCTTTCTGAGTTTTAATTTACATATGTATATATAATTTTGAGAAAGAATTAACTTTGAAGAAAAACCCAAGAATGATACATCCTTTGAGATCACGTAGATGTAACTATAGCTTATAAGACATAAGAATATCCTCCACTTAATACACTAAAACAAAGTAAATCTTTGAGAATACGTTTTACTGCTAACTCTCATAATCCAACTCTTTGAGGACAGAGGTCCTGCATGGGAAGTTAATGCACTGTGACTCCTTTTTTAAAATTTAATTTAATAATTAACAATCTTATGTATGATGTCAGTGATAACCACGTGTTCTTGAAATGAGCTGCCTAGTCTATGGAATCCTTTTTAATCCACAAACTCTATCAGTATTTAGACAAGGCCATAAGCAAAGTGGAAGTTCTCTCCTCCCTTCAGAGAAAAGTACATCCAGTTTTGATGACCACTTCTTCCACTGGGATCTCACCCAGAGAAGTCCTTCATGAAAGACAATTTTTGCCAAAGCGTCTTGGCTTTCCATGCCTGAAATGCTCTCATGGGCTTTTCAGTAAGATCAGAATGCATAAGGCCTGATTCAGAGGTCATAATGCTACTTAAAACAATTATTGTATGAGACTGTTTCCCATGCTGGAGCATTCACTCCTTTTTAATTCTATTATTATTACCAAACACTTAATCCTATTTATATGGTCACTTCAACACTTCATCCTATCTAAATGACCACTTTTAGCAATTAATTCTGTCCATATGCTCACTTTAACACTTAAAATGCTATTTTTACCACCCAAAGGATTTGGGGTCCCATGACAAGTTTTTAAACTATACACTTAGAAGTAAGTCCATAGAAATGTATGTAGAACTGTACAGTTTTACAGCTAGAAACTTCATGGTTCACATTTACATTTAGGAACATGGTAATTCTTCCCACCATGCCAACCTTCCTTCGCACACTCCCACCCCCATTTTATCATGCTGCCATACTCCTGCATTATTGTTTACTTATTTATTTTCCATTAATTTTACACACATATGATTATCACTATGTTGAGCAAAGAGTTCAAAAGAGAGTATAAAAAACAAACTGTTCCTGAAAAGTCAGGACAAGGGCTGTTCAAGGTCATTACTTCTCAAAGTGTCAATCTCACTTATACAGATTGCCTTTTACATGTTCTATATGTTATCACAGGTCAGAGAGAAAATTGTCCCTTTGGGACTGGATAATTTCACTAATTATTATGTTTTCCACTTTCATCTATTTTGTGAAAAATGACTGGATTTAATTTTCTTTTTCTTTTTTTAATAACTGTGTAGTATTCCATGGTGTACATATCCCCAAATTTCTTTATCCAGTCTATGGTTGATAAGCATTTGTGTTGATTCCATGTCTTAGCTATTGTGAATTGAGCTGCAATAAACATGGAGTACAGATAACTTTGGGTAAATTCCCAGGAGTGGGATGTCTGGGTCATATTGTAGGTCTATATTCAGATTTCTGAGGTATCTCCATACTGTCTTCCATAGTGGCTCTACCAGTTTAGATTCTCAATGACAGTAGATTAGGGTATCTTTTTCCCCACATCCTCACCAGCATTTGTTGTTTGCTGATTTTGTATAAAAGCCCTTCTAACAGGGGTGAGGTGAACGCCATAGTGGTTTTAATTTGCATTTCCCTGATGACAAGTGATCCTGAGCATTTTTTCATGTGTCTGTTGGCCATTTGGATTTCCTCTTTTGAAAAATGCCTGTTTCAGTCCTTTGCATATTAACTTAACTGGTTTGTTTGTTTTGCTATTGTTGAGGTTCCTTGATCTCTTTATATATTCTAGTTATTAATCCTTTATTAGTTGCATAGTTTGTGAATAATTTCTCCCATTCTGTGGGTTGCCTCATCACTTTGCTGAGTGTTTCTTTTGCAGCACAGAAACTTGTCGATTTGATGTAATCCCATTTGTGCATTTTGATTTTGATTACCTCTGCCTCTGAGTCTTTTCCGATAACTTTTTGCCTATGCCAATATCTTACAGGGTTTCTACAATGTTCTCTAATAATTTGATGATATCTCATCATAGATTTAGGTCTTTAATCCATTTTGAGAGGATTTCTGTGTAAGTTGTAAGATGGAGGTATTGCTTCATACTTCTGCATGTGGAGATCCAGTTTTCCCAGCATCATTTGTTGAAGAGACCATCCTTGCTCAGTGATTGATTATAGCTCCTTTGTCAAAGATAACTTGGTTGTAGATTTGGGGATTGATTTATGGCATTTTTATTCTGTTTCATTCATCTATCCATTTGTTTTTGTACCATTACCAGGCTGTTTTGATTATAACTGCCTTGTGTATCTTGAAATCTGGTATTGTGATGCCTCAGCTTTGTTTTTGTTGTATAAGATTGCTTTAGCAATTTGGGGGTCTCCTGTGTTTCCACATGAATTTCAACAACATTATTTCTATATCTGAGAAGAATGTCCTTCGTATTTTAATTTGTGTCACATTGAATGTTTAAATTCCTTTTGATGGTATGTACATTTTGATGATATTGAATCTTCCAATTGGTAAACATGGAAGATTTTTCTATATTTTCTATCTTCTTCTATTTCTTTCTTCAGTGTTTTGTAATTCTCATCATAGAATTGGGATCCTTGGTTAAATTTATTCCAAGGTATTTGATTTTTTTTATAGCTATTGTAAATGGAATTGACCTTAGAAGTCTGTCTCAGCCATGGCACTGGGTATACAAAGATTATTGATTTTTGTGTGTTGATTTTATATCCTGCCACATTACCAAACTCTTATATGAGTTCCAATAGTTTCTTGGTGTAATCTTTTGAATCTCTTATATATATAGCATCATATCATCTCCAAGTATGGAAATTTTGACTTCTTCCTTCCCAATTTGTTTCCCTTTGATTTCTTTCTCTTGCCTAATGGCTCTGGCTGAAACTTCTAGGACTATATTGAATAGCAATGGTGAGAGTGGTCATCCTTGTCTGGTTCTGGATCACACTAGGAATGCTTCCAACTTTCCCCATTCAATAGGATGCTGACCATGGGTTTATCATAAATTGGCTTGATTGTGTTGAGAAATGTTCTTGTACATACAATTTGCTTAGAGTTTTCATCATGAAAGGGTATTGTATTTTATCAAATGCTTTCTCTGCTTCTATTGAGATATGAATATAATTTTAGTTCTTCAATTCGTTAAAGTGATGTGTCACATTGATTGATTTCTGAATGTTGAACCATCCTTGCATAGCAAGGATATATCCCACATGGTCCAGATGAATGCTCTTTCTTAAGTGTTATTGGATTCGATTAACTAATATTTTGTTGAGGATTTTTGCTTCTATGTTCATCAGGGAAATTGGTCTGTAGTTCTATTTCTCTGTTGTGTCTTTTCCAAGTTTAGGAATTATTTTGTTGCTGGTTTCATAGAGCAGTTTGGGAGGATTTCTTGATTTTCAGTTATTTTGAATAGCCTGAGAAGAATTGGAGTTACTTCTTTTAATGTCTGGTAGAATTCACCTGTGAAGCTGTCTGGTCCTGGGTTTTTCTTTGTTGGGAAAGTCTTTATTACTGATTCAGTTTCCATCTTAGCTATTAGTCTGTTTAGGTTTTGTGTGTGTTCATGGTTCAGTTTAGGTAGGTTGTATATGTCCAAAAATCTATGCATTTTTCCAGGTTTCCTAATTTGTTGGCATATAGTTCTTAATAGTATTTTCTTATGAGTCTTTGTATTTCTGTGGTGTCTGTTGTTACATTTCCTTTTTCATCTCTAATTTTATTAAAGTCTCCTCCCTTCTTTTTATTTTTTGGGTTATTTTGGGCCAATGGTGTGTCAATTTTGTTTTGTTTTGTTTTGCTTTTTCAAAAAATTAGCTCTTTGTTTTGCTGATCTTCTGTATAATTTTTGTATTTCAATTGTGTTTATTTTTTCTTTAATTTTAGATATTTATTTTCTCCTACTAGTTCTGGGTTTGGTTTGCTGTTGTTTTTCTGGGTCCTTGAGATACACTGATAGTTCATTTATTTGGTGCCTTTCCAATTTCTTGATGTAGGTACCCATTGCTATAAACTTTTCTCTTAACACTGCTTTTGCTGTATCCCATAAGTTTTGATATTTTGTATTGTCATATTCATTTGTTTCCAGTAATTTTTTGATTTTTCTTTTGATTTCTTCAATGACCCACTATTCATTCAGAACGATGTTATTCAGTCTCCATGTGTTTGCATATGTTTTAGAGATTCCTGAGTTACTCATTTCCAGCTTCATTCCATTTTGGTCATAGATTTATGGTATTATATCGATTTTTTTAATATGCTTGGACTTGTTTTATGGCCTAGCATGTGGTCAATCCTAGAGAAAGTCCACACACTGGTGAGAAGAATGTGTATTGTGCATCTTTTTTGTGGCAAGTTCTGTAGATATCATTTATGTCCATTTGATCCATAGTGTCGATTATCTCTGTAGTTTCCATGCTGATTTTCTCTCTGGTTGATCTGTTCGTTACTGAATGTGGGATACTGAAGTCCCCCATTACTATTGTATTGCAGTCTATGTCTCCCTTTAGATTCATTAACATTTTTTAAATAGCCAAGTGCCCTGTAATTAGGTGTATATACATTTATAATAGTCACATATTCCTGTTTAATTGGTCCCTTAATCATTACATAATTTATTCCTTTGTCTCTTTTAACAGTTTTTGTGTTAAAGTCTATTTTGTTTAATATTAGGATGTCTACACCAGCTCTTTTGAAGGTTTCTGGTTTCCTTTTCCATCCTTTGCCTTTCAGTCTTCATGTATCTTTGTTGGTGAGATGTGTTTCTTGCAGGCAACAGATGTCTTTTTTTTTTTTTTTTTTAATCCATTCTTCCAATCTGTATCTTTTAACTGGAGAGTTGAGGCCTTTTAGAATCAAGGTGACTATTGATAAGTAATGACTTTGCCCTGCCATTTTTCCATCAATATTCCTAGTGGTTACTTCGGATTTCCTTTGTACTTTTTCTGGGAGTTTTTCTGCCTTCACCTTCTCTCATAGTGATGACCATGTTTCTGTGTTTCTGTGTGCATCACATCCTTAAGCATCTTTTGTAGGGCTGGATAGGTGATGACAAATTCTTTCAATTTCTGTTTAGATGGAAGGACTTTATTTTACCCTCATTAATAAATGAGAGCTTTGCAGGGTACAGTATTCTAGGCTGACAGTTTTTTTCTCTTAATACGTGGAATATATCTCGCCATTCTCTCCTAGCCTGTAGGAGAGATGAGAAATCAGCTATGAGACTAATTGGAGATCCTCTGAAAGTAATCTGGAATTTCTCTCGTGCACATTTTACAAACTTTTCTTTATGTTTTATTGTGGATAGTTTGGCTACAATGTGTCATGGTGATCTTTTCTGATCATATCTATAAAGAGTTCTATGTGCGTCCTATACTTGGATATCCTTTTCTTTCTCCAAATTAGGGAAGTTTTCTTTAATTATTTCACTAAAAATCCTCTAATCCATTTTCTCTTTCCATGCCTTCAAGGACTCTTAAAACACATATGTTAGATTGTTTAATAGTATCCCATAGATCTCCAACACTGTTTTTATAGTTTTCTAATTTCTTCTTTTCATTTTTTTGTCTAACTGTATGTATCCATTTTTTCAGAGAATTCCCAAAAGCATGTGCTGGGTATGGTCAGGAGCTATGTTCATTGATTCAGCTCTGTTCATTGACACCCAGTTTGGGTGTGATAGTCTCTATTTTTTTTTTTTTTTTTTTGGAGGTTTGTTCTGCTTTGTTGACATAGTCTCATGCTCACCTCCTCTACTGAAAGGAGACCAGCACCTGGGGCATTGGCCCCTGGGGGAAAATATTCATCAGCACTGCCACAAGAACAACACTAGAGATCTGTGCAGTCCTTAATGTGAGCATAGATTCCACAGCAATTACCCTCCCTAAGGAATCAGGGTGCCCCAAGTTTATGGAGCTACCCACAGATACTATCCAAAGACCCAGCCACATCCTGTGTCCTCCCATGCAGCCACAGTGTTTTCTCAGTCCCAGTACACAAGCCTTCCACAGTCCTGAGCACCCAGCCCACTATCAGTGCTCCCAGCCAGACTCAGGTGTCTCCTCTTGCTTGTTTTCTGGGTGTGCGGACACAAGCTGCATCAGCTGTAAGGTATGTCCAACATGGCAGCTGCCTTCTCTCAGCTTGTTACAGGATGCCTGTGCAGGGGGGTCAGGGAGAGACAAACATGCCTCTTTTTTTTCTCCTCTCTTTTACCAGGTACACTGACCCTCACAGGGTTCCAAGCCAGGGTTGCACCAGACTCTTCCAGCAGCTTTATTGCCAGTGGTTTGAGCTACAGTCATGTTCTTTAATTTATTTATTATTATTTCTTTGACAGGCAGAGTTAGACAGTGAGAGAGAGAAAGAGAGAGAAAGGTCTTCCTTTTTCCGTTGGTTCACCCCCCAAGTGGCCACCATGGCCAGCACGTTGTGGCCGGTGCACTGCTTCAATCCAAAGCCAGGAGCCAGGTGCTTCCTTCTGGTCTCCCATGTGGGTGCAGGGCCCAAGCACTTGGGCCATCCTCCACTGCACTCCTGGGCCACAGCAGAGAGCTGGCCTGGAAGAGGGGCAACCGGGACAGAATCCGGCACCCCGACCGGGACTAGAACCCGGGGTGCCATCACTGCAGGCAGAGGATTAGCCTAGTGAGCAGCAGCGCCGGCCCAGTTTTGTTCTTATCTCACTCTCTGGAGCTGGTGCTGAGGTTCTTGACTGCTGGGATCCTGAGTTGTGCATGTCCACACCCTCCATGCAGGTCCACAGTGTCCCTCTAATTTGCATAGTGTTTCCTCTGTCATTTTCTCCCTAACTCTTCCCTAATACTGAACTTTCTCCACTCTTTTTTTTAAACTGTCATCCCCTAGACTAGAGCAATAAGCTCCCTCCCTATTCTGCCATCTTGGATCTCATGTCTTAAGAAATTGCAATATTATTGAAGGCATTGAAATGAAAAAATGTTACATGAAGTATAAACATTTTGCTTTTATTTCCCCCCTTTTTTCCAGTTTAGTGTCCGGCAGAAAATGTAATCAGTGTATGGTGTCTGAGGAAATGGGCATAGAGGGAATTAATGGTTGACGCATTTGGAAGCAGGTTGTAAGTTTGAAGGTAATTGGAGAGTCAAGGTCTGCTTTGAATTCATTTCCCCTATAAAGAAAACTGGCTTTAGTACACTAGGGGCTTATTTCTATTAACATTTATATGATCTAATTTTGTATGGGCTCAATGATGTTTACAATAATGGCACTGGGTAGCATTTAAAGTGACTAAATGTACTTTTAAATGTGTAAGTTTGGCCCAAATGCGTACATATTTATCTTTCTGTAGAATGTGTTCATGTTGAGACTTATATTAATATTTCCATTAATCTCTTTAGTGATATGTAATTGTAGACTATTCTGCATATTCAAGGCATTAACATATGTTTAAAAATTTTTACTTGTTTAGCTTAGAGTGAAGGAGATGCAGAACGTAGAATAAAGTACAAAATCATAGAGAATATGGAACAGAAAAAGTTCATGATAATGAGATTTTTCATCTGATATTTTCACCAGATACTAGATTACTGTCAGACACATAAAATTAACTCAGTAAATTTGCTCATTTGAATGAGGGTTGAGGGAAACAGGAAGGGGAAAATAGTGAGGAAGAACAAAATAATCAGTTACAAAGGTAATTGCTAGGAAACACAGGAAATGAGGTGAAACTGCAAGTGGGGTGTAGAGAGAAGTCACGAGAGTTGAGAAATTTATACATTCTCTCTTCAGTCATGAAGGAGAGCAAATAGAACCAGAACAGACCCTGTTTTGGCTTCATCATAATCAATGTAACCTTTAGAACCTTCTAAGCGTAGAAAGAAATGAAGGCTGTCAGTCACAAGAAGTGTGGGACAATATCGGTTGTGTTTTATAAAACGAATTCAAGGGCTAGATTTGTATAAGAGTGAGATAATATTAACATCTTTATATTCTGAAATTCAGTCGTTCTGAAAGAATGGAACATGGGATATTTATGGTGCTTTGTGAATGTGCCAGTGACAAAGAAAGGAGAGACTCAGTGAAAGCCGGCGTTCACATTTGTCTCTCTGGAGAAAAATGAAGGAGTTTTAAGAAAGCAGAGATTGAACTGGTTTCCTCTAAATTATGCACAAAAGGCGTTGCCCTCCTCTGATTTGTATGAACTAAATTGAGGCACTTAGCATGAAACATTAGGAAGACATTTGTTACTTTTACTTAATTTCTCAGATATCATATTTCTTGCCCCTGTTTTTTGTAAATGAGATTTTTAATTTGAATATTAGATATTTTAGTTTAATGACATTAAATGAAAAAATTAATTTATGACAAAGGAATAAATATGTTGGTTATTTAATTCAATAATCTAGATGTCCTAGCCCATGGCATTCTTGTATAGGCTTATCATTTTCAGAGATGAAAATATGAAATATTCATCATACTTTCACTACTATCCCTTTTTATTATAGCTTAAAAATATAACCACATTTCTTCTATCCTTGCCTAGAGGAAGTATATTAACAAGTGCAACCTGTTTCAATTATAAATCAAGGGGCATATATCATACTGCACTGCAATGCTCAATACAATTTTAGTTTTAAGAAATAAAAGTAGATTAAATTTACATATTAATTAGCATAAAGAACATAGATGGCACATGGGTGATAGCTTTTTGCTAGAGAGTCATTGTGAGCATCAGTAATAAAGAAATAATATATTCACATAAAATAGTTTTATATTAAAATCTATGAGTATATATATAAAGAATATAGAACAAAATATTACAAAATAAGACAGTTAGGAATTACAGTATCAAAATTAGGATAACATTTTCCTCCAATAAAATTTAATGAAGCAAAATAAAAAGAATAAATATTGGAGAGGTACTTCGGGCAGTGGTCAAACCACTTCTTGTAGTGTCCACATTCCATATCACAGTGCCTGGGGTCAGTTCCTGGCTCCACTTCTGATACAGCTTCCTGTTAAAGTGCTCTTCGGAAGGTAGAAGTTGATGGCTCAAGTACTTATAGACATGAATTGAGTTCCTGAACCTGGCTTCCTTCTGGTCCAGTTCCAGCTGTTGTTGGCGTTTGTGGAGTGAATCAACAGAAGTAAAATCTTCCTCTGCCTCTGTCTCTCTGCCTTTCAAATAAAATTAAAATAAATAAATAAAACTTTAAAAAAGTAAATAAAAGGACAAATTAAAAGTAATTTCCCATTTTGATACATGCTATCATATGAAAGATAATATAAAGATATTTTGTTTTATATAATTTCATGTTCTGACTCTAAAGTCTGATATCTTTATTATGGAGAAAAAATAGAAAAATTCTCATAGGGACAAGGTTCACATTTTGTTAATGCTTGTTCAGTTTTGTACTGAGTCTCCATTCATGCATATTTAGTCATAGTTTGTTGTCATCTGGTTATAAAAGTTAACTCTTTTCTATCATTTTTTTTTTTTTTTTACTTCTCAGGCTGTTTTTAATTTCAGACCTATGAGAGATTGAAACAATCATGTGTTATACTCAGGAACCTGAGAGTATGCTATGTGTTTCATTGACATCTCCTCCCTAAACATTTCTCTGTGTTGATTCACAGCCCATAAAGCTGAATGCCAGTCAAGAAATAGGAACAAAGTAGGTAACAGTAGAGATCTGCCTGTCTCTCATACAAGAATACTTCAATTTGTGAAAAATGAAATTAAATAACTTTATTTTGATGCAAAAATTTTTGGAAATTCATGCACAAGAAGGGGTTCAAAATGTTCATGAAAAATAGATGTTATGAACCAAACTAAGCATGGATTTTAACATTGTTTAACAATTGTATAAAGAGTTGCAGGAATGTTGCAAGAAAAAGTAGTATGAAAGAAAACCGAAAGAAAAAATGTGAATCGTATGGAGGAATCTTCAGAAAATGGATTTTTTTAGTCAAATTATTTAAAATACTAGCTTACCAATTTTAAAAGTTGTAAAAGATAATGTTGAGAGATTCAGCAGAAAAACAAAGCTATAAAAGTAATCAAATGGAAAACTGTAAATCAATTAATAACAAAATACTAATTAGAAGTCCATATAAGTGATTTTAACTGCAGTTAATTTGCATTTAAAAGAAAGCAGCAAAGCATCAAACTATAGATTTCAAAATCACTGCAAATCTCATGAAAGCTAAAACATATTTTAAATATCCTAAAATTCATATGAATAAAGTAGGAAAGTCAAGTCAAAGACAAAATATTCAAAGTAGCCAGGGAAAGAAAATGGAATATTAGGCTATGTTTTTATTAAGATTCATTTATTAACTCAAGAGGCATAATTACAGACAGAGAGAGGGAGATACAGAGAGAAAGGTCTTCCATCTGCTGGTTCACTCCCCAGATGGCCGCAAAGGCCAGACCTGAGCTGATCTGAAGCCAGGACCTGGGAGCTTCTTCCAGGTCTCCCATGCGCGAACAGGGACCCAAACACTTGGGCCATCTTCCACTGGTTTCCCCTGCCATCATTAATCAGCAGGGAGCTACATCAGAAGTAGAGCAGCCAGGATTTGAACCCACACCCAAATGGGATGCCATCATTGCAGGCACATGCTTAATCTACCATGCCACAGTGCAGGCCCTGGCACATGTCTTTCAAACTTCCAATAGTAAAACTTTCAACTGGTTTCTCATGGGAAAAATATAAGTCAGAAAAAAATGACATGTTTTGGTACTGCTAAAGGAAAAAAATATATAAATTTAGAATTCTATCCAAGCCTACATGCCAGATTATTTATTATAAACTGAAAGTAAAATGGAGGTGTATTAAGATTACTAGAAGTGGATGAATTTGTGAATAAATGTAGTAAAGGACATTCTGAAGTGTATTCTTCACATAAGTTAACATTTGGTAGAAGTAAAAGTATTCCATATGGAACCAATATTAATATGAATAATTGATGAATAATTAATTTTGTGGAGTGGCAGATTATATTAGAGCAATTTAAGAACTTTGAATTCTCAGATAAAAAAGCTAAATACTATTGTACTTTTTAAAAAGATTCTTATTTATTATTTAATTGAAAGGTAGAATTACAGAGAGAGAGGGAGAGTGAGAGTCTTCTATTTGCTGGTCCACTCCCCAAATGACTGCAACAGCCAGGGCTTGGCCAGACCAAAGCCAGGAGCCAGGGGCTTCATCCAGGTCTCCCAGGAATATTGCACATTCATAACTCCATTATGCATGTTGTAATCTACTGTGTATTTTGTAATCAGTAGAGTAGCCACTAAAATATAATTCTAAATCTGTGTATGAATGTATATATAAAGTGAGGTGTATTTGTGTGTGTACTAGCATATCAGTACACGTGAGGATTCTTCAAAAAGTTCATGGAAAATGGATTTGCGTTTCAATTTTTTGCCTGAGACATAATCTTTTTTTAAGTTTCATTTTCACAAACTTTTTAAAGTACCCTTATATATATGTATATGTGTGTATACTCATTTCTATTAAAAAAAAAAACAGAAAATTAAGCATGAAAGCAGTTTCTGATTCTCTATCTTTTAAGCCTACCTCACTTTGTTAATATCCCAAATACATCAAATATATTACAATTAAAGGAAATTGCAGACTAATATACCTCATAAACTTAGGTGCAAGCATTTTTTAACACAATGTTAGCAAATCTAATTCACTAATACATTCATGAAAAATGCATCCATAGTCAAGTAAGATTTGTTTTAGAAAGTGAAGTTTTTCATATTTAAAATATTTATGAGTCTAATTCAGTTATATTAACAGAATGAAGAGGAAAAAACTGATTATCTCAATTTTACCTCGAAAAAGCCCTTAAAATTGAGCATTCATTCATGCAAGTTAGAAATAAAAGGGAACTTCTTTATTCTCATTAGGACAGCTCCTAAAAGCCTGTAATTAAAATTATTCTCAGGAGTGATATAGTGAACATTTTCCTCTTACTAATGGGAGTACAGCAAGACTATCTTCATCATTGTCCCACATGCCTCCCTAAAACCTGAGCAACAATGCAAGGAGAACAAAAGCTGAAAGAAACAAAATCATAGAATGAGAAGAAAAATTTTTTTTCTAATTGTAGACAAAATCATTATTTAGTAAGAAATCATAAATAATCTGAAAACATTACTAGAAATAATAACTAATTTAAAAAGCCCATGAGATACAGTTAAAATAAAATTAATTACATTCTCATATATTAGGAGTGAATTCTTAAAAAAAAAGCTTTTTTAAAATTATTTGAAAGGAAGAGTTACAGAAAGTGGGGGGAGAGAGACACAGAGAGACAAGGAGAGATAACTTCCATTTGCTGGTCACTCCCCAGATGGCCACAAGCTAGGAGATTTATCTGGGTCTCCAAGGTAGGTGCCAGGGGTTCAAGTACTTAGGCCATCTTCTGCTACTTTCCCAGGAACTTCAGCATGGAGTTGGATTGGAACTGGGGCATACAGGACTTGAACCAGCACCCATATGGGAGGCCAACATCACAGACGGTGGCTTTACCTGCTGCACTACAACACTGGTCCCTATCAGCAGTATCAGTGACATTTTGAAATGTCTTTCAATGAGGGGAAGGTATTTGGTTCAGCAATTAAGATGACTACAACCCATTTGGAGTGTCTGGGCTCCCGTCCTAGCCACACTCCCAGTTCAAGCTTCATACTAGTGTACAAAATAGGAAGTAACAAATGATAGATCCTGTAGCCATTTCCCTGCCCCTGATGGTGGTGACATGACTTGTAGTCTCAGTTCTCTATCTCAGCCTGGCCCAGCCCCATTCGTTATGGGCATGTGGGAACTGAAACAGTGGATAGGAACTCTGAGTCTCCCTCTGATTGTCAAATAAATAAAAATA
The DNA here is from genome assembly GCF_964237555.1 of Oryctolagus cuniculus. Lineage (NCBI taxonomy): Eukaryota > Metazoa > Chordata > Mammalia > Lagomorpha > Leporidae > Oryctolagus > Oryctolagus cuniculus. The sequence goes on along the minus strand of NC_091433.1, from coordinate 119,866,658 downwards.
ATTTTAAAAATCCCTTTACACTCATTCAGAAGTATAAATAACTTAGGGACATGAAAGAATCTTGCATTGAGAACATTGCAAAAACTAATTAATTAAAATATAAATAGAGAATTATTCAAATCCAAGTTATAACTTCTCAAATTCATCTATTGATTTAATGTAATCATAAGAAAAAATACAAGTACATCTCAAAATTCTTGTCAAAACTCAGAAGCTAATCTAAAATTTATAGGAACATTGGAAAAAAATAGAATCACCAAAGCAATTTGTAATAAGCAGAACAAATTTAAAGACCACATTTAACTTGAATTCAAGAATTCATATTAAGTGAAAATAATTAAGAGGCTATGGCATTGGAAATGCTGTAAAATGTAGCTCAATTGTTCAGAATGCAGAATGGAGAAGCAGACAAGCATACAAAAATCTAATGACTTCCAAGAGAAGTGTCAAGGTAATCCAACAAGGCAGGGACAGTCTTTCAGCGAATTGTATTAAAATAATAGGATACATAAGTGGCAGTAAAATATAACCTCTGTCCTCATCACAATTTTATATGATTTTATGATTATAAAAATATTGTATTTTTATAAAGTAATTAAAATAAAATATGGGTAGTAGTTAAAATTGAATGTAGGTAGTATTCCAAAACGTACACAACTAAAGCCATCCTATCATTGTTTGTAGAATATTAGACAATATGTTACAGCACTTGACATAATTTGTAATACTACTCACTAATAAGGATTAATAGCATAGCAAGCTCTACAAATGGAAACAGTGATGAGTGTAAAAAGATTTATAAAGAAATTTGTATAGCTTGCCAATCTGTACCTTGGACCATCCACCCTGAAAACTTGTTCTCAGCATACTAAATAATTGAATTCATTTTCTAAAACTTGGAAACAATATGCATCACTTTGAAGTTAAAACTTATTTGCAGAAAAAACTGATCACGGACATAACACTTGAATAAAGAATTAGTCCATGATGTTCAATGTGCCCTGAGCACTGACTATTCTTCCAAGTCCCTCCTATCAATTCTTTATGGGGTTCGTATTATGAATATTTGGTGCTAAGCGGCTCAGACTACGGCACCCTAGCAGGGATGCCTTCTGGAATTCCGGAAAGCATTTCATGAACATAAGCATTTCATCTGATCCACTGCCAGAAAATGAAAGAATTCTTTCTCTTATTCTGTGAAATTTTAGTGCTGAGTATATCATGCAATTGACTAGGAACAGAGTATGTAATTGTGAATTTAAAAAAGAGTCACCGGACTGCTTTGTAACACAGTAGATTAAATTGCCATTTCTAGTGCCACCATTCCAGATCAGAGTGCCTGGTTTGAGTCCTGGCTTCTCTGCTTCTAATCCAGGTCCTTGATAATGTGTCTGAGAAAGCAGAATCATGCCGCAAGTGCATGGGTCCCTGCTTACCCACATGGGAGATCCGCAAGGAATTTGGAGCCCTGGTGGTTGTGGCCATTTAGGAAAGAACCAGCAAGTGAGAACTGTATCTGTCAGT